>NC_090446.1:295166200-295776200 GCF_031143425.1 Pleurodeles waltl | reverse complement strand
GAAGTATGCAACTATTTCAAAGTTTCCATGCCATGGCTGGTTAAAATAGCTCAGTGTGTTAATGTCATCACTGCAGGATTACCCGAGTGGGCTGAGAACTATAAGAGGTTCGATGTTCATAGGGCTTAGTCATCTTTTCATCTTTCTACAGTCTAAATAAGTGCCCGGTCGGCTGGCTAATAACATGCCTGTTACAACACGTTTTAAAGTTATTGTAATTGTACTTACATAGTGCTTATTACCCCTGACAAGGCGTTGAAGGGTTTTTCACGAGTACCATGCAACTCAAGAGCCCTAGATTGATTAGTAGAGGGAAATCTGAGCTTGTACTGGAAGTGGTGGATATGTGAACCTGTTAGTTGGGTGAATAGGATAAAGGATGGGTAAAGTAGGGAAGAATTTAAAATGGGTTATGTAGGAGCTCATAGTAGTAAAAGAGGTTTGGGATGAGTCAGGGAGCCTGTTAGTTGGGTGAATAAGATAATGGATGAGCAGAGCAAGTAAGAGTATGGAAAGGGTTGTTTCGGAGTTCATGGTAGTAAAAGAGGTTTGGGATGAGGCAGAGAGTAGAGGTGAGGATATTTTGAAAAAGAAATAGAATGGCCCATATAATAGTGGTTTGGGGAGAATATTTAATTATTTTTATTCTCTGCAGTGGCAGGAAAATATATAAATATGTAGATACAAAAACACACTTAAGAGGTAAACACACATATATTTTAACATGATACACATATGGAAAATAATCAGGAGATTTACAATTGTACTCGATGAAGTCCCATGCATGAATAAAAATATTACAAACTCAGGCTTTCCATGTTTACAGTAAAAAATTGGATTTTTTTAGATTGTTTTCTTCCTGCAGTGGGAAGGAAATATAGACGTATGTAGATTCATAAGCACATAAAATGCATGCATACATAGAGATTTCAACATGATAGCCATATGCAAAATAATCAGGCGATAAACAAATTGCACTAGATTACGTCCCATATGTACATGTATGGATACATATTTACAAAGTCAGGCTTCATATTTTTGGTGTAAAAATAAAATGTTGTTTAGGGTTTTTCTCTAATTGTTTTCTTCTCCTAAAAATGTATATTTGTTCCCCAATATTTTAATAGTGAAGAACATTGTGACAGACCTTTAATGGACCTTTAAATCAGGAGCAGGCATTTAATAGCCGGTAGAGCCCGCTACGGCGGGTTCTAAGGCAATATTAATGAATTGATATACTTCTATATGGATATAATTTTAAAGTTATATGTTTTTCATTTTCTATGTATCTATTTATTTTTAAATGTATTTATTTCGTTTTCATTTCTTTAGTAATGATGAAATATATGTGGAGGGAAACATACCCGTATTATTTCAGTTTCTTTGTTTTTATTTTTTCTATTAATGTATTAATATGTTTTACTTTTATTATTTAATTATTTATGATTTATGCATTTTAAGTAATAGGTGTACTGGATAGTTAACATTTACACATTCAGTGCCTAAAAACATAATTTTGGATTAAAATATCAATTTGCATTCACTTTATCTTGCAAAGTCTATTATTTGCATAGAGGCGTTTAAGTTATGTTATCCATTTTGGTACTATATACATTCAGCTACGACTATTTGTCCTTGACTGGGGGCTGAGGCTCCATGTGAGAGACCTTTGTGTATATGTCCTGGCCCACGAAAATGTATGTTGTGGAATAAGCATAGTGATTTCCTGGTGAATGAGAACAGTAAAGGGGGACCCGGGTCTTATAACCTTGCTGTCCTGTCCTGCCAGTGCTTAATTTGTAAGAAAATAAAAAAAGTGCCAGGCCGCTCGTAAGGAGGTCACTGCAGCTTGCACCACCCATTGCACCTGCCAGAGCTGCCAAAGATAGTACCATCACAACTACTAACATTAGACTATTTCAGGTCCCCAATGCTTCAAGAATGGCTTGGGTGTCAGGTATTAGTCGTTTTGAAAGATTATTGACCTAATAAACAACTGTTGTGCTCATCCCTAAACTGTCTTAAGTGCTGGTGCTGCCAATTAAGTGCCAAGCACTGGAAACCACTGGCTCAAATTAAACACTGAGAGCCTGATTAAAACCTTGGCAGAGGGAATTACTTTGTCACAAATGTGATGGACATCCCGTCCACCGAATTACAAGTTCCATAGAATATAATGGAACCTGTAATAAGGAAGGCATTCTCTGGCAAGGTCGTAATCAGGCCTTGAGTCCTGTGTGGACTTGTGATATCTTTGGATTATTTCTTCAGTATGCATTGATGAGGTGCTTGTCACCTGACTCTGCCTTAAGTAAGGCAGCCTTGGAAGCACTGCCCATCACATGGGCTGTCGTCAGATCCTTTAACGCATCCCCCTACTGCCTTCCCAATGTTTTGGTGGGGTGGTTTCACTCTGTGTTGTTTGATGCAATTGGTACCAGCCTTTTCAAAGTTGTTCTTTAGCTGAGGGGCGAGCCAGAATATTAACAGAGTGAATTCTTATGGAAAGTGTCTATTCCCATTTTAAGACTGAATGGCATGGCTACCAAGACGTCCTAACCTGCTGGACCTTTTCAGGGACCATCAAATCAGATTTATGCATCCAAATATTTTCAGAGGACGTGTACAGACTTTTAACCGACAACAATAAAGTGTCAGGATGACGTAGCAGTTTATTGACAGTGAAACAACAGAACAAAATGATTTAAGTGGAGGCTTTTATTGTGAGTAACCATGTTTTAGTTCTTGTACATTCTATAGTTCATTTTATTACATGTTTTTATTAACCGACAATAACGAATGGTCTGGCGTTAGATCTGTAGCATGTATTGAACCTTTCCTTACAAATTATGTTTTTAGCTGTGCTCAGTGCCATGTGCCAGTATCATGTGCAAGCATGGACAATGGCCCATTTGACTACTTTGGGTGCAGGAAAACACAGTTTTATTCACGTACAATGGGCCTCTCTGGCCTCAGGTGCACTGCACCTACTGCACCAACCACAGCCACGCCCCTGGCTGTGTTGTCAGTTCAATTAAGGTGCTGAAATGGTTCCCTATGTTGGGAACATTATTTATTCTACAGAGCCCCCGCCCCCAGTTCTTGTGTTTCCCTGTATCTAGGTTCGCACTGGGATTCCCAGAAACCAGATTCTCATTCTCTCATCACCATGAGGGTTGTTTAGTTTGTTTTTGGCTTGTATTAGGGTTCTCCCTTTAACATCGTCCGATTTCCTTCTTATTCATCCTTCTGCCCCCACTCTAACTCATTCTGGTGGCGAGCACTGGAGGTTTTTGTATGTTATGTTGTGTTATCAGCCCCACTGTTAAAGCTTTCTATAACCCAGTGCCCTTGGTGTGCTTCCGGAAATGCCATCAAGTGATTGTAATTGATAAAGCGTCAGACATGAATAAATCACTCTGAAATCGAATCAGCTATTAACTTAGGTTTTGAATCAATGAAGTGCATATGAATATATGTCAAATCAAGCAGCCATTCATCCATCCACTGTGAGGCATTTATTCTATAAATGTGTTTTATGATCCGTGCACAATCCTTCTTCCATAAAGTATGCTTAGCTTCTGCAGATTGTTAGTTTTTCCTGGGGTGGGGATAAAAGTGTGATCCAAAGTCTGCCTGAATGCAGGGGCAGGACTCTGACATTATAATGGTAAGAAGGAGCTGGAGGATGTTTTTTCCTAGGGTTATACTCCTCAATATCCAGCTGAAGAATATCGACATACAAGAATATTGTGGACAGATTATCAAGAGACAAAGGTTCTCATTACGTGTCTGGCGGTCAACAGGCTGCCAGAATCGCAGGGGCGGTCATGTCCGCCACCGGTTTGGCGTTCCGACCTCCAAATTAAGAGTTTGGCGGTTGGATTGCCAAACAACCACTGTCTCCGCCTGGAACAATGTTCCCGACATGCTGATGGTAGTGTAGATCGTAATCAGCCATAACCTGGATTTCTACCAGCCTTTTCATGGCGATTTCACTGCCATGAAAAAGCCGGCAGAGAACAGGTGCAGGGGGCCACGTGGGGCCCCTGCACTGCCCATGGCGGTCTGTGCAGACAGTTCACATGATGAGGGTACTGGTGTCCCCAGTGGGCAGCGGCATTGCCGCCGGCTCGATTACAAGCCGGTGATAATGCTGCCACCACTTTCCCACTGGGCTGACATGCAGAAACCTTGGGATAGTCATAATAGGGCCGGCGGGGAGGTCCCCAGTAAGGCCACAACCTCCTTGATGGAAGTTCGGAAGACGGGTCTTCCTGTCCTTGAAACTCAAACTCAGGCCCCAAATATTGAACGGTAAGAGCATGTACATGAGTATAGATTTACTATCTCTAACTCCACATATACGTACCTTTAGGGTATATTTATTTATATATCACCAAGGTACATTATGCATGGAGTTAAATACAGAAGAGCTATACATACCTTTCAACACTTTGGAATTTTATATTTTGTCCTCGGTATTTGCATGCCTCGAAATTCTGAATTTAATATTCAGGGTGCACACCATTTAGTACTTAAATTGTTGGTCGTGTAACTAAGACACTTGAATGCTTCACTAAATGTCCCCATTGGCAAATTGTGTAATTACAAGCAGGTCTGCTTTTTTTCTTCAGTCCATTTAAATTGCAATATTGACAAAGGGTAAAGGCAGGTTTTCCATGATTCAAAGTTCTATTTGTAAAAATTGAATTGGGTGCTTATTTATGCTTTATTGAAGTAATCACTTTGGACAGCAGCTGGATCCATCATCAGTGGAGAAACAGAAGGTATAAAACTCTCTCTTCTTAATTGACCACCACCAATCAACCTGCAGCGTGCTTACTGCAGGGCTTCGTGACAGAAAGCATGCACCACTGGCCTCAACTTTAGCAGAGGACCCAGAAAGGGTAACTCACATGAGACCTAAGTAGACAATGACCACAGTGGTGGAATGGAAGCTAAATGCATCATGTATGTAACAAATACTTAGATTCTGAGGGGGGGCAAAGGCAGCTGCAAGATTGTAGTTTTGCCCCTACTAAAATTGCTGTTGCACTTAGGGTCACATTTAAGAAGGCCCTAGCGCCAACTTGTGCCACATTAGCGTAATGTTTTAATGCTAATGTGGCATTAGGTTGGAAAAACGCTGCAACATATGTACAAAGTAGTGCAATGCATAAATTGCACCACTTTGTAAATCCTTGTGCCACATTATACCTGTGCCAGGCATAATGTGTGCAAGGGGGGCATTCCAGCTTTAGGAGGCCTAGAAAAATGGCGCATTGGAACCTATGAGGTTCCACTATGCCATTTCTAGCGTCATTTTTAAAGCCTGCCTAAGGGGCTCCCATTGTTTTTAATGGGCCTTCTGACACTTTGCAGGATTAGCGTCAATATTTAAGGCGGCAATCCTGCAAAGCACCAAACTAGCATCAACATTTTTGACACTAGTTCCCTGGTGCGCTGTATCATAAATACGGCACACACACGGTATCATTAGGGAGGTGCAATGGGGAGCAAGAAAAGTGATGCATCACAACATGATGAGCCACTTTTCATAAATTTATCCCTAACTACAGAAGCCTACAAGCCGCTATTTAACATGTGGATGCATATAACAGAGCACAGTTTGGAAGTAAAACAGTGATAAATGAAAGGAAATGTGTCTAAATTAGTGATACAGAATGTGGTTTACATGAAACGCACAGCGCTGAGATCCTAAAACTAAGAAGGCTCTTTTTGAGTAAGGCTATGTTGCTTGAGTGCCCTAGCATTAATTGAGCATTAGATTTCACCAATTTCACTATTCTCTAAGCTACTGTGAACTTTAACCAGCTATGCTAATTTAGCAGTGTGCTGCTGCCTGAGTGCACACTTTCAGGGATTTGATTCGACTTGGAGGCCTATTGTCCTACCAGGGGATTCTGTAGAGTAGTGCAGCAGTCCTGGACTTCGAACTGCTAGTTTTGCTAGACTTGGATAGTCTACAGACTCCTCCTTGACTGGGATATTCGGAAGGTCGGCAGTGCTATAAACAAGCTGGGACTCACACTGTTGTAGCTAACCTCGGTCATTTGTACGGTGTGCCGCCAGGTTGGTTCATTACCAGGGCATACTGAGTCTGGGCTAGAAAAAATGACTTGAGATCCTGAACATCTTCCTTGACCACTCCACTCAGACTCAGGTGTACCTCTGCACAAAGACAAGCCTGGTTCGCAGTTTTTCAAAATGAATGTGTTAGACCAGTGTCATGTCCAGTCTGTCAAGATTGAGGACTCTCTGTCACCTGCCCCCACTTTCATGAGTCATCATGGTTGACCCAATATCTATAAAGAGTGCGAGGAAAACAATTACAGGATCACCTTCTTCAATGGCACAAAAAACAGAACACAAAAGAAACTCTGAAGAGATACTGGCTCTTCCCATGTTGAAAAATGTATATAAAAGTAGGGGTTAAATACCCTTGATTCTAAAGGGTGTAACTTACTGTCCTCCATATACAGAATAATCTTGTTATGTGACTGATGTGAAGGTGCAAGTGTGTTTGTTAAAAACAGACCTCGTTTTTTTTTGCAACAGAAGTGTCTTATTGATACATTGGTGGGCAGCCCTGGAGAGCCCTCCAAGGCAGCAAAGGCTGGGGCACCCACTCGACTGACAGAGGATTACACATCCGACTTAGAGAGCCTTTATAGCAACCACTGGTGTTACAGTTGGTTTAAAGGCAGGAGAGTTTCCCAAGCAGGTCCCTTTTTTTTGCCTGCTCTGCAATCATTTTGGGTTTACAGAAACAAATCCCAAAGCTGGAGTTTGTTAGCACAAAACAAAAAAAATCAATTGCCTTAATGCTTAGGGAGTTTTCTCCTTGCACATGGGAACCACTGATTGATTTCCTTGTCGAGGACCACTATTCAATATGTTGCTATTACAGGAAGTGAATGTAGTGATTTCCCCCACCCTAATCTACATTCTGTAATAGACTTTTATTATATAAGACCTTGGTCATAGATTGTAACATTTGCCAGTAATGACAGTCACACTAAGAGACAATAGACACCTTCAAGTCATGGGAAGATGAACATTTAGGGCTCTCAAGCTGACGCATGCCAGACCTGAATAACTCACTCTGCCATGTTTTTTCTTTTCATTCTGGTTCTATACTTCTTGTTTTCTGAAGGAGATAAACAAAGCTACAAGTATGAGCAGGAAAAAATAAATACGTATTTTGTCAAACTAATTATTCACACTTGAAAAAGTACAGCATGGGAAGTCTGGGAAAGCTTCGGGTTGCTTCTAAGCACTATTAATTTTTAGGCCAATAAGGGAATAGACAGGCACAAAGTAATTTCCAGGATCGCACGATTTGATACAATGTGAGGATTTCAACATAATCTTCTGGTTCTGAAAGTGCTACATAGCTGCTAAGTGTTGTATTCTTGCTATCAATGTCCTCAAGGAATTACTAATGCTAACCAACCACTGGCAAACTTGATGGTTTAGCAAAAATGGCATCGAGGGTAAACATTACTTACTAAGGGTTTTCCATGTCATGTTCCATTCCTACAAAACACACCGCAATTCAGACACATCAACATTACATTTTTTCAAAGATGCCTGTATACTTCATGGCAAATATACATTTAACATGAGATTACGATTTTCTCAAAGTCGTTTTTCTGTTTTATTTGTAAGTTAAAGATTCATTATTGGATGACTATAAAACACAGGGTAGAACACAGAAATGTGAAAGTACACCTGATTTTCAGTAAGCAAAGCATTTCTTTCACTGAATTAGCATTTTCTATAGTTAATTTAAGATAAAAACGTTCGACTTTTAGATTTATGCAAAGAAATGTGTTAAGTAAATTGTTGTCTGATTCCAGCAAATACGTTTTGGATTGATTGATGTTTCTTAAATTGTGGGAAACATGCGTTTTTTATGTACTACCACCTTTCTAAATGCTCACTTCACACTAACTGTGGAAGCTTGCATCTGACAGGTTTAATGGGATCCCCGCTGTGGGGACCACCCTATGCTTCACCAGTTTAGTCAGATTAAAACACTGCTTTCTGAGCAATGGGGCCTAGTCCAGTGGGGTGAGCCAAGAACACATTTCTCCCTTCCCTTTCTCCCTTCCCCTAGTTCAGTGGTTCCCAAACTTTTGACATCTGTGGACCCCCACTTTATCATTACTGGTACTCGGGGACCCCATTGGTACATTATTGGAAGCCCGAGACCCCCACTGAGTCATTACTGAAAGCTGGGGACCTAATCTGTTAATATTATTTAATTTTCTAAGCAGTCGCGGACCCCCTGGGGAGGCTTTGCAGACTCCCAGGGGTCCCCAGACCACAGGTTGGGAACCACTGCCATAGTTACCTTTATTCCTACTCCTAAGAAAGCATCCCTGAAACTAGCATTAGCAATGTCAAAACGTCTTACGTTGACTGTCAGCCCTTTAGATTTGGTGATGCTTGTTTTTTCATGGGTTTTGCAAAATTATATTGTTAGGGAAACTACCAGGCTCTCATCATTATAAGAAAAACTAAAAACATTAGCTAAAAGCAACAGGCATTGGTAAAATCAATAGGTCTCACCTATCAGAACTGGTAGTTTTGCCAATCTTTTTCAACCATGCTATAGAGAACAGTGGCTGCTGTGCAACAAGGCTATTCAAAATAAAGCACTGTGACGTGGCAGCTGCATCACTTTGCTGGCGCACACGTATTCAACATGCATCGATGTGCCTAGAAAACATACATTTTGAAAATATATTTACCAGTCCTGTTTTAAAATTCAGCACGAAAGCTCTTCATTTTTTTTTTCATTTAAAAAGGATGTCCATGTTGCGGGAAAAGGTTAGGGTGAGGGAAAAGCAATACGGTGGGTTGTGGGAGAAGTAAGTGTGAAAGACAGCAATGTGTACCTTGGGGGACTGCGGAGAAGCACACAGAGGCAAGAGAGAGCACACATAAGTATAGGTGGAGAAGAGAAGCACATGCTGATAGAGAGCAAAGTGAGAGACAGCTGGAAAACACATGCACTCTCATGGAGTTAAGAGAAAATTTAAATTTAGTTTTCTAAAATTACGGAGTGGGAGCATAGAAACCAGTCTTTCAAGGAGATTCATGAAGGGGATGTGCTCCATGGAAGGGACAAACACAAGATTTACATAAAGCCATCAAACAAAAAGAAGCAAAATAAGAGTGACAGTGAAGCCAACCAATAGTAAGCAATGGGCGGGCTACAAGCCCCTGCAATGTTCTTGATATGCCCACAATATTTCTTTAGCAACCAACTACACTGTCTCATAGCTCAATCTATAAATATTTGTTGAGACTCAAAGAGAACCCATAGCCATATTAGCCAATGGCACAAAAGGGAACTACTTTGGGGGGGGCATGCTCTTTTTGAAAATCTCAGAACGCTGACACTCACCGTTAAGTCAGTCAGTGACTGAAGTGGGATGAACCTTTGCCCCATGCTATATAGTGTGGTGGACAGAAGAAAAATGAAAATTACACCATAACATAGCAACGGATGAAAAGTACTGGCTAAAAGCCTCTATAAGGAGGGCGACCACCTGGACTGGAGGCAAATTCTGGGCTGTGCCAATTCAGAACAAAGCATAAAACTTCAGGACAAAATTCTGGAAAAGGGTATATTTTACAGACACATGAATGAAGGTTTGCAGTAATAAGTAGTTAAATAGACACCCACACAAATGCAAGTCAAAATAAGTTTATGTTTTTTGTTTTGTATAATAAATAGCAATAAACAGCAAAGAGTCGCATGTAGCTAGAATTTGTTAAGGATTAAACAAACCAGTAAACATACACAGTAAGCAGCAATTGATAGCCAAGATAAGGGACAGCTTCAGGCATACACTTTACCTAAAAGGATGCTTGCTATGGTGGACGGTTAAGAGGAGTGAGGCCAACCTTACCAGGTACTCTGGCATTTTAGATGTGGGCTACAAGCAACAGAACTGGATTCAGGTATCTGTACTTGCAAGACTGCAAGATGAACCTCTGAAATCGAACATGGCAATACTGTCATTAGGTGCAGCTGCCTATTAGCTCAACTTCCTTAACAAATAAAGTTATAATTTGTATGGAGGTATTAACATTTTCTTATTCATTTTTATGGCAATCAAAACTCGACCATTTGTAAGTTGACTTGTTTCGGCAGGGTAAATGGATAGAACAGATTGCTAAATTGTGCTTTCACTCTGTTTTGCACAACAATTTAATATTTTTCTCAAATTGCATTAAAACCCAGGAGTTTGGTATACCAACACAAGACGCCTATTTTTTCCAGGCTAACTTGCTCACCATCTTAATTTAACATTCATCCGGACATCATCTCACCCAAGGTTGAGTACTTGGAAACTAATGTAATTTGTGGTTTTGAATTGAGACACAGCGGGCCCCTGCACTGCCCATGCACTTGGAATAGACAGTGCAGGGATCCCTCTGGCCAGCACCCTTGCAATGTTCACTGTCTGCTTTGCAGACAGTGAACATTGCGAGGGTGCTGGTGCACCCTGCATCCTACAGCATTGCCGCAGGCTTGATTACGATCCTGAGACAATGCTGTAGGACGTTTCTCACTAGGCCAGCAGGCAGAAACTCAGGTTTCTGCCCACCAACCTAGCGGGACACTCTTAATGGGCCTGGCAGGGAGGTAGCCACTATGGCGGCAACCTCCCCGTCAGAAGTTCGGTGGACAGCCTAAACTGGCCGCTGAATTGATAATCAGGTCCGCAATCTAGCTTGTGAATACCTTGCTTCTTTAACTGTAAATACGTTTTTACCCCAATTTTGAATGTTGGTGTATGACAGCACAATCCATAAAAGTACAACCTCGAATTACAATTTGTCAAATGCTTTCAGCTGCATTACTAAAATATATGTTCCAATGCTGTTGGGGTACAGAATGGAAACGGCCACTGATACAATATTTTCTCCATGTTGTGCACACTTTTCTCCTAGTTGTGCACGACAAGTCTATTGACTGCAGGCAATGCTCTTCTACCTCTACTAGGGAAAGACCAGGATGTAATGTTTCTGATTATGTGGAACTCATTTAAGTATGCAATATTTCTTCACTTAATCGTCACTAGTGATTTGAACATGCGCCAATAATGCATGAAGCATGTTTTATTACCCTTAAATCTTCAAAATCAAACAGGGACAGTCAAAAAGGCGATTATTATGACTGACTGTCTTTTGTCCCATCATGTTGGTAGCTGACGAAATGTATGTGGTATTGCATACTATGGTTCCAATTTGTTGTCTCATCATGAAACTTGGTAAGCATTAATAAATTTGTGTCAGAAAAATAGTTTGATCAGTTCTTCTAACCTGCTAGTGCCAGCTCAAGTCCATGACTTATATAGCCTGCGCCTAAAAGCGTTGTTCTGGGCAACATCCCCAATGTATTGAACATCACAGAGCCCCCAAAAAAGGGCCACACTGTTTTGAAAATGAGCAGTACTCCATATTAGTCAAATTATATCACTTTTATCATATGTTGGCCCTCTTACAAGCCGCTGCCCCCCACCAGACTTGGAACAATTAGGTCTATTATTGAGTACTAGGAATGAATCCTTTCATTTTCTTGTGTATTGAGTATGAGGTTTAATTTTAAGATCAGTGGCTCAAGCTGGCTTTCATATTTATTTACTTTAGATGAGTGTAATGGGATACCCTCAGTGAATGTCTATTGACCACATTTTGAGAATTGGGGCAAGATTATGTGGCAATGCCACCCATTAGTTTAAGGTGTCATTGTCTAATCTCTGCACTCTCATCCAGGCTAGTGGCCTCGATAACAGGACACAAATCACTAGTGGGGACACAATGGAATAGCTTGTCCTGTGATCCTTGTTGACGAAATCCTGCAACAAGGCATCACTGTTGAGACTGCAGTAACAAGGTAAGAATTGGGATCTGCAGATTAGTACAGAATATATGGGTTGCTATAGTATAAGCACCTGGCAAGAGAGCAGAGACTGGGCATGAGTATATCAACAAACTTTTTAAATTTCCCTCTCGTTTCTATTCTTTGAACGGTCCTCCTCACTCCAAATATAGCCTACGTGAAATTGTATACCTGCCTGCCTCAATTTCATTTTTGTATTTCTGCAGATTGCAAACACCCCGTTCCAGAAATCACCTCTCAGGAAAATGGAGTAAATGCATGGAATTAGTTCCATATGAGCACAAGGCTAATTCCATTAATCAACAGCAACCACTTATTTCTGGATTAACCATTTACCTCAGGTTCCAAAATAGAGAGACACTCGGCATAAAGTGCTTCAGTGCCGTGTTAGAGGTAGAAAGCACTATACAAATGCAATAACAATACTATACTACCTCTTCTGATCTTAATTATGTGTTTCGTGAGTGTTTCCAGTTATTATTTTTACTAAGTTATTTTGCTATTATTACTTCTCTCTGCTTCTGAGACATTCCAAAGCCTGGCGTCACTGGTTCACTGACTGAGCCCCACTGATCTTAAGGGGCGAGCACAAATTCAGGATAAATAATTACAAGCATAGGGACAAAATTGATAGGTACTTGTTCTTCATATTGAATTGCAATTGCTGTACTTAAATAGACACAGCACATAATAGGTGTGTTCATGTACAACTGGAGAAATAGTTTTGCAGCCTGCTGGTCATGGTGGAATCCTGACATGGGCAGGCGCGGTCTTTCATCTTTCCAAGATGAGGTATGTTGAAGACCCTATATAATTGTCAAGTTAGGATTCAGGGGCATATCTATACTTGTTTTGCGCCGTATTTACGTAATTTTTGTTACACAAATTCGGTGCAAAACTAACTCCATATTTATACTTTGACCCTAGACCCGTCTAGTGCCAAATTTATGGAGTTAAAGTCATTTTTTGGACGTGGAAAGCTTCTTTGTGGCATATTTATACTCTGTTTGCACCGAATTAGCGTCATTTTTTTTACTCTATTTCGGTGCAAAACTAACTCCATATTTATACTTTGGCGCTAGACCCGTCCAAATTTATGGAGTTAAAGTCATTTTTTGGAGGTGGAAACCTACCTTGCCTTAATGAGATGCAAGGTAGGCGTTCCCATGCAAAAAATGACTCTGTGGCTTTAGCGCCATATTTATCCCCCTGTGCTAAAATCACGCACGGGGGGAGGACAGGTCAAATAATGGTGCAAAGCTTGCTTTGCACCATTATTTAACACCTGAGTCAGGGCAGGCGTTAGGGGACCTGTGGGCCTATTTCCATGGTGGAACACCATGGAATAAGTCCACAGGTGCCCGTCCCAGGACCACCCCCACCCACACCGGAGGAACAGTGGAGGATGGGGGACCCCATCCCAGGTAAGTACAGGTGAGTACAGCAAGGCCCTTTTTGGGGCAAAACTGCAAGTACAGGTAAGTATTTTATTGTATTTTTTAAAGTGCCATAAGGGGCCCTGAAATGGGCCCCCATGCATGGCACAGGGTGCAATGGCCATGCCCAGGGGACCCTGGTCCCCTGTGCTGGCCATTGGGGTGGTGGGCATGACTCCTGTCTTTTTTAAGCCAGGAGTCATGTGGTATGGATGGTTTAGCGCCAGAAAATGACTCTAGGCAGGTTAGAGTCATTTTTTTTTCACTCTAACCCGCGTTACATAATTTTTTGGTGCAAAACCCCCTTCTTCCATACCGCCAGCCCCACCCGACTAACATCATTTTTTTTTTGCACTAACCTACCCTTTGCACCGGATTGCACCATTCCATAAATATGGTGCCCGGCAGGTGCTCAGAAATGGTGCAAGTCGGTGCTAAAGTTTTGCACCAAAATGTATAAATCAGGGCCTTCGTTTCATGTCTTTCATAGCACATTGACTTAACTCATCAGTACAGTGAAAACACTTTAGGCTAGTTATCAAGTGCAGAAGGTCAATCTAGTTCTGACTTTAAAAAAAAATATAGAACCCAGTCACCCTGATTATGGCATTTCCATGCAGTCAAAAACATATCTGTTTGTAAAGCATGGGGGCGTGGCCTAAGGTCGATGGAGCAGCACACGTGAAGCAGAGCTCCCGACGCCCTCCAACGATTAATCTCATCATCCTCATCCCCTGACCCCCGGCCCCTGCCCCGAGGCGTCCTAATACTCAAGGACACCCCCGCTGAAGTCGGGACCCATAGCGGAACCAGCAGAGCTGATCCCGGGAAAGCGACCGACTGATTTGGGAAGACGGAGCCCTTCGTCAAGATGACGGCTCCAGCAACAGAGCGGAAAAAAAGGCAAGACCCCAACGTGCGAAACTAACAGTAACACGGAGTGAATTGGGCAGCCGGGGGCGGCGGGCGCCAGGACGCCCATAACAGCAAACAGAGGAGGGAGCGGCCGTTGCTTGAACGGGGCTGGTCCCGGCGCGAGAGGCAGAACCGCGAGGTGCGGAGGAAGACCCCGGAATGAGCGGCGAGCCCGTACGGACTCAGACGGTGAGTCAAAGCACCCGTTCAGCACACCAACAGTGACAGGCACACAGAACCTGGGCTCCAAGGCGGTGTACCTTACTGAGGGCCCGGCACACCTACGCACCACACCAAGGGGGCAAGGAGCGGGCGGGCTGAATGATCTTGGGGCCTGCCCTGGGCGTCGGCCCACCGGGCCCCAACACAGTGCCATAAACGGGCACTAGATCGAGGCGTGGGCGCACGGATGACGAAAGCCTATACCTACCTAGCTGCAAAGGCAGGCCCCAAACTAAACTAAATAAACTAAATAAACAAGAAACCGCAGAGACAACTAGCAACAAGCCAGTGCTGAAAACCCGAAAACTAAAGACCACTCGAAGCAAGCCTCAAATGCACACAGCACAGTAACTAGAGTAACTAGAGAAACAAGCAGATTAGGACTGAAATGCAATAGGGAGCAGAGAAAGGAAACAAATATAATAAAACAAAGGCGAGCACATGTTCTGGGCACAGGAATAGTCAACACGATAACATTTGAAACTTCCAGGGACCCAACCAGGAGGAAAACAAAGAAGTAACTGGAAATGGGGAAATCAAAAAAGAAAGATGGCACTGTGGAAGAGAGTAACCCCCACAAAGAAGGAAGAAATGAGGAACCAGACAAAGAGACCACCTTGGACACACTACTGCAGGCAATACAAGCATCCAGAGAGGCATTGGAGCTAAAAATAGACTCCCTATCGGTGGACTTGACTCTACTAAGAGATGACCATAGGCGACTCACGGACAGGGTGGTTGCCAACGAAAAAACACTAGATTATCTCACCCCTGAAAATACGAAAATTTCTAAAACAGTAATTGAATTCGCAACCAGGATCAAAATGCTCGAAGCAAGAGCAGAGGATGCTGAAAACAGAGCACGGAGGAGCAACCTTCGCCTAGTGGGCATACCAGAGAAAACCGAACTTGAAGACCCAGATATGGAAACCTACCTGGAAAGATGGATACGCTCTGAAATAGCTCCGGAGGGCCTACCACAGCACTTTGCAATAGAAAGAGCCCACCGTGTGCCTGCCAGACCCCCCCTCCGGGAGCCAGCCCGCGCCCGATCATAGCAAAGTTATTACACTTTAAGGACAGAGACTTTATACTAACCCAAGCAAGGAAAAAAGGGGAGATCAGGATAGGAGATAGGAGGATCATGATCTTCCGGACTTCACCAGAGAAACTCAAAAACAAAGAGCCACCTTCACAGAGATAAAAAGGTGATTCAGAACATGGTCAATACGATACGCTATGCTGTTCCCGGCCAAACTAAAAAATTATCACTAACAATGAGACCCTGTTCTTTACCTCACCACAGCAGGAACAATGGCTAGATACCCTGGGGATAACTGGACAAAACAACGAGGGACGACCCACACGCCCCCCAAAAGAAACTCGCCACAGGAAAGACAAGCCTGCTTTGGGCTCTGCTCCACAACGCGATCAGGCACTACAAGAAAGAGAAAACGCGATAAGAACCGCAGCGGCCTTGAGTAGAGAGGGCTCGATGTTTGCCCGTTCGCCTGACCCTCAATCAGACCGAGAATCAATATCAGATGACGACTCCTGCTCATCGCTAGAAACAGCAGAAAACCTGCCACAAATCACCCCAGGAACATCCGACGAGATCATCTGAAAAGAAGACGACACTACCACGGATCCCCCGAAACCCACACAAGGTGAAAACACATTGGAAAAAGTACTCCGAGAAGTATAACCGCAACAGGGGACTTTGCTTTACAAGGAGATCATAGAGATCTACCACGCAAGAACCATTAGTACACAGTCGACCCGACCCTGCGGACGACCGCCGACTTGAAGAGCAAGTAACTTTGGGGCCTGGGAGAAGGGGTACACTTACTCAAACAATTCATACATATGGAGGCCAGGGATGGGTTATCCAACCCTAGCCATGCTCCTCACTTATTATTATACATAATGTTTCTCAAGTTTAGGGAAGTTTGGACGGGGATAGTTGGGAATCCGGTCCTGGGGAGAAGAAAGTTAGACACAATAAGAAACATTTGCTTATTAGTTAACTTAACAAAACTAGCTGACCCTGCTCCGGTCTGCGCCACTCATGTTAGAATCCCCTTGCAGTCACACCCCACACAATGGTTATTAGGTAAGATCTATAGCCCCATACCACCTATAACCACACTTAATGGACAGAGAGTCAAACTACAAGCTCCTCACATGGAACGTTAGAGGACTGAACAGCATGCACAAACGGTACAAGGTGTACAGTCAACTGTGGGAGGACTTGAACTGTATAGCAAACACTGAGATAGATAGATCGCACCCGCCACTGCCCCACTCTCCAATACTTAAAACAGCCAATAGCTTTACAAAATGGCAGAAGGATTGGGGCCTACTAGACTCCTGGAGGCACTTACACCCCTTAGAAAGGGACTACTCTTTTTACTCACACTTGCATGACCTGCATGTACGGTTGGATACCTTCTTGACATCCCCTGAGGTGAACAGCACAACACAGACGGCGGAATATTTGTGCCGCACCATATCCGACCACAACCCATTATTACTCACCCTAGACTGGAAAAGAGAACGTTCCCTGATACCTGACTGGAGGCTCAGGGCCGACACACTAGAAGACCACACCTTCTGTCAAAACATAAGAGAAGCAATAAAAGAGTATTTTGAACACAACCAAAACACTGCATCTAGCAGAGCCCAAGAATGGGAAGCATTCAAAGTCACCCTTAGGGAACTCTGCATGACTGGGGTAATGGGGGTTAGAAAAACATTAGAGGGATAGATTAACAAGAACGAATTAGAATTGAGAAACCTAGAACGTAATAGACCTGACAACCCAGAACTTGCCCCAGATATCTCAGAGACTAAGAGTAAGATAGCTCTAGCCATGGAAAAGCTTAGACAAAGCTTTGACTACAGGAAATACACTACCAGACAACACGCACAAGGTGATAGAGCGTGGGCTTTACTGGCATGGCTAGCAGCCCCACCTAGACAACAATCACTAATAATGGAGCTAGTAAACCAGACGGGAACCAGAGTATGTGGCCAAGGAGAGATCAACACATGTTTCACAGAATACTACTCAGGCCTATATGCCCCCCCCATCGACCCCTTTAAGACCAGAACAATTACACGACCTAGCACATACCCAGCTTCCCATACTAAGCAAGGAAGATCAGCTGATGTTGGGAGGGCAGATATCAACTAGGGAAATAATGGTAAGGGTGGAGGCAATGGCGAGAGGGAAGGTACCTGGGGCAGACGGTCTGCCGGCAGAACTATACAAAGCATACGCTGATATCCTAGCACCCAAATTAAGTGTCCTCTACGAAGAAGCGTTTGAAACAGGGGTTCTGCCCCAGTCCACAAACGAAGCCATCGTTGTCCCACTACCCAAACCGGGGCGCCCACCTACGGACATCTGCTCATATCATCCACTATCCATGCTCAATATTGACTACAAAATCTTGAGTAGCGCTCAGCCACCAGGCTGCTACCCCATATGGAACACCTGATACACGAAGATCAAACAGGCTTTATACCAAACCGTAATACAGCCACAAACGTCAGGAGACTCATTAGCATTTTGCATTCCAAATCCCTGACCATAAACACAGCAGCAGTACTGGTTGTAGATATCGAAAAGGCATTTGACAGCCTTCGGTGGGACTTCTTGGAAGTGGTGATGGAGAAGATGGGACTATGGCAGGGATTTATTAAATGGGTGAAATTATTATACTCAGCCCCAACAGCCCGCGTCCACACGGGCAAAATAATATCCCAAGCATAGAGAATAGGAAGAGGTACAAGGCAGGGTTGCTCGCTGTCGCCCCTACTCTTTGCTATTGCAATAGAGCCACTCGCACACATGGCTAGATCAGGAGCATACTTTAAAGGACTAGTGATAGGTAATCAGACACACAAGATAGCGCTCTATGCAGACGACATGCTGATATTCCTAGGAGATCCCAACACCGAACTACAGGGAGCGATGACACTACTAGAGCGTTTCAGCAATACTTCGGGTCTCTGTATTAACTGGCAGAAATCCCACTTATACCCACTAAAACAGGGATTACCCCGGATCGCCAACGCACAAGAACTAAACTGGTTCCCAACCACGTTTCGGTACTTAGGCGTCCACGTATACCATGATATGCGAGATCTATTGGAGGGAAATGTTAACAGGACGATCCGGAAATTGAAAACAGATGTTCAATTCTGGAAAATATTACCCCTGTCAGTGACAGGTAGAATAGCCCAGGTGAAAATGGTAGCTCGGCCTAGACAGCTTTTCCATGATTCCTTTGATAATCCCTCAATCAACCTTTAAAGAGATCAACACAATTATCACTAATTTCATATGGGGAGCGAGCCGCCATAGACTAGCCCTACACAAACTCCAGCAGCCGGCGATAGAAGGGGGCTTGGCTGCCCCAGACATAGAACTATACTACCTGGCAGGGCAGCTTCAGTGGTTAGCTAAGAAGTGGCACTCAGTCCTTCACGTAGAGACAGACATGTATTCCCGAGATCCCTCGACCACAGGTGTTATGGGAACACTCCTAATACCAAGAAAAGGGCATAAAACAGAACCCCTAGAACTTCAAGTATGGAGCCATTGCTGGAATCGAAGTTTACAACGCACGCGAACCACACACCCATATTCCCCAAATTCACCCCTAGCCAGTCTAACTACATTACCTGGGGGCTGCAATATTGCAAGAATCACAAAACTTGGGAGGGCAGGTATTGGGACTGTGGGGGACCTCTATAGGGATGAAGACCTAATGACCCAATACGAAATTCCGGCCGGAATATTTCTCACACACAGAGCAATCATAACCCTAATTCAAAAACATTGGAAGCAGGGATCTAGACAACCCTCCACTCATGCAGGATGTCACAGCATATGCACAATAGGTGGGGACAAGAAGATGGTATCAACGCTTTATAAATCACTACAAAAAGACACACTACATTCCTTGGATAGATTGAAGTACCAATGGCAGGAAGACACCCAGGAAGACATAGATGACAACCTATGGGGAAAAATCATATCGCACACATATAGAGTTTCCCGAAATGCTAGATTCAAACTGATCAATCTATACATATTACACAAAGCATATCTAAGCCCCGCAAAGATAGCCTCTAATTACCCCGGTGCGAATAGTCTCTGTCCTCGTTGCACAGCACCAGAAGCAGGCGTATTCCACATGCTATGGGCCTGCAGCACAGTGAAACACTACTGGGAAGAAATACTAAACATCCTCACTACAATATCAAAAAGAAGACTCTCACCTACTCCAACAGCAATAATATTAGGGGGTTTCTCTAGACCACATAAGAAAAAAACTGTGAACAAGTTTATAGATCTAGCGCTGATACTGGCCAAACGAGAGATCACAATGCACTGGAAAGACCCCAAAGGCCCACAGACGCTAAGATGGAAAGAGGCAATGATTAAATGGACTAGAGCTGAGGGAGAGACATTGCATCAGGAAGTGGCAAAGGGAGTGGGAAACCCAGAGAGTGCTCAGGGTTGGGACGATTTACTCGACCGCCTGAAAAACCCACAGGACAACAAAGAGGACCAAAGTTCATCATCGGGCACAGACTAAATGGAAGACTAAGCACAGAAACGCAAACACACACACCGATCATACCAACTTAACCAAGCTGGAATCACATGAGGAAATGATCTAGGGGCTATATAATAACACCCAAAAGAAAAGACATGATGGGGAAATACAAACGAATTAACAACACTGGAGCTTTGACTGAGGGCAGCTCAAGGGTGGGGGGGAAATAGGGAAAAGTTGTAAATGTTGCGTTCTTTTTGTTTTTCTCCACTTGCAAGAAAACTAATAAAAAAATTCAAATATATATATATATATATCTGTTTGTAAAGCATTTGAAATGTATAAGAGAGAGGGTGGGAGCAGAGGGACAAAATCTGAGGCAGTGCCAAAAACTAACACCACCCATAGCATGGTGCATTGCTTTTGTTTTCTGCAGCACACATAGAAAGAGCAAAACCCCATGAACGGTTGTTTATGTGCAGGAAGGCGTTCCTTCCTGCACATAAACAATCATTCAATAATGATGATTTGCTACTTCTATGTGTGCTGCATTCACTGCCATTGTAGATTGCTTATGTGCAGAAAGGGACACCTTCCTGCAAATAAACAATTATTCCCTTCCATTCAGACACCCTTGCACTTTGGTGCAAGGATGCCTGAGTTTGAGCTGACAGATAAATTTAGCACCAGAGCTATCTGGAAACACAGGGGTGCACTGCATTATTGTATACGCGGCGCATCCCTGCATTTCAGAACAGACGCAGCGCTGCACTGTGCTGACAATTTTGGCACAGGGCTGCGAAGCGACGTGCCAGTTTCTTCTAAATGTAGACCTGAATTTTGGGCACATTTTGTGCAGCCTACCTTGTACTATGTACAATTTTGAGGCAATGCCATACATACGTTGTTTTTTGTTAAAGCACCAGGCACCATAGTACTGGACATCTGTGCTACGCAGGATTCAGTTCTGTGACCCCTTGGTTACACACACAGAAATAGGCAGTGTTAGAATTAACCAACTTAGCTCACGTAAAATAAGAGTGCATTTCTCACAGATTAGTATAAATTGCATTTTTTCTTTTAAGGTAATTGGGTCGTATTTTATATGCAGTAACCTGAAGGTGAAAGAACTAGAAAATTGGGGGAGGGCAGGAGGTGGACGGATGTGTGGGTGGGGGGTTGGGAGGAGCGAGAGAAAGAAACAGAGAGAGAGAAAGAGAGAGGAAAAGAAGAAGACGAGTGAAGAGAAGAGAGACACTGAGACCTCGTGGCATGACCAGGCCTGACTTACTGTTTACCTTTGCTGCTGAGGAGAGTGTTTTTTTGGAAGGTAGGCAGGGAAATTTACGGACAAATGATGTCTGTTAAAGGATTGCTAATGGACATCTGGCCATATAATGAGCAGTCTGTCTGTGAAAATAATGGACAGGTAGCCACCCTACTCCAACTATGTATATTATGCATATAAAGGGCTTGCCCAACTTCAGACCTAAAATAAAGTGTTCATAGCACCCCTTATTGTACCAGGAGTAGTGAGTGTGTATGACCATCTGAAGGAGGATTTGAGACAAGGTAGTAAATGATATACGTGCGAACCATAAAGTTGTGACAGCTGATGATGCCTTCTTCCGTTCACCCCTAAAAGCAGCGTCTCGGTCCCCTATCTACTGGGTTTTCTGTATCCATGTGTCTATCCCTGCCTTGGGTAACCGTAGGGTCCGCGTGGGTCTGACATAAGAGTCGGTAGCCCAACTGGGAAGAGTCTGACAAGCCCAGCAGCAAGGGTCGGTTTTAACATTGTCTGATCACTGGAATCAAACAAACTGATCCAGCAGGTATCTCTCACCAAGGAGGAGAGGATTAACTCAGGGTGGGGCCTCTTCAGATCCTGACAAGCTTACATACCTGGTGCACAGCATATTCATGACACTGAGAACACACAGGGCGGCTGTGGCTGTGGCTGTGACATGCGCGCTACGTTGTGTGGGTGTGCCATTCGGGCAAACCCTGGGTCCCAATTTCATGTCCTGGCAAGCCAGAGACTGTGGCTGTGAATATGGCTTAAACCATGGGCCAATTTACACCTGGCTGGCACACAGTGCAGTGGCATATTTTTAATCTTAGGTCAGTTTTTAACTGACCCTGCGTATTGCTTGAACAGTTTAGCTTTCATTGTCGAAGCTTAGTCAGGCCACGCATGTGTAACGTGACAGCCTGAGTCAAATCTATGACTGGGGGATTGTAAATTGAGAGCAACATAAAGAATTCTCTTAGCCACACCCATCTACTGTGAACCATTTAGGAGTGGTATTTTAGTGGTTTCCTTTACAACAGGGGAGCATATGATGTAAGTAAAAAATGTTGCTCCCCGTCTCACTGTAAATTGTGGGATCCTGGACAAATCACTGTAAATCCTTACAGCTTAGTCCCTTAATTGCCAAAAAGGGGAGCCTCAAAACAGGCTAAATACCTGTATTCATTGACAAAGCTGTTCTGGAGCTATGCTTTGAAATGGGAATGGAAAATTATTAGGTCTCGTTATTTGGCAGCTGGCATCATTGGGGGCTCCATCAGCTCTCAGGCTTCAAGGTGGACAATACTAATAAAGTTTCACGATCCAAAATCCCCCACAAAGTGGAATACTTAAACAAAACCAGGATTCTTTCATTTACAGATAGCATGAGAGTGCTTCATAAAACCTGAAGGGTCGATTACTCAGAATACATAGGGGGTTATTCCAACTTTGGAGGAGGTGGTAATCCGTCCCAAATGTGACGGATTTACCACCAGCCGTATTACGAGTTCCATAGGATATAATGGACTCGTAATACGGCTGGTGGTATATCCGTCACTTTACCGTCACTTTTGGGACGGATTACCACTTCCTCCAAAGTTGGAATAACCCCCAGAGTATCTCCCGTTGGTAACCCATATGGTGGCAAGGAAAAAATGCCGTTCTTTTTAAACATGCAAGCAATATAGTAAAGGAATGTTCTGGCCCCTGGAGAGGCTATACCATTCATGCATTCTGGATGCATCATTCAGTGTTTAATTTTTACAACGTGCTTATCACTATTCGAAGAATAAAATGGTTTCTACACTAAAATAGCCGCATTATGTATCAATTGCATACCTGCTTGATTCACCAAATGTTGCTATTCTTTGCAAAAGAACTTCTTTGTAGCACGAGTGCAATGAACTAAGATGGAGTCTAAATGGTATGTGGAATTAAATGTGTAAACTTTATTTGCGATTGAGAACACAAACTAGAAGTTTTTCCTGCTATAATGCATGGTAGGTAGAAATGGGACCTGGCGCAAAATAAAATAAATTGCAATTGAGATGTCAATAGCAGAACAACATTTCAAAAACACAAAGAAAGGGAGAAGCAGTAGTGGTTGGCCAAAAAAAGGGTTCGGTGACGAAGAGCACGTCTCCACCGCCTCTCTAATTGGCCCTCCTTAGCATCAAGGCAGCAAGTATATAACATTTAAACAAAGAAAACCCGACACTGAAAATTAGACCGATATCTTTAGGCAGAAGTACACAAATGGAACTCTGTACACAAGCAAATGATCAATTTTATTATAGTGTTTTTTCAAGTCTTGCAGATTCAAAATACATAAGATGATGGAAACAAGACACAGGTGGCGGAAACTGTCTCCCAGATCAACAGTTTTTAGGTCTTCCCTGCAGACAGTTTTAGCTGTCTTACGTTGAAGAACTAAGGTCTGATTTAATGTGTGGTGGGTGGGCTGCTGTCCGACATGGTTGCAGAGGTCATTATATCCGTCGACCCTAATCGGACTCCCAGGCCCGTATTTATACTTTGTGACGCTGAACTGCACCAACGCAGTTCAGCGGCAAACAGTTTGCCGCAGACTAGCGCCATACCAAGACGCCGGTCCGGCGTCATATTGATGGTACGACTCTGGCCGGCAGTAAGGCCCGGCTAGCGTCATAGAAAAGGACGCTAGCCGGGTGGGGGAGGTGTAGGGGGAACAGGGGTTTAGCGTCAGATGATGCTAGTACAGGCAGAGGCAAAAAAAAGCCCAGTGGGCATGGTCATTGGGTGCAGTGCCATGTAGGGGGACCCAAGTTAGGCCCCCATGGCACTTCATAAAATAAATGTTAATACTCACCCATACCTACCTCTACTTTCCTGGGATGGGGTCCCCCCCATCCTTAGGTGTCTTTCTGGTGTGGGTGGGGGTGGGTGAGGGTGTCCCTGGGGCCAGGGAAGGGGCCCTGTGGGCTCTTTCCTGCTCTCTGACCATGGGAAAAGGCCCACAGTTCCCATAACACCTGCCCTGACCCAGGCGTTAAATAATGGCGCTTAGCCATAAACTTGACTAGCGCCAAAATATAAATATGGAGTTAGGTTTGCCCTGAATTAGTGTAAACAAAATGACGTTAATTCAGTGCAAACCGAGTATAAATATGGGCCCAAGTGGTTAATTTGTGAATAAAAACATGTGGTGCCCAAAGGTCTCCTCTGAAACACACGGCTACTGCAATTAAATGCGCAAGCACGGTATAGAGAGGGAGTGTAACCCTGAAGCCATTTCATTATCTTTAATCCATTTACAGCCATTCTCTGCCCCTTCAGCTCACCCTTGCAGCTTTCTGCTTTCTCCCTTTTTGACGCGTTTTCATTTTTCTCTTCCTCCATCTTTCCCACGTGTGTCTTTTGCTCGCAGTAAATGCTTGAGACAGTGCTGGCCCGCACCGGAAACCACCAGCTCATAAAGCACTCTAGACTCCCACCTGACATATCCAGACATGATTGCCAGCCCTGGGGGGGATCTCTGTTTGCTCAGATTTGCTGCTGCAATGGTGGCTCTGTGAGTGCACTAAAACTTTGAATCGTGTCCTCCATGTTGCTGATGGCCACACACCAAACTTTTCCTTTTTCTGAAAGAAATGCCTAAAGTGGGAGATTATTTCTGAATAAAAGAAAATGGTACACACACACTCCCCCCTGTGCCCCCCACCCCGCAAAAGTCATGCAACCCACTTCTTGACTTATGGGCCTATTTCCAGGGTCAGAGACCATGGAATGCACCCACAGGTGCCCTTCCCTAGTCCCAGGAATGCCCCCACCCACACCAGAGGGACGCCAGAGGATGGGGGGACCCCATCCCAGATAAGTAAGGTGAGTACGGGTAAGTATTTTTTATTTTATTTCACAGTGCTATAGGGGGGCCTAAATTGGGCCCCCCTACATGGCACTGGGTCCAATGACTATGTGTTTGGGACATATGCCCCTGGGCATGGCCATTGGGGTAGTGGGCAAGACTTTTGTCTTTACTTAGACAGAATTCATGTCCAAAGGGGTTTTACGTAAAAAAATGACGCTAGCCTGGTTGGAGGCATTTTTTATGCCCATACTGTCATCCTCTGACACACAACCTCCTAAGCCCCTACACCTTCTCCCCCCGGCTAGCGTCCTTTTTTATGGTGCTAGCCGGCGGTATACTTTTTCACGCAAAATTGTGTTAGCGCAGTTTTGTGTGAAAAAGTATAAATATGCCCCATGGAGTCTTCAATTCTTTACAGTATCTACGTAATTCTGTCAAATGGGTCAGCCCATTTCTCATGAATGGATACATTTCTTGTCTACCTCGTCTCCACGTTTTTTATGGCTTCCCTCCCTATTCAATGTTTGTTCTGACTCTTGAGTATTTCTTCTCTACCATATTTCTCACTGGTTGATGTATATACTCCCACTGCTCACATCAAGAAACAACGTTTGTCTTCAAATTTTAGCACTCCTTGGAAGTGCATGTCTTTCCTTGCCATCTTTCCCGCTGCTCTCCTACTTTGTCACAAAAGCTTTTATAGATGGCTCTTGTAGTCTGTACATGTGTTCTGATGTCAATGCACACTCAAGGTAGCCTTTTTCATTCACTTTTTTGCATCTTCCAAATCAAACAAGTAATGGCAACGCAATACCTTGCACTTACCTTTTAATTGTGTGACACATTGGCTTTGCCAGTGCTTGTTTTTAGATTGATGCTCTACAGACTGGAGGTCGGGACTACCTGTCCTCCTTTTGACACCCGAGTCAGTGGACTATAACCAGAGCTTAAATATATATTTTTTAAAATTCAGGTTCACGAGGATTTTCCTAGGAGCTTGGCACACGTGCTGCCGAAGACCTCTTTCTTTCATAGCCCTCCGCTTCCTGCCTCACTCCTGAAAGCTCTTTTTCATCCCTGCTTTCTCTTTGTCGCTGCTTTCCTACGTTCACATTCCTCCTCCTTTCTCCCTTTGCTGCCTTTCTGTTTCTTGAGTTATTTTCTATTTTTTCAAGAAAATTGAAAGAAAAGTCGACGTGATTATAGATGAGCCTTTCTCCCACACCCCTGGTCATCTCTCTCATGTGATTTTATTTCCGCTGTTAAGGCACTATCGGAGGTCACAGGCTGCTTGTCACGTGTTCACCATTCTCCACCCTCATCGCCAGTTAATGGACTCACAGAGCTTTCTCTGATGCCTTAATGCTAACTATCAGTGCGTGCCAGCCTGCTGCACGCGCTCTATTTATACACACCAAGGATTCATGGATTCGATTTGCAGAACGAGAGCAAAGGACCCTTCGACCCTTGGCGGAGTCTGAGATGGGTTCTACTGTGCGCCAAAGCAAACAGAAGCCCAGACTTGACTTATTCATGCAATGGTTGGGCACCCTCACCGTGGGAGGAGACTAGCCCAGGAATGTGGACGGCCATGGAAATCGTGCAGCTCTTCTATTCGGTGGATTACTCCATTGCCAAGTACTCTACAGGCATCTGAGTAATATGGAGCTACGTGCTGGCAGGATCTGAAGAGAAAAGGCCCTGTTCCAGTTTGTGAATATACTTTCAGTACAGTTCTGTGAGGGCATTCGTGCCAGAAACATGGATGCAAACTGCTGCTACTTGCTCTAAAAGGCATGGCTGTTCTTAAGAAGCAGGGACTATGGGGTTTAGCTAAAATATTAGGGTTGATCACTGCCAAGAGAAAATTAGTTTAATCATTGGCCCTGATGTTCAAGAATTCGCATCATTTGTGTATACATTACTATTTCCAAATGGAGGGGCCTCAATATAAGCCCGTGGGAGAATTCTGGATGTCCATTAGTAAGACTGTCTATGCATCCAGTGCATTTAGACGTGTCCATGCCATTTTGTGCCTCTATTCCAAACACATCAAAATATATCAATTCACCTACCATCGTCGACCCTTTTCCCCCCCATCACCACCTCCTTCACCACAAATCTTCCCACTATACAACCCTTTCCATCAAATAATCAAGAAAGCGTGGCTGCCAGTCACCAACCCTGCCATCTCGGCTCAAACCGACCTTAACAAACCTCCCCTTAGATCAGTAGGCACCAGATTTAGGAATCACCGCCTTTCAGGGATGCCTTCCTCAAAAGACAGTTTCTCCAGTCAGAAACTCATTAACTATTGCCCTCTTGTTGCCTGATTTTCAACCTTAATATAATTTCAAAAATATCGTTAGCCGTTAATGTTGTTGCAAAAATACCATGATGTCCAGATTATCATGGAACATAATATTGCAAGTCAGAGTATGTTTTTTATGTATTTGTTTAAAATGTCTGAATATTTAATATCATTTTACTGAAAAGTGTTGTAAAAAAATATTGCATTATGGCTTTTTTTTATATTAGATTAGTTTGAATATTATAAGTTATTAGTATTTTTGTTAATTATTTGTAATCATATTCGTATAAGCTATTTTTGGGTCTGTTAAAATAGTTAAAGATTATACTTCCTCTAATTTTTATTTTTTTAATTTGCTGGTAGGCTGTTGGATTTGTAGGGAAGTGCAAGGAGACATTCTTAAACATATATATTATGGTTAATAATGGTAGGAAATGTGGCCTAGAGCCCAGAGCTTCCGACGTTGCGGGTGGTGACCAAGGTCTGAGTCTTGATGCCAGTTCAACACCTTGTCAGTCTGGGCAAATAACTGAATCTTCATGTGCCCAAAAAAACAAAGGGCTTGCATTTGCTTGAGGTAGAACTATTGGCAGTGTAAATTCATAACTGTATTTGTCTTGATATAGTTCCCGCTGCTGTGCCTGTTCGCTCTTTGAGCACCATGGCCTCCATACAGCACCAAGGGGAGAGACAAAAGAAAAAAATGGTCTTCCCATGTTGAATTATATCGGTAATCATGCTATAATCCATGTAACAATGGCAGTCTGCAAGGTGTGACAAAAACAGCCTCAAGGCGAGACACACGTAAAGCATTTACCAATAACACCAAGTGATCTTTGAAAGGCAAGCCTAGGAACGTATAAAAGTGATGGGTGTGAGATGGGTGTGGTTTAAACCCCACAATACTTACAGCAGGTCAAAGTTCTTGCGCGCTTGATTTAATGACCTTGTGTAATGTATTCTGGGGTTTATGCAAAGTGTAATGCCCTTGGACAAAGTTTGGGCTGTATACAGCTGCAAAGAAAAATAATACTGTTTGATTAAATAATTATGTAAATTAATTAATTTTAAGACAAACATTTATGTGCATTTGTTTTACTTGTTTATTAATTGTATATTTTATTAATATGTTAATCCAACATGTGTATTTTATAGATCATAAATTAAAAGATGTATTTAAAAATGTCCTTTTTGGTAGGTAGCTGGCTTTGTTAGGGAGTAGGGTGAGCAGTGTGTTAAATATATTTTCACATTTTAATATATGAATTATTTTTTATTTAGTTCATTTGTCTATTACATCTGGAAAGTATTACAATTAACTATTTTTTAGCATATGAATATTTGTTGTGGGAATTGACAAGCAAGTTAATTTTTGAGTACTTGTGTTAATGAACTGTGTTTGTGTTTATATCCTTCATATATTTTAATAATAATGAATATTTAATGTGATTGTGTGTTATTGTTTAACTGTATGTATTAAGTATTCAATTGTCAAATTAATTATTAAGTTGGTGAATTATGTGATTGAATATTTTGCCTTGAGTTTTTATATTTGTGTTTATTTGGTTTCCCATTTTCCTCTATACATATTTTGATGAAGTAGTATTCTTAAAGTTGACACTACGTTTTACATTTTGTATAGGTAAGTATAATTATTTTCTTATTTTAAAAATAGTTTAGCATTGATGTTTATTGTTTTTTATATTAATAGTTTTATCACGTAAAATAAATGTAAATGTTGCTTAGAGTTAATTATGTTATATTTATTTAAAGTAATATATTCTGTTGGATATGATTTCAGTGGTTATAATTTTTTTTTTTTTGTTTACACTTTTTATGTTTAGATAGTTGGATTTTAAGCAAAAACAATTTTTCTAACCCTGAGGTTTAATAGTAAAAATATTTTTAAAGCTATACATTTTTTCTACTGCTTGTCTGGTTGCAGGGCGAATAGTATGATCACTCCAAAGTCCAATACTTTCCCGACTGATGCTCAGGCTGGAGTGGCAAAAGTAAACCTGTACCCTCCAAAGTACAACACATTTCTCAACTTTGCTATGTTTAGGTAAGGAACAGTAAACTTGACTACTCCAAGGGACAACACACTCCCTACTGTTGCTCTGGCTGAGGTAGGAGTAGTAAATCTGACCCCTCCAAAGTCCAACACTTGCCCTACTGTTTCTAACGCTGGAGTGCAAATAGTAAATCCAAGAAGACCAACACTTACCTAATTTTGCTTAGGTAGGAGTGGTATTGTACTTCTGACACCAACAAAGCCCAACGCTTTCGCTACTCATGCTCAGGTTGGAGTGGGAAGAGTACATTTGGTTAACTTTGGAATGTTGTGTTTTATTAGAAATTTGGTTTTAACGTACTTATAATGGCATGTTTTTATGTATATGCATTTTAAATGTTCATTAGGATTGAGTAAACATTTTAAATATTTTCCATTTTCTATCTAACTTACATCTATTTTAATAATGGATGTTAGATTCTATTTAAAGTAGTATTTGTGAATATTTTTGTTTAATTTTAATTTGAATGTTCTGTATTATTTTTTATTTGTTTCAGTATTTGTTTATAAAAATATATTCTAAAGTCTTTATACTGTTCTTTGTTTTGTCAAGATTACTGAGTAGTGGCTCTGTGATGATTCAAGGCTGCTGTTGGTGCATTCTGAATGAATGTATCTGGTGTCTTACAGTTTCCCTTTGGTTCCTATTCAGAATCTTTGTTGGAATAGGTATATGATTGGGGTTTGTTGACTGTATCCCTTGGGGGTACAAATACATCTGGCAAATCCTGAAAATGAATACAGACCACACACCAACAGAATAAACACTCTTTTTATTCATAGTACTTGTCTGCAATGGCATGATTGTGGCCAACAAGAATCGAATGAAGTTATCCTTCAGTGGAGAAGATTCAGACTCACTGAACACTTAAGAGCTGTTTCCTTAAACCTGTGTGATTTATCATCCTCCTGGAATAGCTACTAGCCTCCAGAAAGTCATAGAATGAATTGAAATACTAAACTCCTGACACACTGTATAATAGTGACCCATTCAAAATGAAAACTCTCATTTTAGTAAGGAACTGTACATAGAAGATAACATCCCACTATTAGAGTGTGGAAATTGATGCTATGGTGACATCTAAGGCAAAGGAAAACACTTTTGTACTGTTCTCAAATGACATCTCAGGTGTACTCGGAAGTAGACAGCATAGCAGTTCAGTTACATGTAGATGTCTTTATTCAAGTGGATCCAAAAATATGATGCTCCATCAGACTTACCAGCAGGAACATTGTAATACACATCCCAGTGTTAGGATATTGGCCCGGCTCCTTTAAGGGAGTTGAGGCCAATATCCTAAAACACCAGCACCCTCAGAATGCACACTGTCTACAGTGCAGACAGTGTGCATTCCAATGGTGCTGGGCAGGAGTGCCCCTTTACTGGCCATGCTATGGGCATGGGCAGTGCAGGGGCAGCCCTGTGGCCCCTCTGCCATTGTGGCCCCTGGCTTTCCACCAACCCTTCCATGAAAAGGCAGGCGAAAAGAGGGGTTGTAGTCAGCCGGGTGGCACTAAGTTCAGCGCTCCCATGGGTAACTACAACCTCAACCACCATCACCTCACTGGGAACTTTGATGCTGGTGGGCATTCTGACCACCACCCTGGGGAAGGCAGTCCTGGGACCAGCAGCCTCGTTATCAGCCCCTAATATGTAAGTATCTCACTAAATAAAGATAGAAAATTGTGCACATAGACCCACAGTTAAATTACACATTTCCAGGCACATAAACACTAACCACACATTGCAAATGAAGGACTAAATGTAAATAATGAACTTCGTTATTTCTTAGGAATTTGAACCTTATAAGAGACATGAATGGTCTATGATGATTTTAGAGTGCTTTTGAAAGATTCTTGACTTGATAAATTATCCAATAAGTTAACATCTATTGGGTATTGGATTTGATGTGTTCCACCATTGGGTCTTTATTGAACAATAGTTTTGATGTGTCCCAGTATTGGGTCTTTATTGCAAAAATACATTTGTGTTGATGATCCTGTAATGATATAAAAATGTGATCTTCGTATACATATGGAAGGAAGTATGAAGAATATTGGTTTTCATCAAACATGATTTTATGAGGGTGATGGTGACATATTATGTTATGATTTAGTGAATTTATCTCCTAGGTTAAAATTAGATAAATAAATAACATCTGTTTCTTTGTTTCTAACTGACTTGACTGGGTAAACAACATAAATTTTAAATATCTGCCACAAATTAATATATTCAAACACGTCCGCCATATAGATACAGAATGGGACATAACTTGAGTGATTCTGTTTATAACCAACAAAACCCGATAAGGATAATGTTGATAGATCACATTGTAATTGAATGTATCTATCTTGTAGGCTACAATTGGACACATAAATAACATCTGTTTCCTCGTTTTTTAATTGATTTGAGTAAGTACATAACAGGAATTATGAATGGCCACCATGAGAAAACATACTCAAATATGGCCGCCGTAAACATGTTAATGAAAGGCGATCTGAGGTCTTTTGGTTTCAATCAAGTAAGATCTGACAAGTGAAACAGTGATATAGCATGGTAAGATTTATTGCATTTGTTTCGGATGTGGGAAAACAATTTGACACGTATATGACATTTGTATGTGCTCTTCGGAACGGATTGAAACCGGCAAATAACATAATCTAAAATGGCTGCCATGAACGAATGTATTTAAAATGAGGGAAAAGAAAGATGAGACTATTATGGACTTGTGTTACAAGCTAAAAGTTAGATTTAATCTAGTGTTTTTGAATTATAATTCCGATTGGTACAATGATTGATTAAATTTGTGGTTCAATAATTAAACGCATTGAATCCGTGAGGACTGAGAAGGCTTGGAGGAATGGTGATTGTGTAAAGGTCCGATCATTTCAAGATGTCTGCCAAACTTGCATGCACTGACACGAGCTTTAAAGAAATGAACACAGGTGATAGCAATGACAGGACACCATAAAAGCGGTGAGATCCAACATGAGAAGTTTTGCTTCTCTGTCTCCATATGGTATTGCGTTTAGAAGAACGTCCTGTCTGATTTGCGAAGTAGGAGTCTATCTACGATACTCTAAATCTGAGAACGATTAATCTTATTCGAGTTCGCTTTTCTTCTAAGATAAATAGAGCATTCCAGAATTTATAGATTAAGCGTAACATGTCCAAGTCTTTATAAAATTAGATAAAAGTAATCCACATCAGAATGGTCTATGTAGTATGCCTATGTTTTTAATGAAGGTGATTTCAATCAATATGCTGTTGCGATTTAAATATGCAGCCTTCAACTTTGACATATAATATACATGATTTAAGAAATGCCTTTTGAATATGTCTTTGTGGCTTGTGACGGAGATTAAATTGAACTAGGCTGTTGCTCTACAAATTAATTTCTACGTTTACCATATCAAAAAATGTAAATAAACACTTTAGCACGGAGACTGTTATCTCTTAAGTTATGTTAGTAGGCATCTGTCTGTTATATTATCTAAAATTGAGCAGTATGTGGCATGTCTTGATCGCAAGAAACATTTAAGATTTCGATATTTAGGGCATTTTTGTGGAGACAGGATATTATTGCTAATATGAAATTCATGGAAAATGGACAGACAAATGATTACTTACTACTGACTTAGGATGTTATCCTTTGGTTCAGTTTGAATTTATTTATCATGAGAGTTTGATTTATTTTACAATGGCTCTTCTCTACCTGCCTCTGGGTCAAAATAATATATATTAATAATTGAAAATATTAAATTAATAGAATTGATGTACATATGGGAATGATTTCTAATGCATATGGACTTTGTAAATGAATTCAAAGGCGACATGAGAACTTGCCAAACATCAGATGTACTGTAGGTGTATTTATGTATGGTTTTAATGTTTAATTATTATTTTTCTTTTATAATGATTCTGTCTTTTTTCTGTATTAAATTATTGACTATTTATATTTGTATGCTTTTTGCCCTGAAGAAGTCCTTTGGGATGAAACGCGTTGGTTATGGCTTTTTTCACTCTACATGAAGTCACATATGGATGATTATAATTAATAAAAATCGAGCGTGTTAAAGAAGGACGTGGTCGATGGAATAATGCTTATATATGATGCTGCATTAAGACATAAAGACACTTAAGGGAATTCTCCCTCTTCTATAATTTGATATATATTTGTGCTGAGTCTTATTTCGTAACTAACCACACATAATGCATGAAGCATATGTTAAATCCATTACGTTTCATCATTACAAAAAAAAAAAAAAAAAACAAGCATACTGTGGAAGAAGTGAAGAAAAAGAACCACATAATTTCTTCAACTAGTAAGCATAAACCAAAGCAGCCTTCATCAATATCCTTCTGGCAACACATACATTTAAAAGGAAACACGCTTTGTGTGTGCACACACCTACAAGCATTTGCATACAGACGGACAAAGGGTAGCACCTCCTGACCACACCATGAAGGAGTAAAGGAAAAATACAAGCTTACAGGAAGGGAACAGGAAAAGCCCAACTTTTGTGTGACACGGCATAAAGCACAACAGCAAACCACACACTCATCCTACTACAATCAGCATTCTACCAACTGTATTAGGTCGTCACATGGATGTAATCACACCGATAGGCATTCCGGTATACCACTGAGTACAGTTAGTTACCATCCATGTATGCCACATACACCACTTAATGAAGCATGCATGGGCAGCTCAACCTGTCCATGAATGGAAATAGCTAGAGCTATTCTCTCTGGTCAAGATCAGGACTCTCCATGCACACGTTGCAGAGCAAATGGCATCCCACTGGGTGGATCACATACTTTCCCGATAAACATCTAAAGTAAGGGGTAACTCACCTAGTAGAGTTCAGCACTGTCCTCAAACAAAGCACAGGCTATGGGCGTACTGCCTGGTAGAACAGGCACCAAACATTAGAAGTAGCACATACCCCTCATTCACCGTGACCCCGAGGAAAAGAAACAAGGAAGCAAATGCAGACAGCAAGGAACAAAAATTGAACACAGTGGCAAAAGTACGAAATGCAGAGACATAAAACTCATATAACGCCATCTATAAAATTAAGTATAAAACGTGCTAGTAAGATAATTTAAAAACAACTTGAACATTAGTACCAAAAACGAATAATAAGCAAAAGCTAAATTACCTACTAGTGAAATGGCATAATATTGCTGTCCAAAAACAGTGAAGAAAACCACTTAGATGCAGTTATATGGAAAAGCGTATAAGGACGAAGAAATAGTTCCACGGACCACACAAGGGAACACAGCGAAATAGCAAAATCTACATTTCAGTTCTGTAACCGTCAGCCCAGAGGCATAGCTTCTAGGGAGTGGGGGTGTTGGGGTTGGAACACAACCGCTCCCACCCCAACCCACAGTCAATCTATTTTCCGACAAGTAGTTGGGTACATGTGCTTCCAGTTGGGTATGGTGAATTGTCTGTCGGATTCCACCAGGAATGTCTACATACACACAGACAAAAACGCGCGCACAATCTATTCCTCTGTCTATTTTGAAAGTCTCCAAAAATATTTGTTATTTTACAAAATATTATGTTTTCTCTTACTTAGTACATCTATCAATCTGCATTACTCTCCCTTTCAACTGCCCCCTAGACCCCTCCTGTGTGTCCTACTTGCTGTATAATGTATTTTAACATTATATGACAGCGTGATTATTGGAAAATCTGAAGCCACCCCCACCCACTCTTACTGACCAAGCTATGCCCATGTCTATTTGTTAGTATACAGTCCTAGTTTTATTTTTTAGGCCCACTAGGCCAGAAAGTAGTGATGCACCTTGCAAAGTCAGGACTTGCACAAGAAGCCCTTGTTTGTTTCTTTTGCCAGGTCAGGACTTTGCACGGTCCAGAGGACATGCTGTACCACTTGCACAAGCCCTTGCCAAGCAATTATAAACGATGTGGGATCAGATGATGGTCACAGGCCCTTGCATTCACTGCTTGTACATAACAAGCAAATTCGGAACGAATTGGACAAAATGCCTCTGAAAACCCGGCATGGTTGTTCCAGGCGCTCCAATCACTGGTGTGCACCCACACACAACCATTAAAGACCCCGCCGACCATTTCCTTAAGTTCTAACAAGATATTATAACTCTCCTGGATAAATTTTGCAAGGCAATCTTCTATCATTACAGACAGCCTCATTGTATACTGAACACGGTATACAGCAGACATTCAGTTCTACATAACCTAGAACACAGTAGCGACATACCAGCAATGTGCCCAGATCACTTTACACACGAGCACTAGATTCCTTGGTAGCAAATTCACTTACACAAAATAGCATCACATTTTCAATGCAACAGTGCCTTTGATACATTCTGCAGCGCTGCAGGAGGTGCTCTCCTTCCTGAGCCAACAATGGGAGCAATCAGTGCTTCTGAAGATCTGCTACTCCACACAAGCACAATAATTAACCTACACAAGATTGTGCAAATTAGATTGGTACCTTCTACATCAGCTTTTCCTGGTAACCGATGTAGGTCAACTCAAACTGTCAATAAATTAATCAGTGTCCTGAAGGAATTGTACTATGCTTAACTAGCAGGGAGCAATCTTCATTTCTCTCAACATCTCAGTTCATGCCTGACTCCTTAGGTGGAAAAAAGGGATCTAAAATTGAGGACTACATATCGGGGCATTATGAGCTAATGTTTAAAGTTACGGGGAGTCATAATGATTCTGCCTATGGTTGGTGGCAAGTGAACTATACCTAATGAACTTGTAAGTAGAAGATGCGATATCCATTATATTTGTGCTGGAGTTCCTGTAGACCAAACTGTAAATCAGGCTCTTTGCACTTCTGGACACCAACTAACTGATGGCAAGTATGGCACAGAATGTGAGTGTGGAACACGTTCATGCTGCAAAACATTTTCCTTCAAGTTGAGAGGTTGTGATGAGTACTTACTAGATACTCACCCTGTGGCCTCTGCTTTGGGCTGCTACATAAAACACTCATGCATCATTACATCACATTCCTTGGAGACGAGAGCGATGCAGGTGTAACCAAGGAGAGACAGACCATGCACACCATCCTACACCACTATGAAAGATTTAGAGGTGGCTAAGACCAGAACCAAGCAGAAAGAGGTAGTTTGGTCACATAGTTACAAAGCTCTTGACTACATGATAAATACAAACTTCAAACTCTGCATTATTTTGCCTGTCTCTGGCCCATCAGACTAATGCATCCGCTGCGGGGGTGGTCAAAGCTGGAAATCACACTGGGTGGATTCAGCCTTTTATCCTCCAAAGATTGGGAGGAACACTGAGTTGGGTAAGGATAAACATCTAGTTTAAAGTGCCAAGAAATCCCTTGGGGAAATGTACATTCAATAGATGCCCCTTATGTGATATTATCATAGCAACTTGCAAAAGGTCATGATGTGGTTCATGCCTTATTGCAAATAAGAGAATGACTGTAGTCATGAAACCTTCAAAGACTGGCAACAATATATCTTTCAGTCACTCAGAAGAGACACAAAGTCCTTCATTACAACCCTGGCAGTCGGTGTGAAAGCGGCAGTAATACCGCCAACAGGCCGGCGGTAAAAAGAATGGGATTTGGACCCTGGTGGTTACCGCCACCCAACACCGCCACTTTAACACACCGACCGACAGGGTGGTAATAGCCGCTGGGCTGGAGACTTCAGACTCCAGCCCAGCAGCCGTCACATTCCCACCGTCGGCATTACGACCCAGCCTACAGCCATGGATTTTGTGGTTCCTGTACCACCATGAAAACCTTTCCCTGGCACTGATAGGGGCCCCACCCACCCCACCCACCCCCTCCCCAGAGTCCTCCCCCACACACCCACACGCGCACCCATCTATACACATGCACACACGCATACCCACCACCACCCACGCATGCACACATACATATTCACACACCAACATACCTTGTCACACACACACATCCACAACACACAATACTCACAATCACTCATTCATGCATGCATCCAACACGACTCACACCCACATGCACGCATCCCAAAACATACACATACCTCCCCAGCATACTCACAACACCCCCCTATCCAGTCGGAGAACCCGACTTACCTGCTTGCAGGGGGTCCTCCGGCTGGAGACGGTCCGTGGCGCTGCTGTCAGCTGCAGCGTCTGCCAGCAAAAAACTGCCAGGCCGTATCATTGCTCATGATACGGTCAACAGTGTTTTGATGTTGTGGCGGTGCTGTTGTTTCTGGTGGAATACCGCTGGCGGTCATAATACGCGTTGCTGGCTGGTAGCCACGGAAGCAGTATGTTGGCTCCTGTTGCCGTGGCGGTAGGCGGTCAATACCGCCAATGTAGTAATGAGTGCCAAAGTATACATTAACAATAATGGTTCAAGGGATCACCTGTGTGGAAACGTCGTCAGGATAGTTGAACAGGTACATACAGGGAATAAGGCGATTGGTATCACTTATGTGGGAGACTCTTCATCATGACCTGAGGGATATAAGGGAAATATTTGTTTATTTCACCATGTTTCTCCTCTTCTCAGAGTTCTAAGCTATTGTGACAGACGTTTAGATGAGCACACAAAAATGGCCCATTTAACACTTTGGTAGTGTCACTGATTTTGTCTGTAAAACTTGTATCACAACCTTTGATTTGCAAAGCATTCACTTAAGGATGATTAAAGGCAAGTTCAGTTTTCAGGCTATTATTGAACCGCGATTGGGTTGAATGAGCCCTTAGAGCTATGTAAAGTCGATTGATTGAAGGTACCAGCAGTAATGACATCACCTCAGCATCCCCCTGTGGTATGCATGGAAAAGATACCCTGTGGTATCATCCATGTGCGCACAACTTCAGCATATCTGTGGCGTATACATATATGGTAAGACCAGTGGTTCAATCTCTGAGTGAACTGTTTCAGCATTACCTCTGGTTATGTGTGGGTTATGAGGCCAGCTGCACTCCTCTGATTAAACTATCTCATCTGTGCAGAATAAAGTCAGCAGTACCACCACTGTGGTTCAATCTCTGAGTGAACTATTTCAGCATTACCCCTGGGTATGTGTGGGTTTTGAGGCCAGCTGCACATCCTCTGTTTAAACTATCTCATTAGTGTAAAATAGTCAGCAGTACCACCACTGTTCTAATCATTTTGAGGATTCATCTGGGTACACATAGAGAATGTCGGCGGCACCACCTCTGTCTGAACCACTGTAGTATTTAACTGTGGTATGCATGAAGAATAAGGTCAACTGGACCACCTCTATTCGAACCAATTCAGCCTTACCCTTGGTTATGTTTGGGATGTGAGGCCAGCTGTACCACCTCTGATTAAACCACTTCACCTGTGAAGAAAAAGGCTAGCAATAGCACCACTGTGCGCACCACTTCAGCATTCATCTGGGGACATGTGGAGAATAAGGGCAGCATTACCACCTATACGTACACCACTTCAGCATTTATCTGGCTACATGTGGAGAATAAGGTCAGCTGTACCATCTCTGTGCGCTCCACTTCAGCATTCACCTAGGATACACAAGGAGAATAAGGCCAGTAGTAAAACTTCTGTACTGTGAACCATATTTGCATACACTGATCGGCGGTACGTCTGGGGGAGCATGCCAGCTGTAACACATCTGTGGGAACCAATTCAGCATTAGCGTGGAGTATGCATGGGAGATAAAGATAGCAGTAGCTTTTCCAGGCAAACCACTTCAGCATACCCTGTGTTATGTATGTGGAATAAGGTGAGCAACACTAAGGGCCCCATTAGAAGTCTGGCGGTCTTAAGACTGCCAGCCTCGTGGTGGCAGTCAGGACCGCCGCTGCTCTGGTGGTCCGACCATCACATTAAGACCCTGGCGGTGAGACTGCCAGGGTTCTGCCAGCACCACCGAGATCCATGAGCCCAACGGCCTGGCAGTGACAGAGATCGTAATCTACAGGGCAGCGCTGCCCTGTGGATTACGACCTCGTTCTCTGCCAGCCTTTTCATGGCGGTTTCACTGACATGAAATGGCTGGTGGAGAACAGGTGCAGGGAGCCACAGGGAGGGCCCTGCACTGTCCATGCACTTGGCATGGGCACCACAGGAGTCCCCATTCCATCACCAGTGCAAAGTTCACTGTCTGCTGTGCAGACCATGAACATTGCAATGGGTGCTGGTGCACCCTGCAGGCAAAAGCATTGTCGCTGGCTCGATTACTAGCCCGAGACAATGCTGCTGCCTGTTTCCCGCTAGGCCGGTGGGGGGGCCTAGCGGGAAATGCCTAATAGGTCCGGCATGGTGGTCAACACTACAGCGGCAGCCACCCCGTCAGGAGTTTGACAAATGGGCTTTCCCGTCCATCAAACTTGTGCTAGCACGTCAATCCTTAATAAGTAAACTTACAAGGGGACGCGTATAGATTGATGAACGTTTTCATTCGTTTAAGGTGTTCTTACCATTGTATCAGTAAAGAGACAATAATCAATGCACACAAATCAATACACATTAGTCAAATCAATAATCAACAAAGTCAGTAAATTTCACACACCATGACTCTTCAGCCATGAATAACCACACCTTTAATTATAGGTTTAGTGAGTTTATTTCCCTTATAGTAACAATACTAAGTCAGGAATTTTAATCATCAACTTCAAATCAAACTATTTTAATAAGGCTTGTTAATCAACAAGTCACAGAAAACATGATCTAATCAAAGCTTGAATCAAAAGACATTCCAAGGCATTAACCCAAAACGTTAGTAAAAAACATTTCAGCAAGGCTATGATGTCCATAAAGTTCAACAAAATAGTTTGTCAACCATTTGTCTGTACAATTCGTCATTCATCATGCGAATAACCTCAACTAACCCAGATTAGCATCAGCATGTGGGGCTTCACTCAAAATGATTCAGAACACAAATTTTGAAAACATCTACCTAAAGAAAGTTTTTAGACAGCGCTGTTGGTACCTAGAAAGAAAAGGCATAAAAATGCAATTCAGTCATTGTCATATCTACCTATCCACGGTATGGGGCAGCAGCAGAATCAGTCTTTGTCCTTGGGTGATCAATCAATCAGCAAAACGTCAGCCTCTCAGTCAGAGAGTATGAGCCTAATTACAGAATCTCGAATCTCCTCTTCTCCCACCGTCACTCTAGATCTCTCGTCTCGCAATCTGTCTAAGTTCCCTCTGTCACGTTGTTATATCAAAGTTCTCCAAACTATACCCCAATTTCCAATTGGTCAATTAATCGTATGTTATTACTCTGCCCAATAGAGTCCACATACCTAATCTATTAATTCTAATATTTCACAGTTCACATGTCATTGATTTGTCTGCTTTACGATGTTCTCATCATCCAGCTCGTCAGGTATCAATTTTGTTGCATCTTTGCCTCAAGGTCAGTGTCTTCATGTTCACGTCCTGGGAAAGTACATCTCAGGCACATTACATACAATTGGATACATTACTTGAGACTTCATCTCCTGTCCATCAGTTCCCATAGAAAGTTTCTGCTAAGCATTTTATTAAAACAATGAGCATTTCTGAGTTAGTTCACCCTGCCAGCATTTTGTATTAAATACTAAGAAATACAGCTTCTGCATGAGGCCTGGCAAAACTAGGCCAAGACACTTGCTAAGTTAAGGCCTTCAATTAATAAGCAATAACATAACTCATAACCCTTAATATGACATATTACTACATTAATCTAATACATTTTCAATATTTCGTACGTATTATAGTTTAGTACATTTCATGAAAACTGGTGGCAATTCTTCAAGGTCATATTTTCACACGTGCACATAATTTTTCTAAGTTATTCATTTTTCTAAATAAGTCATTATTCAAAATACGTAAACCTTCATTATAACTAAGACATCTGCTTCAGCACTTGTAATGAGTGCCCAGATCTGTGTGACGCACTACAGCATCTCAAGGAATATGTTTGTGCAATATGATTAGAGGTACAACCTAAGTGCATTGTTATGGCTAGCACAACTCAGCTAGATGAAGAAATTCAGCATGAACGAGAGGTTTTTTTTTTTACTCCAGAGCAGCTGTTTGGTCTGCAGCGCTTGTATGTGTGTCTAACAATTCCTTGTTTATGCCCGAGTAAAAAGTATCACCCTCCTCTGGGTCACTTTATTTACATTTGTTCAGGCATGAGAGGCCAAGCTCTGTGGAGAGGATGGCCAGGGTTTGAATACTGGAATACCCTGTGTGTCTTAATAGTTGGGTATTTTTCTATGAACAGCTGTGCGTGAGAACCACAATGCAAGCCTGAATTAATGTATAAAGGAGTGATGCTTGTGGTCCGTATCAATTGTACCCCGCAATACACAGTCTACTTATTCTCCTAGTTATGCTGCGTGCCATTAGTTTGGCTCTGCTGAAAGAATTTATTTTTTCATATTATTTGCTTAATTTTCTTATGGCAGGGGTCGCTGTTATATAGTTGGTTGTGGTGCTTGCTACTACCAGCGATGTCTCTGCGTGGCAATGGCTGATCAGGAGCTGAGAATGACATATAAATAATCCTCTGCAGCTGAGTTTCCCTTTTGATTGCGGTTTCCCAATCTAGCTAGCTTGACAACAAAGTGTGGCTGTGGGGATACTGACGGGAACACACATATCCGACACAGCAGTTTCTTCGAGCGGGGAACTACACCTTGAGAAATAAAGGGCAGCCAATCCGCTCTCTTCGACCGGGCCGCATCCGAGACGGGTTGCCATGGCAACAGAGACAATGGCCCCCTTCTCGCTGGTTGGATAGTGGTCCCATGTTAAATAATCACGGCTGAATCCATAATAGCTGTACAGTGATCTCCCCCCTCCCCATTTATCTCTTGAAATTCATTAGTGATATTGTGTTTAGCACAGGATGAATGGAAAAGGAGCAAGTAAAGTGCTCTAGTTGTGCTAAAGCTATGCCACCGTGCTGTTTTTCTCCCAAGGCGCTCAACAGCTGAGAGTACGTGTGTGTTTGTGTGTGCGTTTGTTTTTTGTATGCTTAGGTCTACTATGCATGTGGAACTTGAATGTGGGTTTTTGGGTGCTTCTCGGTGACACGTTTTACGTTTCTCAAGATGGTGGTAACATGCAAGTTTTACTTCGTAATTGGATAGTCCTTGGCACCTCATCTTTGAAGCGCTGTGGGAGCTTCGAATAAACATGCAACACTGTATTGTCATTCCAACCTCACGAGGTCACAAAAGATACATGTGGAAGGTAAGTTTATTTTAGTGCCTGACAATATCCACGCATGAAAACCCACACTCCACAGATCTCGTTGTGGAGATGATCTGCAGAACCAACGTGAGCCTGGTGCCTTAAGAGAGGGTTTCATGGAAAAAAGATACACCTAAGAATTCAATAACACATCACAAGTAGAAACACCAATGCAGTCAATAACACCTCTGAACTATAAACACCAAGGAGGTCAATAACATCTCAGAACTAGAAATACCAAGGCAGTCAATAACATCTCAGAACTAAAAACACCAAGGCAGTCAATACCACCCCAGGACTAAAAACACCAAGGCAGTCAATAGCACTTCAGCCTTTCAGTTGGTTCATTCACTACATGGCTAAAGTAAGCTGGCAGATTCGTGACGTCTTAAAATGTTGCCCTTTCCCCTAGACACCTAGAGATCTTCCATTCGAAGCATTTCATACCAATACATTTCCACTAGTTATAGACAAGTTTTAAGCAATTTGATGCATAATTTTTAATCAATCGAGCCAAATGATTGATGGATGTGTGTTGTAACTGGAGACAAATTGGGGGTAGTAAGCACTATATAAGTGCAATTACAATAAGCTCGGTGATTATACACATTGCCTCCTCATCCGTCTTCCCTGCCAGAGTAACTACACCATGAGCATTAGCCTCCAATCAGAAACGTCCAAAGTTAAAGTTAACCTACTAGCTTCCCAACCCTCTAAGATGGCAGACGTCCTCTTCCACTGTGTTGTAAAAAACAGATGTCAACCCCACCCCCATTCTGTTTTTTTAGTTTCTCCCGGGAAACTTTAACTAGGAGTCAAGTATGACTTGCAAGCAAGTGTTAAAGGTAAATGTGGGGTAGAGGTTTCGCAATACGCCACTCATAATGACCCTACAAACAAGAGAGCTAGAGTGTCAGACTCGGTGCAGTTTCTATGTTTGAGACTGTGCCTCTAGTGGCAGGATTTTGCAATACAATTACAACCACTGCAGCAATGAACATAGATGACGCGATCACCCTCTTAGTCTCGAGGAGTCATGCCGTAGCCGACTCAAGCTCTATCGGTGGTCAAGCAGAATGTGCTCAGGCTTGGTGACCATGGGTTGAAGCACAAAGCGGGTGACTGTGATTTGAAGCTCCCCGTAGCAAGCAAGAATATGGTGGTTGAGTGCGCTCGGCAAAAGCAAGTGCATTATAAAGGTGTGTCACTGCATCCGTGCCAGCCACAGTTAGACGCCTCGGCAGGGGTGCATGGTAGTATAGGTAGTCATGGGGTTGCTCGGAGACAGTGGTGTATTAGGGGCATTATGAGAGTCCCCTAGCAACTACATAAAGCAAGACGTTGCTCCTTTCTTTCTTTCTTTGGCATTTTACCTCTGTCATTATGGAGACTGGGGTAAAGTGACGGAGAAAACCCATAATGTGGAGGAATGTGGGTCACTGGTGCCAGTTACTTCTTTTGTTGCAATCCAGCACATGGTCAAGGCATCAGTTTCTGCTGTTTCTAGGAACAGGAGCTACAACCTTCTGATCCTAAAAACCCTCATTTTTAGAGTGGATTCCTTAATGGCAGGTTTAGCACCACAGGATACGATTATTTCAGAGTATGCGTCTCCATTAGATCCAGTGAATAAAAGGGTGGATAGAGCTGTGAAACATACGTTTACTGCATCTAATTCTGCTATTATGGCAGTGGCGCATTCTTCATATGTCATTCAATGACTGGTGAAGGATTTTCAGTCAATAGCAGAATTAATTAAGGGGAAGACATTACCCCTCATTGGCCTTGATAAAACAATAAGTATGACTTTTCATTTGATTCATTAGTGACCTCAACTGCACGTTCGCCCATAGCTGCCAGACAGCTGTTATGGCTGAGGTCTTGGAATGCGGATGCGGCAAGAAAAGCATTATTAATGAAAATTCCTTTTGCATGGGGCTAAATTGTTTGTCCCTCAATAAGAGAAAAGAATAAAAAGATCAGCGGAAGACCGTAAGCTGATGGCTCCAGAAAAGGGGATAAAGCTGAAGTTATTTGGCAAAAAGAGGCCTTTTGGATCATCAAGACAAGAGAAAGCTAATCAATCTTTTTGTGGGAGGGAGGCGAGGTTGGTGTCCCTACTTCGGAACATCCCAGTTTCAGTATCAAGGTGCCTCGTCTTCTCGGTCCACTACAAAACCCTGACTATATGACTGGTACACAAATTCGGGTAGGGGGAAGGATTTCTCTCTCCTACAATGTTTGGCAACAGACGGTGTCAGATCAATCGGTTCTTCAGGTAGTCAAGGAAGGTTTTCCGATTTGTTTTCTCTCGCATCCACCAGATGTTTTTCAGCCAACTTGTCAGCAAAGAATAGTTGAATTGGGTTCTATTTGAGGTTATAACCATTTTTAAGAATTTTGACAGACAGAGTAGAGTTGAAGTCAAATCCTACGTTCGCTCCTAAGGTCCACTCCTTTTTTCACAGATCAGTTAAGGTGGGTCTTCCAGTGCTTTTTTCAGAGCCTATATCTGAAGAGGAGTGTTTGTTGCACTTCTTAGTTGTGAAGCAGATGTTATTGATTTACCTTACTAGGACTGACTCTTTCAGGAAGGTTGACAGTCTTTTTGTGACTTTTGGGCTGTTGGGGCACGGGTTGAACTCGAATTCTACATTAAATAGGTAGATTAAGTAGTCAGTTTTGTTAGCTTATGAGACACGAGAAAAGGAAATAGGGAGTCAGATTCAGGGGGGATCGGCTAGAGCTATGCTCACTTTCTGGGCAGCATTTAAAGGCGTTATCAGTGCAGGAAATGTGTAATGCAGCCACATGGTCCTAAACTCATACTTTTATGGAACACTATAGGTTGGAGATAGGAGGGGGCCTCCTGTGTCCTTTGCTACTTCACTTTTGAGTTCCAGTATCTGGAAGAATTCATGTGATGTAACATATTTTGGTGATTCATATTCAAACATATATGTGGCATTTATGCTTTTGGGTATATGTTTTATTATCATGTCAAATGAAGCCAAATTACTATTAGCATCAGCTCATGACGTAATTACTGTGGCCAGGAAAGCTGATGAAGAGGTAATGCCCTGGTTACTTACCAGTAACCTTCATTACTCCGAGTCCAGGTCTTCCTCGTCATAGTATAGTTTCCCATCCCTTATGTAGTTGACTTAGGGCCTGATTACAACTTTGGAGGAGGTGTTAATACGTCCTAAAACTGACGGTAAAGTGACGGATATACCACCAGCCGTATTACGAGTCCATTATATCCTATGGAACTCGTAATACGGCTGGTGGTATATCCGTCACATTTGGGACGGATTAACACCTCCTCCAAAGTTGTAATCAGGCCCTTAGTGTTTTTTTAATTGAGGCTTTTCGAAACAGAAAGGGGTGGGGTTGATTTCTCTTATTTACAACACAGGGGAACAGGAAGTCTGCTGTCTTGAAGATATGGGAACTAGTAGGTTAACTTTGACTTTGGAGGTTTTTGATTGGAGGATAATGTCCACAGTGTAATTACTGAGGTGAGGAAGACCAGGACTTGGAGTAATGAAAATTACCGATAAGGAACCAGGGCATTAATACCAATCCAGGCCAGAAAAACTAGCCAGAGAATTTCACGTCTGCTTTCTTTAGCCATCTAAGTGATATGGTATACTCAGGTACAAGCAAGTAACAGAGGTAAAACCTACTAAAAATATAAGAAGCATAATTTTGCATTTATTATCTAATTTTTAAAGGACTTCTAAAAGGGCCAGCAACTGCTTCCTGTGTGTTTTTGCTGTTTGTTGAAGTGCTGCCTGACCTTTAACCATCGGTAGCAGAATATCATTGTCCGAATATCGTCTGACGATATTATCGTGTACTAAATATTTTCTAAAAAATTTCGTCCCAAATGAGAAAATAAATGTAACTCTAAACTAAGTGGGTCAATATTTTTGTGAAATTATTTAGTGAAAAATATTTCCAGTAGATGATGTTGCTGTATAGAAATTATGACATTCAGCTATCTATCACAGACAGCAAAAGGTTCCTATTACTTTTCGAATTTCCTTCCACAAAGATCTTTATCTAGAGACACACTGTCAGAAACCATGATCCCTTTCATCTGATTCCAAGTGTTCGCGAGAGCTGTTTGTTGCACCGCCTCATGAATAGGCATACTGAAATTACACGAACATTATGTGCTATTGCTTATGCAGCATTATATCCTTCTGTAATATTCTCTGTGTGATCAGTGCAAATATATGACCTCCGAATGGATGACCTTTCACAGCTGGAGTTCCCTTTTGAAAGAATAAATGAAAAATGTTGTTTACAGCATGAACTCTCAGCTTTAAGATTCTAGAATTAAAAAAACAAATCCTACAGCAAATTGACATCACATCATAATAAAATATGTAAGAAGCTTCTGCAAACCTGGCTACTGTCAAGGGTGTCCAGGTAGCCCCACTATTGCGCTTGAGAAGCTCAGGTGGTCGGATCTCACCCTCCCTGTACCTCTCCACTGCCACTGCACAGCTCCTCATCCCCACAGCCACCATTTCCAGAGAGATGTCCCCTTCCATCGCTCGTACTTCTAGCCCGGGTTATGTGTAATTATTGATGACTGTCAGGCGCAGTTAAGCCTCCGTCTCCCCGTCTCTCTCCCTGAAAGGAATACGTTGACTTCTGCCCCTTCCCATCGCAGCTCCAGATGCAAAGCTTTCATCAGCCCCTGCTTTCATCTGCTAAAAGGACGGGGTGCAGTCTGAGCGCAGTAACTGAGCGCTCCCAGAGAAGGGATTAACAAAGAAGGAGCGGAAGGGTGGAATCAAGGTGAGCTCCCTAACTTTATTTCTATCTTACGTCACCTGTCTCTTCCGATTCTGTCTCTCCCTCTCTCTTTTACACCGCTCCTCCTTTCTTGTCATGTTTTACTGTTCCCTCCTTTTATCCTTTTCTTCCCTTCCCACTCTTTCCTCCCACACTCTTCACAGTATCAATGTCAGCTGAACTTCTCGCTCCTTTCTACTTGCTTCCCCTTCGTCCTCCATTCGTTTCGTCCATCAACAGCTGACCCTGCCCTCACTGTGCTAGAGCACACGATCTTTTTTCTGTTGCACCTCAGTTTATCCCCCCCCCGCCATCCGAACACTTCCTCGCCATCTCTAAGACACATCTCTGACAGCCGTTCTGCTCACCAGGGCTCAGCGCTCTCTTCTTCCCGAGCAATGTTCCCTGCCTTCAGCATCTCATGTCTGTTTTACCTCTTCAGAAGAATCCATTCTAGCACTCTCTGCCAGGTGCATTTCAGAGCTATGCTCTCCTTCTCCACCCCTGTGCTTGAAGGGTCACAGCTCTCCCCTCCTTCATGTGTCACTGTTTCACACGCTTTCTCCTTCGTAGCTCCCCTTCAATTAAACTCTACTTTGCACTCTCCATAACACCTCCTTGTCTTCACTCCCATTGACCACCACCTCTGAATCCATATGATTAGCTCTCCCATCCAACGCGTAACACACACATGCCTGGCCTGAGTGGCTGTTGGCCCACTGTCTCCATCCAGGCATGTCTAGAGCTTCTTTGCCATCTGTAAGACATCTCTGGGCCTCTCACCCACTAGCCTCCTCCTCTTCTCCCGCTTCATCTCTGCAGCCCTGGTCGCTATAAAGTCAGGCTCCCATCTTCTCTTTCCCAGTTTATTTTCGTTTTTCCTCTTCATCAGTAATTCCAGCTTAACAAAACAGGTATATTTTTCAAACGTTCCCTCCAAGGGATTTCCTGGAGCTATTCACAGAATACAGATGTTTAGTGTTACCCAACTCAGCTACTCATTTTATTGAACTCAGAAGGATGAAAAGCTGAGTTGAACCACTGGGATTTGAAGCTGTCATGGTGGGGTCAAAATCAGATCTCTGCAGCACATGTTGTATTCTATCTATTCCTCTATGAAATTTCTAGAGCACCTCTCTGATTCCTCCACCGTTCAACACCGCTTCTCTAGATAAGTCATTCTCTCTACCGCTTTTAGCCCACATCTCTTTGTTTTCCCATTTTCTTTTCATCAGGGCCTTTGAGAGCTTCCAATAATGTTTAGGCTCTTGTGAACAGACAAAACACCTCCTCAAGTGCCTATGTTCTGGTGCTCTTAGGGCTTCAACTTTACTACATCATTGGCTCATCTTGCCAGCCTGCAGTACCTTCAAAACTAGCTGCAACATTTGCAAAGCCATCACAACCAGCACCTCCGCCTATCTTGCAGACAAGCTCACAATCGCTTTGTGGCTCTTGGCACACTTGCAGCCAAGACAGCACCAGATTGCAGATACTAAGAAGGGAAAAAAATACAAAAACCAAGGCAGCAGACCTTTTACCTCTAGGCACCCAAGATCTGGAACTACATCTCTATAATCATCTTTTAGGAAAGAGTTGAAGCCACACTTCTGTAAAGAACACCACATAACAATGCATTAACTGTCTACAAACCAGCTACCTCTCCTTTCGCTCATTGACTTTATGCTGGTCGTTGACCATGTACAGGACTTCATTACTTTTTGGTTTGGTCTGCACTATAGGAATACCACATCGATCCACATATACATACACATTACAAAGTATATACCCAGGTTAAATAAAAACATACACAAGCCAAAGTAAATATCCAAGTTAAATAAAAACAATCTGTAGACCTATAGCACACAAAATTGGGATTACCCTTGGACTCAAACAACACATGGCTGATATTCACTTTGCAGATGGGCTGATTTCTCCCTCCAGTGGTTAGAAATAATTTAATTTATTAATTCATTTTATGTAGTACAAACTTGAACCTCTGACAGATCAGAGCACCATCTAAAGTAATAGCTGTGTACTTAAAAAAGAAAAAAAACATAAAATGAAAGCTCACTTGATAGATCTGAGGACTGGTTCTCTTCACACATGACTCAGTGATATATTTGCATATCATGGGAATAGGAGTGGAAATTTAGGCGTACATGGTCTTAAGTGGTCTATGATCAAGGTAAGGTGCATATTGAAAAGATAAGTAGGGGACAGCAGGGATTCTCGGGAGAGGAATAGGCAAAAATGTGCTCAGTATAACTTGCTATGAGAAAGGCACAAAACCTCTTCTCTTTGTCTTTTGATACGCTATAGAATGGCAGAAATCAGGTGAACAGTAGTGTCAAAAATATAGTGTACCCCAAGTTTCACCTGAAGAAGATTAGTGCTTAAATTGCAGAGTGTATATTGATCTGGATCGTAAAGGCATTCCAATAAGTATTCTATAAAGCTGATAATGAGTGACATTTGATTGTAAAAATCTAGTTAAATATATTGTACTCATATTAAAAAACACCTCAAGCTGTAGCGAAAAACTTCCATTGAACTTGTGAAATACAGTCATGGTCTCAACTGCAACTGAACAATCCACAAACTGTTTGGTATGTTATGCAACAGTTCACACCGTTCATGGAGTCTGATGATGGTGAGTGCAATGCAAGTCAGCACCTAATTCACACCTGTCAGTCGGGATTTGCATCAGAAAGAGGAACAAGGGCAGCACTGGTGAATATCAAAGGGGACCTGCTCTTTGACCCGGAAAGTTAATTATCAGCATTCTTTGTATGATAATCATCTAGGTGTCAATGGCACAAATAATCATTAAGTCATGTTGAAACAGCTACATCTTTCAGCCATGTGTGATGATATGGTCTTAGAGTAAATCTAGTCCTTTCACTCCGCTGCTAACCAAACATACATATGTGTCATGGTTCGGCCTTGTAAGTACTACTTTTCAATATTCAACTGTGTTCTCTTAGGTAGGATGAACAACTTATACCAACTTTGGATGTAAATGGGAGCAGATGATACCCAGATCCTCCTCCAGTGAGGTGTTGGGCGTGGAAGGCAAGGTAACCAAGAAATCAACCAACCCTTCAGGAATGTGTTCCTATGGCTGACGCACAGCTGTCTCTGCCTGAATGGAATGAAAACAGATGTGTTATTCTAGGTGAAGAACCAAAAACTATGATCCCATTGGTGTAGTGTACATCTGATGGCGAGGTCCAGAAACCAGCATACAACTTTCTGAACCTGGGCACCAGATAGTTATGAATTTCTCCTCAGAGACACATGTAAATATCATGGAAAAGTTAACTTGTTCCTTCCAAACTTAAATGCTCAAAATAGTGCCACCATGGTTGCATGTTTATTGTCCTACCACATTAATTTGTTAGCTGATCTTAGCAAACTTGGACGAATGCAACATGATTTATATTGTCCTATACAAAAATGCTAAAAAAAACTGTTAAGCATCCAGAATCAGGAGGTCAGAACTTGTACAAACCTATAGTGATATATCCATATGACACCATCCTCAAGAGATCCCAGTGAAGAATAGGGTCATCTTCAAACTTACTGGGCTTACTGTGGCAATAACCTAGTCTACCTCCAGATCCTAAAAGCCACACAATACATCATCCACAAACCGATGAATTGGACACGTCTGCCCTATAAATACAGCCCAAATGCATTTGGGTTAAGCAAAGCTCAAGGTAAAATTGTAAATTTGCACTTGTATAGCGCACTACTCACCTGTTAGGGTCTCAAGGCGCTGTACTCATACCACTATGGAACCCCTCCTGGCTTTTCCCTGTGAGGTGCCCACTCCTGGGCACCCCCAGGATGAAGCCAGGCATCCAAGCACTGTTGGGGCCGTTGTGGAGATTAAGCAAGCTATTGCCCAGAGTTGCAGAGTGGGACCCATGAATTAGATAAGGAACCAAGGCGAGAATAATCTGGTCAAAGGGAATTGAGACCAAGACCTGCGGAAGTGGGACTTGAACCCTGGTCTTGAGCCAGGTCTCTGCTTCAGGGTCTGCCGCTCTAACCATTGTGCCACACTTCTCCACTAGGTAGCATTGTATTGTAAACATTCAGTACTATGCATAAATCCAAACAACACCCCTGGTTTAAGGTAGGCCTTTCGGTTATGATTAATGCTCCCAGTTGTCTGTTTTTACTGATTTTTACAGATAGATACAGACAGAAAAGAATATGTTTGTATTTATTTTTGAAAGTGGAAAAATGCTCAAGATTGTGCTTCTAATGAGTGACTTTCCATGCTGCCTGTTGTGAATTCCAAGACAACATATGAGTAGATAGCATGGGGAGTTAAATACAGATTAAGATATCCTTAAATACAGGCACGTTAGAACATATTTGTAATAAATTGCCACTGTTTACCTGTGGTTGTATTGTTTTGCTATATTTGGCTGCTGAATGTGCTAAAACGTGACAGGCATCAAACTATGAGTGCATGTTTATCAGTTAAAAAAATGAAAATGTACAATTTTTGACTTCACATATTTGCAAATCACAAAACAAATATGGATAAATATTGATAAGGTGGTCAACAGATAAATATAGTTAAATACAGATGGAAATATTAATAAAATAAATTCCATAAACCGGGATCCCTAGTTATGATTCCCACAAACATGACCTTTTAATCATTAATTATCTTTGATTCTGAAACACCTATCCTTACCAGGGAATGGGCACATTTACCAAAAATCAAGACTACTGTACAAACACCCCTGTCATGGCGTTTGTATGCCATGTGGGTCCTGCTATTCATGCAACATTGTGTGTGAGAAGATATATTTGATTAAGCAGAGGAGCCATGGACGAGTGAGAAGGCAGGTGTTGGGGAATGTGAGCACAGGTATGCAGCAGTGGACCGTCATCATTTTAAGTGTGGGATGGAAGGTGTAGGTATTGGGACAGCATGGCTAAGAAAGGCTTGCAGGATTGGAGATGGAAGTGCATTTAATAGCCCTGGTCATTTATTTGCTGCCATCACATTCTATGTCACTTTATTTTACCCAGTTTCTGACATAGCAATCCCAGCTCTTCAAAGACAGCGGATCTCCTTCTACTCCCTTTTTTGTCTCAGAAGTGACTCCCCTTTCCCATCTTCCTCCCTGCATTTTCAATCTCTCACTCTTGTTTTCTGGTGTTCAGAATACAACCTCTCACCATTCATCGCTGCCTCTTCACTTCTTTCAGACATTCACTACTCCAAGCTTTTCTCCTATAATGACTGTCTCCTGTTCATTTCATTTCTATTGCTCTCCCCCTCCCTTTGTTTCTCCCTCTGTTTCTCTGTCCCAACTTCTAACATTTTCAGTCTAATGACTTATACTCTTGTACTGTGCAAAGCTTACAAGTTTAAAAATTTCTCAGGAGTAGGAACTAATTAGGATATTTGATGATGTCACAGGAAGTGATGTCTCATAACATTTAACAACCATGACATTAAATGAAGTGAGTGACAACAGCAGTCAAAAAAACAAATGTGAGAAATTGGGTTGTTGGTTGACTGGTGTGAGCTCTGATCAAGCAACTGCCACAATCCCTTGCAGGGTGAACCACAAAAGCCATTAAAGTAACCTGTGCATAATGCTTGGATAGCCTGATACAAAGAGTAGTCAGGATAAACCCAGAGGCAATGTGTAAAGTATTTATGCAGCACACAAACAACAATACAGTGAAAACACAACAAAATTATAATAAATTATTTGACACCAAAGTCATCAAAATCCAATTACTAGAACCGGAGTAATACATTTTTAAACTTTAAGGTTCTGAATAGCAAGTCCTCAGTTTTAAAACATGGCCACCTAGGTACCTTTATCTCCACAACCAAGGGTGCAGGAGTGGATGGAGACCTCTTGCAGATTCAAGACTCACTCAGGCTGGGTCCAGGTGCGGGCTTAGGTTGGTGTGAGCCTGTTATGTCCCTATGGCTCTCAACAGGAGGTCAGCTAAAATAGCCGTTGGAGTCACTTCTGAAGTTCTGGGGGCAGGTGAAGACACAGGGCTCCACACCAGGGCTGGCCTCTGAAGGTTCAAGGCAAGCTCCACTCAGCAAAGTTGTCCTTCTAGAGTGCACAGCAGGTCAGAGCAGCAGGCAGTCCTCTGAGAGTCCTTCCGCAGGGCTGGTAGTGAACTGAAAAGTGGGTCTGAGAGGCCTATTTTTATACCTTGGTGCCTGCTCCTCGAAGTTGGGAGAAGTTTCCAGAAGGGTTCTCTGAAGTTCCAGGGGTTCCTGCCTCCCCTGCTCTGGCTCCCAGCTGGCTGTACTGACAATAAAGGGTTGTTAAGCATATTGTGTGGCAAAGCTCAGCCTATCCAGTTGCAAGTGGGGCTATGCTTAGCTTCACTCTCCCATCCTGTCAGTTAATTATCAATTCAGGCTCTGCTAATCCCACTAATGTGTGACTATCTGGGGTGAAGTCACAAAATCTCAACTGTTATGTGACCTAAAGCAGGCTGCAGGCACGGAGGGCTAAGGGCACGAAAATGCAACCGTTCTAAGAGTGTCATTTTCAAACTTGTAATGATAAATTGGACTTTACTATTAAAGAGGTTTATCATTACAAGTTCATAGATACCAAACATGACATATCCATCACACCTGGTTTATGAATTACAGTTAATTAAATATAATAACAAATCCCCAGTGTTATCCTATTGGAGGAGTAGGCCTTACAGTACTGAAAAAACAAAGTTTGAAGTTTTTCACTACTAGGACATGTACAACTAAAACGTACATGTACTACCTTTTAATTGCACAGCACCCTGCCTTATGGGCTACCTAGGGCCTATTGTAGAGGTCACATATATTTAATAAAAGGGGTGTTTAAGGTTTAAAAAGGGGATTCAATGGCTAAGTCCACATGGCAGTGGGACACCACCTTCAGGCTCCAATGGCAGACCTGAAACATGTTTTACGGTGCTACTTAATTGAGTGGCACATATGTGCTGCAGGCCCACTGATAGCATTTCATTTACAGGCCATGGGTATACGGTATAGCACTCTGTGAGGAACTTACATGTAAATTAAATATGCCAATCAAATTATGTTTATGGAGAGAACACAAGCATATTATCACAGGTTATCAGTACTAAAGCCAACTGGCAAAAGGCCAGCAAAAAGTAGGAGGAGGAAGGCAAAATGTTTGGGGGGTGACCCTGTAGAGAGGGCCATTTCCAATAATATAAACAATCAAAATTCATCTAAATGAGTAGACGAGCACAAATCCTCACTAAATTATACTATTGCTTTACAAAAGTAGTGAAGCAAAAATGTAGGTGTTCAAAGCAGTTTCTTTAATCACCTTAAGGGAACTGTAGGGAGATATCCCAGTGGTGAAATCACTTTCGGAACTCTTTACAAATCCAAAGAGCTTCTCTGCGCTAAACAGTGCTTATTTAGGGTTCAGATTATACTGCTTCTGGTCATATTTTACATTTAGCCTGCTGTTACTCAAATTTGGCAGACAGTGTGTTCCACTGTAAATGCAACAGAGCTACTATGTCCAGCAAAGAAGACAGCAAGCATCCTCTCATGAAGTAGGGGCAGCCTCGGAAGGAGAATTAGTTTAGTTTAGTTTCTAGGATTTGTAGAGCCCATGGCTACCCGAAGGCCTCCCAGTGCTGAGGAAGATCACTAGGTAAGAGGAACAGACCTAAACAGGGAACAATACAGTTTTCAATTTTCTACGAGAAGAAGATTCTGACATGTCTTGACGAAGTTCCAAGGGAAGGAAGTTCCAGATCTAAGCTGCTCTACAGGCGAAGGATCTACCCCCCCTCCCCATCTAACTTTCTAAGCACGAAAGGAGTTAATTAAAAAAGCTGAAGAAGATCTGAGTATTCTCTGGGGGTATAGGGAGTGATCATTCGTTTGAGGAAGACTGGACCCTTGTTTCGAAGGGCTCGGTGAATAAAACACATAGGTTTAAAAATAATGCCTTGTTCAATCGGAAGCCAATGGAGGGAAGCCAAGTCTGGAATGGCAGATGAATGTCTGGGGGTGTCTGTGAGTAGGCGAGCAGCAGCGTTCTGCACCACCTGAAGTCTCTTTAGAACATGCGAGGGAGAGCTCAGGAGCAGTACGTTCCCATAATCGAGATGTGAAAGTATCAGAGCTGAGAAAGAAGTCTTTTGGCTAAAAATGTAAGTAATTTAAAGATTTTCCTAAGGGTTCTTAGAAAACCGAAACAGGTAGCTGCCAGTTTCTTAGAATGGCATTCCATTGTAAGGTGCAGTTCTAGACAAAAGCCCAAGCTTTTTATGGAATCTTTAGGTTTAGGTAGATCCTTAGGCAAGTTCATCGTTGAGCTTAAGCTTGCTCTCTATCATCCATCTGGCGATATCTGAGAGACAGGAAGATAAGGTAGCCTGTTCTTGGGTATTCTTAGCAGAGAAGGAGTAGACAAACTGAGTATCATTCGCATAAGATGCTAGAGGTAGTCCAGGTGGCTCAATAATTCTTACCAGGGGGGACATTTAAATGTTAAAAAGAGTAGAGCTCAGAGAGGAGCCCTTTGGCACCCCACAACCGAGTGGTAGAGGTTTAGAAAAAAAAAGATCGATCTAGGACTTGATGGTCCTGTCCTTCAGGAAGTCAGAGAGCCACTCAAATGGGGTCCCTGAAAAGCCCATCCGAGAGATTCTCTGAAGGAGAATATTATTATCTACAGTATTGAATGCAGCACTCAGATCCAAAAGGATAATTGCTGCTTAGCCACCTGAATCCAAGCATTGAAGGGTGTCCTCGGTAACCGCCAACAGGGCAGATTCCGTGCTATGCAAAGGTCTGAAACCCATCTGAATGTGAACTAGAAGATTGTAATCCTTGAGAAAGCCTGAAATTTGTTTGTTAACATGTTTTTCGATAATTTTAGATTTTATCGGCAGAAGGGCAATAGGTCTATAATTGCTCAATGACCCGGGATCAAGCCTAGGCCTTTGTAATAAAGGTTTGATGAAAGTATGTTTCCAGTTTTGTGGAAGTTGACCAGAGGTGAGAGAATTATTGAGAATCCTAGTTAGAACTGGCACAATAACGTCCACGCCAAGGATTAATATAGAAGGTGGGGCTGGATCAAGGGGACAGTCTGATTTTATAGTGCATAGGAGATCGAGAACTAGGTTCTTAGTCAGAGGCTGAAACACTATGAAGGTGACATTCGAAGGGTTTTGAAATGCCATAGTGGCTTCTTGTGCAGAGAGGTGGGAGAAGCCTTGTTGAATATCAATAACTTTTTCTTGAAAGAAATCTGCCAAATCATTGCTGTGCTCCGAAGATGCTTGAATTGGGCTGCAAGGAGAAGGGTCTTGAGTTAATTCTTTAAGAATTGTAAAGATTTCTTTAGGAGAATTGGAGGATTGTTCTATTCTGGCTGCAGAGAACAGTCCTTGTGCGGTTTTAATTTCCACATGATAGTCTCTAATTGCTGCCCAATGTTCATGTTTGGAGTCATAGTCATTACATTGCCTGGGGCAGAAAAAAACAATAATGACCTTGACCTGCAGGGAAAAAATGCCCTGGGTCTGGGGGTCATCCGTGTTTTGTACCTCAAAAATAAACTCTTCTTTGGGAGTTTCTTATTGAAAAACAAAAGGTTTGCAAGAGGTTAAGAATTTGGTGGATGGCCATCAAAACTGATGGTGTCTGTTTACTAAATGTTTTGTACCTTGAGAGGAACCACCATAATAATAGTAATGGTTACTGTCATGATACAAAGAAGAGGGGTGATCTTTAAATTTAGTAAATGGTTGTCCCTTAGGCTTGCAAATGTAATGTCCTCCGCCATACTGACTCATAGAGTATCGCAAGCCATGTTCTATATCTGGCCTCTAATCTGATCTCTAACGATTAGATTTATTAGCAATGAGTGAGATTTGAGGTCTGTAATGTTGTTATTGATTTTGCGGTTGAAGACAACTCTTTAAAACACACAGCTTTATAATGCATTAACCATTCACAACCGATCCTCCTCTCGTCATGCTGATTTTATGCTTGTTGGCCATGTACATTGTGCCACTGCCTTTTGGCTAGGTTTGCGCTAATGTAATACCATACACACACATATACATACTGTTAGACCTGGTATCCTTGCCCTCTGATCCCGTTTTCTGACTTCATTGTTGCTGACTTTTAGGATTCAAGGCACTTTATCAACGGTGACTAATGCTAAAGTTCAGGTGCTCTGTACTCTAAAACCTGGTAACATTGGTTTCTCCACAATTGGGATATTTAATTTATTTGTAAATCACTAGTAAAGTGCACTATATTTGCCCAGGGCCTGTAAATTAAATGCTACTAATGGGCCTGTAGCACTTATTGTGCCATCCACTACAGTAGCCTTTCAAACCTGTCTCAGGACTTCAACTGCAGAGTCTTTGTGTAAAGTTTTAAAGTAACATTTGACCTGGCAAGTGTACGCAATCTTATCACAAGAAAGTATCCCTGAACCTACTCAATGGTCACAATACTGACCACTCATCACACTGTGATTCCCTTTTTTCAAGAGAAAAATAAAGATCCTCCTGGGGTCTAAATAAAAATACACTACTGGTCACCAAGGTATTCCTTTATTCATAGGGCCAGTAGGTACAAATAAAATAGCTCAAAAAAAGGGGATTTCTTGGAGTATTATAGTCCTAGGACCCTGATCTGGGTAGATATATTAATCAGTTGTCAACATGTTTCTGCCTCTGTTAAGACCAATGAGATCCTGGGCTTTCATCAGGACCAATACAGGATAATGTGTCCCTGGTTGGTGATCAAGGCAGGCTATAAGAACATACTCCTATGGTCATGCTTGCAAAAATAGAAATACCTTAACTTTCCTGTTCATGATTAATGAAGCACATAAATGGTCCCATTTTCAGGAACTACCTTGTTTCTCATGGAAGGGGAGGGGAGCATGCCCCTTTAGTCACACAATCATCAAGGGTATTGCACCACAATCAGTACAATGGATGCCTCTCCCTCCAGGCTTGCACCACTTGCCAGGCCTAAACCCTACTTTTAATTACATGTAAGCCACCGCTAAGTTAATCCCTAGTCAGCCCCAAGGACAGGGTGCAATGTATTTAAAAACTCGGACACGCACTTTTAAGTTTAACATGTCCATATAGTGAAAAACTCTTAAATATGTTTTTCACTATTGCAAAGACTATCTCTCTCATAGGACAACATTGGGATTACCTTGAAACGCCTTTTAAGTGTAATTTCCATTTTGGAAGAGACAGACATGTGGAGTTTGGCGTCCCTGGACTCACAATGCAAAAGCAAAACTTATGGGGAGCTCAGAATTTAAATAGTAATTCTCAAAATGCAATTTTAGAAAGCTGTCCTTTTCTTACTTTAACCATTCTGTGCCTCTGCCTGTCTCTGAATACACTTCTAGGGTAAATGACAGCTGGGCTCTGTGCAGTCACACTAGGCTGTCACACACAAAGGGAGGTTGGTTGTGGCATTTACATATTGATGGCCCATCACCAGGCTACTGGGTCTTTCTGGGCTAGATGGGTGGGAGCAGCTACACTCCTGAATAAGGCTCTGCCTCTACTTATACAAAGGGCTGCATAACCCCCCTGTAGAATGTCTGGAGCCAGGGAGGGTAGGACAGAGTCCTTGTGGACTTCAAAGGAAGGCCTGAAAGTTTCTCCCACTTTCCGTAGCCAGGGCACAAAAGTATGAATATTGGACCACAAGCCCCTCCAAATCAGATTGCTACTGGAACCACGGATACTCTGCCAGGAAGAAGGACTGCTGTGCTGCCAGGAAGGACTGCCACTCTATAACTATTTTGCTGTGCTGGCCTACAGTGGCTGTGCGCTGTGCTGTAAGCCGGACTGCTGCTTTACTATTTGGTCTGCTGTGTTCGCCTGCTGCTTATGACCTGAGTGAGACGGACTGGACTTGCTCTCTACATCCTTGCACTTAAGAGTCTCCAAAGGCTAGCTGGCTTGCCCACTGTTCTTCTGCAGTCTCAGGAACATCAATTACTGCTTGCAACTCTCCTGGTATTGCTGGACTCTGCTATCTGTGAGTCCTACTCTTGCCTGAAGTGCCACTCTCCAGTTCTGGGCCTCAGAAGTGGGTTCTGCAGGGACAAACTTCAAAAAGCAATGCATCGCCCCGAATCGGCAGAAAAGTCAATGCATCGCATCTCCAACTGAGACGCAGCAGCAACCCAATGCCAGTGGCTTCACCTTCTGTACGGCTCGACGTCGATCTGCACGGCCCGCCGGCAACACATTGCATCCACTTCTACAGAGCTCGATGACAACGCATCACCCCAAGTGCGGCAGGAATATTGATGCATTGCGTCCTCATCGTTGATGACTTTCTCCAACAAAAGTACTGTTTATTGGAACGTGCATGGGTTCTGTAGCCGCCCCCACCCTCCATCATGGTCGGCCTGGATAATGGATTTGCACTGGTCCTTCGCGACCTTAAGTAACCTTTTTAGCGCTACAGACTTTTAAGCACTGTTTTCACAGTTAGGGCCCGATTTAGATATCGACGGACGGGTTACTCCATCACAAGGGTGATGGATATCTCGTCCGAAGAAATCTAAACCCCATAGGAAATAACAAGATTAGAATTTAAGAGGACGGGATATCAGTCATTGTTGTGACAGAGTAACCGGTCCGCCAATATTTAAATCAGGCCCTTAATCTTTAAACATTCATATTTCGACTACTATTGATTTCATGTTTGTCATTTTGGTGTTGCTTTAATCAGATTAATATGAACTATTTTTCTATAGTGAGTTGAGTTTTTTGGAGTTTTTTTCTACTGATTTGAGGTAAATAAGTGTTACCCAAATACTTTACACATTTCCTTTTAAGTTAAGCCTGACTGCTCTGTGCCAAGCTATCAGGAGGTGAGCACAAGTTAATTTAGGGAGTGTAACTGACTTACCCAGAGTAGGATTGTGGTCCCTACTTGGGCGGGGAACATACCACTGGCAACTAGACACCCAATTTCTAACACATACATACATGTTATGATAGTCACAAAGCATAATCAGATGTATTAGGGTATGAGAAACCTGTACTGATTCTAAAAACAAAATCCCATTGGCATTAAACAAAATACTGAAAAGGTGTCCATCTGGGAGGACAGTATAAGCAGTGAGTGGCACATTTACTATTATTTCATGCAATGCGTCACTGCAAGGGAACATGGTGGGCTGTGTTGTGTGAAAGAGAGATAGCAGAAATGCTCCATATTTACAAGTACTTGGAGATGCTGTCTCCAGGCAATGGCGCTCTGTGTGCTGCCTACCGTCAAAGCAGGCATCCTTGCGCTATTGAGCAAGGATGCCTGCGCTATGTACAGGATTGTTTTTTTGCAGCAAGGGACACTTCCCAGACAAAAAAAAAACCTTAGATGCATGTTGCTCTTTCTATGTGTGCTAGAGAGTGCAAATATATGAAACAAGGAAGAAACAAGAATAAAAAAAGATATTTCTCCTAATTTTGCCGGCTTAGATAGGTGCACCATTTTGGTGCAAATCCAGGTTTACCAGTCCTTGCAAATCTGGGTTTGCAGCCAAATACATGGGTGGATCCATGCTTCATCTATGCAATGTCCACCTGACGCAAAGTAACACACGCCAGCAGTGCATACTTTGTATTTACTTAACCAAGCAGAGTGGATTTTCGTGGCTTATTAAAAGCCAAAATGATTTTGTCTCATGACTGAGCCACAAAAGTGATGGAACCCTGACACAAAATAATAGTAAATCAGGGCCTAAATGGCTTAGAGTACTACAAACATTTAGTGAACATTTACTAAGAAACAACAGTCCAGATTTTGAAGCAGTCTAAAGGCTGGAGAAGGCCAGCGACCACCATAATCTAGGTGGAAATGCATTTAGCCGCTGTGCTGTGCGGAAGAGGCTGCTTGTTCTGGCTGCTCCCTGCTCCAAGAACAGCGGTCAGATCCAGATGCGACAGGATACAGTCTAGGAAGTGCCCTGTCAGTAAGCGGAAAGAAAGCTGAAAGCCGCAGCAGCGAAGGTCGAAAAGGTGTCACAATGTCAGTGAAACCTGCAGCAGCCAGCCCCAAAAAAGCTCTGCACTCTCCACCATCCTTTATTTCTGACACACCTCCTTCTTCCTTCTGCACCAGGTGAACCAGCAGTTTCTGAACAACAACAAGAGCACACCTCCTTATTGATGCCTTAATCTAACAGGGCTACACCCACTCCTGCTAGGGAGCAACCCGAAAAAAAAACCTGGGAAACATTCAACAGCCATTCAGGTGTTTTCCTAACCACCCTCCTGGCTTTGCTGTCACTGCCACACGATTCCAGGAGTGTTCTTTGAAATATCAAATCTCCACCCATGTAAGATAATTAATAGTTGAGTTTAGATTTCAGAATTTTATTAGAGAATCGGGTCGCAAATTGAGTCACTTTCACATCTAAGCTTAGTTTACACTTGGGAATTCCTTCGTAATTTGGACCAAAGGCCTCTACACAAATAACAACGGCAATTTTTAGCACCCACCAGAGTTTCCAGTCAGGGTTTCACTTAATAATGTGTAGATGCCTCACCTCTTGCGACTAAACAAGTTACTTTAACCACAAAGGCTAATTTTAATACAAAATGGGCCTCTATAGTGCTAGACGTCACTCACTACGAACAAAGATGAAATGACCTTTGGAGACTGTCAGGAACTTCTAGGGCTGCTGTGAGCTACTCACTGTAGGCAGAGGTCTGGGGCTGTGTGTGGCCCTTAATTGGCTTATTTGACATACTTACTATGCTTCCTCGATACTTCAAAAGCCAAATCACCACCTGGCTGTCTACCGTTTCCTGTTGTGTTTGGCTTAATGCCTCCAAAAGCTTGAAGAAATCTACCTCTTTTTTCCTCTATAGGTAGAAAAGCTTTCTGCTGTTCAGACTATAGCCCTCATCAGTGTTTTCCTGTTTATCCTGATGAGTGCAGAAACAGGCGCTTCCACCTGCATAGGATTTACTATTTGTGTGTTTAAAATGTACTTCTGTTTCACTTTCCCATGTGAATGCTTTGCTAAATAAAATCCACCTACATCGCTGCAGGCAAAATGGCCTGGAATTTCGAATAACAATGAGGAATTCAGTGTAAACTCTGATTCTGTTGTTATTCCCTAATGTGAGAGACAAAACCTGGAATTCCTTGGGTATCTTGCACTTGGAAAATACAGACCACTGTATATGAATTCCTTATCAAATCTTCGAATCCTCCCTTCAAAAGGTACATCAGAGGGCTGACAACTCAGTCCTACACAAGCTCTATATCTAGAAATGAGCATATAAATAAACAAAAGTCCTCTTTGGTGAAAAGCCCTCCCTCTGGTACCAACCAGGGGATGGCTTACCTTGTCCATCTGGGATCCTTTAATTAAAAAATTACTTTTGTGTGTCTCCTATTAAATGCACTGTTATTGAGATTTGCCAGAGATCCGAGACTGGGCTAAAAACCCTTTTATAAATATGATTTTATCTTGTTCACCACGACACTGTCTATCCATCTGTTAATGAGCTAAACCCCAGAACTGAGCAGTCTCTCAGATGTAAAGCTGAACTCCTCTCGCTATATTAGTCTCACAATGCTAGCTCACCTTGTTTGAGCTACAAAAGAGTCTGTAACAGAAGTATTTCTCGGATTTAGATAGGGTGTCTTCAAAGACAGATCCTATCCTGGAGAACACAAATATCTTAAAAGTTATGATTCTGTTAAACCTCATCAGACTAGAAACATTCGAGTGAATTTCCAGAAGAAAATTTGGAGCTTGTCTTCAACTTAATCTGCTGTTTGACTCTGGGGTGCGCTAATAACACGTACTGTGAAGGTTTGTTGTGGCTTTCCCTTTTAAAATTCAGCTCAATGACCCTTTGTATATAAGCCAAATGTTCAAAAGTTCTTAGTGTGAGGTAGCACAAGCTCAGACACTTAGATTGCAAGTTCCAAAATGTCAAAGTTTTATGTCTCTTCCTGGTAACAAGTAGCAGCACCACACTACAATATACATTTCAGTTTGACTAGGAGAAAAGTAACTGAGAACGTGTAATGTTGGTTCTCACTCGATGCTCGAATTTAAATTTCATCACACTCAAATCTTCTGCAAGCAAGTTGGTTGGGCTTCAGTAGACCTGGCCAAGTACCATGCAGTCCGATTTTCCATATAATTCGCAATTTCAGAGAGAACTAGAACAGTTTTGTGCACCTTGTCAGAGAAAGTAGGAGGTGATTTTTTTAAGTGAAGATCCATTTAAACAAAAATAATTCTAAATTATGATTCTGATAGATTCGTTTAACAAATGCTTTGGGTAAAAGCCTTAGGTTAAGAAGACAGTTTGAAAAAAGATTTCTTGAAAAAAAAAACAATACTTTAAGGTTTGTCTCTGTACCCCCAAACATTAGTCCTCTGCAATAGGACATAAAAATATTTGGTATCAAACAGTGTGCGCCCAGGATAAATGGTGGATGCACACCAGGAAATGTTTGTGCAATACGACAATTCAAACCTATATCAATCTCAGTCACCATCACCCCATGAGGAGGTGGTGGGCAACACCATCCGCATCTCTAGTCTCCCTGGAATCCATATGGGTCGCCATAGTGAGCCTGAGGGTCACAACCGTGAACCCATTAAGGGAGCCTCTGCATCACGCAGTCACTCCTCAAAATGTCACCGGCCACTCAGTTACAAAGTCCCTCACCTTAGTCGATATTAGGCAACTGTCAACCCTTCTTTCTGCTATGCTTTTTTCCTGTACAGTGTTAAAAATATGGGCCAGGAAATATAAAACTAGAGTGGCATGTACCACCCCTCCGTACCGAGCCCTCCGTCTGGTAAACACTGGGCACATACCATGCAACATGTTTCGCTGGGTGGATTGGGTTGGAGTACAAGGAAAGCATATTACCTTGTTCTCTCCAGTTTAATGAGAAAGGAAGACTAGCTGACCACCCTTCAGCACCTCATTCTTCTCAGCCAAACCTGTAACTAATTTTGCTTGATGTTTCTATTCAAATGTTCAAGGAGGCTGTGCACCTCAGTCAAGTAAATGTATAGATAATATGATCTTTAAAATCTGAAGTTAGTTTCAGTGTCTGGCCACAATACTACGTCCAGGATGTCCACCTGCAACAATATTGGGTGCAGAATATTGACTATTACTATATCATACAGATAACTATATATACGTTCAACAGATTTACTAGACTAAACTCCACATTGATGTACCTTGGCAAGATACATACATGCAATGTACATATATGTGGGGCTAAGAATAGTAAACATATATTTACCTATAGAAACTTACCTTAAAAACAAAGTGATAGTCAACTTTCTGTAAGCGGTATAGGTGGGGCTCGATATGTTTCTACTGAATTTTGTGGCATACAACCTTTCCGAAAGCCCCCAGCCTTTGCACATACCAGAAAGGAGGCACAGGAGAAAACATGCATGTTCTTGGCTCACCCAAGGCAGAGAATTGATAACTAGCAAACAGGAGAAGAAGGGACTCTTGATTCCAGAGACTGATACACAGACATTAGCTCACAGTCTCTCTCTTTGTCTATGTTCCTGAAATCTGCAGGTTACATATTTTATTAGCAATCACACCCTCTTCAGAGAAAACACACCCATCTTCAAAATAACAAAACACGTCTTTTAAACACATCCATAGAAAACATTGGGTCTATTTCACTTTAATATCTGCTTGCAAGTTATGCTAATTATTTCAAGGAAATGAATGGGTGCAGTCTGGGCTGATCATGGAGTGGAATTTCATAACCTACTTCACTTCCACTCCAAAAATACTCACACGATAAAAAAATGGTCTCTCTCCTCTATTTTAACAAGATATACATTATTTTGACCGTGAGCTTTTCGTTTTAGCAGAAGACTCCTTAGGCTCAACAGACAATTCTTTTGTTTGAAAGGAAGGGAGCCAAATGCCCAATTGCATACAGCTTCGGAGTCATTTCTTTACCTGAAATCAAATACATTTTACTGAGCACAAACTTTAAATTTTTTAGCAGAAGACTAACATCAGTAATACATTTAAAAAATCAAAAGTAGTTATGATCATTGTGGGGAGACAGTATGGGGTACTGGCTCTTCCTCTGAGCTAAATTCTCCCCCACTCTCTCGTTTGTGTTATGCTAACTATAAATTGACCTAATTATAAAGACACAGTAAATTTTCATGTTTCCTTCAGAAACAACTAAAAATCTTCTCTAGTGATTATGGAAATGGTGCTGGACAAAAAGGCACATGATCTGGAGCTCCTGAGATTAAGGGGACTAGGACATCATTTGAAACATCGTTATAGCATTTTTAAGTCTTCACACAGTCTCACCACTTACAGTTTACACAAAACATGTGAGGTTGCTGGAGTGTTTCGCTTCTAATAATCAGTAGAATGAGAAGGCACTGTACACTATAGACATTCAGGTTTTGGATCTCAGTGGACAATAATTTAATAACTAATGAACAGTGTAGAAGAAGGGAGTGATTCAGCTGGATCCCGGATCTGCCCTCTGTTAGTGTGTAGAATCCGGGATCTTGCTGGCCCCAGTGAAATATGCTGAATTTGTCCATGTGTAATTTGCTGACACCGGGACACATTCTGCAGTGCCCTCATGTTGTCTGCTTTCCATTCAGAGCAGCAACCTACAGGCAACGAGAAGGCTTAATATTTTCACTTGCAGCTGAGCTCAAAACAAAGGCCTTATTTAAAGGGCCACCAGCCCTTCTTATGTTAAAGTTTCAACCTTATTTGGAACTACTTGGAGCCTAATAGCTAGATGCCAATGCAATGAAGTGAAACAAAGGAACATAGCTTGTTATAATTTCACAAGTACTTAAGAGAAACCATGAGCTGGAGGCAGGGTTTTAACCGTTCAACCATTGTATATAAGAGATATGTACAAACCGTCTTAGATGTATCTTATTGTATGAGTAATTACACAAATAACACTCTAAAAACCACCTACTCATTTATATTTTATTCAATGTATTTATAGTGCTATTCACATTAATATAGGGTATGAGAGAGCTGTACATCACACTTGCACATTACACAGAGGCAATATATAATGTAAGTGTGCAAATCAATGTACAAGAAATGTTACATGAGGTTACAAGGTGCAGGAATCACATACTGTTCTTACTGGTAGGCATAATATGTAAAGAGTGCATGGTCAGGAGAAACACAAATTCAGGATTTAAAACATAATGCAGTTCTAATAAGATTTTGGTACTAAAAAAGGAACCTGTTTAGCAATCTTTTCATAATGACAGCCGGGGAAAAAAGAACAAGATTTTTTAAACTCACAACCTGCAATTTGCATGCAGCTCATTGACGTCAGTTCATAACTCTCTCTGCTATGTATGAATTGAAAGTAACAAAAGGATCTCTGTGTCAAAAGCAGTAATCCACTCCCCTAGCTACATAAAATACAAAACTGTGATCTACATATTACACTATGGGGGTCATTCTGACTCCCGCCGGGCGCGGTCACCGCGCGCCCGGCGGGAGCCGCCAAAATACCGTACCGCGGTCGGAAGACCGCGGTGGGTATTTTGAGTTTTCCCCTGGGCTGGCGGGCGGCCTCCAAAAGGCCGCCCGCCAGCCCAGGGGAAAACGTCCTTCCCACGATGAAGCCGGCTCGTAATCGAGCCGGCGGAGTAGGAAGGTGCGACGGGTGCTACTGCACCCGTCGCATATTTCACTGTCTGCTAGGCAGACAGTGAAATACAAGCGGGGCCCTCTTACAGGGGCCCCTGCAGTGCCCATGCCATTGGCATGGGCACTGCAGGGGCCCCCAGGGGCCCCGCGACACCCCCTACCGCCATCCTGTTCCTGGCGGGCGAACCGCCAGGAACAGGATGGCGGTAGGGGGTGTCAGAATCCCCTCGGCGGTGCAGCAAGCTGCGCCGCCTTGGAGGATTCCAACGGGCAGTGGTAAACCGGCGGGAGACCGCCGGTTTACCCTTTCTGACCGCGGCTGAACCGCCGCGGTCAGAATGCCCTCGGGAGCACCGCCAGCCTGTTGGCGGTGCTCCCGTGGTCGGTGGCCCTGGCGGCCACTGGCCGCCAGGGTCAGAATGACCCCCTATGTGCTTTGCAGCAAGAGCATTAACTCTTTATGCAGTTTCATGTGTCAATACTGTGACTAGACAAAACACAGATCTCGCCAACAAGTGCATTTATCACTAGAGTTATCGCACCAATATTATTATTCCTTTAAAAATTGCAGGCCACATAAGTATCTCTACAGCAGCCTCTTTGTGACCAACTAAGCAAGACAAAAGAGATTTACTGTCACAGTTTTCGTTTTTGTAAATTTCTCTGCAGCAGAGTTTAGGAGAAAAAACATAAATTGAGTGTCAGGCTCTGCTTATCATGAAACCGCCCCTCGTGACTCAATACCCTTTCCGCTACCACTTCCAACCCACAATGGAGATTTTAGTCGGCAGCCGACCGCAGGGAAGGTCTGACCCCCCCCCACCCTGGGTCTTTTGGGAGTGGGTGCAGTCAAATATGACTTCACTTCCCTTTAGTTGGGCTTGGGCTCCATTGGAGACCAAGGTAGCCCAATTGTAATTTTTATGGGGCTACATTTTGGCTCCCAGCCACCGTTAGGCATATTGGTGACCTGGTGTCTGGGTAGCTCTCCCATGTTCTAAATTTTTCAGATGGTGTCAAGTGAAGATATGGTGGTGGAGGCCATGCAGCAGCTCCTAGAAGCAGGCCGCATGGACCACATTGTCAGGTCAGGAGTGGCGGCGTGGCTGATGACAACAGCATTGGACCATGTCGCAGCAGTTATCGCGTGTTTGCCACCCCTCAAGGTGTGGACGGAGTTGTCAATGGTAAGGAAACAAGGCTGCTCTATTCCTCAGCGGGCCGCCTCGCAAGAAAATACTGGTAGTGGCGGCTCGGGGGAGGAGGAGGAGGAGAATGAGGGGCATGAGAATCAGACACACACACACACACCCTCATGGCTGGCATCAGTGCTGCAAGGCATTGGAGGTGGTAAAAGCAAGGTAATAACTTTGAGTGAGGCGGCAGCATTACTGGCAGCGGCACCTCCCTCACCTGATTATACCTCGTCTGGTGCATGCCCCAGGCGCGTGTACCGGCACATGATTGAGGCAGAAAATGGGCAGGAAACTGCTGCAGCACTAAAAACACAGGATGCCCCGCATTTGAGAACACGTACTAAAGGCAGTGTGCAATTTGATGAGGGGACTAAATCTCTGGGTGTGAGCAACCAGAGAGACAGTGCCTGTTAGATTTTCAACCTGGATGAGAGTGAGGAGGGGGATTAACAGGTTTTATTATATGCTGGGCACCTCTAGACAAAGGGTCTCCTCTAATGGGGCCAGACGATTGTGACAGGGGAGGATCAGTAGATATGGATGACGATACCCCTGGTTAGGTCACTGTAACTGCCTCAAGAGGGCCCTGCAGGACCTTCAGAAACACTATGAAAGAGGGGAGCTCTGTGGAGACTGTGGTTTGTGGGTGCACAGCATTTTAAAAGATGGGGTGGGGAGTGGAGCGCACAGTCCCACAGCACCAGGAGCAAATCACTGCGCTTGAGACAGTCAACCTGGTATGGATTGGGGAGGAGGAGGATGAAGGGTTGGACATAGAAGATAGGAGTCCCCTTATCATGGAGGGAGGCCAGGCCAGGTTGCCATTCCTCATGTGGGATGGCACATTGTCCAGCGGGGTTAGGCGGGGTGACCAGGGTCATTGGTCGTGGCTCCCAGATAAGACACAGGTGTCGGAGAGAAGGTTTGGGGGACTGGGGCGCCAACACACAAGTCCTGTCTTCAGTTTTGCAGGTTCAGGAGTGGCATGTTTTTCCAGACTTGGTTGAGCTAGGAGTGGCTTGTCTATGGACCGAGACGAAGAGACGGCTGGGTCCAAGGAGGGTTGCCGGAAACCAGCAGGGATCCTGTCACAGTCAACAAAAGTAGATCTAGGACAACTTCATTTGCTGCAACAGCAGGCAGGTCTGGGGAAACCTCTGGCAAAGTCTGCACTGAGGAGGGACAGGTAGTGTCAATAGACTGGTATAGTGGGGTCCAAGCGGCTCTCCTGGGCACCAGTTGCCGGTCCACGGTTGGGGTTAGGGCATCACTTCCAGGATGGTATGATGAAGGAGGCCCAAGTTGGGCCAGGTCCGAGGACGCATGGGGTGTGTCGCTGGTGGATTCTGGAAAGGACAGCCTTGAGGAAGGCGAAGTGTGGGATGGAGTAGAAATTGGGGTCCAGGCAGGAGATGTGGCTAATGCTTCGTCTAGTATGTTACAGGCATGACACAAGGTGGCATTAGGCCAGTGGCGGTATGCAACCACATGGGCACTGTCCTTGGAGTCAGGTAAGGGGCTTGAGGTGGGCTTGGGCCCTGAGTTTGTATCCACTTGTGTGGATACAGGGGGAGCGGCTGCAAAGAGGTAAGTACATGATTGACATTGATATGGCTGATGTTGGGTACAGGTTGGGGTGGGTACAGACACTGCAGCATACATTCCCGAGACTACGGCGGGAACAGGGGGAATGAGCCAGGATGGCAAAGGAGAGATGAGCGGAGTGAGTGTAGGAGAAGCTAGCATGCAGGGCTCAAGTCAAGACTGTAGCAGGAACTAGGGTCCCGACAGCAAGGAGATGAAGATCAATTATCTACCCTATGTGGGGATGACAAAACGTTTGGGGGCACACTTAATGTTGGCGATAAAGGCAAAAATAGGGAAAGAGGAGTATGTGGAGATGCTTAAGCTGCTACGTATGGAGGTGCATTCAAAAGAAGGGTCAAAGGAGGAAGAATATGAGCTGGCCAAGAAGCCGAAGGTGCCTTTGACGATAGAAAACTGGACAGCGGCATTTGGAGTATGCCCCAGTGTCTACTTCAAGAAGTGCCCGAAACATTGTATGGCATTGTTTAAATACATGGATGTGATATGCAAGGCCCATCTGACATTGGGGGGTATGCACGGGCTCAATACAATGAGGAGTTTAGGGCAAGGATGGTTTGGGACCCCGAGGCAAAGAGGTGAGAATTAGGTACGGATCTATGGCAGCAAAATTTGGCAACACAAGTTTCACAGCCAGCGGCCTTCCCATAATATAAAAGCCCTTCCAAGGGCACCCCTCCTAAGGTGGTGGGAGTCTCACCAAGCCAAGAGGAGGGCTCAAAAATGGGTTTGCTGTGACTTCAACAAGGGTTTGTGTACTCGGGAATCCTGCAGGTTTTCGCATGAGAATTCCAAGTGCACAAGCAAGCACACACCAGTACACTGTTTTGGTGGCAGAGGCGGGCACCAGGACCGAAATAGAGGCAGTAGCAACCTTATGGGCACAGCCAGCCTCCCTGCAGCAACAGCACCAGTTCAGCAACAGGTGAGGCAAAGGGGCACAGGGACCTGGGGCGAAAGGCTCATACAGGTGCAGGAGAAACTGGATTAAGAAACTGCAGAAGGGACGATCACAGGCCCATTCGAGGATTGACCCATGGAGAACTTGCTTGTATCATCTATAGGTATGGTACCCAAAAAAGATAAGCATTTGCAATGCAATAGGTCTCGCATTTGCTGAGTTAGAGCTACTGGCATTGTAAATTAATAACTAGACTTTTCTTGCCACATAATTTGGTCAACCTTGGATCATAATTTAGTCTTTTCCTGCCATATAATACCAGTGGCCCTGCATATAACTAAATCACTTCCATTTACCTTCTTCCTGTATCTGCAGCAAAAAATGAAAATGTTTCCATCTAGCATCCTAATTTAAATCAGCCATGCTAAATCCAATAGAATACCACTTTCAGCACCACACTATCAGAGTTGTTGGCTGGCTAACACAATTCCCCCCAAAAAAGACACAAGGCAGCCACGGAGGAGAAATGCACTAGAAGGGTGACCCAAAAATATCAAGAGTGTTCAAATAGTCATAGTGTAATAAGAATGTTAAATTGGCCTGAATTATGGTCTTAATTGTAATAAGGATAGATTAATAAAACATACATAATTATCAGTGAAACCTTTACCAGGATCAAAGTTTTGGCATTAGACTGTAATGCTCAAAACAGCTCTGAGATGGCACCATAACAAAAATATAATTTGTAAGAAATATGGTCATGTAACCATATTGTTAGCGCCTAGAGAGCATATCCCCATGGAAAAAAATAATGGAATATACCTATATATTTAGCCTCTAGAGAATATTTTCAAGACTAGCAGGCCTACTGCAATACTATTACAAATAAAACCTTTAAACAAAACTTCTACTAAATATAAAACAAATGTTCTAGCCATGAGGAAGCTTAAAAGACATTGAAAGGTGGGAGGGGTTAGTATCTTGGAGTCCCCAGTAACATAGTGTGGGGACCCAGAGATGGCGTAGGCAGAAATAGCACATTGTGGTCAGTGTTTTTAAGGTGGTCCCATTGTCCTAGGACTACCGAGTTATGATAAAAAAAGTAATGCCCTACAAAGCATTATGGGGCAAGTTTCCATGCCACAAGTATTTTAATATGTTGATATGACTGTAATGCTTGGATCAGCCCCTTAACAATACCACAATGAAAATAGCATTTGTAAGAAACATGGTCATGTAAATATATAATTAGCTCCGAGAGGGTATAACCATACAAAAAGCAAACGGCAACAAATAATACCGAAAATGGCACAAAATACCACAGAGTATCCATATACGTTGCCCCTAGAAAGCATAGCACATTCCATAAATTCAAGAGTAGCAGGCTTTTGGCAATGGTATTACAAACAAGGCCTTTAAAACACAAGCCATTCCCAACTAAAAAACAAATGTTCCCACCATGAGACTGCTTTTGTGGATGGTAAGAGGGGTTATTATTTTTGGTTCCCCACTAACCCAGTGTGAGGACGCAAAGATTTCCTAGACAGAAAGAGAGCATCATGCTGAACATTTTGGTGGTAGTTCCATTACCCTACAACCACCACAGGTTGAGTTATGGGCAAAAATGTTGTGAAAAAGAATGATTGCAAAGCATTATGGATTGAGTTTTCCCGAGTGCAGTGAATATTGTAGTGTCACTGTGCCAGGAGAGCCGCTTTCACTTTGAAGATTTCTTTTTTATGTAAAGCATTTACCAATTTCAAGTGTTTTAAGGCGAGTAATGACTTTGATTAGGTAGCTGTGAATAATATGACCAGCGCTTCAAAACTGCCAAACAAGTTCAGGCTGTTGTGCCCGCTCACGCTGAGAGCTCCAAGGCCACCATGCAGCACGAAGGGGAGAGTAAAAAAAATAGTTTGTCCACACTGAAGTTTATCAGCAATCAGGCAATAATCCATGTAACAGGGGCAGTCTGTAAGGTGTGGCAAAAACAGCCTCAAAGCGCGACAAATGTAAAGCAATGACCAATTACATCAAGTGATTTCTGAAAGGCGAGCCCATGAATGAGTGAAAGTGATGGGCGTGAGATAAGCGTGGTTAAAAGTTCACCATACTTACAACAGGTCAAAGAGCTTGCAGGCTCAACCTAAAAAGGGCCAGTTTTAGTCAATACAGCATTTGCCCTGGCCTGAAGAATGGTCAGTGAATGACTTCATTCCGGAACAGGTTGTTACGGTGTCCTGTTCCTCAGTGGATGTGGCTATGTCCTTGGTGGTGGCAGCAGGGCAAGGGGCAATGATGGCAAAGTGCGACATGAAGCCAGCTTTTTGGATGTTTCCAGTGCACCCGGATGATTTCCCGCTTTTAGGCAAGCAATTTGATGGCAAATGGTTTGTGAACAAGGACCTGCCCATGGGATGCACTATATCTTGTACACTCTTTGAGGGTTTCAGCTCCTTCCTGGTGTGGCCTTTCACATGGCACAGGCCACAATCTGGTACAGCATTATCTTGATGATTTTCTGTTTGTGGGGGTACCAGGCTTGGTGGACTGCCAGCAGGCATTGGCTAGATTCCAGAAGCTCATGGGTGACCTGGGGATTCTTTTGGCACTGGAAAAAATGGTGGGCCCAAGCACAGTTTTGTCTTTCCTGGGGATAGAGCTTGATGTGCAATAGATGGAGGGAAGACTGTTCCAAGACAAAAAAAGAGGCCATGCAAATTTCATGGGCCTCATGTTATCAAAGAAGAAGGTAAAGATAAGGGAAGTGCAGGTACTATTGGGTCACCTCAATTTTGCCTGCAGGGTGGTCAGGGCAGGAAGGACATTCTGTAAGAGGCTGGGCCTGCCTCTAGCATGATGCTCACTACCACACCATTGCATCTGCTTTTCAGCTGGGGTCACGGAGGACCTTAGAATGTAGGTCTTTTTCTTGAATTCTTTCAACGGTATCCCATTGGCCAGGCGGCTGGTGCTTTGGGTTTTGGACTGTTCTCGCGAGTGTCACTGGTGTGCGGAAGTGTGGCCGGAACATTGGAAAGCAGGTGGCAGGAGTACTGAGATTTTTGAACTTTTCCCCTTGGTAGTGGCTATTACCCTGTGGGGGGCTCACCTGGTGCACTCTGATGGAGAAAGGGCTTTCCCGGGAGATGGCAGTGGGGAACCTGGCAGGTATTGGCTTCCTGGGTCTTTTGTGTGGTTGTGCTCTGTCAGCCTGGGATTTGTGGCAGAGGATGCTTGACAAATGTGCTCAGGAACAGGGTCGCTGGGAAAGACCTAGGCACCCCTTAACTTGGGATCTGTTACACCTGGTTCTTCGCAACATCCCTATCGTATGCCGGGGGAGCGAGGAGAAGTCTGTTTTCTCAACCCTAATGTCCTTAATGTTTTTTTAAGCTTTTTGTGTGTCTGAGTTGGTGGAGTGACGGTGTAAGGACAGTCATGTGGGGGGATGTTTTAAGGAGGGAAGACAAGTTGGTGGTTAGATTGAGCAGCACCAAGCCAGACCAGCAGGCCCTTTGGAAGAATGGAGCTGAAGGCACTCCTGGGGTCGGTTTTATGCCCAGTGGCGTAGGGTGATAAATGGGCAGGGTGGTGCAACAATCCTGTAAGTCTAGTTTTAAAGTGGAAATTGTGAGTAAAGTTACTGCTTTCCAGCTTCTTTGTTCAGAATGAATACTTGCAGTCTTGAGATAAAGGGGGAGGTTAAAGTGGGTAAGGTTGAAATTAGTTACAATTTCAATAAACACTGTTGACGTGGGTTATGGTGGGTGGGGACCATAGGGTTAGGGGTAGAAGGTAAGTTAACTGGTTGTTAGTGAGGTGTTAGTTTTTTAAGGCAGTTTCCACAGGAATGGGTTGCTATTGTGCACCTGTCTCAATAAAGTGACTTTTTTCCATACCTTATAAGGTAGTCAGTGTTTTTTGCCTGAACCCCTATGTCCCATTGCACTTTATTCAATTCCAGCATGCTTATGGAGGTCAGATTTGTCGAATATCTCCAAGTCACACTGCATAAACACATGTGGCTTCTTTATGCTAGACAAAACTGCGAGATTTATTTACTGTGAGTCTAGAGGATGGTACCTAAAGAGTGAAATTAAAGTGTTTTATTTGTATCTACATGGAGATGTGTAAGGAAGTAAACAACAGCAGGCAGACCATTTGAGTGGAAATTAGCCAGACAAAATGAAGTGATCAGTAGTGGGATACCAAAATGAGCACTCAACTCATGATTCATTGGCATCTCTAATTTGTCACTACATTCTACACTTTTTGTGTTCGCCAGCTGCCAGGGAAATCTTAAGGATTTGGGGGTCCCTGAGCCCAAAGTATTTTCGGGAGCACTTTTCGCACCAGTTTTGAATTTATGCACCAGTTTCAGCTCTTTCGTGCCCTCATAGGCCAGGTCACTGACAGTGCACAGACACAACGGTCCAAATTCTAAAAGTAATATTTAGGGCTAGTGACGTCTTTTGAATATTGTAACATAATAGCAGCTCACAAATAACACTGAAAATAAATCTCGGTGACCTCCTCGCATTTATCGTATGTGAGGCCCTGGTCTGATCTAAAAAAAACGTTTTAATGGATGTTCCATGATACATAAACACAACGTTTCTCTGTAAAATGTCTGTAAACAACTCCTACACACCACCCACCTACATTCAAAATAAATGAAAGGAAAGCACAGAGCTGGCTCCATTAAGGGTGCCCCCTGAAAGGATGGGGCTTGGGCCAGCACCCACTTTGCCCACGTCTTAAACGTCTCTGCCAATTGCTACTTTGCCTCTTCACTGGATTACAACTCAGCCGGCTTTCCGACTCTGTTTCTCACTTTCTCTCTCCCGTACTCAGGACCTGATTTATACTTTTTTTTTAGCAAAAAAAGTATATATCTGGCCCTCAGTCTCACGTTCTTTCTCGTTCCACTGTCCTCTCTCTCTATATCTCTCTCTCTCGCCGTCTCTCTTTCTCTCTCACACACACACACACACACACACTCAAGGCCCCACTCCCTTTCACTCATTTTCTCTTAATCTCGCTCATTTTTCTTTCTTCCTTACTCGCCCTGCCCCTTACTTGCTCTCTTTCGCTATTTCGTCCCTTCCCTCACTTACACTCTCTCTCTCTTTCTCGCCACGGCTCTTCTCCATTCTTTATTAAGCATGTTTTTGCAACCAGTTCTATCTTTGTAAAGCTTTCTGATTCCCCAGGTTTGGAATTGCTTCTATATGATCTTTACAAAATAATTCAAGCGGTTGCACCTCTACTAAAGTGCAGATCCGTATTCTGAATTTATTTGGGCCTGTACATGAGTTTCCCGTTGAAGAGGTTCCTCTGTCTAAGGATGGGCCTCAGCTTAGAAATCCACTGCAATATGCGTAGTTTCAAGGTTGTTTTGAAGATCCAAAGTATTACTGTTTTACCACCAACAAAACTTCTGTTTATGGAGAGTCTTGGGTCAATGTTTGGTCAGGTTTATTATACAATTTCATCATTGCTCGTCAAGATAAAAAAGAGACAAACATGTTCTTCAAGGCAGTAAGAAGTGTGCATCCGGCTAGAGTGGGGTTTATCTTAACTACATTTACTAGAGAATTTTGTGGAAAGATAGATCAGCTGCATTTTCCCTCAATCATACAACAGCAAACTCTAGAGAGCCATGTGACATGGTTGGCATGTTGAAACACTACAGGAATCCACAGTTACAAGTACAGTGATGAACCGAGCTCGGAGATGTGGTACACAGACGATGGTTTCAGTTGCCCTTTGTCCTCCGCGGGCACTGGGACCAAAACTGCTGTTGTCAGGACTGCTCGGCACTTCTACATTTAGATGGCCACAAGCACCTTATAATACAAGCCTTGACATCTGCTAGTGGTTGTGGCACAATGCTTAAGTCACAGAGGATTTTCTGATCAGCACGAGCTCTGGGTAGCCAGATATTTACCTCAGAATCCAACGTGAACGTTCTCAGCAGACATATTTATGTTCTCAAAAGCTATAAAGAAGTTACTCCAAAACAACCAAACTTCTAATCACGTGTGGGAATTAGCTGTAGGCTCTGTTCATAGGACGCATATCCAACACCTGTGTTGTGGTTTCACAGGTCGCAGCTGCTGTTGTCACCAATCAACCATTTGCATATCATATTGGGCACAATAACACCAGATGCTTGCTCTGCAGAGGAAGGATAGCTGGTTTGACAAGTTTGAGCACTGCCCGGGGGAATGTGAGAGGAACACAGAAACTGCTGTGACAGGCTATAGGCAAAGACAGGAAATGTGCACATAAATTGTGCCTCACACCTACTGTCACACACAGAGAGGAGCTGTCTCAATTCCCCTCTCCCTTAAAAAGTTCTCTATCATGACCTCAGTTATCAGTGACATAACACATATTCCTTCAGAGCTTGGGATTCAGGGGGCTTCGATTTCTCGGGGCACCCAATTCAGAATTCCATTTTTCACACAGTCTCTTCTATGTTCACACTGTCGCACACTTGTAGTGTGCACTCTCTGCCCCACTCCCCATCAATTCTGTCTTTTACACACAGTGAGGCGCTGCCTGCATTGTCTCACACATTAGTCATTCTTTGTCCGTCATAGCAGTCTATCTATGTCGTTGTATTCTTCCTTACCCACTGAAAAAGCTTCTGTGCTTTCTCATTTAAAAAAAAATACTCGGGACCCCAATGCACTTAGTAAATTTCTCCTACTTTTGCTGCTTTCACTCATTATCAAAATAGTGGAAAAGGAAGCTACCTCTCAGATCGCTTCCTTCATAGAGGCAAATCAATTGCTGGATCAAATGCCTTCTGGAAGTTGTCCCTCTCATTGCACTGAAACAGCGTTCAATGTTGTTTATCAAGATCTTTGATCAATTTCAGATCATGGTGTCAGAGCAGAACTCATCCCTCATAATCTGAGCGCTGTATCTGACCATGTCTGACTTGAGGTCTTGATTAATTGTTTTGCATAAACTGCCACAAGGGGTATCAGTCACTAGTGGTGGGTGATTCAACATATTAACAGGGAGAGTCGTTCTTGAGCTGAGCCAAGGGTCTGGCTTGGCTCTAAGAGCCCGAGCATGAGCTGAGCCTGAAAATATTTGCCAAGTAAATCAGTTAACAAACATCACATAAAATATGAGTCTATTCAAACTTTTAAAAAGTGCATTTCTTTAATATGTGGCAGCTTTGAGCTTAATAACTTGCATTGTAGGTCACTGAGAGATAATGAAGAAAAACGGGGACTATTGAAACAATTTATTTGCCTACGATCACACAGTTTGGTTAAGCAGAGAACTCGGCATTAATCTAGAGTTTTCTCATTTCACTTTGCACAAATCAGGCACTATGTAGGTGTCCATTTGTGTCTCCTATTTACTTCAAATGCTAAAGCTTTGTTTTTAACTTCATGCACGAGGGTAGAGCAAGGCCACTTGGAAATTTGGCTTGTTCTGGGCTCGAGGTTCCAAGAATACCTCGAGCTGAGTCAGAGCCCGGCATCTCGCTCGAGCTTTAAATGGCTTGCCCACCTCTACCACTCAAGCTGTACTCAAGTAGCTAACTGCACTGCATTGAATATGTACATTCGAGAAAAAAGCCATAGAGCAAGGGGTGCACATGCATGCTGCCTAGAATCTAAACCCACCACTGTAAACACCTAAATCTGCATTTTTCATGGGCATGAGGTAAGAACTACATCACCTACAGTCTAGTGATGCATCCATAAACGTGTAAGGGATACTAAGACACAGTAGATTTATATCTTACTAGAACCTAAGCTGACTTTATGCAGAGTCCATCACCCTACACCATTGAGCTCAAAGTCAAACACAATGCTGTTCAAGACAGATAACATAAGGCTGATTCAAAGATCTTTTAAAAGTTGGAAATCTACTCAATGTAGGTTTACTCTGTTTGGAGTAGATTTGATGCTGTTATGGAATTTTATGGGGTTTTAGGTGAAATATGAAATTTATTAAAAGGTGCTTTTGGCAAATAATTAAAAAAACATAACTGCCTTCTGTACAAAATATATAATGACCATGATCGCAGAAATCCACTTCCGCATATGATTTTTTTTTCTCAACAAGGAAAATATTTTCCCTTGTGCAGTCACCCTCATTCCTGTCCCACTGCTAACAATGGAAGTGTTTCCTTCCCTTTCCTTATTGCTGCCTTTTTGCAGGAGTGGTTTTCTGTGTGCTTTAATGGAGGGAGATAAAATTGGAACTGTTTATGAACATCCCAATAGCCCTGGACTTGTAGGCATTCACAACAGCTTGCCTAAACAGACTACTATAGAAGGCATTTTCTATATTTCTTTTTTAGGTCGAGCACGCAATCGCTTTTCGACCTGTTGTAAGTATTCTGTGGGCTTTTAACCACGCCCATCTCACGTCCATCACTTTCACTCATTTGTGGGTTTGCCTTTCAAAAATCCCTTGATGTCATTGGTAAATCCTTTACGTTTGTGCTGCCTTGGGTCAGTTTTGTTACCGCCTTGCATACTGACCCGGTGACATGTATTATTGCACAACTGTCGATATGTTTTACTGTGAGCACTGCATTCCGCCAGCTACTCTCACCCGTCTCTGAGTCTCCTGTTCCAGCCAGCCTGTCCTCACCACCCCTCTCCTCCCACATCGTTACCTGTTTCTTTTGTGTCTCTCCTTCGCGCTCAAGCTCATGGAGGCCATGGTGCTTTGAACCTACTAGTCCTTGGTCTCTGCCAGGTTCACTGCTATGTAACAGGTATTTCATGAAGCTTGAACTGTACGTACATCTTTACGCTCGGCCTTGTGAACTTTTGAAGTTGCTCGCAAATTGCTGCTTGGACCAGGCAATTTTTAAGACGCTATTTCTAACATTGTGTGAAACTCACACTTTATTCATTATCTAATTGAAGAAGGCTCCAGCCCCCTTCCTGGAGTACCTCCAAAGAATCCCGCATACAGTGGGGCATGAAGAACCGGCACCTCTTTTCTTGCTGTCGCGGAACAAGCTTAGCTGCAGCAGTCCGACATGGCAGTGAGGTAATCGCGCTGGAACTTGTCTGTCCCATAATTACATAAACATGAGGATTGTGTGCCTTCTGCATTGTGTGGTTACGTCTTCTCACAACACTTCACCTTTGGGCATGAATTATTTCATGAATGCATTCTCCTTGTTGTACCACACTGCGCCACACACCGAGGCATGCCCACATCTAACGTGCCCCTGTTGTGTGTTGTGAGGTGTGCGTACAAAACACTGATAACAAAAAAGGCTTCAGGTACACAACAAAGACCATTTACTGTAAGCAACATTTCTGATTTGTTTTCAAAATTCTCTGTAACAACATTCCCTAAGTGTCTTCATGTTCTGTTGTTTGACTTTTAATAGGAAACAAAATGTACATTAGGACACACATCATTGGGCTGAAAAACGCACACTATTAACAGAGACAAATGGAATAAACTATGTTAAATGCTAATTTTTTTTGTTTAATATGTTTATTAAAGGAAAAGCAAAATGCGTGCTGGCTTGACTCACCAACTCCACTTTGCTTTCCAGCCCTGTCTTCTCCACGTTGCTTCCTCCCTCTGGCTGGTCCCTTTTTTCCTTACTTTTTTTTTATATGCCAGGCAGCAAATTGCTACCTGCTCCTCCACCTTATAATATGCTTTCAAGGTGCTTAAATTTCATATTAATTTTATGTACCGATTTATCTTGGAACAGTAAATAAAAAAAGGCACCAGTACCATTTTGTAGCTACCCATGTGATGTGGCACATGTATGTGCTTCAAAATAATGCGGCCTGCAAGCTGCTATTTGTACTACAAAAAGGCTCTGGTCTGGCTCAAAAAACAGCTTTGCAGTGGAAAGTAAGGGCCAGATTTACAAGAAAGTGGTGCCTCAGCTGTGACGCGGCACTTTTTTTGCACCTCCCTACTGGCACATAACAACACCATCGTATTGTTAATATGGCGCACCGGGCACGTTAGGACAATAGCATCATGATTTATGATGCTATTGTGGCACTTTGCAGGATCAGTGCCATAAATAATCACGCTAATCATGCAAAGTAAAGGGAGGCCTGTGGAAAGTAATGGGTGCGTTATTTTAATGCCTGCTCTAAGTAGGTGCTAAAAACAACACTAAAAATGATGCTGTGATTTGTTGTAAATTTCGCTGCACCATTTTTATGGGTCTCCCTCTGGGGGAACGCCCGCCTTGTATACTTTATGCCTGGCTTAGGCATAATGTGGCGCAATGGGTCGCAGAGTGGGCAATGCAAGCATTGTGCCACTTTGTAAATATGGCGAAGTAGAATGGTCTCCTCAACGCCACATTAGCATAAACAAATTACGCTACTGTGGCTTTAAGAGGCGCTAGGGCCTTATAAATCTGGCTCTAAATACCTTATCAAGACTGCACACCTCTTTGTGGCACTTTGCATGATTTTGAGATGGTACAAAGTGCCTTGTTTAAAAAAATATTCCAGTAGGCCTACTAGCCCTTTAGTTATATGCAGGGCCGCTGGCAATATGTGGCAGAAAGGATCAAAACATGCGGCAGGATTGATCAATTAATGCCGCCAAAGAAGTCCAGTTTTAAATTTACAATGCCAATAGCTCCAACTCAGGTAAATGTGAAACCTACTGCTTGTTTCTTTTACATTCTACTGACTATGGTCCTCATCTGGAGTTTGGCAGAGCACGTGAAACATCACAAGTTGGTTGTTTATCTGCCTATCAAACGCATGGTGCCCCCATAGAGTTGTGAGAAGCATGGGGTTGAGATGAAAGAGCCTCATCTGGCTCTGACAGCTGATATGCCAGGTCCTAGTGATGCTCAGTCTGTCCTAACTAGGGTGGGGTGACCCGTACTAGAGGGAAGCCGACACAACAGGGGGCCTGCTTGGTGTTTTCTTCAGCCTACAGTGGACTTGCTGCACACAGATCCACACGAACCGCTCAACGGTAAGCGTGAATCATTAAATTAGACAGCTTGAGCTTTGCAATATCCCTCCTTATAATTTGGAAAAGTCCATCAAGTATTGTTAGCTTCAACATGTGTGACTCTTCATCCAAGAGAATATAAATTCAACTTTTTTTGTACATGTAATTAATTGGCATTGGGTGTGAGAAAAATGTTAGTCGAGCCGGTCCTAAGCATCCATAGGTAATACAGTATTACATGGAGCTCTCAATGTTACAGTAGTATACAAGTGTTTTGGTAGCCACAAGTCCAAGGAAACACAAGTCCCTTTTGGTTCGCAAAGCACAGTCTTTGGAAATGAAGATCCAAGAGGTCTTCTGACTCTGCACTTGATGGCAGTGGTTTTCCTATGAGCCAACTCTCAAGAAAGAAGAGAGAGCCAACAAAGGTAGCATATCTCCCATGGGTGACAATCCACTACACTGAGTGGCAATGTAATAGACGCATGTCTAGATGCTACTGTACAGGACAATATCACCCCTCTTTCAGGAATACAACATACAGTCACATACTTAAAAGGTGTAGCTTTAGGGACCGACCTTAATTTGTAAAAGTCGATGTTAGCAAAACTGTAAAAAATTGAGAAATTAGGGATAGAAAATAACCTGCAAGAGTGAGATAAAGAGCTGGTGGAAGAAAGGAACATGATTTGAGATCAAGAATAGTCAGTTTTGTTATTTGGCATCACTGAGAGTTGGGCAGCAGGATCTTAAGAAAAAATGAGACTCTTGCACACACTTTTTGTTTACAAATTAAGCACTGCTTAGCACCCATAACTTGCAACTTGAAACAGAAAACAAATTGGGATAGGTCATGTTGTGCATCGAGAGATGCAAGGGATAAATAGAAACAAACAGTATTTTTTTCCTACACAGTCCAAGATAAATATATCTAAGAGAAACAAACTCCCAAGAAAAGGTCAGTGAAGAATGAAAAAGTATAGAAAAATGTTGAAGAAAAACTATAAATCGTTTTAGAAGAGCAGAGAGACAAAAGAAATTGCTGCAACTAAGGTATATGCTGCTATTAAGATCAACACAAATTCTAAAATCAAGAACACCCACTGGTTAGATTTAACTCTACATGTATACCTTAAGGTTTTAATTGAAATGCAGCAAATTACTGATCTTGCTATTTTGTCTGTTGGTTTTCAGTCACTGACTAAATGTGGCAACGCTAGTATAACTTGTCAAGCTAGTAAAGTTCATTTTCATTTGTGGTATACTCATTAAATGAAAACAGAAAATGGTTTTGCTGCGAAAGATATACTCACTGTGTATTCTTTCAGGCCTTCTTGGAGTCTGCCAGTTGTGCTGTATGGGACCTATTATACAGGAAAAAATAAAAGTGACAATTAACTGTATGCAAAAAGGGACATGAACAAATGCACATTTCGCCAACTACACAAACCTTAAAATAAACCTTCCAGAATAGACTGTAACACCTGGAGAGGTGCATAGATCTTGTGATGCTTGGACAATGATAACAAACCTGTATTGGATTTACAGTCAATACCAAACTTCTCAACTTGAGGGTTGCCTCTGAACTATCTGTGTGATGCAGAACTCATTAACTGCCACATAACCCATACTGCTGGATAGATACTTAATGCGGAGAAAAAAAATCAGTGGCTTAAGGTTCCTGTTGCCTAGATCTGAGCACATCCTAAATAAACATATTATAACTACAAATGTTTCATTTTTGAATTAGTCAACTGAAATAAAGAAAGCATATTAGAATTTCAAAAATACAGCTTCGATGGCTTCCACCCTAACCTTAAACCTGATTTTAAGCTTAACCCCATTCATTACCATGGCCCTAAGCCTTTTCATTTTTTAACTAACCTTACTGTAGCCATGATGCTAACCATAACATGAAGCCTGCACCCTAATCACATTCTCACCCCAATTGCCATAGTTACCCTTATTCTACCTTAACCCTTTCCTCCCTGTATCCCCAAACCTAACCGCCATTTTTAACACTTGAACCTATCCCTAATTGAAGGCATGTATTTTTCTTTGAATAGGAAAGGTACTGGACAGTAAGAACCTCTCCTATACCTTTGACAAAACAATGATTTAGGAGTCACGCTGTGTTTCTCTAGGGGGGTGAGGAGTATTGATTGGAACATGGCCTAGGGCCTTGGGCAGTTAGACACTTGAAGATGAAGTACAAGGTTATGGCCAGCAAAGCCTTGTTCTGTGTTGGTGATTGTTACAGTCGTGGAGCAACCCCATCGCACTTACAGACTGCGAAGCTCATAGTGGGAAACAGAAAGGAAGACTAATTGAAGGCTAGCAAACGCTGGGTGAAACCAGCTTCGACGGCATGCAATGTCTTTCAGTGCTTTCGTCCCTATATGGTTTGCTATTCTGCGCTTAACAAATACCCCCAGAAGCTATGGGCATCGATGTCAAAAATTAGAGCTGTGACCCGAAAAGTAAATCACTGAATCACAAAACACTTTATCAAGATTTGGGTAATAACATAGTGGTGGGTGTTTGCGTACATAAGGGCGAGCCTAAGTAGTGGGGTGACATTCATGTGTACAGCATGTGTACGACCTTGGAGACTTGCACAGACACAAGCTACATAGAGACAGTAGCTGTTTGGCATAATTCCTGCCTAAACCATACTGAAGGACAAAGAGCCCAGAACTTCTTTGCCTTTCCAAATGACAACACAGGTTTGCTGAGCTGGTACCATTCTGAAGGTGACACCCTTATGGACCTCATGTCTTGCTGAAGTTCTTGCATAATAATGCTGCCTGGGGGACTCTGGACACTGCAGAGTCCTACTGAAAATACCCTTGTTAATAGTCAGTGTAGGGACTTTACTGACTGGCCATGCAAGTCAAGTTGCTGTTTTGCACCAATGCACCATGTATTATCTTCAGTTTTCTATATTTCATAGCTACCTACCTCTTTTGGCCACAGTGCATGACGTATGTTGTGCGTTTGGTACATTCGTCGAAATTGCACCTTTGCTATGCATCTAACTTAGTAAACATATTTTGGGTATTTTTGCAGTAAGTTCTCCCGAGAATATCTGGCACCCATTACCTTAAATCTCAATGTCAAAATTCTGAACAGAACAGTGTTTCAAGGCGCTACTGAAACAAAATGTAAAAATATGCCAATGAAATGCATTAATAGCACAATATATCAAAATCAAATAGGATGTGAGAATATTGGATTGAACACGGCTGGTTATGATGCAACAAAAGTTTTCTCATCTTGTTCCTAGCTCTTATTAACAGATCTTAATATTGATATCTGAGACTAAATCGGAAAAATCAAGATTTTTAAGAGGTTTTAAGAAAGTATTATAATGGAACCTGGATGATGAGGGGCAGGAGGCCACAACTACCGTCGTCCAGAGCACGCCACATCGCATCTCTCTCCAGTCCCCAAATGACAAGAGGGGGAGGGTTCTAAAAAGTGCTGGCATTGTAGCCTGCAACTGGCTGGAAAAAGTTACCTACACCACAAGGGTATATGGTTTTTTGAAGATAGCCAAGTGTATTACTTACAAACGCTCTGGATATAAGCTATTTGTAAACTTTTTCCTAAAACGATCATAGGTCCGGTGGCATGCTTCACTATGGGACCCATTCACCACAGTTCCTGAATTTTTTGAGGATGTTGTAGGCTCCACCTGAATCTCTCTACAAGGTTATTATTTTTTATTTTTTAATTAATTACTCTTTCCATCTTAGGAGCATTGAGTCCATAAGTAAAAGGGAGGATTAAAAATGCATCCATAGGAGCTAAGATTTTATTGGCAGCTCCCGGTCTTATCAATAAAACCAGGAAGATGCCAGGGTCTTTTATAATGCTTGATCCTTGGTGTTAGTGTAATTTTGTCAAAATGTTTCTGCCCTTATCGTGAGGCCCCTTCAGGTCCAGGATGCACAGGAAGTCCTTTTTAGGAAAAATCCCCCACAAAATTCATATTAAGAGTGATTATAGGTAATATACTGTGTTATCTTCCCAGGGCTAGATACCCTTATGATATGGAGGGTGTTGTCGCAGGTTTAAAAAAAAAATCATTACCAAACAAAACACGCATTCAAAGGCCAAAAGAAGTGCGGCCAATGACAGACCCATTTCGTTTGCCATTGCTTGTTTCCCTAGCAAAAGTAAGGCAAATAGAACTGGCTTTACACTGTTAACCTTCATTTGTGCTTGCAGCAACTGCAGACAGTATTTGTGAATGTCTCTGTTTTTACACATTATTATATTAAAGACAGATAGTTGGCTTAGATAATATACGTCTATCTAACCTGGTTAAAGCTCCAAAGATAATTTCCTAACTGGAAGTCATGTTTGTGAGTTTTTTAGATTTATCTAGGCTGCAACTTTAAAATAATTGTTTTAAAAAGGTTCATTTTAGGCCGAATGTTTAGATGATAGATTGATTTTGGAGTTCAACACGTCTAACAGAGAATTCTAGAAATTCGACTGATGAAGAAAAAAGATCAAATTTCTCATCTTGACTGCACAGACATGACTCTATTGCGTATATTTTCTGGTGGTGGGAAGATTTCCTCCTTTTAATATTTTTTTTACTTTATCTGAGCAGATTGTCTAATATTTTCTGTGACTTCATACATGAGGGCAGGAGACGTGAAAAGATTACACATGCAAACTGACAAGAATAGAGATGTATGTATGTTATATGAATAGCACTAATCTAGCTGAAAGGCAGAAAAGTGATGGAGAAGGTTCAAGGCACTGACAGGGTCACAGAGTGAATCTAGAACGAGGTGCTGGGTTTTGAGAGGACATGTGGACTATATACTTCATCACATTTAGGGGGTCATTACGACTCTGGTGGCCGGCGGTAAGGTGGCGGTAATACCGCCAACAGGCTGGCGGTGTTCCACCAGCAATTATGACCGTGGCGCAATAGCCACGGCCATACCACCGGCCCCTCCAATTTACCGCCAGGTTTCCGCCTGGCGGTCATAATCCCTAGGGCAGCGGTACAAGCATTGCTGCCCTGGGGATTATGAGTCCCCGACCGCCAGACTGTCCGTGGCGGTAAACACCGCCATGGAAAGGCTGGCGGTAAGGGGACTTGGGGTGCCCCTGGGGGCCCCTGCACTGCCCATGCACTTGGCATGGGCAGTGCAGGGTCCCCCAGGCATAGGCGCGTCGCGCATTAAATGCGCGACGGGTGCTACTGCACCCGCTGCACATCAGCATTGGCGCCGGCTCTATTACGAGCCGGCAGCAATGTTGATGTGACATTTCCGCTGGACCAGCGGAAATGTCATAATAGGGAGCCAGGAATACCGCCGGCAATGGCGGTATTCTGTCTCCTGCAGCCTCGGCGGTCTTCTTGCAAGACCGCCGAGGTTGTAATGACCCACTTAGTGTTTAAGAGGTGTGACTTCAGCCCTTTCCTAAATTCGAGACGTGTACAGACTTTACTAATAGATTCAGATATAGATACTGAGATATAGTTTCAGATTCTGGGTCCACATATTGACAAGGCTTATTGCGTGTTTTTCCGCTTGATTTAACCTTAGTTCTGAAGTCCTTTCTAGGAGAAATGGTTTCACTTTGTTTAATAGGGAAAGCAGTTATCAAGCCATCTTAGTTTATTTGGTACTGTGTTGATTGAGGGTGAGGCCAGTCTCCAGGATGAATATGAGATGTGTTGCTTAAGTGTAAAGAGTTTGTCAAGTGTGCACTTGCATCACTTGGGATCAGTTGAAAGTTGGGTACCGAATCAATTGAGGTACATATAACACAGCAAGTTTAGGCTAGTTGTTGCTTGCTGTTGGAAAATAAGGAAATATTTGGTGTTGCTGGGTTTAGGTAGTTGTTGGCCATCCAGGTCAGAAATAGGTACTTTTTCCAATAAGCATTAGCATGTTACCCTTCAGATCCTTGACTACAAAGTCTGTGCAAATAATTCTCCTTTCTTGCCCAGATTTGAAACGTTATGGTCCTGGTCTGAAACAGTACATGGTGAAACAGTTTTAGATATAATTGATGAAAGGAACACAGTTCTCCAGCTTTCATGCCCTACACATTGTTTCTACAACGGATGCACCAAGTTGCAAAGATCTTTAAAACGTAACTTTATGGAGATTTTTGAAATCTGTGCAATCTTCGAAAGAATCCCAAAATTTATGACGTTTTAGAAAAAAATAAATGGGTTAGAGCTTCTTCTACAACAATGGGTGGTAGAAGAAAAAATCCAGAACTACACATTTTGCAGGATAATACTCTGGAAAAAATAATTTGTAAGAACATTTTTCATGGTGCTCCTGAAGACGGACATTGAAAAGCTATTTAGGGCCTGATTGTGTTTTTGGCAGACTGGGTTACTCCGTCACGATATCCTGTCCGCCATACTACGATCCCATTATATCCTATGGAGATCGTAATGCAGCAGACGGAATATCCGTCACGTTTGTGGCAGAATATTCTATTTGCCAAGATCGTAATCAGGCCCTTAGTCTTTTTATGCTGAGAGGTCTTCAGCATATAGGGACCATGTCGCACAAGAACCTAAAGTTTGTTAGCTCATCGCTCTACGAAATAAGGGCAACTTCTCACTGAGCCTATTTCTACTCTTTTTATGTCAGGGTAAATAGGAAACCACTCACCAGTTCTTACTGTCCATAGGAGACATTTAAACAATCTTGATACTTAAGTGTGTAGCTGGCCTGGAGGCTACCCTGTGATGCATGCTTTTCATGTCTAGATGGTCTTTGCTACTTTGTGTGTTTCAACTCTGATGGAAAGATAAGGGAAATTAAGGAAAACCTCTGTTATAAGAAACAATTCAGATAGATGTCATGGTGAGCCAACCTAAGCAAAGTTTCTGAAGTTGTATTAACTTATAAAGTGCGCACACTCAATAGCACGCAGCCAGCTCATAGGGTTGCGACCCATAGGTCGGGAAACATTGCTCTATATGGACTGATGTGAACATTTTACCGGCAAATGTTTACTGGCTCCTGGTATACCATCTGCAGTACTGGAGAATATTGGTGGTGTTATAAATTGTCCTTCTGCCCCAGTGGCATCCACATGGAAACCCTTGTTCCGGCTGCTCCACTTGTTCAGAGGTATCCAGCAAGCAGAGTTGAATTTGAGCCAGTAGTTGAAGAAGAAGCCACTGGCATTATTTTTTGGGGACCGGGACTTATTTTACCTCATCAGACTTTGATACAAAGTAAGATAGAGTAAACAGACAAGGGGGGAAGAAGGAGGGAGAAAAATATCTAAAAACAGTGACAAAGGAAGAAAGCAAACACGATAAAGACCCTAAATGAGTGAGACAAAGTAGAAGGGAGTATCTGGTGATGGAAGGAGTACACAACTGACATTCCACGCACCAGCTATTGGTCTCTAAGAAAAACTTTGGGTTCTGGAACTTATTCTTTTACACATAAAGCACTGCCTGTTCGTTCCCACGAAGGCAAAGGAGAAATTTCTATGATCTTTCAGGCTTTGCAAAGTAAAAAGATATGGCTGTTGCCCTGATTGGTGGTCAAATACTTCAGTGCCGGGGATAATTATGAGCAGATAAGTCTCTCTTACCATTCTTTTCAATTCTATTCTATTGGACTTGTAAAGTGCATGACTGCCTTTAGGCCTCCCAGGGCTAAACAGTCATCAGTACTGAAAGGGACATGCGCAGCTGAGCTAATGGCTAAACAGCCAGGTTTTCAGGGGCTTACAAAAACAACATACATCAGCCATATGCCGCAGTTCATAAGAGAAGGAATGGCTGCCCCAGGAGGATCTCTTAATCTTGGGGACATGAAACAGAAAAGCTGAGGAGGATCTTAATAGCCTCCCAGGCATGTAGGGGATAGCAAGTAGACCTAACAGTGAAGGACCTCTTTTATGCAAGTCTCTTTGTAAGATACATAAGGCTTTAAATTGCAACCCCTAATTCACAGGAAGCCAAAGAAGCTCTTTCAATGCAGAATTTACTGAAGCCTGCCTAGGGAGGTTCATAAGAAGACAAAATAAGAAGGCGTTTTGAATAACTTGTAGTTTCATGGTAACATATTGAGGGGAACCAAGATACATGGAGTTTCCATAGGCGAACAAGTGTTTTTAAGGACCTGATATATAGGTCTTTTTTGCCAAAAAAGGTAGCAGATTTAGTATATTCCTTAGTAATCTCTGGATCCCCAAGCAGCTGGCAGTGAGATACTTTCCCTGATGATTCATTGTGAGTCTGTTGTTGAGCCACATCCAGGGTTCCTTATCACAGGCTTGGGACTGGGTAAGCTTTCCAGCAGGAAAAGAGCTAGAAGAGGGGAGACACCTATTCAAATTGTTACCCAATACCATCACCTCTGTTTTGTCTCTGTTCAGTTTCAGTTTAAAATTGGCAATCCAACTGGCGACTTCCTGAAGACAAAGAGAGAGACTGGCATGCGAGAGGCTGGAGGAGGGGGAAATTAAAATCACTAGCTGAGTGTCATCCGCCTAAGAGACTACTGCATGCCAATGAGAGTGAACAATCTCTGCCGGTGGATGCATAAATATGTTAAAGAGAGTGGGCTCAGGGAGGGCCCCACATCTCAACAGAAAAGACTGAGAGTAAAAGGTGTGACCAAGAAACTGAAAGGTTCTATTCTCCAAAAAGGAAGCAAAAAATTCTGAGGATTGACCTTCAATGCCAGCGTGTGCTATGCGACGGAAACGAGTAGTATGGTCCACAGTATCTAAGGACACACTAAGATCTAACAAAATAATTGTGGCTCAACCTCCTTGATCCAGCAGCCATCTAGCTTCCTCCGCTGCTACCAGCAGGGCTGTTTTCGTACTATGCTGTTGACGAAACCCCATTTTGGTGGGATGAATTCTCTGGGTTTAGGAGTAAATTGCTGGCCTGTGATGCACTATGTTGCCTAGATGATTTGGAGGCAAAGTTTGGGAGTGAACCATAGAAAGGCAAATTAAATGTTTTGCTGCATAATATTACTAACCCTACTTCATAGCATTGGTGTTAGGATGAACATATACAATACTCCTCATTTATATTGCACCCAAAGCAAAGTAAAAGGTTTGCTACCTAAAAATGTGTATATTACTAATCATACAATCATGGAAAGTTTAATTAATGCCTGAAAATGTCAAGCTTATGTTTTGCATGCTACATTGAGCTATTTAAAGTAGATGCACAGCTAACAGCTATTTTACCAGGATTATCAATTGAAGGCAACATAAAAAGTATCATCAACAAAAACACCAACCTACTGAGCTTCTTATCTTACGCAGAATATGAATCTGAGGCCTACACTTATAAACTGTGTGGCTGATGAAGATTTACGTTGATAGGATACTCCATCACAAATGTGATGGCTATCCCATCTGCTATTTCACAATTTCTGTACGATATAATGTACTTGTAACACGAAGAACAGGATATCAGGAACATTTGCAACAAAGTATACCATTCTTCAAAGTCTAAATTTGGCCCTATTTTCTACAACAGCAACATTAACTCTGAGCTATCTTATAATGATTGACAGTTACACTCTATCTTATTGTTATTATGCCTTTAACCTTGCTGCATACTCAAAGATTTATGCAGCTGGTACTTTCACACCATCAAAAGCTTAAAATGCACTCTCTCTGTGACAAATTAAGGCGAAACAGCTTTACTGTTAAAGTAAATTAAAGACACTTTTACATTTTTTTGCTGCCTAGTTCTTTGGGAGTCGAGTATGAAAAACCTGCCATGGCTGCCATTCAACCGTACCCCTCAAAACAACACCACTCATGATTACGCACACCTTCTGCAGCCATCCCTAGTGTATGAATTCCCAAACTACATTTTTTACATTTCCAGCACTGTGTGGGTTTTAGACAGAAAGAAACTGTGATATGGAGTTAAGGAGAAAGGTGTTAAGAAGGAAACTTTTTTTTAAAAAGAGTAGAAACAGTGAATGGATACAAAGAGAACTCAACAACTGAGAATAAGCGGGAGTGTGAACTGTGCATGGTAGACAGACCGGGTACTGCAAGCATTTTCAGACAACATGATATTGTGCAGACTGGGTGCTGCCTTGCCCTGTCCCTTTCCAATGATACTATGTTACGTCATTTGTTGCAATCTGGTACCTTCTTATGGCTATTTGTCATGCTACTATAAGTCAGCTGTGTAGAATGGTCTTAATGCAGAATCTTTGCAAATGTGAAGAGACAGACCAGCGGTGCTGAGTGAAAAATAAAGAAGATGTACAACACAGGAGTTAAAATGTAGATTAAGAACAGAGACAGAGATATAGACAAACTCACAATTAGAGAAAATGAGACAAATGACAGGATGACAGAGGCAGGTAAATTGAAAATGGTATCTGGTAAGCAGAAACAACGTGAGAGGTGCAATACTAATCGTGCCTTGTGTTCAGAAAAGCTGTGACAGCAGCAGTAATAACGACACAGTGCACAGAAAAAGCGAGACACCATCATATGCCTCTTGGAGGTAAAAGAAAAAAACACAGCATCATTATCAGAAATAGTGATACGAAAACAAAGTAACACCAGTGAAACTACCTATACAAGATGTAGAACTTCATTCTGCTAAAGAACAACTACCTGCACTAGTTATACAGAATCTGCCATTGTGACAGCACTGATACTACTTGCCCAGGACAGAAGTGGTTAGCGTGAGAGTAGTAATACTGTGTTGTATTCATAGAATTGTCAGCACATTCCTCATGCCGACAATTCTATGTTAAGAATGTGATGGGATTCAAGGGTGGCGGTTGAGAACGGAGAATGAGGAGCTAGATGCTAGCAGGGGATATCGCAGCGTGTCTGTGTCCACTCTTATCTTGAATAAAAGCGATGTTAGAGCAAATATTGTTTAATGTTATTCGAACCCCACAACATATTTATGGCGACAATTGTTAGCGTACTGGAGCGGATTGTGTGGGGAGTTGGCAAAGACACAGAAGACGTATGCGACGAACTCAGAAGTGGAATTTTCTTTTTAAAAAAAAGGAGAAGAGAAAGAAGAAAAGTAAACCATTTAATGGAAAGAGGTAGCGTTTCATTTTTACTTATCTTACTCTGTTTGGGCGAGCACGAAAGGATCAGAACGCATATCGATGTTTCCAGTTATTAAGTGTGTGCTGGACAGCGCGAGCGCTGCTACGTATGCTGTTACCTCGTGCACAGTCTCAAGCGTGTTGGAGGATTACCAGTGCGCACATCGCTGTCTTCCGCTATTGAGCGCGTGATTGACAGTGTGAGCGCTGCTACGTTATGGTATTAACATGCGCATAATCTCGAGCGCGTTCAAGAATTGGTTGCCAGGAGACAGCTGGTTGGTTGCTAAGACGCTGATCTACGCATGAGGCGTGAGGCCATCAATTAGAGAGAGACGCTCTACAGTGTCATGTGAAACTTTTAACACTTTGGAGTCAAAAGTAAATTAAAAAAATAACAAAGAGAGAGCAAAATATATTTTTTATTTCACTTTAACTATATTTTTTTTGTTTGTTTTTTCTCTCTTACACACTCAAAATTGATAATGGCCAGCAACGTCAAGGTATAATACCACCACCACCATTTTTGAATCAGCCAGGTAACCAAAACATTCCTTGTGGAGAGTGGGTGGACATTTTTGAAAATTACTTGGTGGCGCTGGATTGACAAGACTTGAGACCTGCTAGGAAAAAAGCAATTCTTCATAGTACAGTGCGGCAAGAGGGACAGTGTACATTTAAATACTTACCTCAAATTGTACAGCAAGAAGGTCAACAAACATTGGACGTGTACTCTGAAGCATTTAAAAAGGCTGGTAAAACAGTTTGCAAAAGTATCTAATGACAAGACATAAGTTTTATACACAACCTCAAAGAGTTGGGGAGAGCATTGATGAATTTGTTTCAAGGTTAAGAGAATTGTCCATCAGATGTCAATTTGGAATGATGACAGATGAATTAATCCGTGACCAGCTAATTGTACAGTGCCGAAGTAAAAAATGCAAGAGAGGCAGTGGGCGGCGAAGAATCCTACGCTGAAGGATGTAATTGAAATAGCGAAGGTGGTGGAACAGTCGGAGTAGTGCATGAAAGAAATGGAAAAGAAGGACAAAAAAAACACAGATGGGATTGAGGTTAATTGTATAAGTAAAAAGGGGGAGGGGGATGATGTGTTGGCAGGGACAAACTCAGCACGGAAACACAATAACAAAACTATTCACAGAAATGTAGGGTAAAATGTGAATAAGATATGCACAAGGTGTGGGAGCAGATTTCACAGTTCTGAGTCCAAAACGTGTTTTGCAATAGGTAAAGAGTGTATGAAGTGTGGAAAAAAGGTCATTTTGCACGTGTATGCAAGACAGGATCTAAGTTCCATGTGGGGATGGTGCGTGATGATCATCCAACATTGGAAGAGGGATTGGATAGAGTTTTATCAGTGGAAAACAAAGAAGTATTGGGAGACATTAAACCACCTAGACCAACAGCAAACTTTATGATAAGGGGCAAGGATGTACAGCTTATGATTGATTCAGGGTCATTGTATACGATTATCCCCAAATAATTATTTTCACAGGAGTGGCTGGGTGTAAGACTTTTGCCCAAAGACATAGATCCAGGAGGTTACCAGGGTGAGAAAATTGACATATTGGGTTAAATGTTGGGAAAGATTGAGTTTGGAAAGAGACACGTGAATGGGAAGATCTATCTGGCTAGCAATGGACCAGCAATTCTAAGATGGCATCATCAACATGACCTTCACATTAGAATAGATTCACGGGCGCATGAAAGTGTTATGTTAGTGGACAGTAATAATGTTGACATGATTTTGGATGAATACAAAGAAGTCTTTAATGATACTTTAGGGGAACTTAAAGGCTATGTACATAAGATTGTGGTAAAGGAGAATGCAATTACTGTTCAACATAAATTGAGAAAAGTATCAATTTCATCTCGCCAGAAAGAGAGTAAGATGATTTTGAAAATGGTTCAGAAGAGTGTTATTGAGCCAATTGAAACCTCCAGTTGGATTTCTCCAATAGTTATAACTGGGAAACCCAATGGCAGCTTAAGATTTTGTGTTGACTTACATACTCTCAATCAGAATATTGTGGTGGATAACTATCCGTTACCGAATATTAATGCGTTAATTCTATGGTTACGAGGGGGGAAATACTTTTCTAAACTTGATCTTAGGAGTACATATCATGAACTCAAACTGCATGAAGAGTCTAAAGGACCTACGGCTTTTATCACTATGGAGGGAATATTCCAATTCATGAGGATGCCATTTGGACTTGCATCTGTTGCAGGAGTGTTCCAAAGAATGATGACTGAAATTTTCAGGGGAATGAAGAATGTCATTTATTTGCAGGATGAAATTTTGGTGTTTGGTGACACAGTGGAATAACAAAACAGTGTGTTACGAGGTGTTTTGGACAAGATTAGAAAGTCAGGTTTAACATTAAGGGAAAAAAGTGCAAATTTCTGATGAGTGAGATCGAGTACTTGGGGTACACATTATCTGACCAGGGAGTCAAACCAAAAAGATGTTTGTCGGATGCTATTAAGAATGCTCCCGCTCCTCAGGATAAGGACCATCTTAGATTGTTTCTTGGGTTGATTGAGTATTATTCGAAATGTATTCAAAATTTTACAGACAAGACAGAAATTTTGAGGAAGTTGTTGCGCAAGGGACAGAAATTTCATTGGACGGTGGAGCAAAATGATGCCTTTCAACTCATAAAGAATGAGATGTGTGAAGCTCAAGTGTTGGTACCATTTGATGTGAATGTAAAAACATTTATTACGGTTGATGCAAGCGCTGTTGGTTTGGGGGCAATCTTGTCACACATGCATGGTGGCAAAGAAAAAACGGTGGTGTTTGCTTCCCGGTCTTTAACTGCAACAGAACTAAGTTATTCTGGGATTGAAAGAGAGACTTTGGCTGCCACTTATGCGATTGAGTATTTCAGAACCTATGTGTGGGGACGGAAAATTACTCTTCGCACAGACCATAAACCATTATTGAGGGTGTTGTTACCGGGGGTATAGGCAAAGTTTCAGCAAGATTAGCCAGGATGGCGGCTCGCCTGCAGTCATTTAGGTTTGAGGTCAAATATATTCAAGGTTGGCGCAATGTCAGGTCTGATTGTTTGCCTTGCTTACCCCAAGAATGGCAAAATGTTGACAGAGAGAGTGTGCAAGAGTGTGAGGATGAAGGAGTAGTGGCGAGCATTGAGGATGTACAAGAGTGTACTCAGGGAACAATTTCCCAGGAAGAATGGTGTAGGTGTATAGGAAGAGATGTGATCATGAACGATGTGATCAAGTTGATTAAGGAAGGAGGGAGGAGAGAAAGCACTCTTCATGTCTAAGTTCGTCCTTTTGTCAAGGTGTTGGAGGAGTTGTCATTGACGACTGATAACATTAATTTGAAAGGCGACAAATTTGTTCCCCCGAGGATTTAAGAATCAAGTTGTTTGGATTAGCGCATGAAGGTCATTTAGGTCAGACCTTAACTAAAAGAAGATTGAGAGAACATTTCTGGTGGCCGGGGTTAGATTCTGATGTGGATCTTTGGGTTGAGAGGTGTATTGATTGCAAGGAGGGTGAGAAGAGATTAAAGGTTGGGAAACAAAGTGTGTTTGGTGTAATTCCGGATCCTGGTAAAGCATGGCACACAGTATGTATGGATTTTATTGGTCCGCTTGGAGGAGTTACTCCAGATTTGAGATGTGCAATAGTTATGGTAGATGTCCATTCAAGATGGTTGACAGTAACATTTTTAAGAGAAATCACTACCAGCAATACGATTAAAGTGACGAGAGAAATATTTTTGGAGGAAGGATGCCCTTCTAAAATCATCACTGATAATGGGACTCAATTAACTTCTGTTGAGATGGAAAGCTTTCTAAAATCATGTGGGATATGTCATTCTTGCACCTCTTTATACAAGCCACAAGCAAATGGTATAGTGGAGAGGAGCAACCATCTGGTGAAGGGTATTTTTCAAATGGTATTAAGTAGTAGAAAGGATGTAGGAAATATGGTGAATGACTTAGTTTGGGCTTATAGGACGACTGAAAATGGAGGAACCGGTAAAGCACCCATCACGGTGATGAGAGGCAGAGAGGCCGGAACAAAACTGAATCCCTCATGGATGTCTATGTTAATGGAGAAGAGGGAGGTGTTTAAGGGGAAGAGTGTAGTTCCCACGTCAAAAGTCGGGAAGATCGTAAGGAAAGGTGATCTTGTCAAAATAAGATCTGGGCGCATCAGTGCAGGCCTCACAAAATGTAGTGTACCGTATAAGGTGAGGGAAGTGCATGATTCACATGTTGTGTTAGAGAAATGTCATTGATGGAACAAAGGGAGAGTTGGCTTTTACAGCAAGGGGGGGTGAGGAAAGAGACATTAATGATTGGAATGGAAATGCTGGTGGATGCAACAGTTTTTTGCTTATGTCAGGAGAATAACTGTTACAGAATGGTCACATGTGTGCGCAAGGGGATGAGCAGACGCGAATAATCAATGACCATTCTCATTGACGTGGATTAGGTCCGAGATACCGAAAAGTTCCAAGTTATTTACAAGATTATATTATGTGATATGTTGCTGTGTGCTTTATGTTACTTCACTGTTGCTTATTCTTCTTTGCTGTTTTATTTGTATAAAGGGAGTGGATATGTTGTATTCATAGATTTGTCGGCACGTTCTTCATGCCGACAATTCTATGTTAAGAATTTGATGGGATTCAAGGGTAGCGGTTGAGAACGGAGAACGAGGAGCCAGTCGCTAGCAGGGGATATCGCAACGCATCTATGTCCACTCTTATCTTAAATAAAAGCGACGTTAGAGCAAACATCGTTTCATGTTATTTGAACCCCACAACATACTGCTTGCCCAATTATACACAAATCATCAGGGAGAGATGAGCAATGGTAGGTGTCTCATGTCTAAAACAGAAGTAGAGTATTCTACGATGTGTAACTTATTTTCTGATTCAAATTTGGATTATGTTCATACAATTATAAGTGTGCACTTTTTATTCTTTCTGCTTCAGTGATGCATGTAACTTACTCCTCTGGCATCTATCTTCAGGAGTTCACAATACCTTTACTCTCTTGATATTCCATACTGAATTAAAACGTAGAACACTTATCTGGTCTGAAATGGGTGTACCTCATGACTCATATATACAGTGCAGTTTCATGACAACAAAGCAAATGGCCATGTCTCGAACGGGCTGTGCGTGGAGCATCTTATAGAGAAGTGTGTGCGTCTTCCTTATTGGGTGTGTTGAACAATACTACAAATCTGTTAAGGAAATACTCACAAAAGTGTAGAAATGCATAGGCCTAACATATAAGGAGTCGAAGTCTGGTGTCCTGTCTGAATGTTATCCCTTTTCATTGGTCTTTCAGTCTTCTTCTTCCTCTTTTAATTCTATGGGTAGCTATACACTGCCAAGATACTAGTCAATGCAAAGAGATACCCACAATCCAGCACCTTTAGGAACTATCAAACAATCACAGGCCCATACAGACATTGCTGGCACAACTGATTTCTGTACATAAACTTACTCCAACTACCTGCCATGGCTCTGGTCATGCATCATAGGGGTAACAAGTCAAAACAGCCTGATTTAGAGTTTGATGGATATCCTGTCCATCTTATTACAAGATCAACGGATAGGAAGAACAGAAACCAGCGAATCAGGAAGATGGTAAAGAGGTTGTACGCCAGGCGAGAGACAGATACATGACAGGCATGCTGAGACAATGAAAGCCACTGCATATGAAGGAGGGAAAAGAGAGTGAGAATAAACCCAAATGATAGTATGCAATGGGTGAGCTGTAAGCCCCTGTAAGATATTGGTAAGTCCAAAATCGGTCTGCAACAAGACAGCTTGCACTGTCTCGTAGGCTCAACCTGAAAATGACAATCTGGCCAGTGCTTAACTTGTGAAAGTTTTTGTACCTGTTGGGGATTGGCAGTCATTTTTTTAGAGAGACCTAAACTTATTTTTCATAATCAGCTATTGCCCCAGAGCAATAGAGAGAAAAGTAGAAAGGGATTTCACGTTATAAAATTCTATAAAAAATATTACAAGGAAGTAAAATGTGGAGTAGGTGAAACGTGACAAAACAGTGAGAGAGAACGCAGGACTTGAAATTGCAGGCTGGGTCCCAACACTTATTTTATTTATTATAATTTACACTCCGTCGCTAGCCACAAGGAGGCCACTACATGTCATATCGGAGTTGACTCAGCCAAGCGGCGTAGCATGGGTTGTCAGCACCCGGGGCAAGGCAAGTAATTTGCGCCCCCTAACCCGTGGATTTTAGCACTCGCGAGTGCGAGCGCCCCCCCCCCCCCCAGATGTTGCGCCCCCCTGCACCCCCCACGCTACGCCACTGCAGCCAAGCAATGTTTTGTGCACGTCTCCTGGCACCCTTTCCCCTCCGCCCTCATCTTCAAACAATTTCCCCATTCTCACGAACTCCCGTGGAATCACAAGGGATCACGGGACTTCTCAAGACGTCACACGGTGATAAAACAGACTCGCTTTCCTCCCCTGTGCGCCGGTAGTGGCTCGCACTAGGCCGGGCGACGATCAAAGAGCTGCTTGTCTCTTCCTCGGAGAACCTCCAGCCACGTGGGACTGAGGCCTAGCCAGGGGCTGTCACTGCCAGCGAGAGCAAACAAGTCTTACACGTTTCACCCAGCAGCGCCTAGGCCTGCCCCTGCCGTGGAATTCCCCCCGCCCAGAGGCCTTCAGCCCTCCTCATCAGCCGGTCCTCGCATGAGCAGCCTGTGCCGCGGGAAGCTCCTCTACCGCCCCGCCATCCACGCCCCTTGTATCCATCGCTCGCATTAGCCGGTCCGAATCTCATGCACGAAGCGTGAGAGGGCTGTACTGCAGAGTGGCGGCATTGGGAGTCAGGGTGGTTCAAACCACTGGAGTCAGGAGATCACGGCTTTGATTCATAATTGCCCACTTAAGCTCTGTCAAGCAGAATCCTAAAGTTTTTGTCCCTGCATAATTAAACTTCAAGACTTAAGAGTTCGAAAGCGCTTATCATGTACGACATATGATCCTGAGCAGATGAGTAGGCATAGTTAGTAGCATATGTGCCCAATACCCTCAACTAAGTGAACCTTTAGCTTAGATAATTGAATTATCACAGGAATGGCCAAGGAAGTGCAATGCAGTTTGTTCGATCTTTCCCGTCATTTCAGAGTAGCCTACTCCCAAACAAGCATAGGGTGCACAAAGTGTGAGCTCGTCCAAGTAACGCTAACGTTTTTCCTTTAGGTGTGTAATAAGCGGCGTTATGGATCGTTAAATATAATACTAAACAGCGATAAAGATTAATTGATTGACTTATTACGTGCTTGCATACAGGACACAAACTTGAGGATAGACGTAAATCTCAAGCTTACCGAATATTGTAAACTTTGTTAGGTAGATTACAACATGCACCATTAATACATGTATTTCATGAAAATGTACATGGATGTCAAGACACGAGTAAAGTACGCACATATACATGTGTACAGTATGCATAATATAGTTTAAGGGTCCAAATAACTACCTCTCTGTATCTGGGCCTTGTGATCGCTAGGCTTTTTATTTTTGTTCCTTATTTAAAAGATTACAGATGGCCCTTAGAAAAATCCCACTACTTTTAGTGTGGCCTACCATTGGTTAGGCTGAGCTGGAATCCTGCACTTCGGCAGTGGAGTCCAGCACCTGTCTGAGGAAAAATAATGAAGGGTGAGCAGGTTCCTCCAGGCCCTAAAGCACTGCGATCAACACTGTTAAAAAAACGTGTTTCGCTTTACTTTACTACAATGCTGACGATCCTCGCTCTCCTTACCTGCCCTATTGAAAAGCAGCAAACGGATGTGCACAGCTTTATTGAGCCCCCACCTATCCCACATCCTGTCAATTGCTTAGTGTTCTAATATGCACATTAATTCTTCTTGGAACTGTAACACACTGTACCACACAAAAAAGGCTCTCTAGAAAGTCAATTGATTGGTAGGTTATGCTCTCTCTCTCTTGATTTAGGCACAACAACCCAAATTGCTTTATTCTATGTGGAAGTGAACTACATGGGACTATGAGACATTTGGAGAAGGATGGTTTTAAGTCCGAGGGCCCTTTGGGTGTAACTATCCTGCCCTGCAGTATGATCAGCACGCAACTGCTTTGCAGTGTTTGAGTTAGCTATGGCCAGTTGCTGAAAATGTGTCCAACATGACCAGATGTGCTGTAGTGCCTTACCCTAATAAAAAAAGAGCAACTAAAATGTAGAGGTGACAGTGACAAATACAGTGCATCAGTTAGGGTTTGGCAGATTCCCTTTGTAGTCCAAGCACAAGCAGGGCAAGGTAAGGGGTCACTAAAAAGGTTGTGTACCTCATTATGGGGTTCTATCAATGGGGGCAGTACCTCTCTTCATGGAGTAAGTACTGGGGCGAAGAAGAAAGAATCCGAGTAATAAAGATTACCAATAAGCAATCAAACCATTTCACTTCGCCCATACATGGGCTGCTGGCAAACTCATGCAATCTGCCCTATTTGGTCCAAGAAGGGGCATTCTTAAAGTTTTCACCAAGCGGCCGATGATATCCTTTGGGCATGGCAGAGAGGCGATAACACTTAAAGATAATTTCAGCTGAGAGCATATGTCAGTAAAAAAAAGCAGTCCTGCGTAGTGTTATTTAGAGTAATGCAAAAAGCAAAACATATCATTTTATCTGCATTGGACTAAATTAAAACAAAGGTGATTTATCTCAAAATGATACTCAGTAGCAGATGCCTAGATGCAAGGACTCAGGGGGAGCTTGCTCAATGGTGGGAGACTCATTGCCTGGCAAAGAAATCCATACAGGTTCTGTGGCTTCAGAGCTCAGTATGTAGTGAAAGGGTGGGGCGATTCTTGGCAGCCGAACAAATGCAAAAGAAGGACTCCCAGGAGCACTTGCAGTCAAACCACACACAGAAACACTCCTTGCATCATCATATAATGACACACCCTGGGACCTGCACAAATACAGGCAGCACAGACAGCAGTCTCCGGGAGAATGAAAACTGGGCTGCATGGAGTGGATAATTTGTGCAGGTAGCTTCAGTTCGTCGGCACCAACACACATTTCTGTGGTCTGGGGCGTATTCTTCATTATTAGACTTTGGCTTAGGAGAAGGCAGTGAAAGGCACAAACAGTGAAAAACGAAGAGACACATATTAAAAAATTCCCAGACAACCAAGGAAGTAAAGACTGCAAGGAGGCAGATAGATAGGAAACAGAGGGACATAGATAACATTTCTTGACACAGTGCAGCAGAGCAAGCCTTCTTGCAGCGCTGCCCTGCATAAACAAAAAGGGGCAGGAATGTGTCGTACCTACAGGATATGGCACATTCGTGTTCTTTTCTCCTGTGATGGCGCTCAATGGGCTGCCATGTGTCAAAGCAGGCACCCTTGCATCATGGTGCGAGGGTGTCTGTTTTGTGGGGATTATTGTTTTTGCATAGGAAGAGACATCTTCCTGAACAAAAAAAAAATCACAAGAAGCGTTTTCCTTTTTTCTATGTGTGCTGCAGAATGCATAGAAAGAGAAACATTAGGAGGAATAAAGGTATATGTCCTTGTTGCACCTGCCTTATACCTCCTCTGGGGAGGCATAGGCTTTTGATGCACTCCTGTGTTTTCAAATCCTTGTCAATCTAGGAGTGCATCAAAATCAATGGGTGTTGCTTGGAAACACCCACTGCAACAGCCTCTTTGACGCATAATAAGGCAACGTAGCGACTCCATATCTACAAGGCCATGAAAAGCCTTGCAAAGTGTCTTTGCATGGCCTTGTAGCCATGGGCCTTCACTGTTGATGCATCAAAAAAAGAAACACACCGGCGGCGCAAGCCACTTGTAAATATGGCCCAGAGTGTGGTGGAAGAACAAGGGGCGGACTTGTAGAACTAAGCAACCTTGGTAATTGTTGTCTTTGGCATTTTGCAGTTCTGTGAAGGAGAGTCCAGCCAGGATGTCTTCTAAGAAAGAACTATACTACTGCACTTTTGTTTTTCTACAAACTAACCACTGGTGAGCAAATATAAGTAATCAGAATGATTGAAAATAATTTCACTGGTGGTCATCAACAGGTAATTCAGTTCCTTTCAGTCCTAAGGGGACTTCTTTGTTCTTGTCAAATTTATTTTTGCATTTATATAGCGCAACTGTCACTCCCAAAGGAGCATCATGGCGCTGAATTGGTGGATCCTCCAAGTGGAATCCATCTGCCCTACATATGCTGTGTCTCTTTTGGGGTCTTTCATGAGTTCAGCTCTTCATTCTGCTTTACCAAGTCTATAGAAAGGCAACTCCCCAAAGTACTCTTGCATCCCTTGATTGTATAGAATACTCTAGAAAGGATGTATAAACTACAGGAAAATCATATACATATATATATATGTATATACATATAATTATTATATATATATATATATATATATATATATATATATATATATATATATATATATATATATATATATATATATATATATATATATATAATTAAACAAGAATTTTAGCATTGCACTCCAGGAAGTCCATTGGTCATCTTATTTATTTAGAAGAAGTGTGTGCTTCCACCACCTGACGCGTTTCGACCGACAAGGGTCTTGATCACAGGTCAATATATATTAATATATATCAATTACCTAGTGGCGGTCGCCACTGGGTAGTTATAGTTAGGACCGAGTTTGTATTGAAAAACTGTTTTTTGTTTTGCTAATAAGTTTGGCGCCGGTTGATGAATCTTCACAAATTTTTCAAAACGTATACTTTGCTAATTCAGCTTATGTCTTAAAAGTTTTGGGGTGATCTGTAAAGTGGGGCTGAGAAAAAAGAGGGGTCCAAAAATGCGTTTCCCCATTCATTTTCCCATGAGACCTTTAGACACGACTACAGCCCAAACCCACTGAACTGAATTACACCAATTTTGGCACAAAGGTAGTTTCTGTTGCGCAGATCTCTCTTTCTGTGATTTGGTGTAAATATGTTCAGTAGTTTCGGAGTAATTAAAGGCAAAATAACAAAGTATATAGATATATAGGGATGTGGATCCTCCGTGGATCCATGCGCCACAAGAAGAATCTGATTGGCTGGCTGCAACCTGACAGAAATGTTGCGGCTGCTATTTTGTTTGTCGCATCGGCTTCAGGGTGGGAAAAGAAGAGAGAGAAAAAACACAGAAGGGTTGACCCCATGAGACACATAGAGGGGTCGGACCCCCCCTGGGCAAAAACTGCCCAATTGTTATTTTTTTCATCCGATTTGCAGATCTGCGGATCCACAGATGGATCCAGGATTCGTGAATCTACTTGAGGATTTGCGAATCTAGAGAAAAATTGAAAAAAAAAAAAAAGATACACTGTATCCAAACTCATGCTATGCACTGCCAAAGGCCTAATATAACGTTCCTGTAACCTTTGGATTTTTCAGTGAATTTCTATGTTTTTTTTAAGGTAAAGTAATTTTAATTACTATACGTTAAGCCAACCAGCGCCGCATGAAGGCCGTGCATGGTGGGGTTGGCCACAGGGCTTGGCCTGTGGCCAACCCAACCTTGCGCCGTGCACGGCCAACCATGCATCCAACCACTCCAGCCACCTAACCCTGAGAGAGTGCTATAAGGGGAGAGATTGAGCAAGAGAGAGCGAATTAGGCTTTGATGAATGATATACTTAGAATGAGATATTTCCAGACAAATTGAAAAAAAATGTTTTGTCTATTAAAAAGAGTGATATCACCTTTCAGTATGTAACTTAAATATTTATTATTGAAAGGAAACTAAAGCAGGAAATGACAACAGACTCACCGAGACTAAAACCCTTAATCTTTAGTGTGCATGTCTGAGACCTTAACCACTAGGCAGGAGGTGACTCCTTACTGTGCAGTGTACAGACTTACTTATGACATTGAACCCACAGATTTTGGGGCATATTTACAAGAAAGTGGTGAATCGGTCTCGATGTGCCACTTTTCTTGCATCGTCCCTGCCCTATCTAACAACACCATGGTTGCGCTATATTTACAATACGGTCATCAGGATAATAGCGTCAAAACTTTTGATGTTCGTGCAGCGAAGCAAAGGGAGGCCCATTGATTAAAAAGGGTGCGTCATTTTAACGCCTACTCTGAGCATATTAAAAATGACAGGTAAAAATGGTGCAGTGAAATGTTGTAAATTTCACAGCACCATTTTTTCGGGCCTCCCTGCATCGAAACATCCCCCTTGCATACATTATGTCTGCACCACTTTGTAAATACGGCACAGGAGAAAGGCTTCCTTAACTCTGCCATATCATAACCAAAATGACGCTAGAGCAGTGCAAGGTGGTGCTAGGGGCTTGTAAATATTCCACTTTGAGGGGGAAAAAGACTTCAATATTACATCACAAGGAATGTTTAACTGTCAAAACACTGGAAAATAAACTGTCATGAGGTACTAGGATTTGAACCTTCAGTCTACTGACAGTCCATGACCTTTACCATTTGGCCAGAAGTGACCATGGTCTGCTGTCCACCAAAACATTATTCTAACATTAGAACCAAACCTTTTTCTGGTGTGAGACTTTGTAGTCATTACATGGGGTGACCATTGCAATAATGATCTCTGTCTTTTCCATCCCATTATGGGAGAGTGAGAGGACTGAGGGGGGAACCTCTGGGTCCCCATAGTACTTGCTAGCTTCCCACACCCTGCGGGAGTCAACATTGCTCCCACAAGCAGGGAGCACCTTTAAAAAGCTGTTGGCTATTTTAAACATAGCCATCTCAAAAGGTATCTTGTTCTTCATCTGTACAAAACATTTGCATGTTTTGGCAAAATCCTTCTGCTTTGAGTCAATTTAATTATGTTGTGAAACTGTCTTTTTAGAAACAAAGACCATAATGGCATTTCAGTCTCAGCATCAGCCTAGCATATGGTGATCCTGGGCAATTTACACTATTTATGGGCAATTCACTGTCAAGCACAGGATAAGATATTTTCACTGAAAAGCGCCAGCCACTTTGTAACACAATTTAACAGTGGTTTTCACTTTGATGTGTAAAGCATATCCTTTATTTGTGACATGTGTGGCAACTCGTTTGGGAGAGTTGGATAAATTTAAAGGTGCCTTTTTATGAGAGCTTTTGTGTGTGTTGACTAAACAATAATTGTGTATTCCGTCTGCAACTGTGCCTTCTTTGGAACACATACATCACTGGATACAAACAATTTCCTAGTGTTATCTTGCAGGCACTAGTGCCATGATTTAGCTGGTGCAGCAGATGCAGTGGCACAGGGGCCAAAAGCTCTAGGAAACCCACAGAACACCAATTATTGATATATGTAATCAGTCGGCAAGAAATCCCAAGCGCAGTTACCTTGCAGGCACTAGAACCATGATTTGGATAGTGCAGTGGCACAGGGGCCAAAAGCTATAAAAGACCTAGAGCACTGATTATTGCTATATGTTACCACTGAATAAGTGGTCCCAAGTGCATGATTTGAATGGTACAGCAGGTGCAGTGGCACGGGGGCAAAAGCTCTTGAAAACCCACCAAGCACAGATTCTTGCTATTCATGCCACTGAACAAGCAGTCCCAAACAACGTTACCTTGCAGGCACTAGGGCCATGATCTGGATTGGCACAGGAGCCAAAAGCTCTAGGAAACCCTCTGAGCATTGATTCTTGCTACTTCTTGCCAACTAAACAAACAGTCCCAAGTGCAGTAACCTTGCAGGCACTAGGGCCATGATCTGGAAGGTCAGCAGGTGCAGTGGGACAGAGGCCAAAACATCTAGGACCCCCACAGAGCACCAATTATTGCTATATGATGCCACCGAACAAACAGTCACAAGTGCATATATCTTGCAGGCCCGAGGGCCATGATCTGGATGATGCAGTAGGTGCAGTGGCACAGGGGCCAAATACTCCAGGAAACCTGAATTGCTATATTTCACAAGTAAACAAGCAGTCATAAGTGCAGTTACCTTGCAGGCACTATAGCCATGATCTGGATAGTGCAGTAGGTGCAGTGGCACAGGGGTCAAAAGCTCTAGGGAACCCACTGAGCACCGATTATAACTATTTGTTACCACTAAACAAGCTTTCAAAAGTACAGTTACTTTGCAGGCACTAGGGGGCCACAATTTGAATAGGGCTTCATGAGCAGTGGCACAGGGGATAAAAGCTCCAGGAAACCCACTGAGCACCAAATATAGTTATATGTTACCAATAAACAAGCAGTCACAAGTGCAGTTACCTTGCAGGCACTAGGGCCATGATCTGGATGGTGCAGCAGGTGCAGTGGCACAAGGGCCAAAAGCTCCAGGAAACCCACTGAACACCAAATACTGCTATATGTTACCATTAAACAAGCAGTCACAAGCGCAACTACCTAGCAGGCACTAGAGGGCCAATATATGAATGGTGCACCAGGTGCACTGGCACAGAGGTCAAAAGCTCTAGGGAACCCGCTGAACACCGATTACTGCTATATGTTACCACTAAACAGGCAGTCATAAGTGCAGTTACCTTGGGTCACGCTATAAGTTACCAATAAACAAGCAGTCACAAGCACAGTTACCTTACAGGCAATAGGGCGGTGGGGGGCACAATTTGAATGGTGCAGCAGGTGCATTTACACAGGGGACAAACACTCTAGGAAACTCATGCTAAAATATCTAGGAAACTCATTGGACAACACTTATTTCTAAATTTTATTACTAAACAAGCAGACAGAAGAGCTTTTTTGATTATTTTGTAACCATTGTACCCAAAGTAACACATAGCCTAAAGCATCACTGTTGTAAAAGCTATAACCTATTGGACGTGTCTATCTACCTACAACTTGTGTTACATTCAGCACATTAATATGGCACATTTTCACAGCTTTTGTATGGTCCTAAAATGCTCCTGAATCTGAACACAGTAACACCTTGGCAAGGGCATTCTGCATTCTACAATATTAGCACTTCAGTCATTGTAAACACTATATAAATACTTATAACTTATCGTGTGGCATTGCACACCAGGCATTGGCAAAGCGAATAGGTCTCAACTATGCCAGATCTATTGGCTTTGTTAATGTTTTTTTAGTCATATTATATGGCAGAGGTAGCTTCAGTGCAGCACAACTGAATATAAAAAAGTGGTATAATGCGGACAGCATTGGCTGTGTCATATAGCTTTTTAAAATACTTTCAGCTATCTGCAGCATTAACAAAACCAATACATCTTACATGGGCAAGACCTATTGGCCTTGCCAATGCATGTTGTACACATTTATAACATACACCATTCAACCAACTACTGCACATTCGAGTCTAGAGCTTTCCATTTACAAATCATCATTTTGAAGTTTGTTGGTGCAATGGGTTCTATTGGAGTTTGCCTGAAAACAAATTGTTGGTTAAACTAGCCTTCATTAACTAACCAGGCTTGTCCTTTTTAATTCCTGTTTTAAAACTTTAATTGTGGATTGTCAGTCATTTGTGCATGCCTCCTTCTGATGCTACTGCTGCCTGATTTGTTGCTACATTTGTGTTGAATGTGGGTAACTCTCTGTGGAACAGTAATCTCTGCATGTTGCACTTTATTTTTTCTTTAAGGCCCATTCTGGTATAGCGTCCATTGTTAGGTCAAGTGGGCAAGAGCTCTGACACGTTGTAACATGTCTGTGGGCTTTTAACCACACCCACACTACGCCCATCACTATCACTCGTTCATGAGCTTGCCTTTAAAAAATCATTTGTTATCATTGGTAAATGCTTTAAGTTTGTCCCTCCTTGAGGCAGTTTTGTTACCGCCTTGGCCATCAACCCTGTTACATGGATAATTGCACATTTCCTGATACGTTTGACTGCGAGTGTACTTCTTTTTCAGTTTGTGTCTCTCCTTCAGGCTCATGCTAGCCGTGGTGCTTTGAATAAGCTTGCTTATTTCAACTGTTTTACTTTCCATTTCCAAATTATTTGTCAAGAAAAGTCCAGTTAGGAATTTACAATGCTAATAGCTCTAACTCGAGTAAACGTGAGACCCATTGCATTGCAAATGCTTGTTTCTCTGCCGCTTAACTTGTCTAGTTGCTTACTAGCCACTTGAAGCTATGCAGACAAGTCCTGCACGGTATAAACACTCACACTGCATGACTGTGCAACAGGCTTGCTCAGCGAGCTTGAGATTGGTGACCGTGGAGTGATGAAGACACAACAAAAGCAAGATCACTGCTGCCCATCCATGCCTCAGTCGCAGTCGTTGTCATGGCCAGAACCTCTGGTCATGAATACTCGGTCTGTCTGATACTCCTTGGAAGAGCATCTTCTCTTGGCCGCTCGTCCAGTTGCTTTAATTGGTAAGCAATATATGATTTTCCTTCATAAGGCTATGACAAACAACACACACTGCTCGGCTTGTCAGATATGTCTGTGCACTGCGTAGATCGTCAGTAAAACACTACGTCATATTTATCAGTTCATTTTAGACCATGCTCTTGATGCTATTTTCAGAACCAAAGCCTAGATCAAAGACACCTCATTGCCAGAGTTCTCACTATGTACCCTTTCTGGTTACAAATCTAACCTTGTTCACCAGAAGGCTGATATGAGTGAGAGTTGGTGGTCAATTATTCATTAGAAATCTCTAAACAAGGACTGGTGTGCGCTCAGATTAGGACACATTTTATCCAACAGCTTTACTTCTTCTTGCACAAACATCATGGGCAACTACTGTTTGTGATTTGTCTCATGTCCATTAGATCAATACCAACTGTCCTAATGTGTTTGGCCAATTTCAGCCCTAGATCTGCTGTTTTCTGATAAAAATGTGTTTTCTCATTAAGCAAATTCTTCTGTTCCTTGGTATACTCACTCTCCCACAGAAAAAGACAGTCTTGCAATGTATTTGTCAGCTCGACTATTCCTTGACTGCTAAGAGTCAGTAAAATGACATTCCTGAATACTTCCAGGAGATCAGAATATCAAGGATGCATTTTTATGCCAGAAGCAAACAACACCTGTTATGAATTGTTCAAGATTGTGCTAGAGTTCTCTATTCCTAATCAATGGATTGCTCTGCAGAATGATCTCCATATGATCTTTGATCAGAAGCACATAGTGAATCTCACCCTTCTTGTTCTCTATGCAGCCTTTGACACCATGTATCATAAAGCTATAATTATGAGACTGCATGGGGCAGTGCTCATTGGTCAAGCACTGAACTGAATTGTCTAATTTATTTCCAGTCGGCGTCTGGAAGTTTCATTGTCACCTTTTTGCTCCTGTGCAGTCAAACCTACTTGTGGAATCGCTTGCGGCTCCTTGCTTAGCCCTCACTTTATTCAACCTGTGTGTGTCTCCATGAGCCAGGCTCATGCCTTCATTCAGACTATCCTCTATGTGCAATGCTGATGACTCTCAGCTCATTCTGAGAATGGATGGAAACTTTATGATTGTCTTGCCTCAACTTAAAGTTCTGTTTTTCTACATTGGCTGCTTGGAAGGAGGACAATTTGATTAAGCTTAATATACACTACCCAGAAATAGTGTTGCTGGAGGCTTCCCTTCAATTTAGTGATCATCCAACAATGGCTCAAGTCACTAGGCCAATGTCTCACACTTTCTTCTACAGCAAAAAATCTTGGTGTCCTTTTTGAGGGCACACTGTCCTTTAACTCTCAGGTTTCTAAGTTATCAAACACATTTGATTTATCTAAAAATCACAAAGAAGGTTCTCCAAATCGTTCAAGATCATACTAACTTTAAACATCATACAAGCCAGTTAGTTCTCACCGGGATTATACAAGTGCCCTCTAGTTACACATCCCTGCATCCACAACTAACTCTAGACAGCTGGTCCAAAACACTGCTGTTGCTCACATTCCCTCATACTAATCTCATATCTAATCATTTATAGAAACTTAATTGGCTTCCAATACACAACCATGTCATGTTCAAAGGTCTCTGCATTTGTTTTAATGCTCTTGATTGTAATAGTCGTTCTCTCCTATTGCAACTCTCAGTTGCTCAATTCCTTAGTGATCTCTGTACCCTGTTCATGATTGGGAACTGTGCGTTCCTACGATCCAAAAGTCTTGTCACAGCAGCTGCACTTTTATATTTTCTCTCTGGATCTCCTTAACCATCCACCTGTGATCTATGACTAGCTATGTGCACTTTAGGAAGTCCTTGAAAACCTAGCCATTCTAGCTTTATCAGGCCAGACTCCCAACACATTTTGTCAGGAGACTTAATCGCTGGAAGCCTCCTAAAATTAATCTGATCTACAAAACAAATATATATGTATATATGTGAGAAATTGGGTTGTTGGTTGACTGGGGTGTGAGCCCTGGTCAAGCAACAGCCTAAAATGCTTTGCAGGGTGAACCACAAAAAGTCAGTACTTTAACCTGTGCTTAACCCTGGGTAGCTTGGCACAAAAAGCAGTCAGGTTAAACTTAGAGGCAATGTGTTAAGTATTTATGTAGTACCCAAACAGCAAACCAGTGACAAGACAACACAATAAAAATCCCAAACCAACTTAGAAAAATTGAGAAATTTGCAATAAATAATTTGAACCCAAAATCCAATTACTTGACCAGAGATCTGAATTTTCAAAGTCCTCAGTTTTGGAAAATGTCCACCTGGGCACCTTTAGCACCACAACCAAGGATCCAGGAGTGGATGGAGAGCTCTTGGGGGTTCAAGACTCACTCAGGCTGGGTCCAGGTGTGGGTTCAAGATGGAGGGAGCCTGTTATGTCCCTGTGGCTCTGAACAGGTGACCAGTTAAACTAGTCCTCGGATTCACTTATGAAGTCCTGGGTGCAGGTGGAGATGCAGGGCTGCACAACGGGGCTGGTGTCTGAACTTTCAAAGCAGGCTCCAGGCAGCGCAGAAGTCTTTCCAGGTACAACAGCAGTCTGGCAGAGTGCACAGCAGGTTACTGCAGCAGGCAGGTCCAGCAGTTAAGTGAAGAGTGGGTCTGAAAGGCCTATTTTCTACCCTGGTGCAGTGCTCCTAGAATTTGGAAGACGTTTCCAGAAGGGTTCTCTGAAGTTCCAGGAGTTTCCTGCCCCCTCTGCCTTGGCTCCTAGTTGGCTGCTCTGACAATACATGGTTATTAAGCCTACTGTTTGGTGGCAGAGCCCAGCCTATTCAGTTGCATGTGGGGCTGTGCTTAGCTTCGCCCCCATCAAGTCAGTTAATGACCCATTCAGGCACTGCTAATCCCACTATTGTGTGACTATCTGGGGTGAATTCACAAAGTCTCAACTGTCAGTTCCACCCAGTCATGTGACCTAAGGCAAGCAGCAGACATAAAGGGTTAAGGGAAGGAAAATGGCAACTTTCTAAAAGTCAAAACTATCCAGGGCAACCCAGTACCCCCCCGGAATTGGGTACATTCAGTGTATCAATAATAGATGTTCCTAGGTCATACCTACATACAAATAGATATAAAAATGAAACAGTACGAAATCAGGACCAAAACACACCATGCTGGGTGTATTTTGGTTTAACAGGTGGCATACAAGGTGTGTTTTGGTCCTGATTTCGTACTGTTTCATTTTGATATCTATTTGTATGTGGGTATGACCTTTGGTACTTCTCTCAACACTGAGTCCTGAAGATGGTCTGATGGACCTTCGATTGTCATTACAGACTGAAACGTCAACACATTCCGTTCTATGATACGCCGTGGGGAATACCAACATACCTCTTTCATTGGACTGTAAATTGAGTTATGGGTTTTTGGTCAAGATGGTGTTTACAATCCCTTCCTGGGTCCTCAGATGTGATTTGTTACATATTTATGTTATGAGATCCAAGGAGGAAAATGTACAGTATTGGTGACCTTGGGATATATATGTATATTTTAAGCATCCACGCTTAATATAATTCAACTGAACCGTACGGATGTGTATGTGCCATTTATTGAAAAATTGATCTATTTGACCATTGTGATTTAACATTATTACTCTCTGAATAATTCCTCTAGGAGCATGTGTTATTGAAAATTTCTAAAAGTAGCATTTTCATACTTGTAATGATAAATGCAGCTTTAAAATATTACCAGGACTGACCATTACAAGTTCATAGATACCAAACATGAGATATACACTACCGCCAGTTTAGGAATTACAACATATTAAATATAATAAAGAAACCCCAATGTTGTCCTATGAGAGGGGTAGGCCTCATGGTAGTGAAAAAACGAACTTGCGAGTATTTCACTCCAAAGACATGGAAAACTAAAAAGTACATGTCCAACCATTTAATTACATAGCACCCTGACCTATCGGCTATCTAGGGCCTACCTAAGGCTGGACAAGAGGTTTTAAATGCCTAGTCAACATGGCAGTGCGACACTGCCTTCAATCTTCAATGGCAGGCCTGGGAAAAGTCGTAAGGTGCTACTTAAGTGGGTGGCACAATAAGTGCTGCAGGCCCACTGGTAGCATTTAGTTCAAAGGCCAGGGGTATATGCTATAGTACTCTACAAGGAACTTGCATGTAAATTAAATATTCCAATCGGGGGTATGCCGATCAAACCATGTTTAGGGGAGAGAGCACATTCACTTTAGCACTGGTTAGCAGTGGTAAAGTACACAGAGTCCTAAGGCCAACAGAGCTAAAATCCAGACAAGATAGGGCAAGCAGACAAATGGTTTGGGGGAAGACCACCCTAAGGCTGACAGCTCTAACAATATATTAATAAATATAGAAATCAATAAATAGAGTGAACCATGACCAAGAGTCCCAGGATGCAATGGATGGTTAAATGAAATACTTAGGCTGTCCTTATGTGGTACATGGTAGCATGAAACAAAAGTGGCAGCACGGTACCACTTCTTTTTTATGTCCGAAAAAGCTTTATTGAATCATTTCAGCAAAAGTATGTTTTATTAAACATGCCTAGTATACATATATAACATATTGATAAGAGAAAACAAAACAAAGTGCAGAAATGTGATATGCTTCACAGGCATAGAATAAGAAAAAAAATTGCACTGTATAACTGTAGACCAATAAAGGTTTTTATGCAAAAAAGTACCTAATAATATTGTGATTTTTATTTTGTATTTTGTGAAAAAGAGAAAAAAAGAAGGTAGAAGTAGAAGAAAGAAGAAAGAAAAAAAGAAAGAAAGAAAGACAAGGAAGAGAACAGTAAACTTATCTAACCTTTTTATGAAATAAACAATATAAGTAATTTGAATAACAGTATTGTAAGCATAAATGAAGAGCTCATGGAGGTTGAAAAAACATATTACTATGTTGAATATAAGCAGAATTACTTGATAAACATGTGGTAAATTGTGCCCAAAAAATATGTTTCCGAAGTAGTTGTTGCATGGAGGTGACATATACTTTATCAAGTCTGTGATGATGATGATGATGTTGTAGGTTCCACCATCCAGTAACAGTGACCTTATTAGCATATTTCCAGTTGGATGTAATTATTTGAAAAGCAATAACGATAAGTAAATCCCCAAATATTCCCAATTTGCGTCTGCCAGCCCAAGTATGAGAATAGCTTTCTAAAAAGATATATTCAAGGAGCACATCTTAAGAAATTACTCTACATATCTCCGTCCAGAAGTACTTAATAGGTGACCATTGAAAAAACATAAGCATGTATGTGCCTGGGACACTATTTTACAAGTCAAACATGTGTTCTGTATGGTTCGGTTGTATTTAGAAAGAGAGGTTGGGGTAAAAAAACAGCTTATAGTAGAAATAAAATACATTTTGGGTAGTGCTAGCTTGCAGGAATTGTGAAGGACTCGTGATTAAATGGAGTACCAGGTCTGAGTGAAGTTATGGTGTAGTTCAAAGAGGAGAGCAAAGAGGAAAAGGGAGAACAATGTTTAGAGATTGGTATTTAAGAGTGGAGAAAGAGTCCAGATTTGATTTGATCTTCGAAAGAAGATTTACAAACCGCAAAAGATGTTTAACCTGTAAAATTCTTTTAGCTACCCAGTCCTCCAAAATATTCTATGGTTAGACAATTTAATATGTTTATTGTGCCATACTGAAGATTCAAGGAACATGGACAGCAGAGACAGAGACCTTGTAAGGGCCAGTTACAGTGTTGGTATAGAATGCTTGATGGTGGGATATGCAAGGTTTTTTGGGTGGGTGGAAAATTAAGCCAGAGACTGAAATGGGAAAGGTGAGAGCAAATAATCTATCCTGGGCCAAACCATTGAGGAATTTTTTGCGCCGGTCTGCAAATAAGGTAGAACCTCTTTTACTGTGAATGAGGAACGGTATTGTCTAAAAATTAGGGAAGCTGAACCTGGGACCACTTCTAGGGCCATATGTACAAACACATTTTCCCGTTGACACAGAATGGGTAAAACCCTTTGCTACATCTGGCCCCTCATTTCATGTGTGTTTGAAAGCACAGCTGTCTGCTAGAGCTGTAGTAACCAATTCCTTCTCATGTAAATAGCATTGGTTTTGGCTCCACTCAGAGCAGTATTTCTGTTTCTCCTCATGGTACTGGAGGTTGGTATATCATTCCACCTTCTCGGATGGGCTTTAATTGAAAGGAATGGGTGTCTATTTTACATCCAAAAAGTACAGTACATTATCACACTGTGTGCCACATTCAGTTCATCTACTGCTTTCAGTCTATACAGAAATAACTTTTTGCTACTTTCTTAAGCATTGGGAGACCAAATATGTCTGACTTGAGTGCACTAACCAGGATTATTGCATGCAACACGTGAACACAGCATCTGTGAATCCCAGTTCATCCATGTGATGGCACTTCAAAGCAGAAGCTATTGGCTTTACCAATGCTTGCTCTTTGTAGTTTTGGGCTTACCACTTCTCTAAATTGGAACACCTTGCTCCTGGTGCTAACCTCCAAACATTAATCAGGTTGTTACATTATTTTTTTGCTATTGGCTAACTGTCTCCTTGTCCCTCCTACTACCATGGATTTACTAGCTTGCCACTGCACAGAACATTATCTCCATAATACAATAACTGATTGAGCTGTCAACGTGTTTGGGATGTGAGACCTGTGAAATACAAAAAGACCCCTAGAGAAGGAAGGATGCGTTTCACTCAATCTAGTGCTCTTCAGTAGAATGTTCACTTTAGAACAAAACTGTTATGTAAGGTGAACATGACAAGTTAAGATCAGTGCATGGCGCACAATACTGGCATTTTAAACAACTCATTGCTTAGGGCTTTTCGGAAGGTGAGTTGGTGCACTGTTTTTCTGAAGCTAATTAGTACGATTCCACACTTTGGAACACAATTTTACAGACAGCTGCCAAGACCGATGTTATGAAGAACACCTTCAGCCAACGTTCAACACCTAGCATGCCGGGGCTTGTAGTTTCACTCTTAATATTATGTTTATGGGTTTAAAAAGCCCAGTATGCGAAGTGATGTTCGCTTAGAAACCTAGGATTGTGTAAAGTAATCACATCTTATGTGTCACGTTTGTCACTTGCAAATTATGACCTCCATTGTGATCAGGCCTCTAAAATAGTGGGCAAAGTGTGCAATCACAAATTTGCAACTGCGGGGTGTTCCATTATTTTATATATAATTTAGGCCCTCATTACAACCCTGGTGGTCAAAGACCGCCAGGGCTGTTCTGGAGTTTGTACCGCCAACAGGCTGGTAGTACAAACTCGGGCATTACGACCGCGGCGGACGCGCCACGGTCGCACTGTCGGGACCGGCGGTTTCCCACCACTGTTGTCCGGCGGTTGTAATCCCACAGGGCAGCGCTGCTTGCAGCGCTGCCCAGGGGATTACGAGTCGCCCTCCCGCCAGCCTTTTCATGGCGGTAAGGAACTGCCATGAAAAGGCTGGCGGAAAGGGGAGTCGCGGGGCACCTGGGAGCCCCTGCACTGCCTCATGGAGCTTTTCGAAAAACGCAACGGGTGCAACTGCACCCGTTGCACAGCCGCAACACCGCTGGCTCCATTTGGAGCCGGCTTCCTTGTTGCGACCGAGATCCCCGCTGGGCCGGCGGGCGGAAACCAGGTTTCTCGGCGGGGATCCAAATAGCCACCGCGGGAGTGCAGACGCATTGGCGGCCGCGCGGTGGTTTCAACTCGGCGGGCGGCGCTTGCCGCCCGCCAAAGTTGAAATGAGGGCCTTAATCTGGAAATGGGGAATAACAACCAAATACCACATGCTAGCCCCCTATTCCAGTAAGCGCTAAGAACACATTTGCGCTGTTTGCTCTCATGATTTTCACTAGGTTTCTTCATCTGCAAAACATGGTGCAAACACCAACAGTTTGCACTTCAAAGTCCTAGAATATTCTTGGTTCTGAAGAAAACGGAGATTGCAGAAAAACGGAATTTACCGTTCCACCATAATTGGAGCCTAGGAACATGTTATATAAAAAGCATAACTGTTAAAAGCTAGAAAAAGTCCCTCTAGTGACTGTAGTTCACACACAAGCTTTATTCGGTCTAGTTTACCCATCACAGCAATAATTTACAACAATAAAACCACAATGTGTGCAAAATAAGTATAATATCAAGGATTAAAAAGTAAAAAAAACAGCGATTATACAATAAAATAATAATGTAAATCGCACATGTATCTCCCCTCCTATATGTGAGGAAGAATCATCGATCTTTAGCTTCCTCATTGTTGATTAGATAAAAGTCACATTGAACTTAAAACTATTATATAAAACAATAGTTAAATTAAATAAGTTAAGATCGATGTTCAATTAAGAGCAAGTCTCTGTGATTTTTTTAAAAGGCTTGTGCGTATGTGCCATGCGGACGCAAGGAACTTGCTGACCGCACAAATTAAAAAGGAGGAACAATCTCTCATCATCAACCTTAGGGCATCTTTACACGTTCTCAACCCCATATTCCTGCAGGCGGGGGGGAGCCATTTCCGCCGAGCAAGCCCATAAGCAGGCAAATAAACGTAAAGTGCACTACAGTTTCTGCAGAGCCATTACAACTTGGGAAATGGTCGTTTAGCGAAGTGGAACACCATGGGCTAGTAAAAGACTTCAGGGGTAGACATCCATACCTGAACCGGACATACAAACTTTTACTTAGTTGATCGGAAATTAAATCTAGAAAGGGTTCGAAGTGAGGATACCACTTGAAATCGAGAAATTGGGATGTCAACCTACCATATGAAGTGCATAACAGATAGTTGTTCTTAACATGGGTCCAGTAAACTGCTTTCAAATGTTCCTTGTGAGCCCTCCTTAAGTTGTAGGGCTAGCTCCAAAAGTCACTAAGTCCCAAAGTATGGAACCAATCCGAAATATACTTGAGCCAAGGGATAGAGAGTACATTCGGTCTATCTAGTAAATCTTGTTGAGACTCCTTGTATACAACTAATTTGGGGGTGGTCCAGATACGAACCCAAAAAATTAAAGGCCTTAGAGCTATTACGTCAGAAATGTGGGAGAACCCTAAGTCCAGAAACACTGGAACCAAGGGAGTACTGCAAGGACATGCCAAAAGAGATTTTACAAAGTTATTTTCCCCCACAGATAATTTACTAGTTTTAATACAGCCCCAAACCTCTGCGCCATAGACCGCAGCACTCTGGCCCAGTATTGGACTTTTGGAAGCGCAGAATTGCCCCTGACCTATGTGCTAAAAGAGCCAAACTTTTTTCCACCTGGGCCTGCCAGTTCATGTTATTACTAATTAACACCCCTAGGTAATCAATGGAGCATACCTTAGTCATAGGGCCCTCATTGTGTAAAATGTTGCACCGTTTGGGGCGACCACGACCAAAAATCATAAATTTAGTTTTTCTAGAATTAAGCTCCAATCCATGATCTGCACAAAACACACTGAACCTATTCAGGAGAACCTGAAGGCCCATAGGTGTTTTGGAGATCAGAAGGGAGTCATCAGCAAATAAAAGGATTGGAACTTTTGAATAGTTCAGGGAAGGGGCATCATTTTGGCAATCGGTTACAACTTGCACCACCTCATTAATGAACAAAGAGAAAAGAGTGGGTGCAAGGACACAGCCCTGGCGTACCCCCGTCCTGATATCTATGTGGTCGGTGAGTTCCCCCTGACTGCCCCATCTTACTCAAGCATAGGTGTTCTCATGCAACCTTTGAAATAGGTGCACCAGATTCCCCGGGACACCGATTTTGTTTAGGACTTCCCACAGTTTCTCTCTTGGGGCGAGATCAAAGGCGGACTTTAAGTCCACAAAAGCAACGTACAAGTTATGTTTAGCCGGAGTAAAGTATTTCCAAAGTAGCAGGAAGAGCCTAAAAACTTGGTCCATAGTACTAATTCTTGGGCGAAAACCGGCCTGGAGGGGGGATAAAACCTGATTGGATTGAACCCAATCCATAAGCCTATCTAGGACTTGCTTGGAGAAAATCTTTTGTAAGTTATCAATAAGACTAATTGGGTGGTAATTTGCGGGCAGTCCCACATCTCCTTTTTTATAGATAGGGATAATTTCTGCCCCGAGCAATGAATCAGGAATAGGGCCACCTGCTGCTATGGCATTCGACAATGTATTTATATACCACGCCCAAATGACGGGTTCAGACTTAAACAGGTCCCCCGGTATCTTATCAGGACCAGGAGCCTTTGCGGGTTTCAAAGAATTAATAGCTGCTGTAGTTTCAGCAATTGTGAAAACAATATCCTCCACGGGGCCTTCAATAAGAAGTCTGCATTCATCACCCCTATGGTCCACAGGGTCCTGCTGTATGGATGGGGTATAAATCTCAGAGAAATGGGCCACCCATCTTTCTGGCTGGATGTGCAAGTTTAAGGTGTCATTACCCCCTCTATGCCTGTTGGTCAGCAAGCTCCAAAAAGAACCCTCATCTCTACTAGTGACTGTAAATCACTAAAGAATAATTGCGAAAATATTCAAAATAGTAAATGCTGAAATACTGAAAATAACTGTAAGTTATTGTCCAGCTAAATGCGACTTGTGAAAAATATTCAACTGCTGACAACAAAAGGCAAATGTGTAGCAGTTAAGTGTTAAAGCTAAACATTCACTGAACAATACTTCAGTATGAGAATACATTAACATTACAGATATCACTCGGGTCAGCTCAGGCATGGCTGGGGTGGCTTTGGTGCTCCCCAATAAGTAATGCAACAGACTACAGCCTGATTCACCATAATTAAAGGTAGACGTACGTTAACGATGGTTGACAAACATTCAGTCTAGTAAGCTCGAGTAATGTATAGCCTGATAATAGCTGACAGGGAAGTACAGCGGTACCTGATAAGCCGATGTCACGCAATGCCTGATTGAGGCTCATATGTGGTTGATTTTCCCACAACCATACCAGTCTTTCATAGGCATCATCCCATCAGGAGTTCCATTTTTACATCAAAACCATCCAGGCAGCGCGCTAATGACATCTTGGGGACATTCAGAAAGCTTCCCTGGGAATGCATTCTTCCCGTTGCTTTCGATTGGCTTTTGAGGTTATAACTCACATTTTCTTGCTATTTGCTGATTTTATTTGCTGTAGGTTGTCCAGCTTGAGTTCCTCCTTTTCCTTGCCCAAACCTTATTTACAGTATCCTTCTGAGTGCTCCCTGTCTGTAAACAGGCTATTAAGTCTTGTTCTTATCTTGTCACATTTGATGTGCATTCAAGGACAGAGGCCAAACATCAGGCTCCATCTTCCAAGGGAGCTTGGTGTTTACTTCTCTTTCCCTGACTTCAGAGTGAGAGGATTTATGTAACAATCATGCTGCCTACTTAGAGTAATTCTGAAGTGTGGTGTAAACAAATATGTTAATGCCATCAACGCCAATAAATTCACTAGCTAATAACATTTCCACACATTACAGTTTGTGCACTGTATACTTTTATCAGTAAAACTGCCTGTCTGTGCAAATGTAATGGTCATTTAATTGAAGATGTGTTTTCTGTTATGGTAGTGCACTACCACACTATGCATACTTCACTTTACCCCACTCCACACCATTGCACTCTACTGTGCACCATTTACACTAAGCCAGTCCATGCTGCATCACCACTCTACTCTGCACCATTCCAATCTATGCCACTTCAGTCTACTCCTCTCTACTCTGTATCACTCTATGCCCATGCACTCTACCCCACTCTACTTTACTATGCACCACTGCACTCTACCGTACTCAACTATACTGCAATCCTGCACTCTGTCACTGCACTATACGATAATGCACCCTACTCTTTACTACTCCACTTTACTATGCACCACTGCACTCTATGCCACTGCATTCTATGCCACTCCACCCTATGTCACTGTACTGCAACCATGCACTCTATGCAAGTGCACTCTACGGTATTGCACTCTACTCTGTACCACTTCACTCTATGTCATCTACTCTATGCCACTCTAATCTACTCTGCACCACTGCACTCTATAAGACTACACTCTACCCTACACTACTCCACTCTACCATGCATCAATTCACTCTACACTACTTCAATCTATCCCGCGCCATTCCACTCTAGGCTACTGCAATCTATGCTGCAGCGCTCAACTCTGCCACTCAGCTCTACTCTGTACCACTCGACTCTAACCATTGTACTCTGCACCAATGCATTCTATACGACTTTACTCAAAAACACTGTACTCTACACCACTGCACTCTGCACCACTCTACTCCACTGCACCCTATACCAATGCACTCTTGCCACTCTACTATAAACTACTGCACCCCCCAACAGTCTACTCTGCAACCCTGCACTCTCTGCCACAGAACTGTACACCCCTCTACTCTTTAGCACGGCACTGTACGCCACAGCAGTCTACTCTGCAATACTCTTCTCTACACCACTCTATGCCAATGCATTGCACTCTACCCACTCTCCTCTGCTTCACTCCACCCTACATCACTGTAGTCTACCCTGCACCACTTCACTCTGCACTACTCCACTCTATGCCACTTCACTCTTTGCCAATCCAACCCACTCTAATGTACTCTGCACCAGTGTACTCTAGGATACTGCACTTTATAGCTCTCTATTCAATGCCACTGCACTCTATACCGCTTACTTCTACTCTGAAACAATCTACTTTATGCCACTGCATTCCATTCTGCACTATTCCACTCTACACCACTCCTCTCTACGCAAATGCACTCTACATCACTGCGCTGTACTCCAATGCACTCAAACCACTTCTTTCAAAACCAGTACATTCTATGCCAATGTACTGTATGCCACTCTAAACTACTCTGAAACACACTACGGCACTACTGTATGGCACTATAACCTACCCCACTCTATTCAGCCCTGCAGCACTCCATACCATGCCATTTCACTCTACTTTGAAACAATCTACTTTATACCACTGCACTCTATGCCACTGTACCCTATGCTGCGCCACTCTACACCATTCTACTCTATGCCACTATACTCTAACCACTTCACTCTACACCTCTGTATTCTACTCTGCACCACTCTACCCTATGCCTTTGCATTCTACTATGCACCACTGCACCAGTGGCCTCATCAACTCCCCCTCAACCCGCTTTGAAGCTACAGCAAGGGTGGAGTTCTTGTTGGGCCTCTTCTCTCTTCAACTAGGCATGCAGAGGTGCATAAATTACAAGGAATTTGTAAATTGAGTGAGTGGAAAGATGTATGTATCAGTGTGTAAGTGAAAAGGTGGATGGATAAGTGAGAGAAAGCATGGATGGGTAGATGGATGAGTGAAAGGGCAGATGTAAGGATGGATGAGTGAAAAAATGGATGGATGAGTAAAAGACCTGTGCATGAATGGATGAAAGGGTGGATAGATGGGTGAGTGAAAGGATGGTGGCTGGATGAGTGAAAGGATGGATGAGCAAGTGAAAATATGGATCCTGAGTGAAATGATGGATAGAATGAAAGGGTGGATAGATTGATGAGCGAAAGGATAGATGGATGAGTGAAAGTAATTGATTCTAGGGCATTGTGAGCCCCCACCTTTAGCACCAGCAGCAGGGGCGAAGTTCTTGACTGGCGTCTTCTGTCTGCAACGTGGGCCCAGATTTACAAGAATCTGGTGCATCAGTAATAATGCACCAGATTTCTTTCACCCCCTCCCCCAACGCCACCTAACGACACCATGGGCCCCCCCCCCAACGCCACCTAACGACACAATGGGCACGCAGTATTTACAATACAGCGCACCATGGCATATGGTTGGCCAATAGTGTCAAAATAGTTGACGCTATTGTGGCGCTTTGCTCCATTAGTGTCACAAATGTTGACGCTAGTGGAGTAAAATGCAAGTAGGCCCATTGATTTCAATGGGTGCGTCCTTTTAATGCCTGCTTTGAGCAGGCATTGAAAATGACGCCAAAAATGTTGCAATGAAATCTTGCAGATTTTATTGCGCCATTTTTGCGGGCCTCCTAATGCCGGAACAGCCCCCTTGCATACATAATGCCTGGCGCAGGCATAATGTGGTGCAAGGTGTCGCCAAGTGATGCAATGCATGCACTGCACCACTTTGTAGCTATGGTGCGGCGATTTTTGCCTTGTTGATCCACATTAGCATAAAAAGTGACGCTAATGTAGGGCAAGGAGGTGCTAGGGCCTTGTAAATCTGACCCATGGTAAACAAAGGTGGCTGAGTGGATGAGAGAGTGAATGGATGAAAGGATGGATGGGTGAGTGAAAGGATGGATGGGTAGATCAATGGATAAATGAGTGAAAGACTGGTTGTAAGGATTGATGAGTAAAGAATATATGGATGAGTGAAAGGGAGAGTGGATGGATTTTTTAGCAGTATTTATAAAGCACCAACAGTCTTCCCCAAGGGGGTTATCACAGAGCGACTGAATGTCACAGATTGAATTACTACTTCACTTGGGGAGAGACCAAGGGGAAAAGCACTTAATCAGGAAAAAGCCAAGTCTTAAGCTTCTTTCTGAAGCTAAGGTTGTGATCTGTGCGATGAAGGTCCAGGGGTAGAAGTTTCCAGAGGCTGGCACAAGATGGATGAAAGAACGGCCTTCGACTCTAACTTTTTTCCATCGGTGTAGTCTTGGCCAAGGCTAATTTAGTGGATCTCAGATTTCTTGACAGGGTATAAAATACGATTTTGGCACGAAGAATCATAGGGCCAGAATTATATAAAGCCCTGTGCGCATGACACAGAGGTTTACATTTTGCCCTTTTTCCGGTGGGGATCCAATGAGGAGCTTTTAGGCAGGCGGAACTGTTTCTGTCTTTATTACATATGCTATTTTCTGCCAAATTTTAAATCACTGGTAGGCAGGTGAAAAGTTAATCGGCCAACCCCATGTAAAGTGTGTTACTAAATCCAATCTACTGATTACAAGGGTTAGGAGTACGGTCCTGCGCCAATTTACTGGAATCCAGTAGAACAGTTTTTGAGAAGTTTGAGCAGGCCGTAACATTTGCCGCATGTGGCAGTAACATAGTCTAAGACTCATCAATAAAACCATCCACATTTTTAGCAAACTTTTTTTGGTTTAGGTGCGGGTCCCAAAGATGCCTGCCACCATGATCATGGTGGATGAAAGGGTAGATGGATGGGAGAAAGAATAGTTGATGAGCGAAAGGGTGGGTGGACGGATGATGAGAGAAAGGAGGGATGTTTGAATGATTGAAAAAAAGAATGGATGGATGAGCGACGGGGTGGATGGATAATGGAGTGAAAGGCTGGATGCATGAGTGAAAGGATGGATGGATGAGTGAAAAAGTGGATGAGTGAAAGGGAGGGTGGATGGACGATGAGAGAAAGGAGGGATGGTTGGATGAGTGAATAAAAGAATGGATGGATGACCGGCAGGGTGGATGGATAATGAAGTGAAAGGCTGGATGCATGAGTGAAAGGATGGACGGATGAGTGAAAGGGAGGGTGGCTGGATAAAATAGTGGGTGGATGAATTAAAGAATGGATGGATAAGTGCAAGGGAGGGTGGATGGATGGATGACTGAAAGTTGATGGATGACTGAAAGGGTGAAGGGATGGGTGGAAGACCGGTGGGTGGCTCAATGAATGAAAGGACGAATAGATAAGTGAAAGGGTAAATGTATAGGTGGAAGGGTAGATTGATGAGTGAAAGGATGGATGGATGGGTGAGTGAAAGGGTGGATGACTGGATGAATGACAGCGTGAATGGATGGATGGAGTGAAAGGGTGAATGAATGGATGAGTGAAAAGATGGATGGACAAATGACTTAAAAGATGGATGAATAGAGGGATGAGTGGTGTGTGGATGAACAACGGATAAGTGAAAAGGTGGATGGACAGATTGATGAGTGAAGGTGTAGATAGATAGATAGATAGATAGATAGATAGATAGATAGATAGATAGATAGATAAATAGATTTGATGGCTAGGACTGGAGATGGATGGATAGGGTTGGGTATGGATGTGCAGACGGACGGAATGGTGAAAGACTGAATGATGGATGAAAGAATGAATGGGTGGAAGAATGTTTGGGTGAAATGGTGAACATCAGCAAGTGGATAAAAGTAAGAATGGATAGATGCTTGGATATAGGAGACAAGAGAGCTTTTCTGGGAAGGGTCGTGATGACTTGCCTCTTTTGCTTGGTGCCATAAGAGCTTGGTTCGAAGTGGGGGATATTTTAATTTTCTTCTTACTCCCTTACACTGCACTCTTAGCTAGTGCTGTCTACACTACTCTAGAATAGGCCACTTCACTCCACTCTACGCTGGTGCGCACTACACCACTGCACTCTGTGCCACTGCACTCTATACCACTAAGCTCTACACTACTCTATTCTACTCTGCACCACTGTACTCTATGCCACTTTACTCTGCACAATGCTACTCTATGCTACTACACTCTATGCCACTCTGCTGTACACCACTGCCCTTTACAACACTCCATCACTCTATTCTGCAACACTGCACTCTCCCCCACTGAACTCTCCGCCACTCTACTCTGCATCACCCTACTATGCTTCAGTGTGCTCTTTGCCACTGCACCAATCTACTTGACGTTACTGTGCCACTCCATTCTACAACAGTCTAATCTACTGTGCACCATTGCACTCTACACTAATACACTCTATGCCACTCTAGTCCATGCTGTGCCACTCTGTACTACTCTATGCCACAATACTCTATACCACTTCACTCTAAACCTCTATACCCTACTCTGCACCACTTTACTCTAAGCCAATGCACTCTACTTTACTATGCACCGCTGCACTCTTTGCCACAGCACTTACACCACTCCAGTCTATGCCACTCTACTCCACTCTATTCTGCACCAGTCCACTCAAAGCCAGTGCCCTCAGCGCTACTACTCTATGCCACTCCACTTTACCTGCACCACCACCAGACCCTGCAGCCCTCCCCCATACACCACTTCATTCTACTCTGAAATAAACTTCTCTACACCAGGGCACTTGATGCCACTCTACTCTATGCTGTGCCACTTTACACCACTGCACTATAAGCCACTCTCATCTAAAGCAGTGTACTCCACACAATGTATTCTACATCACTTTACTCAAAACGAATGCACTCTACATTACTGCAGACTAAGCCACACTGTACTGTATGCCACTGCTCTCTGCAGCACTCTTTTCTGCAACACTCTATGCCCCTGCAGACTATGTCAATTCACTCTACACTACTGAACACTAAGACACTATTGTGCCAGACTACACTCTCTGCCATTGAACTCCTCACCACTGCATGCTACGCCACTCTACACCATTGCGCTCAATGTCACTTCACGCTATGCCACTCTGTTCTACTCTACACCACTGCTCTCTACAGCACTCTACTCTGCAATACGCTACTCTGCGCCACTGCACTCTATGCCAGTACACTCCACAACACTGCACTGTAAGACTCTCTACTCTGCAAGACTGCGCTCTCCGCCACTGATCTCTACACAACACTGCATCACTTCACTCTATGCCACTGCACTTTACACCACTGCACCACTCATCTCTAAGCCCATGCTTTCTAGACCACTACCTTCTATGCCACTCTAATCTACTCTTCACCACTGAACTGTGTGCAACCCTTTGCCACTACACTCTATGCTACTGTACCCTACAACTCTGCCCTCTATCCTGCACCACTCGACCTTACCCTGCACTACTTGACTCTACTCTTAAACAATCTACACTAGGCTGCGGCACTCTGTGCCACTGTACTCTTTGCCACTCTATTCCACCCTTCTCCACTCCACCCTACACCACTTAACTCTACACCACTGCAATCAACACTGCAGCACTTCACTCTACACCACTCTAGTCTGCACTACCCTACTCTACGAACCAAGGGCTAGCCAGCAATAGCAACTGCTACCTCGATAATTAAGGGCCCTGCTGGCTACCTCGACTCCCGTGTACGGTGCACCATGAAGGTTAACACAGAGAATACGGGGGGTGCGGATATTCCAGCATCACAGACTGGCCCCGGAAAATGAAGCCAGACGAATCTACAGCGCACCGAAGCCTAGCCTCACTCGACACGGTGCTGACCGCGATGCTCACCGCAGTCATCCACCCTCGTAAGGGGAGAGAGCGCTTATTAAGTGCCTTGGAGTCTGCGTTTATTGTTTTCCTGCCGCTCTGATAAATTATAATTTCCTGCAGGAAGCTGTTTCCAGCGGCTTCATTCAGGCGAGAGTTGCTCACTGAGTCACTTCTGGTGTCTGGCGGTGGCTGAATTACCGAAGTGAAGGAATCTGGGATATAGAATGAGTGCGGTGTGTATGTGGTGCTTCTCGGAGCTAGGTTTAGAGTCTGGGCTGGAAGGAGGAACAACATCAACTAGACTGGGATTTGAGTGAAAGAACGGTATTGGAGACCTCGGAAGGTGTGCGACAGTGGTGGCTAGTGATATCTAAATGTGGCAGGGCATAACACTTGCCCTGACTTTCAGCGACGGAACGTAGCAAATAAACTCAACTTGTCGGTGGAGGGTTCGTGGCATGTGGTGGAGTAAGAGAGTCGGAGTCTCCCCACTTCCCCAAAAATATTGTTTAAAAATGGGGTCAAAGTTTAAAGTATAATTTATTATGAAATTTCTAAAAGGCCACATCTCTGAAAATGCACTAATGAAATATTCCAGTACTCTCATGGTGTTCAAATTAAGCCTCCCCGGGGCTTGATCCGTTTTTCAAATGATCTTATGGCGCCCCCATATACGTTTAGAATAACCATCAGTATACAACTGACAGCGTTACCATCCATGCAGTCCATATATATAATTGGATGGTCCATATGTCAAAAAATGCCTTTTGTATGCCGAAGCCATAGGGCCATCATTTTCTCAAAGTTGCCGTTTCTCCTTCCAAATGCCATGTTTGCCCTCCATAGGGCCAAGATTTACCTCCAATATGGCAGCACCAGCATTTTGCCACAGGTGCCACCTTACTCCAAGAATTACCAACAGAATTAGAGGGACTGCATTTTGACATTGGTTCCTTCCCTTACAAGAATTATCTGCAATAGGCCAGTGCCAGGTTGGGAAATCAGTCACCTCCGTAAGCCAAGAACTACCTCAATTATACCATATTCCCTGAAAAAATCGTAATGACAACTCACACACACGTACACTCTCTCACCACAGTACTTCACTCCACCACCCCTCCATACACCCATTCTAACACAATGACAGTCATACCTCTTCATCCTCACTCTCTCCTAATTCGTACTCACACAAACTCACCCATCCAAATGTGCTAACACTCAAGCTTACTTGCTCTCACTGCCTCTCACACTCTCACCTTCACTCATTGAACCTCACTAGCTTACACACACTCAGAACACTTAAACACACTCACTCTCAAACTTTCACATTTTCTTTCTCACTCCCCACATGCACTCGTTCTAAGCTACTCAGTCACTCGCTCTGCCTCGTTCAGTTTTAGTTCCTCGTCCCCTCTGACTTGCTCCCCCTAACCCTCCCTCCGTCTCTCACTTACTCCTCCTCACTCATACTCTTTTAATCACCCTCAGTTACACACACTCACAGGCTCACAACACATTCACAAACACTAACAAACACAGTCACACATGCACTCACTTACTCTTTGAGTCTTATTGCTGCGTCTCATTCACTCTCACTAATTCTCACTCATTTTCATTCACTTTTATCCACACAAATTAACACTCACACACATACTCTTACATGCTCATTCTCATTGATTTTATCTATGTATCTGTCTCTGTCACACACACACTCACAACCTCTCACACCCTCTGTTGCTTTCCCTCACTGTTTCCCACTCACACAGTCCCAAAGACAGTCAAACACACATTTGCTCTTTTTCGCAGTTCTTCTATCTCACTCCCCATCGTTAACTCATTCTAACTCATCAATTATCTCTCACCCAACTTCACTCACTCTCACTTCAGCACTCATCGCATAATGCACTCTCTCATTAACTCACTCTCACTGTCTTGCAGTAAACTCTTTCTTTCACGCGGTACTCACTCTCACTCACAGACATACACACTGATTCTTACACACACACTCACACACACATGCACTCTCACTCACACACACTCACTCACTTTCATATATTCACTCAAAAAGGCTCAGTGCAACAAGTTAGAAAGTATCTTGTTTACTTACCGAGCACTAGACATGGGATGTAGCACCTCCTGGTACAAAAGGAGAGCCAGGCAGGGCAGCAGGTTCATGAGACAGACCTGCCTAAAGTCCTCTCCCCGCCCCAGACAGTGCTGGAATCCATGGCTATCAGAAGGCTGAAGAGGTCTTGAGATCCTGCCCCTGCAGTTCTGTTTAGATATTCACTGGGAATCGGGATGCTCGGATGTGTGTGACGACAGCTCCACGTTAGCCAACATACTGTCCAACCTGAAGCGTGCACAGTATGTCCACTAAATAAAATGGATTGCGCCAGTGTGAGAGACCGTAGTTAAATTATGCCACTCACAAAAGCACAAACCAGACATCTATCTACAGAGTGATGTGTCCTTAAACAACACTCAGTAGATGGACCATAGCTCAGCCTCCTTAGCTCCCCTGTCCTCATCCTGTCAGAGGAGCTTTGAGAGGCTGAGGGTTGACTTGTACACTGCCAGACTTCTTGTGAGCGTAAAAAAAATTGTCTTCATGCACAGTGCGGCATTAAAAAAAGGCACTGTGGGCAGGATCGATGGACAGTATGATGTGGTTCGAAAGTGTCAGGGCTCGGCCCTGACACCCTTATGAGGAGCTGTCAATAGTGAGTGATAGTTCCTCTTTTGGGAGAGGTTGTCCCAAGCAATGACTTCCATAACAGAGGCGCATAGCGGCCTTATCTGATGAATTATTGTATTAAACAGTAGCATTTATATACTACTTCATACCACATTATGTCATGCCGAAGCACATTGGATGAGTAGCATCCTACACGACGGGGAAGTGCATGATTACCAGAGTGTGTATTTGTTGTGATCCTAAGTGATCAGCCTTTTGGTGGTGTGTTCGAGTGACTAGAGAGGCAAAGTTATCAAGTCTTGGGGAACACCACCTAGCAGTGTGTTGGAGAAGGTGTGATAAATAAGCATGCTAAATTTAACTGAAATTACCTGGAGGACCTAATTTATTTTGCAGGTCCCATGTGATCTTTCAAGGTTTCTATTATGCTAGAGGCAGAAGAAAGATGTATGGATCTACTTGGATGTTCTATTTTATAGGTGGTCCAGATAGGTGGGAGTTGGTAGGGTGTCTAAAACCTACAGGCCATTGCAGTTGGGAGAAATTACTATGTACAGCAAAAAAGAGGATAGTCAGACAAGACCCAACTGATCCTGATGAGCATGCATATACCACGACACAGCCACCATTTTTCTATTGTTCAAAGATGGAGGACACCTAAAGTTATCTAGGGTGGCCCACTGGATATAAGGGAAAGACTGTCTTCTGAAAGGAACTGTCACTCATGAATGTTATCCAGTGACATGCTTCATCATCAAACTCTTTCCGATCCTCTGAGGGTCAATGCATGTTGCGACTTCTTTCCTTACAAAGGAGCACTTTTTTAAGAAGAAAGGGTGTGGGATCTATATGAGGTAATCTTTAAGAACTCGATTATGAACCATGTCACCGGAAAACATTCAGTAAGTGAGAGTTCCATTAAGAATAAGGTCTTTCCCTTATATCGTATCTTTATATCCAGTGGGCACACCCTAGGATGAATCTAGGTTGACTCTCTTGATTGTAAGACTGTATATGAGGAGGGTGAGTCAAAACCTCAGTTTCACTCTCACTTCGTTCCCTTGACTTTTACAAAGATGGAGGATGCCAATTTTGGAGCAGTATATAAAAACAGATATATTAAACATGTTTGAAAGTGAATTTTCAATATGGAACGGTCCAGCAGCAAATTGCCGGTCAGCCCTCCAAAAAAGGAAAAAATAAGAAAAGGTGTGATGGGTTGTGGCAGGGGACGATCAGTGGAGTAGGTTGCGTGGGAGAGTAAATGCCACAAGTGGCAAGAATAAGAGGGAAAGAGTGGAAGGAGTAGCAGGATGGGTGAGGCTTATATTTTAGTAAGTGCAACAAGGATAAAAAAACAAATGAGATGGCGTGGGAGAGAAGCAATGGACGAGATTCAACTCAGAGAGCACAGGAATGTGTAGAAATGCAAGGGGGAAGAAGTCACCCAGGGAACAGTATAAGGAAACACATGACTGATAAAGATAAAAGAAAAAGTGGCTCAGCAGAGCCATCACCCTGCCCCAGAGAGTCAGACTAGAATGGTGCCAAGTCCAAGAGGAGCCTTCTAACTTTCACAAATTTGGCCTCCGAGGTCACATCATTTCGGCTTGATGCACCAAACCGTGGAATTCCTCACCAGATAGCTTCAGAAAATGTAGCACCAACTCAACTTCCAACAAGTGTTTGCAATGCAATGGGTCTCGCATATTTCTAACAAGTTCATTGTTATCTTTTGATGACAGTGGCCACAAGCAAAAACAAACAAAAAACGAGTGGAAACTGAGAAAAGATGACCTAACAAAATAAAAAAAAGTTAGATTTAAAAAATAAAACTTTGCAAGTTTGTTTGTCCTGCTGCACATGTTTCAGCCAATCAGAAGCCTTCTGTTTGCTGGACACTGGAAGTTAGAACAAAATAGTACCTCAATCACGTAGGGAGCAGCGGACGGGCACGAATTAAGTTGAAATCAGTTAGTGCTTGATCCCTGCTCCACTAAGAGGAACGGAAATTATGGCAGATTTGCCTTGTCGAATTACGAAGCTGTAAAAAAAGAGTGCCACGGAAACCAACAAATGGTGAGCGGCAGGCAGGCTCTAAGCCTTTTACTAAAAACAACAGCGTCTCGCATACAAGACACATGCACAAGCACATGCACTCACAGGCTCTACTCTAAAAAGCCCCAAGAAAAAGGAGTATTCAAATGTATAATTGTAACTCTGAACGTTTTCAAAAGTGACAAATATTAGAACGTCATAATCTGCAAGTTTGTCACCACATCATACTTGCAACTGTGAGTGAAAATGCAAAAAAAAAATTGTTGATGATAGTTCCACATTATGCAAGAAAAAAAGATTTTCAGTTTTTTTTTAAATAACCTATATTTATTTTTCATTTACTTTTTTTGTCCACAGTTTGTTTCATGTAGAAGTTCATGTATTGTACAGCTGGCAAATTTTAAAAACTGACAGAGATGGAAAGAGCCTACCTGTTTGTTCTTCTACACTATGCCACGTATCTGTAAGTTCTGCGCTTTTTTTGATGCTTAACTAATTTGGCCCAGTGACTCACAGGACTCAGGGTCTATAACTTGTCTTATAAATCCAAGCGACACTAGAAAATCAGGGTGTGTATTTAAATAATACTCAATTCGCCCAAACCTTTCAGCAAAAACTGCACACAGCTTCAACAAGAAACCCACCACGAAGGGCTCAGAGCACATCCCGCCAACATTCTAACCACATCTCTACCACCTCTCTTTGAACCATGCGCTCCAAAAGGATATAAAATCTCCTCTGCTACTCTATCATGCATAACTGCAGAGACATGTTCACTGTAACATGACAAGGCACGTCCCTGTCACATCACGAACCCCACCCGATTATTCCCACACAGGACAGCATCTACCACACTCATCTCAAAGTCCCAAGCTCACAGCAGCATTGTATTTCCACAACAGTGAAAACTCCTTGCTTTGCAAACTACCGATAACGTAATTTACCAACATGCCACCACAACCAAACAAAGCTCCAGCCTCCCCCAACATTGTGCCCTGCAGGTGAAAGGATTTATTTGGACTCAAACGCAGCAGATCCACTTATGGTCTTCCCTTTATTCAAGGTGGTGGAGACATTTCTCCCTCCCTCATGCAACAGAGGGCTGCCTTGTGCAACAATCCCCATGACTGCAGGGCCTCGGTGTGTCTCACCACAATTGGGAAATAGTGCGAAGTAAGAGAGGTTAGTCACGAAAATTGCCTGAGCCTTTGCTTGACATCGTAACCTCTCTAGGACTCACCCTAAGGGGGGCGGGCAGGTAAAGGATGGACTTGCAGCTTCCAGGACTCCCTGCCCCTAGTCAACCAAGCTATGTGTATCTCACCACAGTGCAAGGTGAGAGATAGCGTGCGGCAACGCATCGTTTCCAGCTCAACCTCACACAGCTCCAATAATACTGTGAGCGAATAAAATAAGGAAAATACCCAATAGAATATTTTACGGAAAAGCTGCATTCACTAGATTAATACAGACCCTCTGTCAATTTTCACCAATGGATTTCGCCCCATAAATGAAGGCACAAGTAGAAGAGAAGCAAAGTCCATTCCCATGTTCCATGGGTTTGTCTACTGTGTAGTTATTGATCAACTGTATGTTGAGAGAAAGTTACTCAGCACAGGGATATTCAGCAAAGAGACCCAAGGGATGGAAGTTTTTAAATGTATATTTTATGCAGTGTTATTTTTTACTGGTATGCACAAGTATCACTATAATGGTTTTGTTGGCATATCTTCTGACTCACTGGCAATAAATAGTCAGCAGTCTCAATTAAGGAGCAGAACAGGTCAATGAGGGTCTGTTACCACGTAAACATAAAAATACATTAAGCGGGTAGGGCAAAGGACCAGAGAGTGCAACACCAAAACACAAGTCATGTAAGAATGGAAGATAAGAAACCATCACCTCGGAGAGTTGGAAAGAACGCAAAACAGGCATCAGGGAAGGTGAGAGTGAATACTTGCAAAGGAGATTTATTTATAGAGAGGAGGAGATGTAGCACAGATGTTGTAATATTCTTTATCTAGAGATCTTGAAATCCTGTAATTGAAAATTATAGTTGGTACTAGAAACCTACACAATTAATAGGCCAAATAATGAAACATACCTACATATACTTCACGAAAAGCACTGTGTTTGATAAATGGCTCCTTCAGTTTGCATATACTCCATAGGGGGCACAAACTGGTTGACTGTGAAAACACATGTCCTGTTGGACAGGGTAGGATACCGGAGGGTGCCCCTTTTTGAAAATATCCCTTGCTCAAATTACTCAGATCACTCTTTGGTGTGATGTTGCAATATCCAGTGTCCAGCCCAGAGTACCAGAAGACAGAAGGGTGGATCTTTTCACAGTTTTCTAAACAGTGCCTCTTTAAATAATTGGGGTAGAATGTAGTAGGAAAGAGATACTGTCAGGTGGGCTGAGCCAGGACCCTTCAAGCATGCATTTGGCATAAAGAGTTCTTCACTTGATGGTCTCTACTATTTCCTTAAAAAAAGCTGCTTTATGGGTGTGAAAATGTTTGAGGAGGCCAACGATTAGTGGTTTCTCTGGAAAAGCACTGCCCTCAGATCATGCTGGGTAACATCTCCAGCATATCACACTCACCGCTATGCATTACCAACCTCAATACTTAAAACTTTGCCTTCCACTTTCACATTTTTAAGACCCTGTGAGGTGGATGAGCAGCTGAAAATTGATATCAAGATAAAAGTTCCAAATTCCCATGTGGACCCATATTTAGCCACTTGTCTAAAATAACTTATCCCTTCCATTGAACTAAAAGTAGCAAACATGATAAACATCTCACTCCAATCAGAAGTCCTGCCAGACCTTCTAAAGCATGCTATTATCATATCATTACTGAACAAAACACAAGGACAGACACCCCAAGATCAGGCCCTCCCCCAACATTTCTCTTCTCAGCATTGTCCTGAAAAAGATGGACATGGACAGCACAGCTCCAAGAGAACATGGAACTAAATCACTTCCTTCAAATGGGGATTAGTCCTGTGAGGACTATCGCAAAGGCCAAAACCCATGTGGGAAGCTCTTTCTCTAAATAAATTAGGACAAGAAATCAATCCTCTTTCTCCTTGACCTGTCTGCAAAATATAATAATAAAGGATATGGGTCTACCTAGTCACCCTAGGACCTGGGTAAGGCAAACATCAGAAAACACAACTGGCCCTGAAGGGGGAAGCATAAACCTAGACTCCTACGGCAATAGCAATACATACACCTTCAGTAAATGGGATGAGCTTAAACCAATTTATTATTTACAAGAATGAGCATGAGCAAAATTAGTTTAAAAATTATTTGAAAATATATAGACAATATAAAAAGTGAGGTTTAGTTTCTAAATATCACATTTTTAACATTTGCTCCCAAAAGTATATTGGTGCAGTGCAGGTGAAAATAAGAATCAATAGTGTGCAATAACAGTACAGATGGCTGGTAAGGACATGTGGATGAGATAAACAACATTCCCCCTTAGAGTGTATACATCCTCTGTCAAGCTTGGAAACCAGTGCACTGCAAAAAGTTGTCGACGTTTCAACCCCCTTAATACAAAAACTTATGGAAGGGTCATCATCAGGACAAAATATTTTTACACAGGAGTCACAAGGGAAGGAGAAAATCATCCTTCAATCAATTTGTAATGGGAAATAATCTCTCTTATATACAACAACTTGTATGCTCAAATTGGACTTACCCCCTAAGGTAAGAACAACCCACCATCCTAACAGCAGTGGGGGAGGACGTTAGTGCCCTGAGTGTTGTAGTGTGGTATGTATCCAACCTGTGGTACATAGCATACTCGCTCAGACTCAATGGGGTATGAAAAAAAAGGAAATTTAATCCAACAATCAGCACTCATGTGGTGACAAATAAGTATCAAAAAAGGGGGAAAGAAAATGGCACAGTATGCTTTTAAAGGGGTTACTTGGAGTAAACTAGGTAACGGACCTTGCCGAGTGCCTATGGGAGTGTGGAGGGGACACTATTTTGAGGAATGTTTCTATGTCATGGGCAGTTATATGTGAGTGTATCATTGTCACAAATGATAAAAACCTGCTGGGCATTACATACAATGGAAACATGAACATAAATCAGCAGAAAAGGGAGGAGCAATAGCAATTCAGAATGTCTCCCACTATCAGACCGAGAAACTCAACCAACTGTCTGACATTACCTATCATTCACCTCAAACCAAAGAAGATCATCTGTGGATTCCCCCAAGGATCGTCCCTCAGCATGACCCTCTTCAATACCTACACGATCCCCCCGGCAGTCACTGTTAAATCACATGGACTCAACATCATCTCCTGCGGTGACGACACACAGCTCATCCTCTCACTGTCTGAACATCCCTCCACTACAAAAGCTAACGTCCACAGAAGCATGATGAACATAGCGGAATGGATGAAGGGAAATATCAAGTACACTTCAACATTTTATGCACCCAAGACCAAAATACCCACCTAAATAACACTGTCATTCCCACTTCATGCTTGGACCTCACCATTCACAGGATTAAAGACTGCTTCTTTTGCATGAACATAATCATGACTGAAATCATCATAATGGTAGTAAGGAAGCCTATCTCATTACGCTTTGGTTGGCTTTGAGGTCATGAGACCACGATCTTCACGTACCATTCTGCAAGCTTGTTATCTAGGGATTCCTTTTGACTAAGAACTGTTGTCCATTCAACAACTCAATGTAGTGCTCAAGGAAATCAGACTCCAGCTCTCCCTACTCTGTAACGTATTCCTATTACCTCACCAGATCATTTAGGTTGAGTTGACAACAGCCCTTGTCATGTACTGAATGAACAGATGTAACATGTAGGTCCTGGCCTCCCCAAAATGCTCATTACCAGGGTATAAAGATCACTAAAGCAGGTTTCCCAAATATGTCTCAACCTTCTTAAGTTGGATCACATCAAGTCTGTTCTTAAAACATTACACTGGCTGGAAGTCAAGATTAAATTCAAATCAATTAAATTAAAAGTTATGAGGGCTTTTTACAAAGTCTTCTGAGAAAAGGGCCAAACCCCTGCAAAAGCTGCCTCCACACATACACCCTGGCTCTGAAACATTCACTCATCAGCTGGTGATCATATATAGCAAGAAGAACTGGCAGCGGTGTCACTTATATTTTGTATCTGCAGGCAGAACCTATTTTAGCAGCAAAATTATTTTTAAGACATCTGCTCTTAAGAAGGAACCCAGATTGAAACTACATATTTTATGTGTTCTAAGTCTTTTGATTTGACCTTTTTCTGAGGTGACTTGGGGCCTTCACTGCCTATAACTCCTCAACTAATAGAGGAGCCACGCCTGTCTTTACCTCATCTCTCCTGGCTTCTTACACCCATTCAATGTTGGCTTTCCATTTCCTTTTTGGCAGCTCATATTCTCTCCTCTTCACCTGTCTCTTCTCTCCCTAGTCTACTGAAAATTGTATCTTTATCTATTAAAAAAATATCTTAATGTTTACACTTTAGCAGGTCTGTGTATTTCAGGGGTATTCAAACTGTGGGGCAGGGCCTCCCGTAGGGGTGCCTCAAGTGATCCCAGTGGGGCATAGGCGCTGGCCAAAAGGAACATTATGCAGGTAACTGTGCTTTGTTTTAAGAAGAAAAAATATTGCTTTTTTTAAAAGGTAACAGAACTTAACTGCAATGTTTAAATAAATCAAGACACGTTGAAACATTGCCAAATTAGAAGAATAATTGTGAAAAATTCTGAGGGGGGAGCCCAATTACTTTTTTTTCCACTGGGGGCTGCGGCATTAACAAGTTTGACAACCATTGGTGTATTTCTTGGAGATAAATATCTTTCCTTATGAAGTTTGTCTCTTCTTGCATTGGCATACCAGTGAACTGTCAATTACATTTTCTCTCTTCTTTGACTAGCCGCTATTACCCCAGTTTCATCAGTCTGAAATAATCATGTGATTTCCATGTAGATTCCCAATCAGTCACTTAAACTACTGTGTGACAGTTGATGCTGGTCGTCTTTTTTCTTGGTCTGATTCGTTTTCAGGGTCGAACCTGTAAGTGCATGCCCTAGCGCATGAGCCTCCCTTTCGAGACTGTTGTGTACAGTAAAGTGCTTGGAGCCTGCCTGTTGCTCACCATTTGATGGTTTGCATGGCACTTTTCTTTACAGCCTTGTAACTTGTCAAAACAGACCTGGCATCACTTCAGTTCTTCTGTGTGGAGGATTGACCAAGCGCTGATTGATTAAACTTACTTAGTGCCTTTCCCTTGCTCTCAACATGATCAGGGTACTATTTTGTTCCTTTTAACTTCTAGTATCCTGCAAACAGAAGGCTTGTGACTGGCAAAAACGTGCCCAGCAGGACAAACAAAATTGCAAAGCTTTATTTTATACAGCTCACTTTCTTTTATTTTGCCAAATCGCCTTTTCTCACTTTCCACTCATGTTTTCTTTTGTTATTGTTTGTGGACGCCCTCCACAATTAACTAGTTCGAAATATTACAAAGCAACATTGTTTCTTTAATTTGTATAATTTCTGAAATTATGCTTTCACACATAATTGTGCAGTATACCCCAATTCACCCTACTTTATAACACACCAATCCAACCCACTGCAATCCAAACAACTGACCCTAATCCAATCCACTCCAACCCATCCCACTCCAATCTTTCCAACGCACCCCAATCTAGTCTGGCCCACTCCAATTCGGCCCACTCTAATCAAAAACAATCTGCCCAACACCATTCCAAAACAATCTGCCACACTCCAATCCAAAACAATCTGCCCCACTCCAATCCAAAACAATATGCCCCACTGCAATCCAAAACAATCTGCCCTACTCCAATCTGCCCCAATCCAAAGCAATCTGCCCCACTGCAAACCAAAATAATCTGCCCCATTCCATTCCAAAACAATCTGCCCAACTGCAGTCCAACTCACTCCAATCTGCCTCACTTTAATACAAAACAATCTGTCCCACTTAAATCTGCGCCACTCCCACCTGCCCCACTTCAATCCAAAACAATCTGCCCCTCTCCAATCCAAAACAATCTATACCACTGCAATTCGTCTCACTCCAATCTGCCCCACTCCAATGCAAAACAATTCGCCCCACTCCAATCCACCTCACCCCAATCTAATCTACCCCTCTCACAACCAGTCTATGCCACACCAACCCAAATCACCCAAAACCAATACACGCCATTCTAATGCACCCTAATACAATTTGCACCACTCCAACCTTCCCAACTCCAAACTGCCCCACTCCAATACAAGACAGTCTGCCCCACTCCAATCCAAAACAATCTGTCCCACTCCAATCTGCCACACTCCAATCTACCCCACTCCAATTCAGAACAGTCTTCCCCACTCAAATCTGCCCCACTTCATTCCAAACCAACCTGGCACCTCCAATCCATTTCAATCTCTCCCACCCCAATGGGCCCCACTCCAACCTGCCCCACTCCAATCCCAAACAACCCACTCTAATCGAAAACAATCTTCCCCACTCCAAATAAATCTACCTCACCTCACACCAATCCAATCCATTCCAATTCATCACAATCCACAACAATCTACCCCGCACCAATCAAATCCACCCCACATCAATCCAACCCACCCCAATCCAGCCCAGTCCAATCGGCCCCACTCCAATCCAATACATATCGCCCCAATCCAATCCACCCCATCCCACTCCACTCCAGTCCAATACACCCCACTCCAGTCCAATCTACTCTACCCCAATCCAACCTATCCCTCTCCAATTCACTCCAATCAAGTCCGCTGCTAACCAATCCACCTCACTCCAATCCAATCCACTTTAATCCACTGCACTCCAATCCAATCAAGTCCACATTAATCATCCCTACTCTTGTTCAATCCACCCCACTCCAAGCCACCTCAATCCATTACAACCCTCTCCAATCAATCACCCCACATCAACCCAATACAATACACCCACCCCAGTCCAATCCACCCCACTCCAATCTAACCCACTCCAATTCAATGCACCACAATCCACTACGCTAATGCACCGCACTCACTCCAATTCAACCCAACTGTCCCATCCACCCAACCGCTATTCAATACATCACACTCAATCGAATCCACCCCATCCTAATACAACCAACTCAATCCAATCCATCCAACTCAATGCAATCCACCCCACTCAAACCAATCCACCACACTCCAATCCACTCATCTCTATCCTACCCCAATCCAATACACCCCATTCAACCCCCCACTCCAGTCCAATTCACTCCATGCCAATCCAATCCACCTCACCTCAGTCTAATCCACCCACTTCAATCCACTCCACTCCATACCACCCCACTTCAATCCACCTTGTCCCACTCCAATCCACCCCTTCCCAGTTCAGCCCACCACACTCCAATCCAATCCATCAGGCCTACCCCACTCCAATCTACCCCACTCCATTACAATCCAGCACACTGCAAACCGCCCAACTCCAATCTAATCCACCCCACCCCAGTTGAATCCACTACAATCAATCCAATCCATCCACCACACCGCACTCTAATCCACCCCAATCCAATCCAACACAGCGCGTAATATCGCACATGGCAACACAGGAATTGGCATCACAGCCCATGACCTCACAAGAAATGACAACAGAAGAAGTGACAACAGTTACATCCTCATACATCCGTTTAGCAGGTCTTTAGTGAGTACATTTGAGTGTGGTACAATAGTTAACAAATGAGATTTTGTGTTGGGATGTGCCAAAAAAAGTGACGAAACCATGATTCAAACTCTAGGCCACAACTTATACATTTTTTTTAAAGCCTGCCACAAAGAAACTGGCATAAAAGAGAAACATGGCAGTAAATCTGTTCTGCTTAATTGGTTGCAAAGTCTGCATTTTAAGATGTCCTATGGGTTTAAGACACCTGCTGCTGAGATCTTTGTGTGCGATATAAATCATCTGCCATGTAAAGTGCTCTGACACCCTGCATTTGGATGAGTAGCACTATAAAAGAAATAAAACAAACCAGTGGCATTTAAATTGTTATTTGTGTAAATACTGTGACAGACCAATACATCCGACTTTCTTACAGTGCATGCATGTCGTGTATACAGGGACGGACCAAAGTCAAAAGCCTGACTCTCTTAACTACCTGTGAAGTTATAACCTGTGTGCCTTTGTTTCCCCTCCAATGCGTTTAGGTGTGAGGCTCCTGATATCTCCCGGCCAGGGTACTCCAACAAAAGGAGGCCTGATGGCCTCTTAACTTCAGCCTTTGTTATGGGCCCAGCTGGAACCTGATAAGCCTCCTCTCCGCTTGAACGTTGCTGCTCCTAAGGAAAATGTGCAGGCGATGCTGAATGTGTCCCTGTGTGTACAATTTATACCGGGACAAGTTTAGCATATTTTTGTGGGACCCAACCTCTTGGCAGGGTAGGCAGCTTCCACCCTGTAAAAAGAAAAATGGGTAGACACAGTCTACCCTCGACTCATGCCCTGATCATATGTGTTTGTAAAGCACACTTTGTGGCATCTTGCCACTGAATATCAGACATTTATTGTTACCCAACTCAATAGTATTCATCTAATCTCTCACAGGAGGATGAAAAGCTAAGTGGACCCAGCAGGATTTGAATCTGCACCCATGGGATCAAACAAAAGTTATTGAGCCGAAAGCATCAACCTTACTGAGACAATAGACTCTGCATAAATTTAGCTTAAATCTGGGCAGTAATTTACTAAAAGGAAAGTCACTTTACCAGCAACTTCAAAGGACCACCTTTTCAGAGCCTGATCCCAAAGATTCACCTCATCGATGCTTAGAGGAGGAGGAATTATTCCTCAACTCTCCCTTCAAGACCTGTTTTAGTGTCCTTCCCTGTTTACAGTGGTGTTGGCATCCCTTTCATGTCATCCACTCTGATGTCTGCCCAATGCTTCCCCACTCCCCCACTTTGTGTTTTGGATCTTTCTTTACCTGTAACATCACAGGTCCTTCACATTCCCTTAGCCCTTCCTGAATTTCCATGATACTTTTGCACTACCCTGCCACACCCCAAACTGCCCTTAGATATCAGTCTAATTTTTTTGAGTCCCTGGCTACCTATTGATCCTTCTCCAGGCCCAATCTGACCTATTCCTTTCTACTACTGCTGATACGTACTGGTCCCACATGCTTCTTCTCTGGCTCTCCACAGCAATTCCCTTTCCTCCCTACCCAGAGTTCTGCATATCCTATTATTAGCAGTTCCTCTGTTCCGGATGCACCTCAGTTACCAACTTGTTTGAGCTGTGACAGTGGGCAGATTCTCCACCTAGCCTGGAGCCTACCCAAAAGCCATTTCCATCTAGAAAACCAACTGAACAATTTTCATCTTGCCCAACCATTTTTTTCAGTCATACTCAGGAACAGTACAAGAGGAATCCTTATTAAAAATGCGTTTATGCCTCTGCCAGTGCCCTCTGCATCCCCCCATGCCCCACCCCGTCACCCTGCCACTCCAGCCTTTTCCTGCCTACCGCTAGTGGAACAGTAAGGCAACTGCTTTGTTTTAACTTATGATCATGAGAAGCCTGTTCAGATACTTCCTCAATCAGAACCAGCAGCAGCTCCTCCGATATGACGGAGAAGCGTTGCCCCCCCCTGCCATCAGCAGCAGCTTCAAAACCTGAAAAACAAAATGATAGTAAACCATGTTTATTATTGTTTTATTTTCTATGGGTGAGACTATGGGGGATATCAGGGAGGAGGAGTGGTGGCACTGCTGTCAGTGCGCATGTGGGTTTGGCCGGCCTTCTCAGGATTGCCAAACCGACATGCGCACCAAGCTGTCTCCAACCCGGACCTTTGTGGCCGGATTGGAGACAGCAGGCAAAGGGTCCTAGTCTGCCTGGAAGCATAAATCGAGGGAGCTCATGCTAATCCTGATGATACTCTCAAGCTGCCAGCAGCATGAGAGCAGAGTTAAGATTGGCCGCAGGGCTGGCTGGGAGCCTGTGCCTGCAGAAGGAGCCCGAAGAGCAGCGATGCAGCAGGTGAGTTTTTTTTCCGTTTTTGTTTTGACTCTGCCACCACTGCCTGCCCCCATGGGCTACTCTGCCCTGACACCAGCCACGACTGATCAGAATGTTCCTTTCCCAAAGAATACACAGTCCCAAAGCTGTCAACTTGTCCACAAATTGTGGCTGTCACCTGGATAAGGGGCACACATGAAACGTTACGATTTGTATCCACTGTTTAATCTCATTACCGAGGCATTTGGCATTTCATAGACATCATGACCACGTTAAGGCAGTGGAAAAACGGAGACAAGGCGATGCTGAGGAGAACGGTCCTGGGCCATGAAGTACTGGTGGAGACTGGGCTACAGAAGGATAGAAGCGAAGAGGCTGTCTGAGGAAGAGAACAGCATTGGCGGACAGGGGAAAGAAGAATTGGGAAGAAGGAGGGCAAGGTTAGGCAGTGAAGGAAACAGAGGATCTGTCGGAACCAGTGGTTAATTTGTGCCAGTTGGTGCCGGTGGGACCCACTGGAACTCACTGTAGGGGATGAGGTCTCTTTCTGACAGCCTGTCTACGTTGTATAAACAGTGCTTCTCTGTCCACACAACATTAATGGCTCCTCTGGCAACCCGGCGTGACTGACAGAGCAACAGGGAGCCTGTGTGAATGAGAGCGAGCAAGCATGCATGTATGCTAATCCGGGCTTTATGTGGGGTCCGTGCTCAGCACCTGCAGCATTTAAAAATAGACCTTGAAGTGAGCCCCTAAAGCACCCTCTCCTTCAAGTCCTTAACTTTAGAAGCAGACACAAGATTGCTTTGTCGACATTGTGCGCAGGACCCCTAAAGGCAATCCAAACCAATGATGCATACACTGTTACAGTTCACGTTTAACTTCATGGAGCATGGTGTATGTTTCCTTACTTCTTAAGGCAGTTTTTTCCTACATGTTGTTTCTGCCTTTTTTTTTAAAGTACCACATTAGTCCTGTATAGAGCACTTTTTGGCACTGAGTTTCCTCTAGGTGTCAGAGTAAATTCAGAAAGTGCATGAGAGTTCATGATGTAACGATAAAGACCCCATGAGTCGAGAGTGAAAGTCATGCACGTTTCTAACAGTGCCAGTTAAGGTGCCCTCTTTCTCCTGGTTCTACACCTGCGCACGAGCAGCATGTTTGCTAAGGTGCTAAAAGTCAAAGTCACCTCCAGACAAAGCATACAGCAACTGACTAGAATAACACAACGGATTTCTCAGCCTTTACAAGTCCGGTTTTGAAATGTTTTGTTACAGAAACCAAATAGGTATCAACCTGCGACAAATCTTTGCCTGGAACCTTTCATGTCATTTGAAGAGGGGGAAGGCTCACGAAGAGCTGAACATGCAAACCTCTGCGTACAAAGGTCACGCTGCGTGGGCGGGTCAGGAGACGTTTTGATACAAACGAGGGAAACTGTACAGCCCTAAACAGGGTTGGGCGGGGCTACAGGTCGTCAGGTCTGATGGTATGTTAATACCTGCCGGGAGCGACAGTGGGCGTGGCAATGGGTGGCAGTCGGGCAGGAATGTGTACACAGAGCACGTTTCGGTATTCCAAGTTCTGCTTCACTTCCAGGTGACCTTGAGGGCACTAGCTTGTCAGCAAACCAGCTCACCTGTTGCGGAACCTCTCTGCATGCACCTTTTAGGCACTGTCTACCGTCCCACCTCTCCTTCTAGCCTCCTCAGCTCATCCTGGAAGCCAAGTATGTATTGCGTGTGTTGTGCTTCTTTCCGGCAGTGTGCCCACACACTAGTACAGCAGAAAAACGGTCCAGGCTTTGCATTTGACGATCCGTATATATCTTTACATCGACTGATTATCAATTTCCCTCCTAGCGAACTAGCGAAGACCTTTTGATTTTGATAATCGTTAGACCTTTTGGGGGGCTCTTTCAGCCAGACTCCTTCACACATAGGTCAGTTTTGTGTCATTTACATTATCTTCTGCCAACTACAGTGGTTCCGTCATCTACATACATTGGTTAACTTCCTTCTGAGTGACAACATCCTGACCTTTCACAAAGAGTACATTCATATATAAAGTAGTTTCCTTCAGTGTCAGGGACTACTAAGGCACTGTGTCCTTTCTGATACCAAAAATGATTTTTGCTTTTAGCTAATGTTATTTTATTTGATTGACAAGGACCCAGCAGCTTCCCCAACGATAAAGTTTTGCAAAATAAACAGGACAAAAAAAGCAATGACAACCAAAAAGCTGGTAGGAAACGCCATACTGCTAGCTTTGCAAATTACTGTTTCCACATATCGTCCCTTTCATCTACCCACCTATTTCTCTTACAACTCTTTTGCGGTCTTGCCATTTTCTCCGCATATCTTTCCAGCACCATAACCCACCTGCGTTCCTTTCCATTTAGACATCCATATGTCCTTCTAGACAATTTTAAAGATCAACTGCCTACATATATGTTCGTCTGTACATATATATCTCTATTCTGCTCAGTATAATATGCACTTTATCAATTTACCTCTGAGTCGTTGCTCTATCAAGCTCTTGTGCATTTATCCATGTACACATTTCTTTGCTGCTCATCTGTTTCTCTATCTGGCCCACCAGCTCTATTCCTAAAGCAATTCATTTGTTCATCTCCGATCTATCTTCACATTGTGCTATCTCTATCAAACATTCTACCTGTCTTATCAGTTTATTCATTGCTATGCGAAACAATTGGTCTGTCTCTCAGTCTCTGCATCTGTTTATCCATTTTTCCCTAAGCTATATATCCCTCAGTCAATCTAGCCCTGCTCAAGTTATTCACCAGACATCCTACTAATTTGTACATTGAGTCACCTTTCTTCCCTGGTCCATCTGCCTCTCAGTCTATATATTCCTCAGTCTGTCCACTGTTCTATCAATTGGTATGGTCATCTATCCGCCTCCCACCTATTCATCTATTCACAGACAGAACGGTTACCATACGATTGGTGCATCTCTATCAATGCTCATAAGCGCTCTGGTTAGGACCAATTATACCTACACTATACTGTAAATATCATAGATATGCTGTGTGTACTTAAATGATTTTACTAGCCGTTTCTTTCTACTTGATAGTTCAAGGAGTACACCCCACCGTTTATGTTTGGTGTTATTAGTAACTGCAATGCTCATTACCTTATGTTGTTGTGCACACTTTCTACATTTCATTTTGTTTTAGTTTAAACCTAACTCTAGTTTTGGTTCAAAATAAAACAACTTACTGCCTCACTACCACTGTGACTCTTGGAACTGTGCCATACTTCAAGAAGCACAATTTATTAAACCTGTATTCTTTTTGTTAAACTGGAGTTTATTATGAATTCCAGAATGGCAGGTTGGGCCGATGGAGGGTAATTGCCCAATTGTTTCAGAATACTGCTTACTTCATTTACTCTGTTAGTAAACATTTTTAAGTGGGTATACATTCTGACTAATCTGTTGAAGGAATCCAAACCCTAGCCTGTTATATATGGGATAAAGTACTCCTGGTGTACACTATAAGGATATTGCAAGTCACCAAGGCGTTCCATGACCATATAGTGTTACATGTTCTAAAGCTGATTTCCTTTATAGGTTTATGAAACTCCAAGGTGACTTGCAATATCTTTATCACGTATGGAAGGGGGTTTATTCCTTATAGTACATGGTCACACCATCACCTTTCCCACAGACCACTTAATTCGTTGGTGTGTAGCTCTTTCATATGAAAGAGAGAAGAGATTTGCAAACATGAAGAATAGAAATAGAATCTCTAGTGCAATCGAAAACACACCAAAAAGTGGTTAGATATTAGTTGCAAAACGATACTAGAATCAAGACAGTTTTTTTCTAAAAAAGTTAATTGAATCAGAATGTGTAGAAAAATAAAGAAAGATTCTAGGATTTTAAAAATTATTCAGACAGTGCAAAATAAACAACAAAATAAACATGTTGTCATAAATATCACCTTTCTGCTTGTCACTATAGAGATAGAAAAACAGCAGGTACTGTGACATCAGTACTCAAATGAACGAAGTTGTTAGAGTTCAGTGGCTATGTCATTTCTTTATAATAGGCGACTGGATGCATCACAAGGCCTCTTCTATTATAAAGAAAATAGACTTTTTTTTGTATGGAGATTGCAGAATCCCATTGATCTTATATACATACTTTTTTCTCAAGGGAGAACCAAGGTACATAGCCCCCCAACCACCATACATATATTCCTGCATGTAGCTAAAATATTAATATCATAGGGGTAGTGCCATTCAAGTGTTAAATGTACCAACGTCCTTTAAAATACAGAGGCAGTAAGTGTTTTGAAAAGGACAGATAGTTACGAAGGCCATAGAGGTGAAGTCCCGTAATAACACAGTTAAACATAGATCTGTGGAGGCATCAAGATGATAACACTGACTCTCACAACATTGTGAAAGAGAAGTTAATAAGACTAAATCTACACAATTACGTTGACAACACATTTACCTTCACAGTATTTTGGTAGTCGAAATTATTGTCATAGCTCCGGGTTAATGTTTGGACTCTGATATGTGACGCAGAACTACCACATATTTAAAGAGCATCTATGCTGCTTTGCAAATCTGTGAATACAAGGTTTAAGGGTTAATTGGGAAACATGCACAGGTGTTGTAGGAACTAGCGAAAGGGTAGTACGGGTACTGCACTTCCTTTAAAAAGTTAATGCATTTTACTCTTTTGGTAAACCCATGGTTGCAGTCACTCTTACAATAAATGTCACTTCTCCTACTAGATATGCAAAAAATATGAGACATACATTTTACATCTGAAAATAATCAGTCTTGTTCAGTTCTTCAAAAATGGCGCCCGCATCCTAGATAAGACAGACTACTCGAAAGTCAAAACAACCTGATCAGGTTTGACCATGAGCCCCGGGTTAGTCTTGTTTGAAATACAGGTGCATTTGCTCAGAGGTGTCTATATATCTTTACTTATCTAGAATGGAAATTATGTAGTCCTGTCATAATTTTTATCATTTTCATATTGGATTTGCCTTGGCATGCAGACTGCTTTGCTGACTGCAGATACAAAGTGGTTACTCCTACTCAGATGGTTGTGCAGCAGTTCGTTTTTTGCCTTTGATGGAATGTGATTTTTTTTTTTAATTTACTGTTTTATATCACATTAATTGTGCCATTTTGCTATTTCATAATGCAGCACTAGTGGATGATGGACAGTTCAGCACAAGGATACCAAGAGTAGGCACTTCTTGAATCTGTCATGGAGAACACACAACTCTGTAAAATGTGTCAAACACTCTTTCTAATCCTCTCTTGTTCCTGATTTCTCTTCGATCCTTATTCTTCCCTTACGTATTGTAATTAAACCATCATACAAACAACATAACAAAATACACCCTAGGTTGATTTATACATAGAAGTTCCACATTAATTATGGATCATCCCCTATCTAAATTTTTACGAAATCTAAATTGATATTCCAGTTCAATTATCCAAACAGATGAAATAGGATTTGAGTTGTCATGATGTGTGAATTAGACCCTTGGACCGTCACAACCTAAACACAAGATAGGTTCTTTGCTGCACCTAGTCTGCAGCGGAAGTGAATCGTGGATACCCATTTTACTGCCTTCCTGTTTGAAAATAAAGTCATAAAAGCAGTTCAGGACGCTCACAAAAAATACAGATGTAGTATGTTCATGTAAAGGACCATCACCATTATAGTCTATAGACATAACGTTTGAGTTTATGATTAACCTTATATAGTAAAAACACTAATATCAACATTTGCTGTGCTGTTATTCAACTAAATCACAGCTATACGTTTATAAGACATTCTAAGAAGAGCTGCATAAGTTGGATTTTTTTTTCAAAGCAATTTATTGAGAATTTGCAGAGCTGGTTTTCTAGTGTAGGTGAGTGAGCCCCACAAGTAGTATGAAAAAGACAAACATCCTTATCATCATTTTACAACTCTACATTGTATAAAAATTCTTTCCAAAATTAGACATGCGCTGATTGACACAAAGAAGCATGACGCTGCCTGAACTTTAGATGATTTTCTGCACGGTTGCAAGTTACAAAATAGATGAATTTTGCAAAACCTGGCACCAATCCTAGCCTACCATTCTGGTGTCATCAACACAATCTTCATGCTAAGGTTGGCGTAATTTTGTCCTGCAATTGCTGTAGCAGAAAGCAGACCTTGCTGTGGTAATTTGAGCTGAAAATACGACTTTCTGGTTCCTCCATTTATCATATCCTCTTGTGACCAATATGGAGGAATTGATATAGATTAATCAAAGCACACAGGTGTGTTATTGGGAGCTTTTTGTGCACATTTATTGAAAAGTGACAAATCTATTAGCTATCAAAACAACGAGGGTCCAATATAATGGCCATCTCAGTCACATCTACAGTGGTGTTATATATGCATCCGGAGTAATATTTTGCATGCATTTTAATGAAAAAAATACTCCTAACAAAAGGAACCCGAATCTAAGGCATCAAAATTATTATTGACATCACTAAGTTAATCGGCGCAGGGAAACAGCCATTTCTTACTACAATTAACCACTGTGTGAAACAGCTGAGTTACAAATAACATCTAACAACTGAGAACGTTTAATTTCCCATTCAAGTTCAAATAACAACTATTCAATGTACGATGTTGCCCAATGTTAGCATTATTGTGACATTTTTTTTACCCACTGGTCTCAGAGGGAATACAGAAAGCAAGCTAGATCTAGAAAAACGATCGACAGAAAGACATTGGTTAAATCAGCCATGTAGCGTGGGCCCGTTTAGGGTAGATTCAAGTCAGATTTTCCGGATTCTCTCTATGACAATAATGTAGTTATGCTCATTTACGTAGAGAGTGGTTAACCCTGACATTCTTGCATGAGTCAGATCCTACGTTGACAGCCATGGTATAAATAATGTATTCTATATGCACCAACGGTGGTCAAGTACATCAAAGTAAGAGCCTAGTGTTTCATAAATTCTTCAAATAGGGAGCCACAGAGCAACTTTCCTTTTAAATACTTTTTGTCAAAATAATTTCACACAGTGCACAATTGTAGCTCATACCAGCAAGAGTTTTACAGGATGATTCAGAAACAAATGTGGAACTCTAACCAGTCATCAGCATAGATATATACCTTGCATAGTTCCCAGTATTTTGTGATTTTCACAGATCTCATACTCAAGGAAAAACTAGGACTTAGTGTGGGCCTTGCTTACCGTCAGCATAAATGGCTTTAGGGAGGGGTGAGGAGGGATTTAGTTGGGAAATGCAAGTACAAAACACCCACCTACACAAGGATACGCCTTTTGCTATTCACAGTCTACATTTCAAAAGTTACTTCAGCCAAAAAAGTCCCAAAACAGTTGAAAGTGTACTCCAGTCAAGCCATAGAGTAAGGCTCACTCAGACATACTCAAGACACTGCAGAAGAAAACAATGGAACCAGAATGAAAATAATACCCGATAGGAATTAAAATTCAAGGAACAAAATTATATTAACTTTTAAAATAAATATAAAATTGTCTTTAATTTGAAAAATAATATACATTTAATGAAATCATTTTTGTTTCATTAAAAAGTACGTTATTGAATATTTAAGTAATAAATAAAACTTTATTTTTTTTTACAAATAATTCTGTACTTAAATTTAAATACATTTTATTTCTTTAAATGTAGGTGGGATTTTTATTTTAAAGTTAAATAACTATAAGTTCAATAATCAATCATTCAATAAATATTTATAGCAATGTGATGCAACGTTTTATTTGATTAATTCTAGATTTTAAAAAACATATACAATTATTTAACATTAATGTTTTATATTAACATGTCTATTATTGTTTTTCAAGCTATACTTGAGCGATACATTTTCCTGTACTTTACATTAAGATCGGTGCCTTCTTGGCAGACACCTCTGATTTAAATGCGAAAAGATACTAGAATCAACTTTGCACTTGTAAATCTTAATCTGGGCGTCTCCACCACGGGGAGCAAATTTACACTCAGAAATAATTAATAGAAAAAAGTGGAAAGTTACTTCTAGATGCAGGAGTAGATTTGCACTTGAGTAAACCTACATCTGTAAATGTACCTTTATGAATAGGACCCTTTTTATCTAGAAAGCCATTCCCATTTAGATCAGAATTGCCCCCGCCCTCTTAAAATTAAGGAAAGCCACACCTCTTCATTGAGAGTATCCACCCTTGTCTTTCAGGCACTGAAGAATCCCCTCTATGCCGAACATTACCGTTTCACTGTTAGGTACCCATTGTGTTGTTGAAACAAGTAGAATTCCTGACAATGCACCGCAGGCTCTAGTCCTCTGTTCATATATCCATTCCTGGCTAGGCTTGCTCTATACAATACTTCTGTATGTCAAACAAACAAAATGTCCTCAACTTCAGGCTTTCAGCCGCTATTATATAACTTGTGAGGCAAATCTGAATTATCCAAATTAGTGACTCCTTTTTTAAAGGAATTCTTAAGGTTAAATGACTTGCAAAATATGTTTTAAAAAAACTATGGGAACAATGCAAAACACAGTGCAAGCCTATGTTCCACCGCCTGTCTTCATGCAGCTGATTGTCAGTTAGCAGCTGCTGTCAAGCTCTGCCATGAACTGTTATTAGTGTCAACAAAGCACACATACTGACAAATACTAAACTGCAGAAGGCAGCGCAAGGTATGAAAACCGATTTTGTATTTACCGGAGTTGAGACCTAGACCTTCATAAGTTCAGTAAAATGGTTAAAGTAACATTCCAGCACCTGCAATCATGTTGAGCAGTATGGACATGAAACCAGTAACACGACAACCTTGCACACACACCTCAGCTTTATGCTGGTCCTCACAATAGAGTCTGATCTGCATTTTCTAGTCAAAGCGGAAGATGTTTTCTCTTGGCATTCCAGAACTTTTAACTAATAGGATGTATTTCAAAGAAACCCTACCAGGGATCTGTCATCTTCACACTTCCATCAAGCCAAGTAATGTTTTAAGACAATGTTTCTGCCTAAGACATACTTGCATAACTCCACAGCTTATGGAAACGCCTTGATTCCTGGTATAACAAATAGAGCCTCGTAAAGAGCCTGTGGTGTGATGTGTGCATCCTTTCGAGGAGTTAGTATTGTATTCCGCTTACTCCCTGCTGCTCAGGCCATGCTACATAGGTGACGATGGCATAAAAATGCCTTAGTGAGTGGTAACATGTGCCCGCTCGCCAATAACATTGACAACAAAGTGACTTTCCTTTTTTTCAGACGAATGTGCTTGTTTATTTCATGACTCATTTTATTTGTTAAAGTAACAAATTCTCTGCGGTTTCTGGCTGTGTGACACAGTACAGGCCAGGACCATTTACCCAGGGATTGTTGTATCTAGGAGTACATTCCAGGCAAGACTGGCTTCCTTGCAGAGTCACTTCTTGTTTGGAAAATGTGTTTCTTTTTTCTCTCAAATGTGCATCATGTTCGCTATAATTGCATTCATTGTACCAGAGATACCTTTTCTCTGAACTTTTTATGTTGTCACCACTTTAGGCAGCCTATCTGAATAGTCATGGAACCTACATTTGAATAATCTCATTCCAGCTACACTTACTGGTACTGTTGCCTTTTCCACAGTGTATTCATCTTCAGGAGTTTCGTAATGCAGTGGCCTTCTGTTCACAGGACAGGGTGCGCCATTTCAGAGTGTCTGTTGTACTGCGACATTTGTTGTCATTTGGGATTGGAATGTTCTATGTTGTTGCAACTTCTTAGTTTTCTACAGCACTGGTGAGGCCGGGATTCCTTTGTCTGTCCGATACTGTTATGTTACAATGTCGAAATAATTGTCGGTGGATGACAGATGTTTCTTTTTTGCGTCTGCTGGTTTACCATTATTCTGCCATGATTACTTGTTACCCAGAAACCTATTGTGAGGCAGTCTCCAATCGACTATCACAAAGCTCACATTTACCTTTTTACATGCATGCAGCTAAGCATCTTGGGCCTGGTTTAAGAAAAGTGGTGCTGCACCCAGTGGAGCGCCACTTTTCTTGGTCCCCTTTGCAGCCCCCTAATGCCACCATGTGTGTGCCGTACCTAAGATGCAGCGCACCATGGTGGTAATTAAGAAACTAATAAAAAAATTACACTAGTTTGGAGTTTTGAAGGATTAGCATAAAAAAAATGTAAACTAATCCTGCAAAGCTCTTTGAGGCCCATTGTAATCAATGATGTGCCCCCTTTTAACGCATGCTCTGATCAGGCGTTAAAAGTGCAGCAAAAAATGAAGCAAAGAAAATCTCTTAAATTTGTTTGCGCCATTTTTTCAGCCCCCCTAATGAGGGTATGCCCCCCTTGCAGACATTATGCCAGGCACAGGCATAATGTAGCGCAAAAGGTTACAAAGTGTAGCAATGCGTGCATTGCGCCACTTTGTAAATATGGCACGGGGGTTTTGGCCTTGTTGGGCCACATTAGCGTAAAAAAATTACACTAATGTGGCGCATGGAGGTGCTAGGGGCTCTTAAATATGCCCCTTAGTGTCAAGCGACTCTCCCGGGTTGCTCTTGTATGGCTCTCATCTGTAGAATTCAGTTCTTTGTGCATAACTGCTCATACTTCTGCACTATAGTTGGCTTTTTTTCTGTTAAATAGATTTTTTGCACAGTTGTTTTTTTATGTTCTGCTCAATCTGTTACTTCTTTTCTATATGCCCTAAATACTCTCTTCGATTCTGTCCATTTAATGCTGTGTATGTTGAAGTGTAACCAGATAAAACAGCTAAATCTGTCTCCTTTATGAGGTCGGGGGTATTTTTAAGGGGTGAAATCCTGCATAATTCCTGATTGTTGGGTTTTTGCTTTTGTTTATCTTGCCTATTTTTTTCCTTTCAGTTCTGTGTTTTTTCACGGAATTGTCATCTGCTGGAGACAGGTTTGAACAGAAAATGTATCTGTGTTTTGTAGAAATTATTAAATTATTGAGACATTTTATGCTCGAGCTAATCTCCCATCAATATTACATGAGATTTTTGTATGCAAAATATTTCCTGACATGCAGTTTTTATGCGGAAAGCCAGTACAATGTATTCTGTGTAATATGTATTAAGCGAGGGAAATAATTCACAGATTTCCTAACCCAAATCCATGAATCCTATTGCAATACTATTTATGAATTTGGATCTTTGGGTCTTGTTAGTTGGATTGTGAAACCGTAGCTGCTGTTGTTTTCTATTAGGCCGATGCTTTCGCTTCTCTTGAAAGCTGGTGAAAAACTGGTATTTTAAATTACTTGACGGACATGCAGTAATTTCCATGCTTTCATTACCAATTGGTTCAATTTTTGGTCACTGTCTAATAAAGATAAAACAGAAATCGCAACTTGATTTATATGTTGACATTGGTTATATGCTATTAGGGAGATCTCTAGGATTAATTGTAATCTTTGGTAGTATGTTCTCGCTCATAGGTTTGTGTGATGGCTGCTGCAGCTTCTTCTATTCCCAGGCCTGCATCCCTCCTGGTCAAGTTCTTTCATGCTGGAGCCTTCATCCAAGTAGATGTGTTACCTAGTTCAGTATCCGTTTTCAAATGTAGCTTTTGCACATCTATCAAGCCTACTGTATGTCTTAGTAATGATGAGAAACTGTATCATTTGTTGTGGTCGTTCTAAGACAACCGCAAACAACATATGATTCATAGACTCAACCTTCACCTCCATCACCATGTGTAAGTGGAGACAAGGGAATAAGAGGGTAGGATGTTAAGGAGGAAGTGAAAGGAGTAGAGAGTGATAGATAGTTCTATGCACATAACAAGGTGCCACCCAAGAGCAAGAGACAGTGTAATAGAGACAGAAGTAAGACAGTGTTTTTCAGATTTTGTAATCAGTGACTCTTTCGAAACACAACATTATAGAGATGTCAGATGCAACAAACACTTGAGTGAGCAGCATAACTTATTCTAGGTATTTTATGATGAAAATGCTAAGGTTTAAACCTCTGTTCAAGGATAAGGGGGGCCACTTGATGGTTGAAAGAAAATAATATGACCTATGCTTGCAATGCATAACTTTCTCGGGTACTCCTCTGACTGTACATGTGGCCTGGCACTCAGGCCTCACTACCCTTTCAAGTGAGCTTTCACCAGGGTGGCCTGGGAATCATCAGGAGGGGTAGCTTGGGTTACATCCTTGCCCCAAGATGCAAGAGAACAGGACTTCTGATTTTTGATTAGGGGACGTATGAACCAGACAACAGGTGATTTGTAAAAGTAACACAAATCCTATTTTATTTGATGTTTTGCAATATATTTCACAGAATAATATACAGAAGTGCTCTGTGGGCCAGAATCAAGAAGTATTTTCAGAATATTGTACAAAGGATCAGGGCGTATTCAAACTGGCTTTCATTGAGTTCATTCATGTATCGGTTTAAGGCAAGTGTGGAATTGCTGCCTATCACCTGATATAGAGTGTTGTGAACATGCAGCTATGTGTCATCAGCATATATCTTATTAACATCACATGGGTATATGAACTCATGGTGGTGTGATAGCATATGCGCTCACCATTAACAATGATATTGTTAAAGATAGGAGTAAACCAAAACCTTCCCATAGAATAAATGAGATTGGTAACTAGATGTAAGAAGATTGTGTATTAAGGAGAACACGAGGTCACACCTGTACAACTTGGAGTATGTGGATTTCTCGATTAAATGTGTGACGTCTAAGTTGAGCACATCCTGAACTACTACAGCCACATAAGCTTAAGGGTTTGCTTAGGCCATCCATTCAGGTTATCAGATCAGACAAGAAGTGAGACCTTGAAGAGTGATCCAAAATAGAGATCAGGCACCAGAGAAAGGTTTGGTGGAGCCTAGTCAGAAGTCAAAAGTAATGCTGGTTGTCCATGAATTCTAATGCAGACCAGATGCAACAATGTGATTTTATTGCAGTTGCTGGTCTATATTAAATGTGGATCTATCTGCTAGTTGTGCGGAATATCTCTCCTAAAGCCTTGGTTGTTACCATGGGAGCTGTGAGGGGTAGTCAACATTATCAATACACTGTCCTTTGAGGCAGTGAATGGTGTGCAGTAATTTCCTCATTTGCATATCATTTATATGATGCCATAGGATTAGCTGGTACAGTGCTGTGTTTTAGCCTTTCAGCTGAATTTAATTGATGCTGATCATTGCTTGGAGTTGGATCAAGCTGGAATCTATAAGGTGGGACCAATTCATAAATCCCGTTTTAGGTGAAATGTGTGCTTATTGACAACACCGGCTGGATTTACCTTTGCAAACAATTAACAATAGGATACCTAGTAGCTGTCTATTTACTCTAACATGTGTAACTCAAGACTGCAAATAAATGTTTAGGGATAACTCCCAGGAAAGTGGTGGGAAGTGTTTTATTGCTATTGTCATGCTTAGACTGTTTACTGCGTACAGGTGATCCCTATGATTATTTCTAGCATATCTATTATTAAATTGGATTGCACATATAATCTGTGAATAATCTGCATTGTGCCACAGACTTCCAAAATCGCTCTTTAGTGCAACAGGCTGATGTATGAAAAAGTAGCTGGAGGAACCCCAGAATTTAAAGGTTGATTTCTATTATGGAACCACAGCATGTAGTCAGTAGAGTCACAACAAGTCTATAGAACAACTAAGTGGTCAATTTAGTGATAAACCTCCGGCTGAATTTTCCAGGGCGTGTGTTGTAGAATGTGTTATGCCACCACAAAATGTAATGACTATATTGGGCACTATGAAGAGAGTGGCTAGACACCTTGACAATCTAAATAATGTATTAACAAATTTGCACCTGGGTTATGCACATTGCTTTCTCACCAGTGCATTTTCTAGGGATTAGACAAGGATCAGATTAACGTTGTGTCAAAATTAGGATAGCTGCATTTTAAAAATCGTTTTATAAGGTATATGCTTTCTGAAATTGGAAAATTACTAACCAAGGGTGATTGTTGTTGTTTACTAAAACGGCTACAGTGGGACTAAGAAAGTCAGACTCCTAAAGGCCTCCTAAAAGCATGAAATCATAAAAGCAATAAAATAAAATTTGATTAGCTCACAGACTTACAAGACTGAAACAGGGCCATGTTAATTATCAAAATGGTGTCACAAAACATTTTTTCGAACCAATAATAGATGCCGCATGATTAAACTACTTTTAAAGCAGTACACATGATGAACTTATTGAAGGCTCCAGTAGCTTTCACATGTTTAATGGAACATGAATAAGTTATTCAAGAGTGGTATTTTTGCTTATTATTGTTAAGTTTCATTCAGTTTACACACCAGCAAAAAAGAAAATAGAGATAAAAAATAGAAAATGTACATTAGAAAATGCACAGTAATAAATCCTTAAATATATTTACTCCACTGTAGTGCCACATATGCCATTGCTATAACTGAATTTTCCTAGATCACTACCATTATCCAATAGCTATTAGCACTTCTATTGTATCTTTTAAGTGTACATCCAGTTTCATAATCAATGTGACATTTTCAGGATTCATCAGTTCATGAATAATGAACTTTGATTAGACTTCATCAAGGGTAACAAAAATGTTTACATTATTAAAAACAGTGATGTGAACAACTTTATTTCATAAAAACAAAATATTAAAGACTACTTGCAGTCCCTGGCCTAACAAGAACATTGCCTTTCTGAGACAGACAGCCCCTGTAGGCAACCAGTAATAACCAGGAAAAGAGGAAACTGACATGTGAAATTAAAACAAGATCTGCATGTCTCTAAAGTCATAGGCTACCTAAAGTAACTATACCCTAGACCAATGTCTGATGATATAAACATTTGCTGTAAGAAGGTAATTTACCAATTAGCTGAGATTATCGTGTCTACTCCAAGTGGAGGTAATGAGTTTCAGTTCATATCTAAATTGGGAATTCAATACCACATAGCATTTTCAATGTATTTTGCATATTTCAATTGAAGGATCATCTGTCCAAAACCTGTTTAACCCCCTGAGTGGGAAAGCTGGTGTATTACGTTTGTGTGGTGCCTGCAATATTTTATAAATGTTCAATAAACTTGATTGCCATAGAATTCACTTATTTGAAACAAAATTCAACCCAAGTTGGTTATATGACAGTAGTCAGTCATAGTATGATTCCTTGTGGGAGATCTAGAATTTAACACATTGCCAGAGCTGTCTATTAAGTCTTCTTCAAATGTAAAAAGTGGTTCAAACTAATATTTGTTCCCCTTTCAGACTGGTTTTGGTCAACCATGCCATTGCTATGAATTGGAATATGATTGAACCTATCCCTCGTTTGAAGACATCAGAATCATAGCCCACTAATAGGAAGCGGTCAACAGCACAAAGGTACCAGAGACTAGTGTGTGGTGTGAGTGTGACTTACTTATATTGTGTGGATTAGTTACTGGTTAACTTAAATGTGGCTATGACTTGGTGTTTCATGGAAGAGGTGGTCCCAGCAAGGACGTCTGATTTGAGGGTAGATATAAGCAGTTTTCATGGTGCTCGCATTAGCGTATTCCTGGTGTTGTGAGCAATCTAAGAGTAAGGAGTGAGGATTATATTTTGTTCCAAACAATCCTGAGCTAAGCAAAATATATATTTTTTAATCAAACAATTAAAGAGGCAGAAAACTGTAGAGATGTGTTTTGAGTGGAGAAACTACCTCTAACAAAATAAAAGAACAAGAGTATGGTGGGATGGAGTTTTCTTAAGGAAATACTGCCACACCTTGCATTGGCAAGCCCGCCTACATTTTTTAGAGAATCCTTGATCCACGAGCCACCCACCAGTGTTCAGACCGCAGCATATGTATACTAACCTTCTTCTCTGGATGCCTTCTCCCCGCCAAGCACCCCTTACATAGGTTTTGACTGCAAAATAAAATAAATGCAATCTTTGTCATTTTCAGATTGTTCACCTGACCTTCTTGAAGTAGTGTGAAGGACAAGCCTGTGACAATTTAGGAGAAATGCTTAACAGGTCAAGATCGTCAAAGACCTGGTCATGATATTTGTACAACTTACTATTTAAAACATGTTTTTTTGATCTGAAAAGCGTTTAGCAATTCATGATTATTAATATTAGAAATACTTTGCATGAGATCTGTGGTCCAGAAGAAATTATTTTCAGTTTTTCTGCTGCAGAATGTATGAAACGATTCTGGTGTCTGAATGTTTTTCCAGGTGCTGAGGGAAGTCTACGATGCTAATGACCAGGTCTATTTCCAGTTCCCTGTGGCCAACTTGACCCTTGCTCCACTGAGCGACATTGTAGATGGTTATAGTCAAATGCCTACGTCTGGTGATCACCACCTGCCCGCAACTTTGTACGTGCCGGGATACACACTAGGAGGACAGACCAGCAGAGGTAACACACTTTCAGCCACTGTACGTGCCTGGGCGCTCCAAAAAATCGGCAGCAATGTCATTAGAACCGCACACTCTCGGGGCTGTGGTTGCTAACCCTCCTCCGAGGGGCACTTCAGACTGAGGGTGTTGTAGTGATAACCCCTCATCAAAGCGACACTGCCAGCTCTGGGTGCTATAGAAACAGTCCCTCGTTGTATGATGCCAGCAAAGACTGCGTGTTGTGAGGAGCAACCCTTCATGGAAGGGTGTGTAAAAGCAGTCCACGTCCACTGGGCGCTGTACAGATCATTAAGGGTTGGTACAATCCCTTGTCTGCAAAACACTGCAACCTATAGGCACCGTGAGTGGGGCAAACCCTCTTCCCTGTGGCACTGCACATTTGGTTCTTCGTGCGGTGGTGGCGGCAGGCCATCATCCCAGAAACACAGCATAGCTCTTGGGTTTTAGAAGTAATACCTTCTCTCAAGAAATTTGCAAAATGTGGGATCTGCAAGAGAGATTTCTCCTCCTAGCAGCATGAACACTGACGGCAGCCATCAATGGGCGCTGTAGCGGCAACCCCTCCTCCCAGGAACACTCATTCCCTCTAGTGGGGACATCGCGCAGGGGTTGGTGATGAAACGGATTAGTAGCCCATAGTGCCTCACCCCACCCATGATGCTGACATAAAAAAAGAGAGCCTGACCCTTATTCCACCCTCCCCCATTCTACCCTACCGCAGGCCAGCATTGTCAGAAAAAAATCAAGCAAAAAAGAATTACAAAAAAATAAACAAAAAATTACACGATCAAGAATTCCCCTCCTGAAATAATAGTAACCCCACCCTCAAATAGCCCAGGGTGTGTAATCTGGTGAGGCGTGCTGCGGTCAGACGGGACTTTAGGCAGCAGAGAGCCGGGAGAGAGACGCGTCTATGGGGGATAATCCCGCAATTTAGCGTTTATGAAATCACAGAGACATCTGGCTTCAGGGAGGGCCCCGCGGTCACGAACGCACGACGGAAATGCACCTTACACGCGCACAGCGGGAAGCAGAGACACAAGATGGCAAACCTGGCTGGGGTTTGGATCAGCTGGAGGGGCGTGGCGGGCAAAGCCCGGAGGGGGAGGGCTGGGAGCGGAGAGCTGAGGAACACACAAGGCGACTGAACCCTATAACGTATGCTGCGAATGGCACAGCCTGAGTATTGTAAAGTGGGCATAGTGCCGCCCTCCGCTAAAATGTGCACGGAGGATACGAACACGTGCAGGCTAGATTGCCATAGGTTTTTTTGAGCATTTTACCGAGTGCACACGGCGCAGTGGGGTTAATGCTATGCGGAAGATATTGGACGACATCCATGACTTAAAATGTGTATTTAAATTAAACATTCTTGTAGTAAGCATGTAAAGAATGACGTCATAAGTGCATCTACAGGTACAAGGTGTAACATGGTACGATGCCGTACTGACACGTGCCATATGAAGTGCCCAATGTCAAAAACAGAATGGCAGTAACCTTGTCAGATGGCCAGATGCACTGTTAAAAGTACCACATGACATGTGCAATGTGACAACTGCTTGGCATGTAAAATAAGGACACCGCTCTGCCCACCCTTCTGCCGTTTTGTACCATTATATCTTTCTTGCCCTGGAGTACTGCACTCTCCCTTCCGCCTTTATCACTGTTTCTTCCTGTCAGAATCCTCTTTTTTCTCTACCTGGACATCACCCCCCCGCCCGCATTACTCCCCCAGCCTGCCGTCTGACCTTCCATCACTCCTGACACATATGACCCAAATCCCCTCTGCCTTCCCCGGTCTTCCTGGCTCAGGCTGCCTCTTCTATCGGTACAGCAATCTGTCCCCCTTCCTGTTCTCCTTATTTCCTCTCTACCGCCATCTCTCTATGCCTTCCTGGTTTACATCTTCTCATTTTTCCTCCCTTTACTTCTCCTGCCTCTGTCCCTTCTGCCCATTAATTCTCTACCCACCACAGTCTAGCTTCTTCTTTCTATCATCCTCACCCCCTGCCGCTCATGTCGTTCCCCCTTTCTTGCATTCCACCTCTAATTATTTCCTCTTTGCTTACCTCTTAAACCAAATCTTTCATCCCCGCACTTTCCCTCCTCTCACTCGCCTTCCCTTCGTCTTCCTTCTCTCTCTTTCTCGCCCCTCTCATTTTCTTACACTTTCTTTTCTTGCTCTCTACTCCCCTGTTCACCTTCGCCTTTCCCCCCCTGTGCGTACTTTCATCTCTCCCTGCCTTGACTGCTCCCTCTCTCTCCATATCTGCCTCCTCCCCCACGCCCTCGCCTTACCTCTCCCTTCCATGTCTTCCTACGCTCCCTCTCTCACGCCCACTGCTTCTCCTGCCCCTAACCCGGGCGCCTCTCCCCCCGCCGACCAGGGGCCCAGGCGCCGCTTTCACCGGCCTTACCTGCGGGAGGGGTTCGGGGCAGTCCGCCAGCCTCAAGCTATCCAGCGGTCCCGGGTGTTGTTCCTCATGTGGGACGGAGAGGGGGTTCCCGGCCGCACAGCCTCCCCCTATCTGGATGCTACGATTGATCAGTCCCAGACACGAGAACGTGGATAAATGGCAGCGATCAGAAAGAAAACAATCCCAGGCGTAAAAAGGCTGCCGTAAAAATGGTAATCTCGGCGGTGATTTTTTTCTTCTATTTAAAAAAAAATATATAAATCAAAGCCAGATGCCACAAGGCGAAAAGATCCGGCTGATCTGGAAAACAGGGCTGGATCTGGGCGAGGGAGGGAGGGAGATGACAGAGTGAGAGAGAGAGAGCGAAGGAGACGTCACGAGAGACTAAACCAACCTCCTAAGCAGGAGCAGGAGAAAACACACAGATCTACTGTATTACAGAAAGGGGAACCCGGCGCTTCAACGATTTACACCACCTAGTGCTGCGGTGAGGGATATATCCTGTAATCGGCAGCTCCCGCAGGTCCCACCGCTCAACAAGACAGAGCCAGCAACAGACCGGCATGCAGCCCGACACTGACACCCAAAGGGAGGCCGCCTCTCGGGACCACGCAGTACCAGGTTAATGAGTGCAATAGCTAGATACCACACGCAAAAGTTAACTGGACAGCATACCACACGCAAAAGTTAGCTGGACAGCCGTCAAGCTAGGCAGCTTACAAAAACACCCAATCACGGACAAGAGGGTGGTACCTTCCTAGCAACCCACAGAGGGCAACCCTCTACTGTGTAACGGAAATTGAGGTGTTGGCACACCAATCGCAGAAAAATAAAGCACCAAGAAGACCAGAGGGAGCAGCAGACATCCTCCAACAACCAGTTGTTAGCTACTGCCACCCACTAACACTAAATGTTCTACAGTTTGGGATGAAGTCTAGTGGAGAACATTGTCTGTCTTCAGTTACCACTGCCATTGCATGAACACTGGCACACAGCACTAGGCATATCAGGCTACAGACATCGGGAGTTGCTACCATTCACTGTTCGTCACGACCAACAGACGCCAGGAGCACCAACCACCCATGACTGCATCAACCAATAGCGATTGTCAACATTTAATATGGTGAGCCTCTGAAGAAGGTCAGTGTCAGTGACATGGCACAACTTATAGACCAATAACAATAATCAAGTACACTGTTCCACAGAGAAATAAATAATAGTAGAACAATTACTATACAGGGGAACTTGATAGTCAGGAGCAGAACAGCCCTCACACATCTAATAGGATGTCAAGCTTCATCACTGGGAAAGCTCCACGTCAGACCGGCATTGCAATGCCTGACGGGCCACCCCTTTATAAAAAGGAGGTAGCGCTTAACCGGAGATGTGGTTAGCAATGGTGGATGTGCTTATAATAAACACAAACTAGAGGTGTGTGCAAATCTACCTTTTGGCCAGTTTCTTAGACTACGCCATAACTGCAGTTCTATACAGACTTTTCAAACTCAGTCAAATGACCTCAAGACCAAGCTGTATGATAGACACTATCCACACCAAGGTATTAACTCTGCTTACAAGAGGGCTTGTAACAATCACGCAACAATCAAAGAGACGCACTTTTGATGCCTACTGTGAAGGAGCCAGAGACCCGGTTGACGTGCATCTCTACCTATACTCCCTTGTCTAACTCTGTGAAGAAATTGATTCATAAAAGATGGGCAATCTTATTGAGTGGTGGCACACAGGTTCAGAAACCTCTGCATTCAAAAGGACTGCAAATATTAGGGATCTGGTGGTACACACCCGCCCACGGGTAATCAAGCTCTACCTTTGCAAACCACCCTATGGAACCTTCCGCCAGTCACTGGCCACTTTCCTTGTGGCACATGTAATGTCTGCCCTCTGACTAGACGTACAGAGAGACTAAAGCCCTCATTACAACCCTGGCGGTAAATGCTGCTTACCGCCGTGCAGAAGACCGCCAACATACCGCTGTGACCGCGGAATTCCACTACAGCTATTACGACCCACAGCTCGGAATCCGCCATAATACAGTCACCCACACAAGTCCGCCACACCAAAGGCCAGTGATAAACTGGCGATAACAAAACCACCTCCTCCCCCACAACTAACAACATGGGAGGAGCAGGTCTTGGCAATACTGCATCCTGAGGGCCTCGCAGGAGTAGCAGGAGGACTCGACTCTGGTAAGTCAAAGCTTTACTATTATATCCCCCACCCTACCTGCATGCCATCACATACTCCCACCCTCACCCTCATCCCCATCACTCCAACACCTCACATATGCCCCACTATCACAAGCCACCCATCCCAACACCAAGCCCTGCATGCAACACCAAAGCATGGACACCCATCACCAAAGCATGTCCACTACAGATACCCACACAGACCCCGACTCAAATATCACACAAGGACCAAGACAAGAATGCAAGCACTGGAGTACAGGGTCACTCACCCATTGCACACGATGGCACACACAGAAGCAATAATCATGCCTTTACACCACTGCAGGACCCCAACCCAACGTCACCGGACAGGAGGTACCAGACATGTCCAGTCCCCCCCACAGAAGAGACCCACAGTGATGACAGCAGCTCTGCACAACTGGATCAAGATGACCTGCCCGGCCCATCAGGGACATCGGGACAGTCGGTTCCCCTCACACCGGCACAAGCCACTACAGAGCCTCCCCCCTCAGAAAACACCAGCACAGCACCCACCCAGCAGGCCCATCCCTCTGTCCCCAGGGCACGTCAATCAGCAGTGTGTCCACCACTACAGGGAACCCAGGCAAACCCACCAATCCAAGAAAATCAGGGACCTGGGGGCAGTGGCAGTGCGGACACGGTTCAGGGGACAGAGGCTCAGGAAAACAGGGAAACTGGGAGGACTGCTGTGCGACAGGGGGAGGACAGGCCCAGGGAATCCACTCTCCACGAGGCCCTCTCCAACATCATGGGAGCTTACCATCATTCCCAGGAGACGATGGCAACGGTACTGGCCAAGTTTCAGGAGACCCAGCGGCTGCAGGAGGAACACTATCTGGGGATCAGGGAGGACCTGAAGTCCATTAACAACACCCTGGTCACCATTGTAGGGGTGCTGCAAGACCTTGTCAACACCAGGAGGGACACAGTGGCACAACAAGGGGCCCCTGACACTAGCCTGGTCGATAAACAGCCCTCCACCTTTGCCGGCGCTAGTGGACAGGAGGCACCGCCAGAGGAACACGACACCAGCACCCCACCCCCTGCAGGTGGAGAACCACCCCGCAAATGTTCCCTGAGATCCAGGAACAAGACAGAGAACATTGCCAAGATCCCGACAGGAAATGAGACCCCCCTGAATGTCACCCTTCTGTCCCACTTTATCACCCTGTCCATCCTTAAACTGCCATTATTCCACTTCCTATTCCCCTTTGGACAATGCACCTGTGAAACAAATAGACTGGACTCTGCCATGGGCATTCCTCCACCACCACCCCTGCCCATTTTACAACCCCCTCCACTTATTTGCACAGAAATAAACACACTTCAATCACAAAACAATCTGGAGTTAGTCTGTGCTTTCACAAACGTGTAATTGCAATAACCATGGAATATAGCAATGTCAGTTTAATTGTTCACATACCGATGTAACACGGCTGTAGGCCTGGAGGAAATTTAGCAGAGGGCACAAAATGGGACCCACATCTGTGAAATGGAAAGGCAAAGTGACAAGTCAGGGTCCATACACTGAGTGAAAATGACAGACTTATGCTAGCTCCAACAATAGTGTGAGATGTGGGAGGCAGTGTCATCTTCTTACCTGTGTCTCACTGGAAGTATTGCATGATTATGTTGTTTCTGTTATCAATATCCTCTTCTTCTGCCTCCTCTTCTTCACTGTCCACAGGCTCTACAGCTGCCACAAGACCACCAGCTGGACCATCCTCCTGCAGAAAAGGCACCTGCCGTCGCAAAGCCAGGTTGTGCAGCATACAGCAGGCCACAATGATCTGGCACACCTTCTTTGGTGAGTAGTAGAGAGAACCACCTGTCATATGGAGGCACCGGAACCTGGCCTACAGGAGGCCGAAGGTGCGTTCAATCACTCTCCTAGTTCGCCCATGTGCCTCATTGTAGAGTTCCTGTGCCCTTGTCCTGGGATTTCTCACTGGGGTCAGTAGCCATGACAGGTTGGGGTAACCAGAGTCACCTGCAAATATCGAGGGACAACTGTTAGACACACACTAACCCGTAGGGACAACCCCATACCCAGAAAACTATTCACACTGTATAGGGTCCTTGTCCTCACCTATTAGCCACACACGGTGCCTCTGAAGTTGCCCCATCACATAAGGGATGCTGCTATTCCTCAGAATGTAAGCGTCATGCACTGAGCCAGAAAATTTGGCATTCACATGGGAGATGTACTGGTCGGCCAAACACACCATCTGCACATTCACAGAATGGTAGCTCTTCCAGTTTCTGTACACCTGTTCACTCCTGCGGGGGTACCAAGGCCACATGCGTCCCATCAATGGCACCTATGATGTTGGGGATATGTCCCAGGGCATAGAAGTCACCTTTCACTGTGATCAAATCCTCCACCTGAGGGAACACGATGTAGCAGCGCATGTGTTTCAGCAGGGCAGAGAACATTGGCTGGGACATACCTGATGCAATGGCCACTGTAGTTTGAAAGGAACCACTTGCCAGGAAATGGAGTACTGACAGGACCTGCACTAGAAGGGAGATTCCTGTGGGATGGCGGATAGCTGACATCAGGTCTGGCTCCAACTGGGCACACAGTTCATGGATTGTTGCACGATCAATTCTGTAGGTGACTATTACATGTCTCTCTTCCATTGTCGACAGGTCCAACAGCGGCTGTACACCGGAGGATGCCGCCATTTCATCACCTGCCCCTGCAGACATGCCCTGTGGACGAGAACAGCGAGCAGAGAGTCAGCCAACACTGAGGTATGAGAACATGTCATTTGCACACATTTATTAATCCGCAATGTGCCTGTTACTGTGTGTATTCAAGGCCTACATTGGTGTGGCACAGTTAATATTAATGCTATGTGGCCCCCTGAAATGGCGGCTGCCGGACCTGTAAGGTGGGACAAGGGTATATAAGGTAACTGCACTGGCGTTTTACACCGTCGTGGTAGTCGGTCGAAGACCACGGCACAATCCTGCATTGGCTAACATTGGACCCTATGGGTCTGAGGAGCAAATGACGATGTACGCCGGCAGCGATGGTATGCACCGCTGCGGACGTGACCGCCATTTTCTGTCTGTTCACTCACTTGATACCTGACCTTCAACAGGAGAGGACCTACACTGCAAGTGCTGCTGTGACCTCAGTCTGGAAGCGACGATGGCTCATGTTTCTGGGAAAAGGGCCCCTGCCTTCACTTCGGGGGAGTTGGAGAAACTAGTGGGTGGGGGCTTCCCCCAGTACACACAACAGTACGGTCCTCCAGACAAACAGGTGAGTACACTGTGAGCATGCTGCATGGGCAATGCCTGTTTGGAGTGGTGTGGATGGAAGATAAATGGGGGCGGTGGACTGAGGCCTGCATGTACGGACGGTGAGTGTATGTGTGTCAGGGCAAGGGTGGGAACGTGGGCCAATGAGTATGACGATCCGGATGGGTAAAGATTTTCCTTTTCCCCTGTACTATTCCTCTAGGTCAGCGCCCACTAGAAGAAGGCTATTTGGCGTGCCATCGCCAAGGACGTCCGGACCCTGGGGGTCCACCACAGACCGAGCACCCACTGCCGGAAAAGATGGGAGGACCTTCACAGCTGGAGCAAGAAGACAGCGAGGCCTAGCTGGGGATGGCTTCCCAACGTGGGAGGGGTGCCTGTCGCACCATGACCCCCCTGATGTTCCGGATCCTGGCGGTGGCATATCCAGAGTTGGATGGGCGCTTGAGGGCACCACAGCAGCCACAAGGGGGTGTGTACACTCTCATTCAGCTGACTCTGCGCGCATTACGAGGTGTCTGGGTGGGGGAAGTGGGCAGTGGGTTCCCCTAGGCCAGGGCGATCTTGGTAGGCAAGGTCCCTTGTGAGGCAGGCTCAGTGGCACCCCAACCCCACTAGTGGTTAGTGCCTTTCTCACCTTTTCAGGCTCCTGTGACTTCCATGTGTGCAGCAATCAGGCTTAGACCTTGTACCCCATGGACATGTGATTAGTCTAGGAACTAGAAGTGCATGGCGTAGTGCAGAGGGCAGCTGTGTCTGTTGTGTCCGCCAACGGTAGTGGTGTTGCATGCACTGAACATGTCTTTCTTCTGTCTTTCCCTCCCCTTTTTTTTGGGGTCTCCCTGTTCTTGTGTGCAATAGCATCATCAGGCGGAGTAGCACTGTCACCGGAGCAGGAGGGAGCTGCATCCCACTTGGCCCTGTAGGGCGAAACAACGGAGTCTGAAGCCACCTGTGGGACAGAGGGTGAGGGGAGCTCCACGGCGGGGACAGGAGCAGACAGCAGTGACAGCAACTCCTCCTCTGATGGGAGCTCCCTTGCGGTGGCGTGCCCCTCTGTGCCCCCGCACAACAGGTACTGCTGCCACCCCCCCTACCAGCACCGCCCTCCCAGCAGCCCCTCAGCTTGTGTCCCATGCCCGCTCACCCAGGAGGGTGGGCATCTCCTTCGGCCCAGGCACCTCAGGCCCTGCCCCAGTCAGCCCTGCTGCCCTCAGTGAGGAGGCTATTGACCTCCTGAGATCCCTCACTGTTGGGCACTCTACCATTCTGAATGCCATCCAGGGTGTTGAGAGGCATTTGCAACAAACAAATGCATACCTGGAGGGCATTCATTCTGGCCAGGCAGCCCAACAGAGAGCATTTCAGGCTCTGGCCTCAGCACTGATGGCAGCCATTGTCCCTGTGTCCAGCCTCCCCCTCCAACCTCCTCCACCCAGACCCAATCCCCTGTACCTCAGCCTATCCCAAGCACACCATCAGACCAGCATGCACACACCTCAACACACAAGGGTGGCTCAGGCAAACATAAGCACCACACATCCCACAGGCACTCACACATGCATCATACCCATGCACATATACCAACATCCACTGCCTCCACTTTGTCCCCCTCCTCAATGTCTCCCTCCTCCATCTCAGTCTCATCTCCACTCACACCTGAATGCACTACATCCTCAGCCACTACCTCCATCACCAGCACGCCCATCACCACACACCGCTCACGTGCACTCACCACCCCCACTACCATTCACACATCCCCTGTGTGCTCTCCCAGTGTGTCTGTGAGCCCTCCTCCCAAAGTACACAAACACAGGCACACATCCACCCAACAACCATCCACCTCACAACAGCCTCAAGCCCACGCACCTTCACCCAAATTCAGCAGACGTACACCTCCTACAACCACTTCCTCTATCTCCACTCCCAAGCCCCCTCCATCTACCCGTCCACTGTGTCTAAAAAAAACTTTTACTGGCTAATATTGACCTCTTCCCTACACCTCCCCCACCGTCCTTCCCCTAGGGCCAGGCTTTCCAGGTCCCAGCTCAGCACCTCGGCCACCACATCCCCAGGCACAGTGGTGCCAGCAACTGCGGGGTCATGGAGTGCGCCAACCATCAGGGCTGCCAGTGGGCCACGGAGCGAGGGCAAGGACATTCCACCACCTGCCAAGGTGAAAAAGATGCCCACATCCCGGAGGGAGAAGCCAAAAATACCTGCCACCAAGGGGTCAGGGAAAACGAAAGGGCATAGTGGCAAGACAGTTGCACCACCATCAATGGTGGGGAAGGGCCAAAAATTGAAAGGCACGTCAGGAGAGGGCATGGTGGCACCGACTGAGGGACAAGTGTCACACCTTCTGTCCACGTCGACGCCAACCTGTACGGCGGAGAACACTGCCACCTGCACCGCCACCTGCACTGCCACAGACCCCACCGTCAGCACCGCCGCCACAGACCCCGCAGCCAGCACCGCTGCCACAGACCCCGCAGCCAGCACCGCCACCACAGACCCCGCAGCCAGCACGGCCGCGAATGCCACCGCCACAAGCACCGCCGCGACTACCACCGCCGCAAGCACCGGCAGCGGCCCCGTGACATCCTCAGCCAGTGGCACCACCGCAGACATGGCTACCATCCCCAGTGGCCAGCCGTCCGAGGCTGGTGGTGAGTTCCAGGATCCTGGGCAGCTTCCATGAAGAATCACTGTCATCCAAGTTGTCACATGCATATGGAATGCGAAGCCGCAGCAGTGTGGGGTATGTCGCTGCCTCCATGGCGTTTCATGCTACCTGTACCTCGGCAATCTCTTGGCACACACACCCAGGTGAGGGAATTGTACCGGCCACACTGCACGTGGAGCACTCTGGGCACCAGGCCCCCTCCAGAACCAGTGGAGAAAGGCATCCACTACCTCAGTCCTTGGCAGGATGAAGCACTCTGGGCACAAAGCCCCCTCCAGAACCAGTGGAGAGATACAACCACTACCTCAGTCCTTAGCAGGATGAAGCACTCTGGGCACCAGGCCACCTCCAGAACCAGTGGAATATCTCATCCACTACCTCAGTCCTTGGCAGGATGAAGCACTCTGGGTACAAAGCCCCCTCCAGAACCAGGGGAGAGATACATCCACTACCTCAGTCCTTGGCAGGATAAAGCACTCTGGGCACCAGGCCCCCTCCAGAACCAGTGGAGAGATACATCCACTACCCCAGTCCTTGGCAGGATGAAGCGCTCTGGGCACCAGGCCCCCTCCAGAACCAGTGGAGAGATACATCCACTACCTCCGTCCTTGGCAGGATGAAGCACTCTGAGCACAAAGCCCCCTCCAGAACCAGTGGAGAGATACATGCACTACCTCAATCATTGGCAGGATGAAGCACTCTGGGCCCAAAGCCCCCTCCAGAATCATTGGAGAGATACATCCACTACCTCGGTCCTTGGTAGGATGAAGCACGCTGGGCACAAAGCCCCCTCCAGAACCAGTGGAGAGATACATTCACTACCTCAGTCCTTGGCAGGATGAAGCACTCTGGGCACCAGGCCCCTTCCAGAACCAGTGGAATATCTCATCCACGACCTCAGTCCTTGGCAGGATGAAGCACCCTGGGCAGAAAGCCCCCTCCAGAACCAGTGGAGAGATACATCCACTACCTCAGTCCTTGGCAGGATGAAGCACTCTGGGCATCAGGCTCCCTCCAGAATCTGTGGAGTATCTCATCCAGTACCTCAGTCCTTGGCAGGATGAAGCACTCTGGGCACAAAGCCCCCTCCAGAACCAGTGGAGAGATACATCCACTACCTCAGTCCTTGGCAGGATGAAGCACTCTGGGCACCAGGCTCCCTCCAGAACCATTGGAGAGATACATCCACTACCTCAGTCCTTGGCAGGATGAAGCACTCTGGGCAGAAAGCCCCCTCCAGAACCAGTGGAGAGATCCATCCACTAGCTCAGTCCTTGGCAGGATGAAGCACCTGGGCACCAGGCCCCCTCCAGAACCGGTGGAGGGATACATCCACTACCTCAGTCCTAGGCAGGATGAAGTACTCTGGGCACAAAGCCCCCTCCAGCAACGGTGGAGACTGTTATCCACTTTAGAGACTGTGGCTTTGCACTCCCCAGGATAAAGCAGCGGGCAAACCACCCACTGAAAAGACTTGAGAGACTGTGGCATTGCACTCCCCAGGATAAAGCAGTGGGCAAACCACCCTGTGAAAATACTTGACAGACTGTGGCATCGCACTCCCCAGGATAAAGCAGTGGGCAAACCACCCACTGAAAAGACTTGAGAGACTGCGGCTTTGCACTCCTCACGATAAAGCAGTGGGCAAACCACCCACTGAAAAGACTTGAGAGACTGTGGCATTGCACTACCCAGCATAAAGCAGTGGGCAAACCACCCACTGAAAAGACTTGAGAGACTGTGGCTTTGCACTCCCCAGGATACATCCATGGGCATGGAGCCCCCCTCGTGGAGCAGTGGCGTTGTGCGTTCATCAGGCTGATGTGCCCCTCCTCCCCCTCCCCCTGAGGTGCCTGTATATTTTCTATGTGATGCCCCTCCAGTGTTCTCTCCGTTTGGAGTCAGGTATCATGTGTGGGCCTCGCACATGCATTTTGGGCCCAGTGGTCCACAGACAATGATTGGTGCACTATCCGGACTTGTGTAGTTGGTGTACATATTTGTATATACTGAATTTTGACTTTTGACTAATGGATTTTTATTGATTAGAAGTTTACAATCATTTCCTTTTGTCCTTGCGTTATTCAAGAGGGTTTGGGGGGGTGTATATGTAATGTTGCAGCATGTATTTGTGTGTATGGTGTTGTGGGTAAGGGTGGGGGTGGGGGTGTTGCGTGTTGCATGTATGTGTCACTCTCTTTTCTCTCCCCCCTTCCCTGTGTTTTAGGTGCAGTACTCACCGTGGTCATCGCCGCCGTCGTTGGAGCTCCTGATAGAGGAGCAGGAAGACCATCGCCAGGAGGATCTGCAATTCGGGCTCCATGGCGTCCTGGTTCCTCGTGGGGTGTGGAGAGGTGAGTGTTTTCCCTTCTGTGTACTGTTTCTGCCGTGTTTTTATTCGCGTTGGTTCCGCCCCAGAAAAGGTGGCGGATAGCCGTGTGGTGATAGGGTGGGCGGTACATTGTCTCCCGCCAGTCTATTGGTGGTGTCCGCCGCGCTGTTTGTTTGTACTGGCGTGGCGGTCGGAGTGTTAAAGTGTCTGTCTATGTTGGCGGTTTCCGCCATGGTCGTAATCCCATTTTGTTTCCGCCGGCCTGTTGACGGTATTACCGCTGCTTTGACACCGACTGCCAGGGTTGTAATGAGGGCCTAAATTTGGACCCAATAGGTACCTGGCACCTTAATAGGCATACCAACTGCAACACACGCAATTGTATCTACATGATCACTTGCCCATGTGAGCTTCGCTACGTGGGTATGACCACTAGACCGGCTAAAAATAGGATTAATGAATACTGCAGCAATATTAGGTGTGCCCGCATAACTACCAAATTAAGTGTACATTCTTTGGGAGCTAAACATGGCCCTGATGATCTATGGTGGGTGGTACTGCAAGCACCGCAATTTTCACACCATGACTCCAGAATCCTCTTTAGGATCGAACAACGGTGGGTCTTTAAACTTAAGACACATATTTCGGGGCTCAATGATGTCATCCCTTGGGGGAATATCACACTATGATCTGATATGTTTACTGCAACACTTTTGTGCATGTACACTACCACCCCCTTAGGACAGTTCCCCTGTCTATAAATATCTTATTGCAGAGATAGGTGTTGTCCCTCTGTTCTTTGGCACTGTTGTCACTTTATGGCCATTGTGGCGTATTATGTCCTACACTTATTTTATCGCCCTACTGACCATCGTTTTTTTAAGAAATATTAATAAAACATTTTTTGGCTGGACACTCGCCCACTTACATTATGAGACAGGTGTAACTTTACCTAAAGGTGATCTGTAGCTACGAACAGGCTATAATAATTTTTTCTATAGCCGTTACTAAATGAGTGCACACGGCGGCCATTGGGAACGTAGTTTTTGAGCTCCGGGCCTTCCGCCCGATATTTTTTGGTCCTTCTACTATTTTTAGTTGATGCCACGGCCACGTGATCTTGCACCTCCAATAGAAATTCCGGAATTACTTCTGGGTTCCGCGCACAAGTGAGTTTTTCGGTAATATAAATGCTGAGGGCTCGTTCCTGTGCTCTTTGCAGGAACGCGGCCCCCGAGTAGGTTCCCTGTTAAAAACAGGTTAAGTGCGAGTGAGTACTTTCTTGTTTCTTTCTACGCTGATCTTTCATTATTTTTCCTTATTATGAGAACCATTTTGGGCGTTTTACATTCTAGTGGCAAATTTTTTATAGCCAACTCAGCTTACATTAATCATCAGTACAACACTGGACTATGTGAGAAGAGTTCTTTTGTTGTTTCAGGACGTGAATGTTTAAGAACTTTGTGTGTTTTTTTGGGGGGTGAACTACGAGTCCTTTATACCCCTCATTTGATTTGGTCAAACTGAATTTAGCTTCCTTTGTGTTTTTTCACACAATTAGATTTCCATATGACAGTGAGTATATATGGGTCATGTGTTTTTTGTATGATATGACTATTTGTTTCACATCTTGTCTAAAAATCTTTTTGTGCATTGTATACCAATTTGTTTAGTACTGCATACCTAGTTTTGGGGCACGTGCATTCCTAGGGAGCCTGTGTATTAATTTGGGATGGTAATCCTACGTTTCCCTTGAATGCTTTCACAGTGGCCATTCACGAGCACAGTAGATACCTTGCACTCGTGTTTTATTTGACTCACTTTGCTAAGCACAACTTGTTCATCAGATTATGTATTATTGCCTTTACTTCCCACAGGGTGACTTGCAGACTAGACTGACATTGACGCGCAGTTGGTATGAGTAAGTGACCAAGTATTATTTGCTTCATTGTATCCTAATGGGGTCTAGGTGATATTACCAGGAGAAGTTATGTTATTGGTCTTGAAGAAGCCTCACTGGATCCTTTGTGGCCATTTAGACGCGAAACATGTCGACCTAGTGTTATAGGAATTTGGACAGTGTTCATCTTCCCCACACATATGGAATGTGAGTGCGCCTGAGCATTGTCTCCTAAGTACTCCCCATGATCTTTTTTTATCTTGACCTGAACTACTCTCTGAATTATTAAAAGTGATGGTTATGGTTCAGAGCCAGTTTTATACTCCACCTTCTTTTCTCTCCTGCACACACCTCTAGTTTGTGTTTATTATAGGCAAATCCACCAGAGCGAACCACATCTCCGGTTAAGAGCTACCTCCTTTTTCTAAAGGGGTGGCCCGTTAGGCATTGCAACGCCGGTCTGACTTGGAGCTTGCCCAGTGATGAAGCTTGACATCCTATTGGATGTGTGAGGGCTGTTCTGCTCCTGACTATCAAGTTCCCCTGTGTAGTAATTGTTCTACTATTATTTATTTCTCTGTGGAACAGTGTACTTGATTATTGCTATTAGTTATATTCGGGAGAACGTACATTGGACCCGTAATCTCCCTGTTCCCTCTCTTATTATTTACACCAGTACAGCAGCATAGCTGTGGGACTTTGTTGACTCCGAAGTGGAGCTTCTGTTTTGTCTGTTCTCCGAATATGGAGGACTTTCAGGGTCTTAGCTTTGACAACAATATGGGGTCAGCTATATTACAGACCCCTTCGATCCTTAACAGTGATGGATCTGGCCCCTCAGGCAGTCTGAAGGAAAACTGGAATAGACTCTCCTCCCTAAAACGGGAATTGATAAAAACTATCTTGCACAGTACTATAATGACTGAATATTTAAGAGCCAATATTGCCCCCAATGGGCTATTTGCATCTAATATGTCCCGTATCTTCCTGCACGATTTAACATTGAGGAAGGACTGGGTACAAATTGGCTGGAAGTGTACCAAGGACTGGTTAGTCCTCATCATTAACACATCCAAAGTGTTAGCTAATCAATTACAGTCCAAATCAACTTTGTAGAGAACACCATTATGACAACATTTACCTAGGCAGCATTTAAAAGCTGTCTCATTGAAATTAAGTATGAACTCAATGAGACCAAAGAATTTTTGACCCAACAAAAGATCTCCAAACTACAGAAGGACATTAAGAAATTTGATAAAGAAAAGGTTTAGCCCTACATTAAAGAGGACTTTGAGACTGATGCAATCTCAGACCTCTGAAGATTCTACTTCTTCTTTAAAAAAAAACACGCAATTACAGCAGCAGCTCCTCCTCTGATGGATGGAGTACGGATGACAATATGCCACAACCCTATTTTAACTCTCCACAATATCCTGCCAACCAACCATTGATTTGACAACCTCCATACCCTTTCTTCCAACCACGTCCAATGATGCCTTGCATGCCTTTTTTGTCCGCGGCCGGGGCAGAGGAAGAGGGAGAAGGAGAGGAAGCGGCAGAAGAGTGCATTGGGACAAAGAAGAACCACAGATGGTCACTCGAAGTCAGGGCAGAAACCCACCACAGAGGACCTAGTGGTTAATTTATCTAATAGACATCTTTCCCTTAATGAAGCGAAAGCCCTCAATAGAGACCTAGGCCTTGTCCCCACACCAACTGAAGACTTCTTTCGCATGAATTGCGAACTTTCCCAATTTTTTAGGAAAATAAGTTTGCATTTCTTCTTTAAGGATAAACCAGCAGATAAACAGACTGAGAATTCTGGTTTAAAAAAAAAAAATCCTCTTTTGTTCCACCACCTCAATCAATACCCTGTGAGGTCCTTGCCTTTGAGAAAGCTGTCTTTTCTGTTCTTTCAGATCTCAATAAGTTGCACCCGAAGCATACCTTTATTAATTTACCAACATCTGAAAGGGACGCACTGAGGGTTTTGGCATCCAACTGTTCTATTGTGATCAAACCAGCTGACAAGGGCAGAGCCATAGTCATTATGAACTCTGATGACTATAGACAGGAATGCATTCGCCTTTTGAGCGATACTACTTACTACATTCCCATCCGTCACGATCCCACTGAAAGTTACAGATAAAGATTAAAAGCATGATAAAGGAAGCTTGCACTAATGTATGGATCTCAAGCAGAGAAGCTGAATTTCTTGACACTACTCATCCACGAATACCATATTTTTATTGCCTCCCTAAAATACACAAGGGCAAGTTTCCCCGCCAGGACGCCCTATAGTGTCCGGCATCGGTTCAATTTTAGAACCTTTCTCAGTATTTTGTGACTATTTTTTCCAACCTTTGGTGAGGGACTCAAGCACGTTCTTGCGAGACACTAAAGATGTCCTTAACCTGGTAGAAATGATTAACACCACAGTAGAGGTCCATGCTTTGATTACCCTGGATGTAGGGGCTCTCTACACCAATATACCTCAAGATGCAACTTTACAAGTGGTGGAGAATGCTCTTCTACAATACACTTGGAATTCACCAACCCCTGTGCATTTTATTATGCAATGCGCTACTCTTGGTACGACAAAGAACTTTTTTCAATTTGAGGGCACTCTTTACCATCATATTTGGGGTACTTCTATGGGTAGCACCTTTGCTCCCAGTCTAGCTTGCCTCTACATATATGAATTTGAACAACGATTCATATTACCTACTACAAATCCATTTCATGACCATATCAAATTATGGCGGAGATACATTGACAACATCCTAATTGTATGCCAGGGAATTCTGGAAGATGTTGATCCATTTATTGAATAGATTAATAATCTAGACCTGTCAACATCAGGACAGTGCGCGCTCTACGGGTGACAAAAATGCAAAAACCCAGTCTTTATGCAAGAGCATAATTCATGCATTGTGTTTATATGCAGTATGTTAACCTTTTGCATTGCAGAGTTTAACCTTGAAAAACACTAATAATGATGTTTGCAATAACTGTTCATTTGCAAGGTATTGCTGCAGGCTTACTGAGTGTGTTAGGGTGTGGTCCCTTTCTAGGACCTTCTAGAAGCTTTCCCTGCAGCATGACTGGGTGTGGTTTGTGGGCTGGGCCAGACTCTATATAAGGGAGCCAGCCCAGCTCTACGTGCTCACTATTCAGAGGTCCCGGAGCAGAGCAGCAGCAACTTCCTGAGCTCCTGTTCCGGAGGCCTACCTTGATGTTCCAGGCCTGCCCCTCATTATATTGGTGATCCTTGAGCAGGGCGGTAAGGCGGAGGTCGGGCTGGGCTTGGGTTTTGGGCCTACTTGTGAAGTTTTCAGAGTGCACGATTCATTGCTCTTGTGTAAACCTTGGCATTCAGATCGGCAACAGCTTGCGCAATCATTTCATTGCATTTGCATATTCTTGTTTGAATCGGCAGTGTGCGCGATTCATTTCCAGCATGTAAAACTTGATGTTCAGATCGGCAACAGCTTGCACGATCATTTCATGGCATTTGCATATTCTTGTTCGAATCGGCAGTGTGCGCGATTCATTTCCAGCATGTAAAACTTGATGTTCAGATCGGCAACAGCTTGCACGATCATTTCATGGCATTTGCATATTCTTGTTCGAATCGGAAGAGTGCGCGATTCATTGCTCTCATGTAAACCTTGGCATTCAGATTGGCAACAGTGTGCACGATCATTTCATGGCATTTGCATATTCTTGTTCGAATCGGCAGAGTGCGCGATTCATTGCTCTCATGTAAACCTTGACATTCAGATCAGCAACAGCGTGCACGATCATTTCATGGCATTTTCATATTCTTGTTCGAATCAGCAGTGTGCGCAATTCATTCCCAGCATGTAAACCTTGACGTTCAAATCGGCAACAGCGTGCGCGATCATTTCATGGCATTTGCATATTCTTGTTTGAATCAGCAGTGTGCGGGATTCATTCCCAGCATGTAAACCTTGACATTCACGTCGGCAACAGTGTGCGCGATCATTTCGTGGAATTTACATATTCTTGTTCGAATCGGCAGTGTACTCGATTCATTCCCAGCATGTAAACCATGACGTTCAGATTGGCAGCAGTGTGCGCGATCATTTCATGGCATTTACATATTCTTGTTCGAATCAGCAGTGTGCACAATTCATTCCCAGCATGTAAACCGTCACGTTCAGATCGGCAGCAGTGTGCACAATCATTTCATGGCAGTTGCATATTCTTGTTTGAATCGACAGAGTGCGCGATTCATTGCTCTCATGTAAACCTTGACATTCAGATCGGCAACAGTATGGCCGATTCAAATCTGGCATAAAGCGCTTGGCTCTTAGTTCCACAGTAGGCGCGATCATTTCATGGCATTAAAAACTTTGGTGTGTTGTGTTTGTCTGAGGTGCACACATTTATCCCAAGCTTTTGGATTTTCTGTGAAGATGCTCAACTCAAAGTGTGACATTCTTTGGGTATATTAAGTCCCTAGTACAATTCCTATTGTTTCCAGGGAATGTTTCAGATAGCCTTTGTCCTCATGTAAAAATGCAATATTTGTTCTGAAACATTATTCTAGGTTCTTATATTCTAGCTCATATGAAGCACTGTGTTCTTGATTTTTTCCAGTTATAGTCACTTCTTAGGGTCAGTTATAGTCACTTCTTAGGTTATCCATGGTTACAGTATGAGAACTCTTAGAACCAGTCTATTGAAAGTCAATGTGATTATATCTTGATATTGTGTTGTTTAGCCTTTTGCTTCCTACAGGTCTCCTTCCAGCTGTTCCCTACCTAATCCCCTTTTTCCCCCATTTGGTGATATTTCTCCCATCTGTGATATTTCTATCAGAGCTTTGGAGCTGTCTAGTGGTTGACACGTTGGGAACGTGCGCAGGCCCCGAGGATCTGGTCTCCCTAACATGACCCATATCTGAATTTCACTGCCCACGTTTCAGTAACCCATGTCTCTTTCTTGATTTCTAGTACATACCATAAGAGCACTGACCGTAATAGTCTACTTCTTTATGAAAGTCATCATCCAAAATCTCTACATGATAATCTAACTTTTGGCCAGTTTCTTAGACTACGCCGTAACTGCAGTTCTATACGGACTTTTGAAACTCAGTCAAATTACTTCAAGGCCAAGCTGTATGATAGACACTATCCACACCATGTTATCAACTCTGCTTACAAGAGGGCTCGCAACAATCACAGAGACGCACTTTTGATGCCTACAGTGAAGGAGCCAGAGACACGGTTGACGTGTGTCTCTACCTATACTCCCTTGTCTATCTCTGTGAAGAAATTGATTCATAAAAGATGGGTAATCTTATTGAGTGGTGGCACACAGGTTCAGAAACCTCTGTTTGCATTCAAAAGGACTGCAAATGTTAGGAATCTGGTGGTACATACACGCCCACGGAGTAATCATGCTCTACCTTTGCAAACCACCTTTTGAAAACGTCCGCAAGTCACTGGCCACTTTCCTTGTGGCACATGTAATGTCTTCCCTCTGAGTGGATGTATGGAGAGACTAAATTTGGATCCAATAGGTACATGGCACCTTAATAGGCATCAATACAAAAAAGTACACTGTTCCTAACTCTAGGGGAACAATTAAAGTTCAGGAGCTAGAGCCCTCACACACCCAAAAGGGTGTCATGCTTCATCATTGGGAAGCTCCTCGTCAGACTGGCTGGTGCAATATCTGACGGGCTCCACTTTCGGGGGCTCTTTGCCGGAGATCTTTTTTATATATAAGGGTGGCTGCCGTTAATTCATAGAGGTCAGACACTCATTATGGCAGGAGAGTAGAAGAAATTAAGATTGATTAGAAACCCCTAAACTGATCTGTTTACTGGTTATCCAAAGGGGTTACGATCAAGATTAAAAACATACAAAAGTGGAAAATGAGAATAATGCTCAACCACTTTAAAAAGCCTGGAGTACTGGGAAATTGTCACCTGACCCCTAGGGTCTGGTCAACATGTTTCGCGTAATTTGGTCATGAAAGATCCTCTAACGCTTCATCAGGACCTACATTAAACTAGACTTCTCCTGGCTGTATACAAAAGAAAACACTATCTAATTATGTGTGTGAAAAATAGGTAACAGTCACTTACATTTGTGTGAACTGTCTCGTCAAGAATCTGAAACAAAAAAGGTCACCCTAGAAAATAAAAAGTACAGTCGAATCTAAAAGCACGGTTAAATGACCATCACACCCAAAGTGAATCTGTGAATAAAGTGATGTCAAACAAATAGAAAACATCTGCTTACCAGCCCTCTTCGTGTGGGGGGCCCCTTGGGGAGTAGCACGATCCAGCCTATTGCTTCTAACGGGAGTTATACGTCATTAGCACAATAGAAAATGTGTGTCTTATGTAGGGGTCAAGATATGCAGTAGAATAACCCCTGTGGCAACAGATACTAATGCAAGCAGACATCAATATACAGCACAATGATGAATATACGTTATACTGGCAAAATAACTTACTCGATCCCATGTCTGTAGATACATAGATAATTACTATGTGTAGAGTTCCTCATCATCTTTAACAAATATCTGGTAGAATAGCTATATCACCATAATGTTTTTAGTCATAGCTTGGCGCATACATTCAACCGTAACTGGATAAAGCAGACACTCGGTAAAAACATGTCTATTGCAGTGAAAATGAAGAGATAGTCTCCACCATGCATTTAATTATGGTGAGGCCCCCTAACACTTACTTTAGCATGTGCGGCCTCGATTAGAGACACCTACCCGCGGCGTGCTAGCCCCGGGGACAAAATGCCGAGGCGAGATCAGGGCATTTGAAGTGCGGCGCGGGAGCTAATTGCTTCTGCGTTGCGTGAACGCGTCATCATAGAGAGAGAAAACGGACTCGGGAGGAAGTCCAAGTAATTTGCAAAAGTCGGGTCTCTCGCTGCTTACATGTCGGCCATCTTAAAGGTGATTAAGTAGGCAAGTCAATGGTTGAATTGAAGGTCAGAAAGAGACTTATGTTAAAAAACAAATATATTGCCTACACCATACTTCACAAATGGAGTGTTATAAAGTAATACAAATTCAATGGAACAGTCCAGAATTGTAACAACAGATAGTCTGTTTCGTGGGCAAGCTAGGCTATGGGATTGTGATAGAAGAGGAAATCATCGCTATTTAGTCTAAGGACCGAAAAAGTTCAGGAATAAGCCCATAATTAAAGGGCAAAAGCACGGAAAAGGTACAAACAATTCGAAGAGAATTATCCGAACTTGATGAGAATAAGTCAGTGATCTCATGAAAGGCAATTACCGAGAAAGGGACACCCAAGGGATGTCACCATTCAAACCAATTGTATTAGTGTGTAATTTGAATACCCAACGTTGTTCAAGCCTGAACAATGATTGGGAGGAATCATTAATAAATTTGGGGGATTCCAAGACAACCCAGCGCAAGTCATCTGGATTATGAGGTATCTCCAGGAAGTGGGCACATAGTTTCGTGGTTATCCGTCCACATCTGATGTTACTCCTGTGCTCATTGATCCGTATCTTGACGGGTCTGGAGGTCATTCCGATATATCGGAGACCACACGGACATGTTATCATGTAGACACAATTCTTGGTATTACAATTGGTATGTTTAGTCAGGTTCCATCGGCCGATAGGAGCCAGATCGAGTGTCTTGGTCTGGTATGTCAAAGAGAAAACGTTGCATTGTCCACAGGGATAGTGTCCTGACACTGGGGGGAGATTCCAAAGTGTCGACTGTGTCTGGGTGGTGTTTTTAGGACGGGTGTGTATTATCAAGTCCTTGATATTCTGGGATCGTTTGAAAGCAAATAGCGGTCTAGGGATTGTGCAGCCACTGCTGCCAAGTAATGACCATCTTTTCAAGATAAATCTCTTGATCATGTTAGATAGGGGGGTGAAAGTGGTCACACATGTCAATGATTTGTTACTGTCCCTAGTATTCGGTGCGAGTAATGCTTCACGATTATTATTCCTCGCTCTTTTCCGGGCTCGATTGACAACTTCCTGGGGATAGTTACATGATAACAGTTTAGTTTGAAGGTCATTAGCCTGTGTATTGTAAGTGTGTGTTGAGCTACAATTGCGTCTTAATCTCAAGAATTGGCCCAATGGTAGGTTATCACGTAACGATTTGGGATGGTGACTGTCGTATGTCAAGAGGCTATTACGGTCCGTCGGTTTGTGGTACGTACTAGTGGTTAGTTTGCCATTCTGGATAGTGATCAGTAAATCCAAAAAGCTAATCTCATTGGTTGACATAGTTGATGTAAATTTCAAGAAGGGGTTGAGTGTATTAACCCATTCTGTGAAGGTTGAAGCGGTCTCAAGGGAACCATGCCATACTACCAAAATGTCATCGATGTAACGACGCCATAATTTAATGGTGGCAAAAAACAGGTTGGTAGGTGGTAGGATGAATTGTTTCTCGAAGTTGTACATATACAAGCATGCCAAACTAGGAGCAAAGGTGCTACCCATGCAGGTCCCCCTTATCTGATGGTAAAAGTCATCTTCAAACTGAAAGAAGTTCTCAGTCATTGCTAGGTTAGCACATTGCATGATAAAGGAGACTGGTGACGTGAGATTCTCACTGTTTTCTAGGAGTGTTTTTTCCACTACCCGTAAGGTCGCATCCTGTGGGATGTTTGTATACAATGCCTCAACGTCCAAGGTGATCAGACCGTGGACATAGACCGTGTCATTGATCAGATCGATCAAATTTAATACATCCTTGGTATCCTGTAAATAAGTTGAAGATTTTTTAACCAATGGTTGTAAAAAATGATCGCAAAAGACAGACAGTGGTTCTAATAAAGACCCAATGCCTGACACAATCGGCCGTCCCGGCGGTGGTAAAGTGCCTTTGTGAATCTTGGGGAGGCAATAAAAGTATGGGACTTTAGGATGGAGTGTGTCCAAAAAAGCCGCTTCTTTTGGAGAAATCCAAGTGTTATTGGTTGCTTCAAGAATCATTGACTTGATCTGAGATTGTAATCTAGGGGTAGGATCCCTAGTGATCTTAGTATAGTAGGTATCGTCGCTTAACAACCGTAGACACTCATTTCGGTAGTCTCCGGAATTCATTATCACTATAGCCCCTCCCTTGTCAGCCTGTTTGATGACGATGGTTGTATCTTCATCCAGTGTTCTTAAGGCTTTCCTTTCGATTGTGGAGATATTGATGAAAGGGCGCTTTGGGTGCATGGTAGCTAGGTCGGTTAAGACCGCTTTCTCGAAGGCTAACACCTCACATGGAATGGTTGTAGGCGGTGGAGTAAATGTGGATTTGGGCCTTAGTCCTGGGTCAGTCTGAATACTGTCAGATGGTGTATCTGAAAAGTAAAATTGTAGTCTAATTTAACGGAAAAATTGTGAAAGTTCACAATTAAGCCTAAAAAAGTCTTCAGTCTGTGTGGGGACAAAGCCAAGACCTCGATTGAGCACCCTGGTTTCTATCTCAGAGAGTTGTCTAGTAGAAAGATTCACTACTAGGTTCTCGGAGGTTGATTTTTCCCCTGGCTTCTGGTGATCATCTGGGGTTCTTCCATGGCCCATTGAACACGTCTGCCTCTGCCTCTTCTTCTGCCTCTCCCTCTGCCCCGGCCTCTGCCTAAAAAAAGCATGTATGGCATAAAGGGGCGCGGTTGGTAGAAGGGGTAGGGTGGCTGCCAGGGTACATGTTGATTAACAGGGAAGGGGGAATAGTTATAGAACGGTGGAGTGGGTGAATTCTCATCCGTACTCCATCCATCCGAAGATGAGCTATTGCTAATTTTGCGTGATTTTTTGAAGGAGGATTGGGAATCATCTGATGAACGGGACTGCCCGTCTATCTCGAAATCCTCTTGGGTATAGGGATAGACTTTTTCCCGACTAAACCTGGTGATATCTTTTTGGAGTTTTGCAATCTTTTGGTTAGTCAAAAATACTTTAGTCTCGTTTAATTCTGTGTTGATCTCAGCTAGATGAGTCTTGAATGCAGCCAGAGTCACTGTGGTTCTTAATGTACCCTCTAAGGAGTTGATCTGGATGGTAATTGAGTCTGCCAACCGCCTGGAAGTATTGATGATGAGTACTAGCCAGTCTCTGGTGCATTTCCACGCTATCTGTGCCCAGTCTTTCCTAAATGCAAGATCTTGCAGGAAAATCCTGGGTATATTAGACACTAAAAGGCCGTTTGGAGCGATGTTAGCTCTCAGGTATTCTGTCATTATGGTCCCGTGCATGACAGTTTTAATAAGATCAGGCTTCAAGGTGGACAATTTGTCCCAATCTTCTTTTAGACTACCCGTTGGAACCTTAATAGGCATACCAACTGCCACACACACAATTTTATCTACATGATCACTTGCCCATGTGAACTTCGCTACGTGGGTATGACCATCAGACCGGTTAAAAATAGGATTAAAGAACACCGCAGCAATATTAGGTGTGCCCGCATAACTACCAAATTAAGTGTACATTGTTTGGAAGCTAAACATGGCCCTGATGATCTATGGTGGGTGGTACTGCAAGCATCGCAATTTTCACACCATGACTCCAGAATCCTCTTTAGGATCAAACAACAGTGGATCTTTAAACTTAAGACACACATTACGGGGCTCAATGATGTCATCCTTTGGGAGAATATGACACTATGATCTGATATGTTTACTACAACACTTTTGTGTATGTACACTACCACCCCCTTAGGAGAGTTCCCCTGTCTATAAATATCTTATTGCAGAGATAGGCGTTGTCCCTCTGTGCTTTGGAACTGTTGTCACTTTATGGCCATTGTGGCGTTTTATGTCCTACACATATTTTATTGCCCTACTGACCATGGTTTTTGTAAGAAATATTAATAAAAAAAATTTTGGCTGGACACTCGCCCACTTACATTATGAGGCAGGTGTAACTGTACCTAAAGGTGATCTGTAGCTACGAACAGGCTTTAATAATTTTTTCTATAGCTGTTACTAAAAGAGGCACACGACCAAAATAAACATTGTAATCCTCTCCTGGAATAATTTGCTGCATAGTCTTGTGTTTATATTTATTACCCCCGTGACCATGTGATTGTAGACGGCCATTAGGAACATAGACTTTGAGCTCCGAGCCTTCCTCCCAATATTTTTTGATCCTTCTACTATTTTTAGTTGATGCCACGGCCACGTGATCTTTCACGTCCAATAGGAACTCCGGAATTACTTCCGGGTTCCGCGCACAAGTGAGTTTTTCGGTAATATAAACGCCGAGGGTGCGTTCCTGTGCTGTTTGCAGGAGTGCAGCCCCCGGGTAGCTTCCCGGTTAAAAGCAGGTTAAGTGCGAGTGAGGACTTTCTTGTTTCTTTCTACACTCATCTTTCATTATTTTTCCTTAGTATGGGAAACATTTTGGGCGTTTTACATTCTAGTGGCAAATTTGTGATAGCCAACTCGGCTTACATTAATCATCAGTTCAACACTGGACTATGTGACAAGAGTTGTTTTGTTGCTTCGGGACGTGAATGTTTTAGAACATTGTGTGTGTTTTATTAGGGGTGAACTTCGAGTCCTTTTTACCCCTCATTTGATTTGGTCAAACTGAATTTAGCTTCCTTTGTATTTTTTCACATGATTAGATTGCCATATGAAGTGAGAATACATGGGTCATATGTTTTTTGTATGATATGACTGTTTGTTTCACATCTCCATGCTTATCTAAAAATCTTTTTGTTCATTGTATACCAATTAGTTTAGTACCGCATACCTGGTTTTTGGGCATGTGCATTCCTAGGGACCCTGTGCTTTAATTTGGGATGGTAAGCCTACGTTTCCCTTGATTGCTTTCACAGTGGCCATTCACGAGCACAGTAGATACCGTGCACTTGTTGAGTTTTATTTGAATCACTTTGCTAAGCACAATTTGTTCATCAGATTATGTATTATTGCCTTTATATCCCACATGGCGACTTTCAGACTAGACTGACCTTGACGCGCAGTTGGTATGAGTAAGTGACCGGGCATTATTTGCTTCATTGTATCCTAATGGTGTCTAGGTGATATTACCAGGAGAAGTTATGTTATTGGTCCTGAAGAAGCGTCACTGGATCCTTTGTGGCCATTTAGATGCAAAACATGTCTACCTAGTATTATAGGAATTTGGAAAGTGTTCATCTTCCCCACACATATGGAATGTGAGTGCGGCTGAGCACTGTCTCCATAAGCACTCCCCATGATCTTTTTTAATCTTGGCCTGAACTACTTTACAAATTATTAAATGTGATGGTTATGGTTCGGAGCCAATTTTATAATCCACCTTCTTTTCTCTCCTGCACACACCTCTAGTTTGTGTTTATTATAGGCACATCGACCATTGTTAACCACATCTCTGGTTAAGAGCTACCTCCTTTTTCTAAAGAGGTGGCCCGTCAGACATTGCAATGCCGGTCTGACGTGGAGCTTGCCCAGTGATGAAGCTTGACATCCTATTGGATGTGTGAGGGCTGTTCTGCTCCTGACTATCAAGTTCCCCTGTGCTGTGTAGTAATTGTTCTACTATTATTTATTTCTCTGTGGAACAGTGTACTTGATTATTGTTATTAGTTATAGTCGGGAGAACGTACACTGGACCAGTAATCTCCCTGTTCCCTCTCTTATTATTTACAACTTATAGACCAATAGGAATTGGTCTGACAACTAACAAAAATGGCACATCTGGATTTGAACCAGGCCTGCTTCCAGGAATCTTCGTCTGGATGGGCCAAGGGTACGTTCGGGTGGGCCAATGTGGGCACAATTTTAGTCAATTCTGGAGGAAACCTACAAGTCCAAGATTTACATCATATCTTCTTCCAAACAGGCATATAGTGCAGCTAGCGAGTAATTTGAGAGTAAGAGCTGATGTTGTTACTTGCCAGCCTCAAACCTTGGAATTTCCAGCAGACCAGGCTTCAACACAAGCACCTGGATTCCAAGTAGAGTGTACTAGATGTTCAAGGTTAAGGACGTCCCTATTACCGCACCTAAACCTTGACATTTCACACTAGGAAGACTGGCTACTTACTTCTTGCAATTTGCCCAACACCTATTTGTTTGCATACTGTGAACTTTATAATTGTTTATTTTCATATCATTCTTTTGCGGTGTACTTTCAATTATTAAAAAGTTTAAAAAACAAACACATTTGTGAAAAAAAGAAAGCAGTATTGTTGACAACTAAGAGAGGTTTTCATGCCTGACAAGTGTAAAACCAGTAATTGCAGTAAAACAGGTAAACTTCTGGAGCCGCATTACACAGAGTGCCTCAGTTACAAAGGGGCTGCAGATGCACTGATAGTGCTGGCACGCATGTACACCCTGCACTATTTTCAGAGGACAGTCCCTCATTTGCATGGGGTGTGAATCGACGCAAATGAGGGAATCATTTTGCCTCTTAGCCAGCCTATATCATGGATGTGGGCGCAGAGGCACGCAGGCACACAATATGGGAAACAAAAGAAGTCATTCAGACTCCAGCATGGTTACGTTTTGTACCAGTCTGAATTGAATGCTTCATAAAGTGCATTTGCTTTTCTCAAGTCATGTCATGTCATGTTTTGTTGTTTTCTAATGCACTCTCATCCAGAAGGGTATTCTGGTGCTGAGCAGGTGTGAGATTAGCCAAGCCCAGGGCCTAATGTGGTTATTCTAAAAGCCAGGTCTTTAGCTTCTTGTTCAATTCAGGAAGTGAGGAGGAGGCTCAGATGTGTGATAGCACGTCATTTCATGCTTTCGGAGCAATTTAGGACAAGGCTCAACCGCCGGATCTGGTTTTCCTTATGCGTGGGATGTGTACAAATAGGAATCTTGTCAAGCTGAAGTATCTGGAAGGTTTGTGAAAGCAGATGGTACTGTTGAAGTATGCGGGGCAAGTGTGCCTTGAAAGTTTGGTTGAGGAGTTTGAAATGTGCTCATTTGGGTATTGGTAGCCAGTGTAGCTCCTTGAGGTGAGTTGAGATGTGTGAGTGTTGTGGGATGTTGGGAGTGATCCTGGCTGCCGAAGTCTGGATGTTCTGCAGCCTCCTGATGAGATGCTTGTTTATCCTGGCATATAAGGTGTTTTGTAGCATAGGTTGCTGATGGTAAGAGAGTGGTTGATGATGTTACGTGTTGACTGGGATGAAAATCTTCCTCAGCATCTTCAGTATGTGGAAACATAGGGCAATGATGGCCTGATGGTTCTTGGCTTGGGTTATTTATTTCTGAGTATACGTCTAAATAATTACTATTAATGCCCCATGTGTATATCATCCCATATTGCAGAATGCATGGTAGCCCTTTATTAAACTGAATTATGTCCTATTGCGAGTAGTTGTGGTTAGGCAAAGAGTGTCACTATGCCCAGTCAATTTATGCAGTAAGGGAGGGCCAAATTATGCAGCAAAAATTAAATTACTTATTAAGCAAGAAAAGGCAAATTATGTAATGTAATGCAGCAACATTTTGTGGTAGTCTATTTTGTCATTTTTTTACACTTCGTAACATTGTCTGGGCTTAGGCTGCACCTCATTAGTACAAGTTTAACACACAAGTATAGCAATAAGCAACTGAATGGTGAACAGTCAATCTTTACAAAGGGTCTTCGACTACGTTGCAACATGTACTTCAGCATTTTTTAATAAGATTTGATTCCTTTGAGCTAGAAACATTTTTTTAAATCTGCAGATTATGCAGCATATGATAGATTACCTTACAAAAGCAGCAAATATATAATTTTGTGGAAAATACCACAGCCATAAATTAGAACAACTCCAGTGGCACTCACTATTACCAGGGAATGTGCAATGCACTGTAACAAGATATCAGAATATGAAATGCTAACATTGGAAACTCTGCCATACTGGTGAAAACAAAGTCAACCCAACACAATATCTTACTTGAGATAACACAGTTATTTACTTCACCTCAGCATCTGGTAGAGAACAGACGCGAGTAGCACCTGATTCACAAATGTAAACTTAGACTTTTGTGTAAGTTTATTCTTCTTTTTTGTTCTTCATAAACTACAAGTTTAATTTTTACGAATAGTAATTTTATGATGGTGGCGAATCTGCACTCGTGGCAGAGATTCTGCACATAAAAAGTTAGGCCTCTCCTATCTTTTTATGTGCTGAGCTCTCTATCCCAACTGCGGCATCTCTGGAGTGGAAATATTATTATTAACAGAAATAATTTTGTACTTCGTAAATACAAACAAAATTGTAAACTTACATAAAAGTGTAAGTTTACCTTTGTGAATCAGGCCCTTTTTCTATTAGGAATTTTAATTCATTATTAGCTTTTGGGGGGCATTTATGATTCCCTTGCCGTGGTGGTGGCTCATCCAATGAGGAATGTACTGCTACTATCCCAATAGTTTAATGCATACCACATCCTATAGAATATTACTGCATGTATCTTACCTACACAAAAATACATAACCCCTTTCAGAACATCCAAACAGATCCTCATTGAGGTGCATATGGTAGTTCACAGGTCTGGGCCCTGGTGACACTGTACCTGCTGCATCATTGGCAAGCAAACCTCTGTCCCTACTCTCCCAGCTAGAGATGGGGTACACAGAAAGCTTGACATGGGCTTCAGCCTGAAGCCTGGCTCTGCCTTAGATTGAGGTCCTGTTGGAACTTTGAGCCCTTAATGAGCCAAGCTTTCATGTACCTTCTGCCCGCCACCCTCAGTCTACTCAGGATGTGGCGTTACAGCAAGAGCTTCAAACTTTGGAACTGAAAAAACTAGGTCCGAAGCCCAGCTTTGACTCAACATCCTGTGAGTCTGGGCAAATCTCCAGTGCATAAAATAAATTAATGTTGTCTTTTGCAAAGTAACTGGTGTTCATGTAAAGCGCTTCAATACATCCAGCACGGATTCGCACTATATAAAAACTGCAGAAAACTTTACAAAGAGGTCAAAACAAACCTTAACATAAAAAGAAGAGACAATAAAACCTGGATAAATTGCAAGCTACTTCACTCAAATTGTGTGATGCTGGGCAAATATTTTATTTCACCAAGACTCGTTTTTCCTCATATTTGCACATAAAAGCACATTCAAATACATGAATCAGGAAACTAACTATTCAAAAACCTGTTGTATTTGTTGTGTTGCCCTGTAATAATCTGTGCCACATAAGGGTCCATGTGCCTGTTGGGTCACTAATTGCACTGTCACCAATGGGAATACAGGGGGCAAGAATGACTCTAAGCTCATGTTTAAAAACTTTCACTTTTAAGTACTTCTCAGTGCAACGCTGTGTTGTGACAAATTAATGTCCAAACTTCCATATGTTAAAGAAATACACCTTTTTCTATTTTGAAGAGGCTTTATCATATTCTGCGTGATATCTGTTGTATATATTACATAGCAAACATGTTCAGGGCTGGGATTATGCTTTGGCTCTAAGAGCCAAGCCAGACCCTTATCTCTGCTCTCCTTGTTATTTTGTTGGCTTGCCCACCTCTACCCCCAAACACCAGTGGCGGCTCCTCCGCTATACTAGCTACTTCTGTGAACAGTTGAAATTCCGTACCTTATGTAATGATCTACCGTTTTATAATTTATGTACTTTGTAGAACGATCTATGTTTATTGTAAAGCAAACAGTGGTAAAGCTGTTAAGCGTCTATTTGTAATTCTGTGCTTATGTAATGATCTGCTATTTTATAATTGTTCTCTTTGTGTAACAATCTTTGTTTATTGTGAAGTGCTTTAGCACATTTGGGTTATGCCCATGCTATATAAAAATGCACAAGTATATAAAATAACTATATAAATCTCCAGAATAGATTGGTTCCATCAAAGCATAGCGCCTCTCACCAGTCCTCCTCCCAGGGCTTCCTGCCCTCCTGCACTGACCTCAGTACGGTGAGTCTTTCACCACAAAAAGAGGGTTAACTTGCAAAGCATTCAGCAGTTCAGACAGCACTGAACCTACACTCACATTTCCAGAAGCAGGCATAGGGTTTGTTTCTGTTTACAGTTTGCACCATGACTATGGTCCCCTTTAGAAGGCGATCCAGCTTCTTTTTGTTAGACACATGCACCTTGGACACTAGGCTTCCCCACAGGACAATACACGGGACAATACTGTGTTCGTGCTGACAGTCTGAAATTTGGAGCCAAGGGGCATATTTAGGAAAAGTGGCACTGCACACAGTGCAGCACCACTTTTCTTGCGCCCTTTACCGCCACCATCTTTGTGCACACCATGGCGCAGGGTAGGGGGCAATAGCATCATTTTTTATGACACTATTGGTGTACTCTGCAGGAGTTGCACCAAAAATTTGGTGCTACTCCAGCAGAGTACAAAGGGGCCCATTGTAAACAATGGTGTGCCCCCTTTTAACGCCTGCCCTGATTTTCAGGAATTAGCAAAATCTTGTGAGTCCCAATGGAGCAGGCTTTGCATCAAGCTAAAGCCTGAAACCTGTGATCAGTCACATACATTATTTAGAAATAGGCAGTGCACAGACCCAAATCAAAGAGCAATGCTTTGAAGCGGAACAATGTTGGGTGTGCTCGAGTGGGACACATGATCTGTGTGTGGAGGAGCACCATTTTGCAAAAGTCTTCCAGTCAAATAGATGTTGAGGATGCAAAAAAACACACATTCCTGGGGATGGTCAGTCAGGACAGTAAGGGGTGGTGATGAAGACCACGAAGAGCCCCTTATAAATAAATCAGAAGATGATGAGGCACCTAAAGTGTGCTTATTATGGCAAGCACATCATTAAAATGGCTGCTCCCCAAATGCTAAACCATTAGATAAGAAATGGGAATGAGAACACTGATGGACATAGGGACATCTGTGAAGGTCAGGGCAGCTGGTCAGTTCAGCAAGAGGAAATCAAGACCAAAGCTGTAGTGCACTGAACAAAACAGATGCTTATCATGCTCTAGAACCCATGATATTGATGGAGATATTCACATTACATGACAAAAAGAAGATAATGCTATGACTTTTGTCACCAGGAGAGGAATTAGCTTGGAACTCAAATGCCAAATGGTGGAGGACATAAAGGTGATTCATTGTGTGCTTATCATTAGTGTCTGTGCCACCATAAACATCTTTAATGAGCCCCATCATTCATTCTCGGCAGTGGGTACCCTCGAGGGCAAAAAAGTGATAGATTACTTCAGAACCTACTTGGTGCTTCTCCATCACTGCTACATTCTATTCTACATTCAGAAGCATGTAAAAACGTGAGCTCATCTGAGGTGTTTCTCTAAATTGGTTGATATTGGTGATTTCTTGATTCTTAATAGCGGTGTCATTGGGGTTATAGTTGCTGGGGACTGACTTAGGGTTGTCGTTTATATGGACTCAGTTTGGTTGTTGTTGATGTATGTTGCGTTGAGGTGTTTATGTGCACTAATTTAAAGGGTATCCTGATCTGGATTGAATTGTGTTTCTAGATGTTAATGGTGCTGAGTGGTTTATGATTTGGCTGTGTAGACCAATATTGGGTGCTTCCTTATTCAGATACATTTCGCATGCTTCCTGACACTGCCTTATTGTGATTGGTTGAATTGAGGTGCTTTTTGAAGTATGCTTATTTCTGTTGGTTCTTGATGTGGGCTTAGCTAAAGTTCTTCACTGGGTAGTTTAGCTTGGGATTCTTCATTATACGGGATGAGCTGTTGTTGTGCATGATGTGAGTCGACTTGGGTTCTGTATAGTGCCATTTGAGATAGGAATCTGATTGATGTTTATTACAATGAATTCTGTTTTTTGAAAACATTTTTATTAGTTTCAGAAACAATAAGGTGCTCACCAGATCGCTGGCAACATTTACAGTAGCATGGATGGCTTCAAGTTATTGCCTGTCTTCATACTATTAACTACACCTTCATATTTTGTACTTCAGTGTACAGTTGAGTATAGTTTCAATATTAATTGACGATCATAACGACCAAATGACTATGGCAGAAAAGTGTTGGTGGTGAGGGGAGAACACCATGGTGGTCATCACAACCCTGGCGGACGGTGTTAAAGCGGCGGTAAGACCGCCAACAGGCCGGCGAAACAAAAATTTGAATTACGACTGTGGCGGAAACCACCAACAAAGACAGCGACTTTAACACTTTAACATGGCGGTCACTGCCAACAGACAGGCGGAGGACAATGTACCGCCCACAGTATCACAACCTACCAATCCACCACCTTTTCCGGGGCGGATTCCCTGCGAACAAAAACACGGCGGAAACTGGACTTCGAAGGGAAAACGCTCACCTCTACACACCCCACGAGGAACCAGGACGCCATAGAACCAGAGCTGCACATTCTCCCTGCCCTTTTCTTCTTGCTCCTCTACCAGGAGCACGAACGCCGGCGGCGAAGACCACGGTGAGTACTGCATCTACGACACAGGCCAGGGGGGAGGGAAAAACAGGGATACACACACGCAAGACGCAACACCCCCACCCCCACCCTCACCCACTACAACACACACACTAATACAGCATGATACATTACAGTTACACCCACCAACCCCCCAGAAGAATGCAAAGACAAAAGGAAATGAGTGTAACCATTGTAATATATTAAAATCCAGTACGCAAAAATATATATACACTATTAACAAATATATACACCAAGAATAGTAGTCCAGGTATTGCTCCATTGAAGTCCGTGGAACACTGGGCACACACGGCATGGGCGAGGCCCAAACTCAATACCCGAACATGACAGAGAGAACACTGCAGGGGCATCAGATAGCAATAAAACAGGCACCTCAGGGGAAAGGGAAAGGGGGGGCACCTCAGCCTGTTGAGTGCATGATGCCAAATCCACGAGGGGGCCACATGCCCACTGGTCAATCCTGGGGAGTGCAAAGCCACAGTCTCTCAAGTCCCTACAGTGGGTGGGTTGCCCACTACCATATCCTGGGGAGTGCAAAGCCACAGTCTCTCAAGTCTCTACAGTGGGTGGGTTGCCCACTGCCATATCCTGGGGAGTGCAAAACCGCAGTCTCTCAAGTCTCTACAGTGGGTGGGTTGTCCATTGCCATATACTGGGAAGTGCAAAGCTACAGTCTCTCAAGTCTCTACAGTGGGTGGGCTGCCCACTGTACAATCCTGGGGAGTGCAAAGCCACAGTCTCTCAAGTGGATAACAGTCGTCACTGGTTCTGTAGGGGGCTTTGTGCCCAGAGTGCTTCATCCTGCCAAGGACAGAGGTAGTGGATGTAAATCTCCACTGGTTCTGGAGGGGGCTTTGTGCCCAGAGTGCTTCATCCTGCCAAGGACTCAGGTAGTGGATGCCTTACTCCACTGGTTCTGGAGGGGGCTTTGTGCCCAGAGTGCCTCATCCTGCCAAGGACTGAGGTAGTGGATGCCCTACTCCACTGGTTCTGGAGGGGGCTTTGTGCCCAGAGTGCTTCATCCTGCCAAGGACTCAGGTAGTGGATGTAAATCTCCACTGGTTCTGGAGGGGGCTTTGTGCTCAGAGTGCTTCATCCTGCTCGTGGCGGACACAGTAACGTCAGTGCCCTTGGCACTCATGGGCCAGCGGTGCTTGTGGCGGCGGTGTCCTGTTCAGCGGTGCTTGTGGCGGCGGTGTCCTGTTCAGCGGTGCTTGTGGTGGCGGTGTCCTGTTCAGCGGTGTCTGTTGCGGCAGGGTCCTTGGCAGCGACTCAGCTGCTGGCGGTCCTGTCTGGCCCAGCGACTCAGCTGCTGGTGGTCCTGTCTGGCCCAGAGGGGCTGGTGCTGGCGGTCCTGTCTGGCCCAGCGGGCTGGTGCTGGCGGTCCTTTCTGGCCCAGTGGGGCTTGTGCTTGCGATACTGTCTGGCCCAGCGGGGCTGGTGGGGCTTGTGCTTGTGGTACTGTCTGGCCCAGCGGGGCTGGTGCTGGCGGTGGCCTCCTGGGAAGCGGGGATGATGGCGGCGGCCTCCTGGGCAACGGGGATGATGCCGGTGGCCTCCTGGGCAGCGGGGATGATGGCGGTCTTCTTCTTGTGCCCTTTCCCCACCTTGGAAGGTGTCGCAGCTGACTCCACACTCCCACCTGTACCCCTGGGAGCGGCTTTGGTGGCTGGAGTCTTCCCCCTCTCCCGCCGGGCACTGGCCAACTTTTGATGCTTGACAGGTGGGGGACTGTCCATGCTGTGGCTCCCTGCCACACTGCCTGCCCTGCTGCCTGGTGCACTCCAGAATCCGGTGACTACTGGCACCACTGGTCCGGGAGATGTTATGGCTGAGGTGCTAGGTTGGGACCTGGAGAGTCGGGCCCTAGGAGACTGACGGGGTGGGGGAGGTGAGGGAAAGAGGTCAAGGGTGGACAAGAAATGTTTCTTAGGAACACTGGGACGGGTAGCTGGAGGGGGTTTGGGAGTGGAAGAAGCTGTAGTGGTTGTAGGAGGTGAACGTTTGGTGACTTTGGGTGAAGGTGCATGCGCTGGAGGCTGTCGTGAGGTGGATGGCTTTTGGGTGGGTATGTGCCTGCGTTTGTGTATCTTGGGCGGTGGCGTCACTGACACACTGGGAGAGGACACTGGGGACGTGTGAATGGTAGTGGGGGTGGTGACTGCACGTGAGCGGGGGTGGTGGTGTGTGTGCTGGTGATGGAAGTAGTGGCTGTAGATGTAGTGCATGCAGGTGTGAGTGGAGACGATACTGGGAGGGAGGAGGGAGACAAGGAGGAGGGGACACAGTGGAGGCAGTGGATGTTGGCGTGTCTGCATGTGTGTGATGCTGACGTGAGTGCCTGTGGGATGTGTGGTGCTTATGTTTGCCAGAGCTTCCCTTGTGTGTTGAGGTGTGTGCATGCTGGTCTGATGGTGTGCTTGGGATAGGCTGAGGTACAGGGGTGTGGGTCTGGGTGGAGGAAGTTGGAGGGGGGAGGCTAGAGATAGGGACAATAGCTGCCATCAGTGCTGAGGCCAGAGTCTGAAAAGCTTGCTGAAGGGCTGCCTGACCAGAATGAATGCCCTCCAGGAATGCATTGGTTTGTTGCAACTGCCTCTCTACAACCTGGATGGCATTCAAAATGGTAAACTGCCCAACAGTGAGGGACCTGAGGAGGTCAATGGCCTCCTCACTAACGGCAGCAGGGGTGACTGGGGCAGGGCCTGAGGTGCCTGGGGCGAAGGTGATGCCCACCCTCCTGGGTGAGCAGGCACGGGGCAAAGGCTGAAGGCTGTGCTGGTAGGGGGGTTGGCAGCTGTACCTGTTGATGCGGGGGCACAGATGTGGCTGCCACCACAAGGGAGCTCCCATCAGAGGACGAGTCCGTATCACTGGTCTCAACTCCTGTTCCTGCCGTGGAGCTCCCCTCGCCTTCCGTCTCACTGGTGAATTCCGAGTCCATTGTCTCGCCCTCCAGGGCCATGTGGGATGCAGCACCCTCTTGCTCTGGTGCCACTGCTCCTCCTCCTGATGATGCTAATGCACACAAGAACAGGGAGCCCACAAAAAGGGGGGGGGAACGACAGAAGAAAGACATGTTGAGTGCATGCATTACCGCTACCGTTGGTGGACACAACAGACACAGAAGCCCCCTGCACTACGCCGCGCACTTGGGGTCCACTGTTAAATCCCTGGGACATGGCCTACAAGGCCATTGCCGACATCTGCACACGTGGATGTCACAGGAGAATGACTAGGTGTAGTTGGCACTGTACACAGGTGGGGTGGGGTGCCACAGGGTCTGCCGGAAGAAGGGGACTAAACTAGCACACTCGCCCTGGCCTAAGGAAACCCACAGCCCACCTCCCCCACCCAGACACCTCCACTGCACGCTGAATCAGCTGAATGAGAGTGTACTCACCCCCTTGTGGCTGCTGTGATGCCCTCAAGCGCCCATCCAACTCCGGGTACGCCACCGCCAGGATCCTCAACATCAGGGGGGTCACGGTGCGACGGGCACCCCTCCCACGTTGGAAGGCCATCCCCAGCTGGGCCTCCGCCGTCTTCTTGCTCCAGTGGCAAATGTCCTCCCATCTCTTACGGCAGTGGGTGCCCCCAGGGTCCGGACATCCTTGGCGATGGCATGCCAAATATCCTTCTTCTGGTGGGTGCTGACCTACAGGAATAGTACAGGGGAAAAAGGAAAATCATTAACAGTCTGGACCGTCACAATCATTGACCCACGTTCCCACCCTTGCCCTGACACACATACACTCACCATCCGCTCATGCAGGCCTCTGTCCCCCCCTGTATCTTCCATCCACACCACTCCAAACAGGCATTGCCGATACAGCATGCTCACAGTGTACTCACCTGTTTGTCTGGAGGACCGTAGAGCAGCGTGTACTGGGGAGGACCCCATCCACTAACTTCCCCAACTCCTCCGAAGTGAACGCAGGGGCACCTTCCCCAGACACATGAGTCATCGTCACTTCCAGACTGAGGTCACAGCAGCACTTGCAGTGTAGGTCCTCTCCTGCCGAAGGTCAGGTATCAAGTGAGTAAACAGAAAGAAAATGGCGGTCAAGTCCGCAGTGGTGCGTACCGTCACCGCCGGCGTACATCATCATTGGCTCATGGGACCCTTTAGGGTCCAATGTTAACCAATGCAGGATTGCGCCGCGGTCTTTGACCGCCTACCGCGACGGTGTACAACGCCAGCGCAGTTACCTCCTATCCCCTTGTCCCACCTTACAGGTCAGGCAGCCGCCATTTCAGGGGGCCACATGGAATTAATTTTAAATGCGTCACACCTATCTAGGTCTTGCATACACACAGTGACACGCACATTGCGGATTGACGAATGTGTGCAATAAACATTTTTTTAATACCTCAGTGTTGGCTGATTCTCTGCTCGCTGTTCTCGTCCATAGGGCACATCCGGTGGGGCAGGTGAGGAGATGGCGGCATCCTCTGGTGTACAGACCGCTGGTGGACCTGTCGACAAAGGAAGAGAGACATGTAATAGTCACCTACAGACTTGATCGTGCAACAATCCATGAACTGTGTGCCCAGTCGGAGCCAGACCTGATGTCAGCTATCCACCATCCCACAGGAATCCCCCCTTCAGTGCAGGTCCTGTCAGTACTCCATTTCCTGGCAAGTGGGTCTTTTCAAACTACAGTGGCCATTGCACCAGGGATGTCCCAGCCTATGTTCTCAAACGTGTTGTCCACAGTATTGTCTGCCCTGCTGAAACACATGCGCAGCTGCATTGTTTTCCCTCAGGTGGAGAATTTGCCCACAGTGAAAGGTGACTTCTATGCCCTGGGACATATCCCCAACATCATAGGTGACATTGATGGGACACATGTGGCCTTGGTACCCCCCCACAGGACTGAACAGGTGTACAGAAACCGGAATAGCTTCCATTCAATGAATGTGCAGATGGTGTGTTTGGCCGACCAGTACATCTCCCATATGAATGCCAATTTTCCAGGCTCAGTGCATGATGCTTACATTTTGAGGAATAGCAGCATCCCTTATGTGATGGGGCAACTCCAGAGGCACTATGTGTGGCTATTAGGTGAACACCTGGAAGCAAGTCAGTGGGAATGGTTGTCTGGGTCTGGGGATATCCCTACAGGTTAGTGTGTGTCTAACAGTTGTCCCTCGCCATTTGCAGGTGACTCTGGTTACCCCAACCTGTCATGGCTACTGACCCCAGTGAGAAATCCCAGGACAAGGGCACAGGAACTCTACAATGAGGCACATGGACGAACTAGGAGAGTGATAGAAAGGACCTTCGGCCTCCTGAAGGCCAGGTTCCGGTGCCTCCATATGACAGGTGGTTCTCTCTACTACTCACCAAAGAAGGTGTGCCAGATCATTTTGGCCTGCTGTATGCTGCACAACCTGGCTTTGCGAAGACAGGTGCCTTTTCTGCAGGAGGATGGTCCAGAAGGAGGTCTTGTGGCAGCTGTGGAGCCTGTGGACAGTGAAGAAGAGGAGACAGAAGAAGAGGATATCGACAACAGAAACAACGTTATCCAGCAATACTTCCAGTGAGACCCAGGTAAGAAGATGTCACTGGCTCACACATCTCATACAATTGTTAGACCTATCATAAGTCTGTCACTTTCACCTAGTGTATGGACCCTGACTTGTCACTTTGCCTTTCCATTTCACAGATGTGGGCCCCACTGTGTGACCTCTGCCATATTACCTCATGGACTAGAGCTGTGTGACATAGGTATGTTTACAATACAATCAACATTGCTATTTTCCTTAGTTATTGCAAATACACATTTGTGAAAGCACAGACTGACTCCAGAATGTTTTGTGATTCAAGGGTGTTTATTTAAGTAAAAAATTAGTGGAGAGGGTTGAAAAATGGGCAGGGGTGATGGTGGAGGATTGTCCATGGCAGAGTCCAGTCTATTTGTTTCACAGGTGCATTGTCCAAAGTGGCATAGGAAGAGGAGCTAGGGCAGTTGATGGATGGACAGGGTGACGAAGTGGGACAGAAGGATGTCAATCAGGGTGGTCTCATTTCCTGGCAGGGGTCTTGGCATTGTTCTCTGTCTTTGTCCTGGATCTCAGGGACCCTTTGTGGGGTGGTTCTCCATCTGCTGGGGATGGGGTGCTGGTGTCATGGTCCTGTCTGTCCTCCTGTCCACTGGTGCCAGCGGAGGTGGTGGGCTGTTCATCATCCAGGCTAGTGTCAGGGGCCCCTTGTTGTGCCACATTGTCCCTCCTGATGTCCACAGGGTCCTTCAGCACCCCTACAATGGTGACCAGGGTGGTGTTGATTCCTCCCTGATCCCCAGATACTGTTCCTCCTGCAGCCGCTGGGTCTCCCGAAACTTGGCCAGTACCGTTGCCATCGTCTCCTGGGAATGATGGTATGCTCCCATGATGTTGGAGAGGGCCTCGTGGAGAGTGGGTTCCCTGGGCCTGTCCTCCCCCTGTCGCACAGCTGTCCTCCCAGTTCCCCTGTTTCCTGTGCCTCTGTCCCCTGAACCATGTGCCCACTGCCACTGCCCCCAGGTCTCTGATTTTCTTGGGGTGATGGGTTTGCCTGGGTTCCCTGTAGTGGTGGACACACTGCTGCTTGATGTGTCTTGGGGACAGAGGGATGGGCCTGCTGTGAGGGTGCTGTGCTGGTGTTTCCTGAGGGGGAGGCTGTGTGGTGGCATGTGCCAGTGTGAGGGGAACCGACTGTCCAGAGGTCCCAGATGAGCCTGGCTGGTCATCTTGATCTAGTTGGACAGAGCTGCTGTCATCACTGTGGGCCTCTTCTGCGGGGGTAGTGGGCATGTCTGGAACCTCCTGTCCGGTGACGTTGGGTTGGGGTCCTGCAGTGGTGCAAAGGCATGATTATTGCATCTGTGTGTGCCATTGTGTGCAATGGGTGGGTGACCCTGTACTCCAGTGCTTGCATTCTTGTGTAGGACCTTGTGTGGTACTTGGTTTGGGGTCTGTGTGGGTATCTGTAGTGGACATGCTTTGGTGATGGGTGTCCATGCTATGTTGTTGCATGCAGGGCTTGGTATTGGGATGTGTAGGTTGTGATAGTGGGGCATATGTAAGGTGTTGGAGTGATGGGGGTGAGGGTGGGGCATGTGATAGCATGGAGGTAGGGTGGGGGATGTAATAGTTAAGATTTTACTTACCAGAGTCCATTCCTCCACCTACTCCTGCGAGGACCTCAGGATGCAGTATAGCCAAGACCTGCTCCTCCCATGTTGTTAGTTGTGGGGGAGGAGATGGGGGTCCGCCGCTAGTCCTCTGAACTGCAATCTGGTGTCTTGAGACCACGGAACGCACTTTCCCCCGCAGGTCGTTCCACCTCTTTCTGATGTCATCCCGTGTTCTTGGGTGCTGTCCCACTGCATTGACCCTGTCTACGATTCTGCGCCATAGCTCCATCTTCCTAGCTATGGAGGGGTGCTACACCTGTGATCTGAATAGCTGTGGCTCTACCCGGACAATTTCCTCCACCATGACCCTGAGCTCCTCCTCAGAGAACCTGGGGTGTCTTTGCGGTGCCATGATGTGGTGCGTGTGATGTGTAGGGTGGTGTGTGTTGTGATGTGTGAGGGGATGTGTTTGTGTGTGTTGCTTGAGGTGCGTGGATGTTGTGTGAGTGATGATGGTGTGTGCCTGTTTATGCTAGTATTGTTGATAGTGGTGTCTCTCTCTGTGCTTCTTTCTCTATTTTTGTCGTAGGGGGTTGTGGGTGATGTGGGTGTGTGTTATATATTGTATTGGGTGTGTGGGAGTGGTGTGTGTATGTGTATCAGGTGTGTGTATTTTGAATTATCCAATGTGGTTTTATTTTGTAAATGTGTGTCTATTTTGAGCTCAGCGGTGTGTACCGCCAACGGAATACCGCGGTTGAAAGACCACCGTGTGGATTCATGGGTCGTGATAGTGTGGGCGTATATCTGTTGGCATGACTGTGGAGGTTTTGTTATCGCTAGTTTATCACTGACCTTTGGTGTGGTGGACTTGTGTGGGTGTCTGGATTTTGGCGGATTCCGTGCTGTGGGTCGTAATAGCTGTTGCAGAATTCCACCACCACAGTGGTGTGTTGGCGTTCTTCTGCATGGCGGTAAGCTGCATTTGCCGCCAATGTTGTAATGTGGGCCATAGTGTCCAATACTTAATTTAAACATGTTGATTGTTATAGTATTCATTTTCTGAACAACAGTGCCGAAATATGTTGCTATTTACTGCCATTAACACAACATATTCCAATAGGTAGCATTCTCCGAGCACCTAGGACATGTGTTAGGTGTATTAGGGTATAGCAAAAACAACAAGTGATGGACGGAATGCTGAACATTGTCAAACACTCACCCCCAGTCACAGATCTGGGTTTAATCCATCGTTCTTTTGCTCACCATGCCTCCCCAGTTTGGACCCACCCATATGCAAATCAGTCTTGACCCTGTTCCTCATGGGAACAGTCCAGCCCGAACTGCCAAGCCAGGTCCTCACTGGACCGGAAACAAGCATCCTGGGACCGGTTTCGGGGTTTCACCCCTCATCAGCCAGGCTAGCTTGAATCCAGTGGCATGGGAAGCACGGGACCCACGTCTGGGCATACCCTTCCCACTTAGGGCAACAAAGCAAAAACAACAAGTATTAGGGTATAGCCTATGTAAGACTGTCAGTTTCCGATGATTGCTGTGCAAACATGTAACTTGTGTCAGTTTAAATCTAGTATTTCCTGACATTCACTACTCCTTGGACAATCCTGTCATACAATCTCTATACCATTCAGCTTTTAACCTTAAAGAGGTCTGTAAACAATGTAACCTTATTAGGGCCCAGATTTACAAACCTGCCACACAACAGAGCGTAGTACACATGCACACATGTGTGCACCAGAGTGTAAGAGTGTGCGTCCCAGGGGGCACACCAAAGGAGTGTCAAAGGCAAACCTGTCTTCGTCTGACTGCCCCTGGACCACACCCAATGTCAGAAATCCTGGTCTAAATGCCTGCTGCAGCTACACAGCAGACAAACTCCACCTGCTCTACCCTGGACCCTGCCACAAACACTGCTGCCGAGCCACACCTCTGTCCACAATGGCCCATATGCCTTCTTGCATTGCCACTTCACATGCTACCACACACCTGCTTCCTCTGCCCACACACACACATCACACCACTCACCATGTCTGAAATCAAGACCTGCAGTCACACTGCACCAGACACCACCATGCAAACAACATTCACACGCATGCAGGCTCCTCAACACACATTCAATCGACAAGCCCTCCAAAGAGATTTGGGACCTCATAGACCCCAAAGCACCGTACCTCTGCTTCCTCCTGAACCCTGGCTCAACTGGACATCCGTTCTGGACATCTCCACAGCCATCCCTGCTGGATAAAAAAATCCTACACTAGGACCGACCCCATAAAATCAGGAGGAGGACTGGCCATCATAAAAAGAGACGTCATTAAATGTACCTCTTACACTGACCCATAAGCCACTTTCATGGAATAAAAGAATTACAAGCTGAAGCCAGACATTGAAACCACTATCAACGGCACTCTATCCTACTGGCCCCCCAGGACCACTTCAGCAACCTGCTCACCGATCTCACGTACCCCTTGCCATGGGCACTAAAGACTTCATACTCCTAGGCGATCCCAACTTCATCTCGACGACCCACATACTCCACCTCCATAAACTTACTACAAAGTGTACAGAACATCTGTCTCACTCAGCTCATACAAGGTCCTAGCCACATTGCCAGCCACACCCACAACCCCATCTTCTCCTCCAGCGACAAGGTTAAAGCCAGCCATATCACTCCATTCACATGGATGGGTCACTCCATTGTCCCCTTACACATAACAGGGCCACTCACCACCCCTACAGGGTCTAGCAACACTCCAAGACACTGCTGGAAGAAAGTTACAGAAACAGAATGTCTCAATGCCCTTCCACTAAACTACCAAGACCCCACCAACAATCTCATCAAAGATGCAAAAAACCTCAGCAACTGGATCACCACCCTCGCCAATAACCTTGCAACACTGAAAAACCCAAAACTGAAAAGATCCAACAAACAAGCAAGCTCGTACAATGCTGACCTAAGAGAGTGTAAGAGAGCCTGCAAACAACTCAAAGGAAAATAGAGAACCACCCGAGGAACCACTGCAAGAAACACCTGTAATTAGGCACTATCACCATCAAGGTAAAGAGACCTAGAAAAAAGCCCTTACGTTGAAAATGAAATCTAATTCCAACAACTGCAAGGAATGTTTTTCCATCATCAAGGAGTTCACCAACCCAACAGCTGCAACCTAGGCCGTCACACCTACACAAGAACTCTACACCAACTTCTCCGACTTCTTCCACTGAAAAAATCACAAAGATCAGCAGCAACCATAAACCACAGCAACCGCATTGACCTTCCAAGCCTACTAATCTCATCAATCAAAGACTACCAATAGACAGCATGGACCCTCCATCCATCGAGGACACAGAAGCAATAATGAAGACAGCACACTAAAGGGCACCCACAGACCTCTGCCCACACTATATGTACAACTTGGAAAGAGCCAGGATCAGCTCTGCAGTCACTTACATCGTAAGCACCTCTCTCAAGGCAGCTACACAGCTACCTTCCCAACAGCTGGAAACATGTCAAAGTCACCACAACCCTCATAAAACCCTCAGCCAATGCTCAAGTACTCATTCACTACCTACCCATCTCGCTGCACCCCTTCCCAGCCAAAGTCATTGAGAAGACCATCAACAAACAACTTTTAGATCACATACAATGCACAAGCTCCTGAAAAACTCAGGATTCTGAAACAACTATTCCACTGAAACAGCCCTCATTGCTGCCACAAATGACATACGCACCATCCTCTGCTGTAGACAGACTGACACCCTTATCTTCCTTGACCTCTCTTCTGCTTTGACACTGTCCCCCACCACACATTCATCACCAGGCTACAGAGTGTTGCACCTGGCCCTTTTTGCAGGGTCATCCCCAATCTTTTTGACTCCTTCCTCCTAATTTGTCTGACCAGTATTTGTTGGCTTTAGGACTCTGGGCACTTTACCACTGCTAAACAGGGCTAAAGTGCATATACTCTCTGTGTAAATTGTACTGTTGATTGGTTTATCCATAATTGGCATATTTGATTTACTGGTATGTCCCTGGTAAAGTGGGGCCTGTAAATCAAATGCTACTAGTGGGCCTGCAGCACTGGTTGGGCCACCCGCATTAGTATCCCTGTAAACATGGCTCAGACCTGCCATTGCAGTGTCTGTGTGTGCAGTTTTAAACTGCCAATTCGACTTGGCAAGTGTACCCACTTGCAAGGCCTAAACCTTCCCCTTTACTACATGTCAGGCACCCCTAAGGTATGCCCTAGAAGCCCCAAGGGCAGAGTGCTCTGTATGTTTAAGGTAGCACATATACTAGTGTAGTTTATATGTCCTAAAGTGAAATACTGGCAAATTCGGTTTTCACTGTGCAAGGCCTATCTCTCTCATACGTTAACATGGGGTCTGCCTTTGAATATCCTTAAAGCGGATAAAAATTTGGAGTTTAGGGTCTCTGAACTCACAATTTAAAAATGCATCTTTTATTGAAGTTGTTTTTTAAATTATCTGTTTGAAAATTTCACTTTTAGAAAGTAGGCATTTTCTTGCTTAAACCATTCTGTGACTCTGCCTGTTTGTGGATTGTCTGTCTGGGTCAGTTTGACAGTTGGGCTGTTTTGCACCTCTCTCGACAGTGACACAGTGACACAAAGGGGGCGGGGGTTTTACCTGCATATCCTGATGAGCCATCTGAGCTAGAGGGGAGGGAGGAGTTGTCATTCACACCTGAAAGGACTGTGTGTGCCCTCACCCAATGCAGTGTCCGACCCCCTGGGGTGTGTCTGGCCTGGACAAGGAAGAATGTGTCAAACAATTGAGACTTTGCTTTGAAGTTTTCCAACTTCAAAGGCAGAAAGGGATAAAAGAGGAAGACCCAAACCCCAGACTTTCGGAATATTTCTGGAATCAAGAGGAACCTCTGCCAAGGAGAAGAGCTGAAGAGCTGGAGGAGGAGTATTGTCCCTTTGCTGTGCTGCTTTGCTGGACTGGCCTGCAGTTTCTGCTTCTGTCTTAAAAGAGTGCAAAGGGTGAACTTTGCTGTGTGTCCTGCTTGAGAAAGTTCTCCAAGGGCTTGGATTAGAGCTTGCCTCCTGTTGAAGTCTCAGGGACACCAAAGACTTCAGTTTCCTTGCCCTGCAGCACTGGGAACTGTGTGTTTTGTGCTGCTCAATGCCGCACGGAGTCTTATTGCCCCGCTTTGCACCGCGACACTGGCCTCACCGATGTCATCATCGGACGAATTCACCAAGCTGCTGCTCGCACCACTGACGCCAGCATCAACGACTCCAGTGTCGTCACCAGGCATCCTGCCTGCACCGTGGCCTGTGGACACCGCTCGTGAGGGTCACAAAGCACAGACCTGTCCCGCACCGCTGGCTTGGGCCTACTGACGACAGCGCTTCAGCAACGTCGATGCTGCTGCCTGCACGTGACCTGGTGAAACCGCATGTCGTACCGTCCCACTTCAGACAGCAGCCCTGGTCTCACTGACGCCGCTGGACTCCGTCACCGAGCCGCTGCCTACACGGTGACCTGTGGGCACCGCACTCTTGCATAGTCCCGAAGCCCCGACACCATCCACGCCAGCGCTCCTGACTTCATCAGCCCGTGTATGACTTCAAGGGCCCGACGACTCCTGCACCGAGTACGGAACCGACACTGCAACACCTGCGATGCTGCTCTCCGGAGCTCACTGCGAGGATCACGACACCCTGCAAATCCAAGGTACTGTTTGTGGGTCTTCCCGACTCTGTAGCTGGTCCACGATGCTGCGGCCAGCCTGAACTGTTGGTTTTGTTGGTCACAGCGCTGTGGTAGCCCCAGGTGGAGCTATGGACTTCAAGGAACTGCATTTTTAAGATAAATCTTACAAAATTCATATCTTTAGCACCGTATGTTGGATTTTTATCGTTTTGGTCTTGTTTTACACAGGTAAATATTGGCTATCTTTCTAAAATTGGTGTGGTGTCCTTTTGTAGTGTTTTCACTTATTATTGTGTGTTATGTGCAAATACTTGACACATTGCTTCTGAGATAAGTCTGACTGCTCATGCCGAGCTACCAAGGGGCTGAGCAGGGGTTATCTGAGCGGGTATCTCCCTTATCCAGACTAGAGTGAGGGTCCCTAATGGGACAGGGTGCACACTGACTGCCAACTAGAGACCCCATTTCTAACACACAGTAAGAATACAAGTACCAGCACTTAAATGGATAGCTTCCTTCTTCTTTTGAAGAACACAACAAGGCAGGCGCATGCCGGTCATATCAGAATCCAAGGACTTCATCTGAGGAGTCCGATTGGGATCATCACTCAGCCCCACACTTTTCAACACGTACATGACTCTTCTGGCTAACATCATTGGATCCCATGGAATCAACATCATCTCCTACTCTAAAGCATCCAGCACACTTTTCCCCTCACAGGCAACACCATCACCACCAAGACAAACTTCAAACAACACATGAATATTTTGGTCAATTAGATGGAAGAAAACTGCCTCAAGCTCAACACCAACAAAACCGAAGTGGTGATCTTCAAGAATAAGAGCTCACCTTGAGGCTCCAGCTGGCGGTGCGCCAAACTAAGACCCACACCCACCTCAACCAACCAACAAGTCGCCAAATCTTGGGATGACTTTCCCCCACACATCAGGGTCTCATTGTCACTTCTTGAACTCTGCAAGAAGCTGAAGACCTGGCTTTTCAATTAGTTTTCGTGCAAGCCCATCAAGACGGCCTGTACTTGGGCCCAACTGCACCACATGCCTACACTCACCTACTAGTGCCTGGATACCCTCATGGGAGACAAACAGCGCTCTACAAATCCACCTTACAATGCATTACATAACATGTCTATCATAGACATTCAGTTTTGTACTGAATAGGTACTCCTCAGGAACAAAATACTATGCCTAGACAAACTTTAAGACGTTTCCCGCTTTGAATGTGGGCTGTACAGTGCAGCATACATGCAAAGAGGGAAAAATTAGGAGAACTAAAAGCATTTCTTCTTTTTAGGTCGAGCATAAGTGTTTGGCCTCTTGTATACTTTTAAGTATACTTCTTCTGTGGGCTTCCAGCTATTTCAACTGTTAGTTTCAGTGTAATTTAAAAATCCTTTCTTGCTAGTCGTCAGTCACGCCTCTTTGTCCCTCCTCCTTCTGTGTGGGAACAGTGACCAACTACTGTATAATTATGCATTGCCCTGTTTATCTGGTCTGTGGGGGATGTTTTTTAACGTTGTTTCCTGTTCCTGTCCAGGGAAGATTCCCTTTTCAATTGCAGAGCATTCTTCCTCTGAGCTTAGCTATAAACAAGGCTATAAATCAGGCTATTATCTTGCCCACAATATGTTTCTGTGGACTCTCTGCACCCTCTCTCAGCTGCCTGGCTTCCGCCCTTCCTTGGCCTGAATTTTCTTTACCAAGTGTGTCTGCCTGTGTGCTGAGAGCAAGGGCGGAGGATCGCTTGTAATTACTTATAGCCTAGGCACCCAGCTCTACCAGGGCTCCTCAATCCTTCGAGACAGTGGCCACTTCTGCTCCATACTGGGATCCTACTTGCAGCTCAATCAGTGCACCTCAGTTCACACACACACACTCTAAGCCCTCAGCTGTGCCAGTGCCAGGAACTCCACACACACTGTCTGCCAGAGCACCTTTGTTCTTGCAGTCAGTACACTCTGCTGCTCCAGTACTAGGATCTCGAGCACAGCTCCATCAAGGCACCTCCATTCACAGACTCCAAGCCCTCTGCCCTGCCAGTGCTAGGAACCCCACACACGCTGTCTGCCAGAGCACCTCAGTTCTTACAGTCAGTTCACTCTGCTGTTCCAGTACTAGGGCCTTGGGCGCAGCTCCATCAGTCACTTCAGTTCTACCCCAGCAAGGTCACTTCCTCTCCTATACTGGGATCCCACCACATACAGTTCCATTACAGCAGCTCAATTCTAATATTCAGTCCCACTGCCAAGCCAATATTGGAACCAAAAGAGCAATACACAGCTCAGCCAGTGCACCTCATGTCTAACATCCAACACCACTGTTGATGGGAACCAGCACAGCTCTGCCAGAATCCATAAATTCTAACATTCAGTGCACATTTCTTCTAAGTACTAAGGCTCACCCACACATGCCCTTCAGGAATCCTCGCTTCTGTGGTTCAGAGACAATGCCCTTCCCATACTGGGACCCACTCGTAGCTTCACTAGGGCATCTCCAGGCTAACACTTGGCAACACTAGAACACCAATACTTGATGCCATACAGAGCTCCATCACTTCTGACCTTGTGTGCTCGTTACTATTCTAGTGCTGCAGCCACATACAACTCTGTCAGTGAATTTCAACCCTAGCCTGCAGTGCCCCATTATTCCAATACCAGGTATTACACAGTGCTCCGTTTCTCATTCTTCACCTGCTGCCTTTCTGTTATTCCAGCACTGGGCAGGGACACAGCTTTGTCTCAAACCTGATCTGAAGTGCCCCAATATTGCTCACTTACATCTTAGCTAATGCACCTCCTGCTGTTCTGCAATGCCCCTGCAGTTCCACACTCTGACTTCTGTTTGAGGACGCGGGGTCCCTATTAAATCTATTCTTAGCTGCCATCTTTACTTGGGAGGGTCTGCTTCACCTATCTCACTCCGTTCTTTCCTTTACTCTGTTTACTCTCAATTTTTCTCCCACACTTTTCTCTTTCCAGCTCTTAAAATCCACACATTAATAGTTTTGCTCTTTCTTTCAACTGTTTATTTCTAATCCTCATCCTTTTTTATTTCCCTCTTCCTCTTGCTGCCTCCTCTTTCAAACTTGCAAAAGGCTGGTTATTTCTTTTCTTGTTTCGTTCTGCTCTTTTTTCTTCATCAAGTGTTCATTCTTTCTATTTTTTCTCTTCCCTTCATTCTTTCTTTCTTTCTTTTTTTATTTGCTCTTTCCTTTGACTCGGTGTTCGTCCTTTCCCTTTTTTAGATCTTTCTTCCTTCCTTGCTCTGTTGTTTTTCATATCATTATCTGTCAATTCATGTTTTACTATAAATCCCACTTTTTCCCATCTGTATGTGGAAGCCACAAGTAACTTGTCGTGACCTGAAGTGTCAAAGTTGTTTTCCCATTCTGAGTGTGTGGCAAATGAGTCACTACATACTTGCCCTGGTTCTTTCACTGCTTGTTTCCCTCACCATCTCTCTTTTTTTCTCTAATGTTCATTTTTCTCCTTCTTTTCATACTTCTTTTATTATTTTTACCTCTTTATTTTTTGTTTGCTAGCTTCCTTCCCTTTCTTCTTTTGTCTATCACATTTGCTCTATTTCTTCTCTTAGTTGTGTTTTCATTTTCTCATTCTTTCTTTCCCTTCATTCTTTTATTTCTTTGCGACCCTTTCTCTTTCTTCCTTTTGTCTGTTGAATTCCTTTGACTTCTCTTTTCTTGCCCCATCTGCTGTCTCTCCTGAGGCCTAGTTATCAAGTTATCAGTGGAGCAACAGCTGCAGTGGCATCGGGGCCCAGAGACCTATGGACCTCACTCAACCCTAATTACTTCAGTATTTTCTTACCAAAATTGCAGTCAACCATTTTCCTTTCTTACTCTGGGGCCCATGACACCGTTACTACCCCACTTGTCCTCTCCATCTTTACTTCTGTCCCCCTCTTTCCTTTCACCCTCCAATCCGTCCCAAATTCTATTTTTGTTATGGTGTTTTGATCATTACCATCTAATGTCAAAAGTTTATTTCTGATAAATGTTTATATGATAATTGTATCTCTTTTAATAAAGGAGAAGAAGGTTAATGGAAGTGCTTTATTTAAATGCTGGCCCCCTCGAATTATATGGCTGGAAAAGATGAAATTATGAGGCAGGGTAGGCCAATTTATGTGGCAAGAAAAGTTCAGTTATAAAGTTACAGAGCCAGTAGCTCTAACTCTAGAAAATGCAAGAGCTATTGCATTGGAAATGCTTGTATTCCTGGTTTCAAGTGGCATTAACCTTTGGTACAAAGCCCTGTCTGCCATAGGCTATATTGGTATGTCCATGTATTGCCGATGGAATGCCCCCTTGACGAGAGGAATGTAAAGCAGGGCTTCTCTCTGGTCTGTGTTACTTTTTCCTACAAACCAATGAAAACTCACATTTGCTTTGGTTTGTAAATCCTGAAACGTATTTTGCATCAAGTGGATTCTAAAAGTAAAGCAAACCTGATGCAAAATCTTGTAAATCTAGCTCTCATTGTTCTAAATAACTACTACACCTTGGGCAGTCTTAGTCCATAATACAATGTTGCAAATGTTTTCTCCCATAGTGCCTCCACCAAATGGTGGCTTGTGTTAAATGAGTGTTGTGATTGATTTGAGTAGAGTTGGGTTCCTGTTTGACAGGGGGATGCTTAAGCAATTCTTGTTTTGTATTGAATGGTATGGCTAATGCATTTGAAGCGAGTCAGTTCTTTCAGATTGTAATTTTAATTGTATTTATATAGCACTTACTACCCCTGACGAGGTGTCAAAGTGCGTTTTGGCGAGTAGCACGCTACTCTGGAACCCAAGAGGAATTAGTGGTGGATTAGTACAAGGAAATATGAGTACAGTATTAGTATTAGTATGATTTAATTTGAGCGGAGGATATTTGAGTTTGTTATTTGGGTTTACTAGTGTAATGGAGGGAAGAATCTAGAAGTGTTAATTGGGAGTTTATAGTAATAGGGTGAAGCTTGGGATGAGTAAAGGAGATATGAAGGAGGGAAGAGTCTGTGAAAAGGGGTTAGGGAGATCATAGTAGTAGAAGGGGTTTTGGATGGGTCAAATGTGAGATAAATGAGGGAGAATTCAGTAGGGTTGTTTGGGAGATCATAGTAGTAAACTGAGGTTTGGGGTAAGCTAGATGAGATAGAGTAAGGAAAAGCTTAGGAAAGGTTATTTTGGAGATCAAAGTAGTAGAATGGGTTTGGGGTGAGTCAGGTGGGGATGGAGGATAGTTTGTTAGAGATATAGGGTGATGGGGAGATGAGTAAAGCTTAAGAAAAAAAACATTTTCTTTTATTTTTTATTATTTTCCTTTCTTTTTTTGAATTGTATTTCTTTCTTTATTTTTAGAGTAATAAATAAATAGATATGTAAAAACATAGTAAGGGAATATATATGTAAAGAAAATAATAATGGGTATAATAATATGAGATGTAAACTTGTTTTGAATAAAAAGAGACTTTCAAGATTAGCAATATTTGATGTTAATTTACAAAGTGTACTTTTCTAACATTCATTTATCTTTCCTAAATTTTTCAATAGCGCAATGCTTGGGGTTAAAATAGTTAAGATAATATTTGCTCAGAGTGATATATTAAAGAAAGCAGGGATTCATAAGTATCTAATATAACAACTTACCTCAGAGCTATGCAATGACCTATGACCATGTTAAGCATAAAATAATATACATATATATATGTATATATACACACACGTATTCATATACACACATACACACACACGCATACACACATATATACATTTAACCATGAGTAAATATAAATTTGTTAAACAGGCTTAAAGGGTATGTATATATTTTATTATTTTGAAATAGTAACAATTCATATTTCTTAAAGAACCATACATATCTAGTATTTATGCAGAATCAGATTATAAATATTTATCAACACAGGCGTATGCAGTCATTGCTGTTTGGAAACAGTGGTTATGAAGGAAAGAGCCAACTTTTGAGTAGTCTTCTGAAGACAAGATAGTTATCTGTGGATCTTATATTTGGGGGTAATGAATTCCATAGTTTGGCTAGTTGAACAGAGAAGGATGTACCACCTTTGTCTTTTTTGTATGGTGGTATTTTAAGGCAGGGTGTCAATTTTGAGTGGAGGTTTCTTTGTTTAACGTATTTGGTTATTTTGTATCTGATGAAAAGCAGTCCTTGTCCATGTATAGTTTTGTGGATGATACAAAGCAACGTGAAGGTGGATCCTCTGGCAGCCAGTAACCAATGTAGTATTCTCAAGGCAGGGGAGATGTGGGCTTGTGGCTTCACATGTAATAGTAGCCTGGCAGCTGAGTTCTGAATTACAGTTTTTTTCATAGTAGATAGAGATGATCCATGGTAGAGGCCATTGGAGTAATCAAGTTTAGATAGTACAAGAGAGATAGTAGCCTACATCTTGTGTGGAAATCCAAGGTGGGGGAGGATGCGCTGCAGTCTTCAGTGTGATTAAGCTTGATCATTGTTAACTTGGAGTCCATGGTAATTCCAAGGTTTTTAACTTCTTTAGATTCTTGAGTAGGTGGTCCCAGATCGTCAGGCAGGGCACAGAGTGGATCATCATTTTTTCAGTAGCCCCATGTGAGTATTTCCATTTTGGAAGCATTCAGTTTGAGATAGCTCCAAGTCATTCAATGTTCAATGGCTCTAAAGCAACTAAAGATTTGTGAGTTTTCAATGTCTTTTGGGCATTCCAATATAAGGAGTATTCTTGCGTTATCTGCATAGTTGTAGCATGTGAGTTTAAGTCATTGATCACTTCTGTTAATGACATCATGTTGATGTTGAAAAGCATAGGTGAGATGTTTGATCCTTGATGGACCCTAGATTTTGTGAAGTAGGGTTTGGACTGAAGGGGGAAGAATAGATTATATTAGTTCTTGTTAGACCTGGCATTCTTGGTGTGGTCTCCCCTGGCTTTTTTGCCTCTGCTGTGTGCTGGGCTCTGGTTTTGCTGTTTTTGGTACTCTGGGCACTTTACCACTGCCGACCAGTGCTTAAGTGCAAGTGCGCCTGTGTAAATTGTATTGTTGATCGGTTTATCCATGACTGACATATTTGATTTACTAGTAAGTCCCTAGTAAAGTGCACTAGAGGCGCCTAGGGCCTGTAAATCAAATGCTACTAGTGGGCCTGCAGCACTGGTTGTGCCACCCACATTAGTAGCCCCGGTAATCTTGGCTCCGACCTGTCACTGCAGTGTCTGTGTGTGCGTTGTAAACTGCAAATTCGACTTGGCAAGTGCATACACCTTTGCTGTGGCCTAAACCTTCCCTTTTACTACATGTAAGGCACCTCCAAGGTAGGCCCTAGGTAGCCCCACGTGCATTGTGCAGTGTATTTAGTAGGTAGGACATGTACTGGTGTGTTTTACATGTCCTAACAGTGACATCATGCCAAATTCGGTTTTCACTGTTGCAAGGCCTATCTCCCTCATAGGTTAGCATGGGGGCTTCCTGTAAGTAACTTAACAGCGCAGATTCCCTTTGAGGGCAGATAGAAATATGGAGTTTGCGCCCTCTGAACTCACAATCTAAAAATACTTCTTTTAGTGACGTTGGTTTTTTGAATGTAAGTTTGAAAATCCACTTTTAGAAAGTAGCCATTTTCTTGCTTAAACCATTCTGTGACTCTGCCTGTTTGTGATCCCCCGTCTGGGTCAGTTTGACAGTTGGGCTGTTTACACTTCTTCTCTAGACAGTGAAACAAAGGGAGCTGGGGGTGTAGCCTACATATCCTGATGAGCCATCTGTGCTGAGAGGGTGCGGAGGAGTGGTCACTCACACCTCCTGGAAGGGCTGTGCCTGCCCTCACTCAGTGCAGTTGCCAACCCCCTGGTGTGTGTCTAGGACCTGGCCCGGACAAGGAAGGATCTTGAAAACACGTGAGGCTTTGCTTTGAAGTTTGCCAACTTTAAAGGCCGAAAGGGGTATAAGTGGTAGACCCAAAACCCCAGACTTTCAGAATCTTTCTGGAATCAAGAGGAACCTCTGCCTAGGAGAAGAGCTGAAGAGCTGGAAGAGGAGTATTGTCCCTTTGCTGTGTTGCTTTGCTGGACTGGCCTGCAGGTGCTGCTTTTGCCTGAAAAAAATGCAAAGAGTGAACTTTGCTGTATGTCCTGCTTGAGAAAGTTCTTCAAGGGCTTGGAGTAGAGCTTTCCTCCTGTTGGAAGACTCAAGTATATCAAAAACTTCAGTTTCCTCTTCCTGCAACACTGGGAACTGTGTGTATTGTGCTATTCAAGGAGAAAAACCACAGGGACGCTCTCAACAACGCCACTGGCCTGCACAATGACCTGCTGATGTTGCCCGGAGCCACACTGCCCCATTTCACACCGCGACCCTGGTCTCACTGACGCCGTCATTTGATGACTTCACAGAGCCGCTGCTTGCACCACGACCTGTGGGCCCCGCACTCCGGCATTGCCTGCTCACTCTGCAGCCTAGGCATCCCCGACGACACTGCTCCTGCTGACACCGACACCGCTGCCTGGACCATGGCCTTTGGACACCACTCGTGAGGTACACGAAGCACTGTCCCGCCTGCACCGCAGCCCCGGTCCACCAACGCCAGTACCATCAACTCCATTGTCGTCACCAGGCATCCCTGCCTGCACTGTGGCCTGTGGACACCGCTCTTGAGGGCCACGAAGCACCGTCCCGCTTTGCGGGCTTTGGCCTACCAATGACAGCTTTTCAGCAACGACGACGCTGCTGACTGAACCATGACCTGGTGACACCGCACGTCACTCTGCCCCGCTTCACACCGCAGTCATGGACGCCATCACCGAGCCGTTGCCTGCACCGTGACCTGTGGGCACCACATGTCACATTGTCCTGCTTCACACCGTAACCTCGACACCATCCACGCCAGTGCTCCTGAATTCATCAGCCCGGAGTAAGATATGAACGCGTGTGACTTCAAGGGCCCGACGAACACTGCACCGACTCCGGTATCAGCAGCGTGACACCAGGGACACCAGCGACACCGCTCTCCAGAGTTCACTGCGAGGATCACAATGTCATGCAATTCCAAAGGTACTGTTTGTGGGTCTCCCCAACACCGTAGCTGGCCTGCGATGCCGCAGCCGGCCTGAACTGTTGATTTTGTTGATCACGAAGTCGTGATGGCCCCAGGTGGAGCTATTGACTTCAAGGAACAGTTTTTTTGAGTAAATCTTGCAAAATTCATATCTTTAGCTCTGTAGGTTGGATTTTTATAGTTTTGGTCTTGTATTATATAGATAAATATTGGCTATTTTCCTAAAACTTGTGTGGTGTCCTTTTGTAGTGTTTTCACTTATTACTGTGTGTTATTTGCAATGCTTTACACATTGCTTCTGCGATAAGCCTGACTATTCGTGCCAAGCTACCAAGGGGGGGGGGAACTAGGGTTATCTCAGCGGGTATCTCCCTTATCCTGACTAGAGTGAGGGTCCCTATGTGGACAGGGTGCATACCGACTGCCAACTAGAGACCCCATTTCTAACAGAATGTTCTGGCTGATATGGTAAAATCCTACTTTAGAATTCGGGTTGATTGTGGTTAAATTCAGACTCTAAATTATTTTGTGCACAATGGCTCTGTTTGGTATTAGTTTAATGGCTGTGGATGAAGTGAGTTATATTTCGGTAAATGAACACTAGTTTGTTAGGGGTTTGATTTATTTATTTTATTAGTGCTCAGTTTAATCATGTATATTATGTTATGACTGATTTGTAATCAAATTTAATTGAGAGCACCCCCTGAAATGTGAAGTTTGTACTCGTTTTGTAGTAGATTAAGAGGAGGCTCTGAATGATGTAGTTGAAATTACCAATTTTCATGACATCGGTTAATGTCAGGCTATTTTTCAGCCAAGTGGAAAATGGCCCAGGATGCTCTAATTGGTGTCGTCGATTAGGGCTGTGATGCTTGAGGCTTCAGTAAGGGCTTTTGATGATGTGGACCTTTTTAGCCTTGTTAGGGTTGTGAATCTTGAGGGTTCAGGCAGGGCTTTTGATGATGCGTGCCTTGGTAGCAAATTCAGAGTTGTCATGAAAGTGGTGAGTGAGGACTCACTTGTGTGGTCATTCATTTTCAGGCTTGATGTTGTTTGAATGGGCCCAGGGTTGGACTAGTCTATAAGGCAATCAGGCAGTGCCTGATAGGCTGGCCTTAAAAGTCAGTATATGGGTTGATTATTTACCAGTTTGTGGGCTGTCTTATGGTGTGGTGGGCCGATTTTTATATCTGATTTTCCCTACAACAAACCTAAAAACATGCAATTCCCCTATACCTTGGAAAATACCCATACATTGTGTCATTACAATTTCAAAACAGGTCTGATTTGAAAATAGGGTTCACATTTTTACCTATTTGGTTCGCTAATGGGGGTCACTTTTTTGGTGCCCTAGCCTATTTTTGTCCCAGTCCGGCCAGGGACGTCTCCGCTATGGCGGAGGTGCATCAACCCCCCTCACCCGCCAGCAGTAGCGTCAGCAAACCATTGAAAATAACAGTAGCAGCAGCAGCAAACCATTGAAAATAAAATTATAATAAACAATGTTAATGTTTTATTTTTAATGGGGCAGAGCTATAGGGGGATGACAGCCATGGAGGGGAGTGTACAGAGCATTCCCCTCAGTGCGCATTTATGTTTGGCTGGCCATCTCTGGCCGGCTAGCCGGCCAAACAGGCATGCACAAAGGGCTCTCTCCAACCCGGCACTGTGTTGCCACGTTGGAGAGAGCAGGCCCAGACTCCCACTTTGCTTTGGAGTTTCCATCCAGCGTGCTCCAGCCAATCATAACGCTGCTCTGAGCAGACTCATAATTGGCCGCAGGGAGATCTGGGAGCCTGTGCCTGCAGTGCAGCAGAGAGTGGCAGTGCAGTGGTTCTATCAAGCTACGTTTTTTAAATATTTTTGTTTTGTTTTGTTTTGTTCCCCCCTGCCACTTTGCCCATTTACCAGCCGCCACTGAGTCTAACCGTGTTTGGACACTGCTGATGCACGGTGAGTTCTGTCTCTAAACAGTATGGCATAGAATGGCATTTCCTGTTGATGTGGGCTGCAAGTCTGTTGCTGCTTGGTGCCCTTGGCTGATCTCCCTGGATTTGTGAGCGTAGAGAGATCACGCAAACAGAATTAAACATTTCTTGTCAAAGTGGAATTATTTTGGAATTCGCTACCTGCTGCTCTCCAATCCAATGATTTTGTGTTAGCAGCCTTTCGTGCATCTTCAGTTGTTGGTGCTGTGCATGAAAAGACTCTTTGTGCCTGACAGTGGTGGGGTTGCTTCCAGCTGGGTACAGTGAAGTGCGAGCTGAACAGTCATCTAATACCCGTTGTAGTAAAAAAGAGTGCAATCTATCTATCTATTTATCTATCTATCTATCTAGTGGAGAAGTGTGGCACAATGGTTAAAGAGGCAGACCCTGATCCAGAGATCGGGCCTGGGACCAGGGTTCAAGTCCCACCTAGGCTGGTCTTGGGCTCCATCCCTTGGACCAGATAATTCTTTCCTTGGTGTCTAATCTAATTAATGGGTCCCACTCTGTAACTATGGGCAATAGCTTGCTTAATCTCCACAACAGCCTGAATGCCTGGCTTCACCCTGGGGGTGCCCAGGAGTGGGCACCTTCCAGGGAAAAGCCAGGAGGGGTTCCATAGTGGTATGTGTACAGTACCTTGAGACCCTAACGGGTGAGTAGTGTACTATACAAGTGCAACGTTTACAGTTTTTCTATCTGTCCTACCTGGCTCTTTCTCTATTCCCACCTTTCTTGTCTCTCTCGCCCATCATCTCCATTTCTTTTCTCTCTCTCTTTATGATTCGACCACTCTCTCTGTCTCCATGTCCTTATCTCTCACTCTCTCCCATCTTTAGCCTGTCTCTCTGACTCTTTCTTGTTAACCCCTCTTTATCATTCACACTTTCTCTCTCTCTCGCTCGCTCTTTTTTCATTCCCCCACTCGCATAAAACTCTCTTTTTCTTGGTGTCTTCTTCCTATGCTCTCATACTTTTCCCCCTTTTGTCGTGCTTCTACATGGCATCTTCTACGTTCCTAAACCTCTCCTCCACTCCCTTCTTTTACCTATTGCTGTTGTTCTTATTTCTCTCGGTCTTCAATCAGCTCTTCGCGCTCTCTCTCTCTACTTATTCAGATACACACCCCACCCCTAAAAATACTGTATCTTTCATCACCCCGCCTCCCCCTCCGCCCTGCACACGATATGCTTACAGAATTCTAATAACAGCAATGTTATGACTTGGAAACAGCTCCGAAGGCCTTCTTATCGTCTTCCTTTCGCCGGAAGGATGACATATCTCACTAGGAAATTCATTACATTTATTTCATAGAGAGAGTGAGGCCTTCCACGGTTCTTTGTTGCACATTTCTATATATTAGCAGAGTAGAGCAATCTTTTTAAAACATGCATTGGCGAAGCCAACAGGTCTCTCCTTTAAACTTCCAACTTTCGCCTTGCCAACGCGGCTTGCTTTGACACGCAAACGTGTGTGCTACTCATCTCTATCCAACTTGTAATGGGTTTCCTACTAAATTAAAGCGGGTGCAAGACTGCCACCAAGCGTCATGACTTGGGCACGATAAGGCCTCTACGCCCATGGTTTGTGAGGCAAGGAGGTCCGACTTTAAGCATGGGCGGGCTGGGCCCAGGCCATAGTGCCAAACTCTAGAGGGGCGGATGGAGTTTGCAGCGTCCCTCTCACTTGGTTCGAATGATTGAGATTAAACAGCTCTTATTTTACTTGCAGAAGGTGATGTTTTACGCCCCACTAACCCTCTCTCATCTGCCCTCACCCCTGTTGTCACGCTCCAAAATCACCTTCTGCATATAGGGTGACCACATTTTTAAAGCCAAAACCCGGGACATTTCACAAAGAAAGAAAGACTACAGTTTTCCTTGGACCGAGCGCACAGAATGACAGCACTCATGATCATAACATTACAGAGAAAGCACTAAGAACAGTAATAAAATGCAATTGTTAAAGCTAGTATAATACCTGCTAATTAAATTGCCTTCTGAGAACACCTGCTAACTATCTCTTCTTTGGAAAATAAAAAAAATAACCTTCCACCTTCCGGGGACCCTCTCTAAAAAACCCGACATGAGCTAAATTTCCTGAAATTTCCCTGGACAGCTGGTGAAAAACCGGGACTGCCCTGGCAAATCCGGGACACCTGGTCGGTCACCTTAGTTCTGCACCACCAACAACTTGGCAGTAGAGTGATCAACCTAAAAGGCCAATCACTGCTTTGACATGTAACTGACTTGCCAACACAAAATGGGCATTCTTCTGTCTCATTTTATTCACCAGCTGCAGTGAGGGTTCCAACTTTCTTTCCACCGAGGGCACTATCCGAGCAGGGGCCTACTCTGGACACAAGCATGTCAGGATAAGTCTGTGCATACGCACTATTGCTTTTTAATCTACAGTTCTAAGATAGTGAACTATATCCTGGAGCATTAAATTAAACGAAAATAATAAAAAATGTGGAAAACGCATTAGAAGGAAGGAGGGGCCAAACAGAAAATATCAGCTGACAGGCTCACCCCAAAAAAATTATAAATTAAAAACTGACACGGCAGCGAGGGGCTGGGAAGCAGAGCAGGGAGGCAACTGTAGAGTGAACTGGAAGAGTAGTGGAACTAAATGCTGCTAAAGAGTGATGGAGAGGGATCTTTGTTAAACATCTGTTTACAAGGTAAAGCTCACCAACTCATCAAAGAGAGATGCCAGCTTCTTAGGCCAGTGTACTTTTGACTTAAAATGAGATTAACCTTGAGCATTACATCGGTTAAATAATCATCATGATTTCAAGTATTGTTTTCAGCCAATTATTAGAGTTAGTGTGAGTATAAAAGCTTTATTTATCAGTCTTTTTAATAGCACATCTTTCTTAAAATCAGTATATGATGTAATCTGTATCAATTATTAATCAAGAAATCAAAATATGCAAGCAAATATCAGGGTAGGTGCATTAAGTGCTCTCCATAAAGGAAGGAACTTCTATTCTAAGATTAAGGATGGTTTGGGGAGATCGAGAAAAAGGTGTCAGAAGCCATAAAGATCTTAAAGCATAAATCATCTGAGTCAAATATCAGTTATCAATCAAAGCACAACTTCCCATAAAGAGGGGTTCAAGAAACTCTGTAGAGTCTCACAGTAGCTTACATCCGGGCAGGGAAAGTTAATGATTTTGGATTCCATCCCTTCTCTAGGAACACGCATTTATATAAAACAACTTAATCTAAGCTTTTGCAACAACAACAGTATTTCCTGAAGAAAAACAAGCATTTGCAATCCAATAGGTCTCGCATTTGTGAGAGTTAGATCTAAGGGCATGTTTTTGTATGCATTTTGGGCCAGATGTATCATGCATTTTTGCGATCGCAAAAATGCATTTTGGTATTTATGAATGCCAATTTACAAATTGCAAATTGGAATTGCGACTTCATACCGATTCAGTATTAGAAAGGGGGCTTGTCAAGTGCATCCCTTCCTAATACCGAATCGCAGCAGTATGTAGCAATGTTTTGTGACCCAAATGCAGTCGCAAAACATTCACATTTTACCACCTATTTAAAGTAGGTGGGAACCCATTCGCAAAAGGGATAGTGTCCCAACGGACCTCTTCCCCTTTGTGAATGTATGCAAAAACATATTTTAAGAGCAGCCAGTGGTCCCACGGTCCACTGCCTACTCTTAAGAAAACTTTTCATTTTTGTTTTTTAAATGCATCTTGTTTCCCTTTAAGGAAAACGGGCTGCATTAAAAAAAAAAAAAAAAAGATTGCTTTATTGGACAGCAATCACAGACATGGTGGTCTGCTGAGCCCAGCAGGCCACTATCCATGTGATTATCACCATTCACAATGGTTTGCAAATTGCAACCTAACTCATGAAAATTAATGAAATAGGTCGATTTGTGAGCCATTGGGAATTGCTAAATAAAACTCCTGGAGTTTCATACATTCAAATAGCGATTGCGTAATTGCGATTAGCAGATAATTGCAATTAGGTAATCAATATTTGAAAAAATGATACATATGGCCCTTTCTTTTGTAGTTTAGTGGATGTATGTGGTGTGTAGTGGAAATATATGTGTTGTATTGGAATTGTTAACCCCTTCGCTGCCAGGCCTTTTCCCCCTCCTGTGCCAGGCCTTTTTTTGCCTATTTGGGGCAGTTCGCGCTTAGACCCTCATAACTTTTTGTCCACATAAGCTAACCAAGCCAAATTTGCGTCCTTTTTTTCCAACATCCTAGGGATTCTAGAGGTACCCAGACTTTGTGGGTTCCCCTGAAGGAGGCCAAGAAATTGGCCAAAATACAGTGAAAATTTCGTTTTTTTCAAAAAAATTGGAAAAAGTGGCTGCAGAAGAAGGCTTGTGGTTTTTCCCCTGAAAATGGCATCAACAAAGGGTTTGCGGTGCTAAACTCAGCAGCTTCCCAGCTTTCAGGAACAGGCAGACTTGAATCAGAAAACCCAATTTTTCAACACAATTTTGGCATTTTACTGGGGCATACCCCATTTGTGCAATTTTTTGTGCTTTCAGCCTCCTTCCAGTCAGTGACAGGAATGGTCATGAAACCAATGCTGGATCCCAGAAACCTAAACATTTCTGAAAAGTAGACAAAATTCTGAATTCAGCAAGGGGTCATTTGTGTAGATCCTACAAGGGTTTCCTACAGAAAATAACAGCTGAAAAAGAAAAATATTGAAATTGAGGTGAAAAAACCATCAATTTTTCTCTACATTTTACTCTGTAACTTTTCCCTGCAATGTCAGATTATCGAAAGCAATATACCGTTACGTCTGCTGGACTCCTCTGGTTGCGGGGATATATAGGGTTTGTAGGTTCATCAAGAACCCGAGGAACCCAGAGCCAATAAATGAGCTGCACCCTGCAGTGCGTTTTCATTCTATACCGGGTATACAGCAATTCATTTGCTGAAATATAAGGAGTAAAAAATTGCTATCAAGAAAACCTTTGCATTTCCAAAAAGGGCACAAGATAAGGTGTTGAGGAGCAGTGGTTATTTGCACATCTCTGAATTCCGGGGTGACCATAGTAGCACGTGAATTACAGGGAATTTCTCAAATAGATGTCTTTTTTACACACACTCCTATATTTGGAAGGAAAAAATGTAGAGAAAGACAAGGGGCAATAGTACTTGTTTTGCTAATCTATGTTCCCCCAAGTCTCCCGATAAAAATGGTACCTCACTTGTGTGGGTAGGCCTAGCACCCGCGACAGGATATGCCCCAAAACACAACGTGGACACATCACAGAAAATAGAGCTGTTTTTAGCAAAAAGTGACTACCTGTAGATTTTGGCCTCTAGCTCAGCCGCCACCTAGGGAAACCTACCAAACCTGTGCATTTCTGAAGACTAGAGACCTAGGGGAATCCAAGGAGGGGTGACTTGTGTGGCTCGGACCAGGTTCTGTTACCCAGAATCCTTTGCAAACCTCAAAATTTGGCTAAAAAAACACATGTTCCTCACATTTCTGTGGCAGAAAGTTCTGGAATCTGAGAGGAGCCACAAATTTCCTTCCACCCAGCGTTCCCCCACGTCTCCCGATAAAAATGATACCTCACTTGTGTGGGTAGGCCTAGCACCCGCGACAGGATATGCCCCAAAACACAACGTGGACACATCACAGAAAACAGAGCTGTTTTTAGCAAAGTGACTACTTGTAGATTTTGGCCTCTAGCTCAGCCGCCACCTAGGAAACCTACCAAACCTGTGCATTTCTGAAAACTAGAGACCTAGGGGAATCCAAGGAGGGGTGACTTGTGTGGCTCGGACCAGGTTCTGTTACCCAGAATCCTTTGCAAACCTCAAAATTTGGCTAAAAAAACACATGTTCCTCACATTTCTGTGGCAGAAAGTTCTGGAATCTGAGAGGAGCCACAAATTTCCTTCCACCCAGCGTTCCCCCACGTCTCCCGATAAAAATGATACCTCACTTGTGTGGGTAGGCCTAGCGCCCGCGACAGGATATGCCCCAAAACACAACGTGGACATATCACAGAAAACAGAGCTGTTTTTAGCAAAGTGACTACCTGTAGATTTTGGCCTCTAGCTCAGCCGCCACCTAGGGAAACCTACCAAACCTGTGCATTTCTGAAAACTAGAGACCTAGGGGAATCCAAGGAGGAGTGACTTGCGGGGCTCGAACCAGGTTCTGTTACCCAGAATCCTTTGCAAACCTCAAAATTTGGCTAAAAAAACACATGTTCCTCACATTTCTGTGGCAGAAAGTTCTGGAATCTGAGAGGAGCCACAAATTTCCTTCCACCCAGCGTTCCCCCACGTCTCCCGATAAAAATGATACCTCACTTGTGTGGGTAGGCCTAGCGCCCGCGACAGGATATGCCCCAAAACACAACGTGGACATATCACAGAAAACAGAGCTGTTTTTAGCAAAGTGACTACCTGTAGATTTTGGCCTCTAGCTCAGCCGCCACCTAGGGAAACCTACCAAACCTGTGCATTTCTGAAAACTAGAGACCTAGGGGAATCCAAGGAGGAGTGACTTGCGGGGCTCGGACCAGGTTCTGTTACCCAGAATCCTTTGCAAATCTCAAAATTTGGCTAAAAAAACACATGTTCCTCACATTTCTGTGGCAGAAAGTTCTGGAATCTGAGAGGAGCCACAAATTTCCTTCCACCCAGCGTTCCCCCACGTCTCCCGATAAAAATGATACCTCACTTGTGTGGGTAGGCCTAGCGCCCGCGACAGGATATGCCCCAAAACACAACGTGGACATATCACAGAAAACAGAGCTGTTTTTAGCAAAGTGACTACCTGTAGATTTTGGCCTCTAGCTCAGCCGCCACCTAGGGAAACCTACCAAACCTGTGCATTTCTGAAAACTAGAGACCTAGGGGAATCCAAGGAGGAGTGACTTGCGGGGCTCGGACCAGGTTCTGTTACCCAGAATCCTTTGCAAACCTCAAAATTTGGCTAAAAAAACACATGTTCCTCACATTTCTGTGGCAGAAAGTTCTGGAATCTGAGAGGAGCCACAAATTTCCTTCCACCCAGCGTTCCCCCACGTCTCCCGATAAAAATGATACCTCACTTGTGTGGGTAGACCTAGCGCCCGCGACAGGATATGCCCCAAAACACAACGTGGACATATCACAGAAAACAGAGCTGTTTTTAGCAAAGTGACTACCTGTAGATTTTGGCCTCTAGCTCAGCCGCCACCTAGGGAAACCTACCAAACCTGTGCATTTCTGAAAACTAGAGACCTAGGGGAATCCAAGGAGGAGTGACTTGCGGGGCTCGGACCAGGTTCTGTTACCCAGAATCCTTTGCAAACCTCAAAATTTGGCTAAGAAAACACATGTTCCTCACATTTCTGTGGCAGAAAGTTCTGGAATCTGAGAGGAGCCACAAATTTCCTTCCACCCAGCGTTCCCCCACGTCTCCCGATAAAAATGATACCTCACTTGTGTGGGTAGGCCTAGCGCCCGCGACAGGATATGCCCCAAAACACAACGTGGACATATCACAGAAAACAGAGCTGTTTTTAGCAAAGTGACTACCTGTAGATTTTGGCCTCTAGCTCAGCCGCCACCTAGGGAAACCTACCAAACCTGTGCATTTCTGAAAACTAGAGACCTAGGGGAATCCAAGGAGGGGTGACTTGCGGGGCTCGGACCAGGTTCTGTTACCCAGAATCCTTTGCAAACCTCAAAATTTGGCTAAAAAAACACATGTTCCTCACATTTCTGTGGCAGAAAGTTCTGGAATCTGAGAGGAGCCACAAATTTCCTTCCACCCAGCGTTCCCCCACGTCTCCCGATAAAAATGATACCTCACTTGTGTGGGTAGGCCTAGCGCCCGCGACAGGATATGCCCCAAAACACAACGTGGACATATCACAGAAAACAGAGCTGTTTTTAGCAAAGTGACTACCTGTAGATTTTGGCCTCTAGCTCAGCCGCCACCTAGGGAAACCTACCAAACCTGTGCATTTCTGAAAACTAGAGACCTAGGGGAATCCAAGGAGGGGTGACTTGCGGGGCTCGGACCAGGTTCTGTTACCCAGAATCCTTTGCAAATCTCAAAATTTGGCTAAAAAAACACATGTTCCTCACATTTCTGTGGCAGAAAGTTCTGGAATCTGAGAGGAGCCACAAATTTCCTTCCACCCAGCGTTCCCCCACGTCTCCCGATAAAAATGATACCTCACTTGTGTGGGTAGGCCTAGCGCCCGCGACAGGATATGCCCCAAAACACAACGTGGACATATCACAGAAAACAGAGCTGTTTTTAGCAAAGTGACTACCTGTAGATTTTGGCCTCTAGCTCAGCCGGCACCTAGGGAAACCTACCAAACCTGTGCATTTCTGAAAACTAGAGACCTAGGGGAATCCAAGGAGGGGTGACTTGTGTGGCTCGGACTAGGTTCTGTTACCCAGAATCCTTTGCAAACCTCAAAATTTGGCTAAAAAAACACATGTTCCTCACATTTCTGTGGCAGAAAGTTCTGGAATCTGAGAGGAGCCACAAATTTCCTTCCACCCAGCGTTCCCCCACGTCTCCCGATACAAATGATACCTCACTTGTGTGGGTAGGCCTAGCGCCCGCGACAGGATATGCCCCAAAACACAACGTGGACACATCCTAAATTTTGGAAAAAAACAGAGGTGTTTTTTGCGAAGTGCCTACCTGTAGATTTTGGCCTCTAGCTCAGCCGGCACCTAGGGAAACCTACCAAACCTGTGCATTTCTGAAAACTAGAGACCTAGGGGAATCCAAGGAGGGGTGACTTGCGGGGCTCGGACCAGGTTCTGTTACCCAGAATCCTTTGCAAACCTCAAAATTTGGCTAAAAATACACATGTTACTCACATTTCTGTGGCAGAAAGTTCTGGAATCTGAGAGGAGCCACAAATTTCCTTCTATCCAGCGTTCCCCCAAGTCTCCCGATAAAAATGATACCTCACTTGCGTGGGTAGGCCTAGCGCCGGCGACAGGAAACACCCCAAAGCGCAACGTGGACACATCCTAAATTTTGGAAAAAAACAGAGGTGTTTTTTGCTAAGTGCCTACCTGTAGATTTTGGCCTCTAGCTCAGCCGGCACCTAGGGAAACCTACCAAACCTGTGCATTTCTGAAAACTAGAGACCTAGGGGAATCCAAGGAGGGGTGACTTGCGGGGCTCGGACCAGGTTCTGTTACCCAGAATCCTTTGCAAACCTCAAAATTTGGCTAAAAAAACACATGTCCCTCACATTTCTGTGGCAGAAAGTTCTGGAATCTGAGAGGAGCTACAAATTTCCTTCCACCCAGCGTTCCCCCAAGTCTCCCGATAAAAATGATACCTCACTTGCGTGGGTAGGCCTAGCGCCGGCGACAGGAAACACCCCAAAGCGCAACGTGGACACATCCTAAATTTTGGAAAAAAACAGAGTTGTTTTTTGCGAAGTGCCTACCTGTAGATTTTGGCCTCTAGCTCAGCCGGCACCTAGGGAAACCTACCAAACCTGTGCATTTCTGAAAACTAGAGACCTAGGGGAATCCAAGGAGGGGTGACTTGCGGGGCTCGGACCAGGTTCTGTTACCCAGAATCCTTTGCAAACCTCAAAATTTGGCTAAAAATACACATGTTACTCACATTTCTGTGGCAGAAAGTTCTGGAATCTGAGAGGAGCCACAAATTTCCTTCTACCCAGCGTTCCCCCAAGTCTCCCGATAAAAATGATACCTCACTTGTGTGGGTAGGACTAGCGCCCACGAAAGGAAAGGGCCCAAAACACAACGTGGACACATCACATTTTTTTATAAAAAGCAGTGCCTACCTGTGGATTTTGGCCTGTAGCTCAGCCGACACCTGAGGAAACCTAGCAAACCAGTGCATTTTTGAAAACTAGAAACCCAGGGGAATCCAAGATGGGGTGACTTGCGGGGCTCTGACCAGGTTATGTTACCCAGAATCCTTTGCAAACATCAAAATTTGGCCCAAAAAACACTTTTTCCTCTCATTTCGGTGACAGAAAGTTCTGGAATCTGAGAGGAACCACAAATTTCCTTCCACCCAGTGTTCCCCTAAGTCTCTCGATAAAAATGGTACATCACTTCTGTGGGTAGGCCTAGCGCCCACAAAAGGAAATGGCCCAAAACACAACGTGGACACAACATATTTTTTCACAGAAAACAGAGGTGTTTTTTGCAAGGTGCCTACCTGTGGTGTTTGGCCTGTAGCTCAGCCGGCCCCAGGGGGGGGGGGCAGAAATGCCCTAAAATAAATTTGCCCCCCCAACCCCCACCCTCCCCCGCCGGGAGCGACCCTTGCCTACGGGGTCGCTCCCCCTGCGTGACATTGGCACCAAAAAACAAATCCCCGGTGCCTAGTGGTTTCTGCCCCCTTGGGGGCAGGTTGACCTAAACTCAGCCAATCTGCCCCCAAGGGGGGCAGAAATGGCCTAAATACAATTTGTCCCCCAGGGGAGCGACCCTTGCCTGATGGGTCGCTCCCCATCTCTAAAAAAAGAAACAACAAAAAAAAAAAAACACAAAAAAAAAATTGCCCTGGTGCCTAGAGTGTTCTGCCCCCCCCCCCGGGAGCAGTTCGGCCTAATAATAGGCCGATCTGTCCCCCGGGGGGGCAGAAATGGCCTAAAATAAATTTGCCCCCCCAACCCCCACCCCCCCCCCCCGGGAGCGACCCTTGCCTACGGGGTCGCTCCCCCTGCGTGACATTGGCGCCAAAAAACAAATCCCCGGTGCCTAGTGGTTTCTGCCCCCTTGGGGGCAGATTGACCTAAAATTGGCCAATCTGCCCCCAGGGGGGCAGAAATGGTCTAAATACAATTTGCCCCCCCAGGGGAGCGACCCTTGCCTGATGGGTCGCTCCCCATCTCTAAAAAAAGAAACAACAAAAAAAAACACACAAAAAAAAAATTGCCCTGGCGCCTAGAGTGTTCTGCCCCCCCCCTGGGGGGCAGTTCGGCCTAATAATAGGCCGATCTGTCCCCCGGGGGGGCAGAAATGGCCTAAAATAAATTTGCCCCCCCAACCCCCCCCCCCCCCCCCGGGAGCGACCCTTGCCTACGGGGTCGCTCCCCCTGCGTGACATTGGTGCCAAAAAACAAATCCCCGGTGCCTAGTGGTTTCTGCCCCCTTGGGGGCAGATTGACCTAAAATTGGCCAATCTGCCCCCAGGGGGGCAGAAATGGTCTAAATACAATTTGCCCCCCCCCAGGGGAGCGACCCTTGCCTGATGGGTCGCTCCCCATCTCTAAAAAAAGAAACAACAAAAAAAAAAAAACACAAAAAAAAAATTGCCCTGGCGCCTAGAGTGTTCTGCCCCCCCCGCCGGGGGCAGTTCGGCCTAATAATAGGCCGATCTGTCCCCCGCGGGGCAGAAATGGCCTAAAATAAATTTGCCCCCCCAACCCCCACCCCCCCCCCCCGGAGCGACCCTTGCCTACGGGGTCGCTCCCCCTGCGTGACATTGGCGCCAAAAAACAAATCCCCGGTGCCTAGTGATTTCTGCCCCCTTGGGGGCAGATTGACCTAAAATTGGCCAATCTGCCCCCAAGGGGGGCAGAAATGGCCTAAATACAATTTGCCCCCCCAGGGGAGCGACCCTTGCCTGATGGGTCGCTCCCCATCTCTAAAAAAAGAAACAAAAAAAAAAAAATTGCCCTGGCGCCTAGAGTGTTCTGCCCCCCCCCCCCGGGGGCAGTTCGGCCTAATAATAGGCCGATCTGTCCCCCGGGGGGGCAGAAATGGCCTAAAATAAATTTGCCCCCCCCAACCCCCCCCCCCGGGAGCGACCCTTGCCTACGGGGTCGCTCCCCCTGCGTGACATTGGCGCCAAAAAACAAATCCCCGGTGCCTAGTGGTTTCTGCCCCCTTGGGGGCAGATTGACCTAAAATTGGCCAATCTGCCCCCAGGGGGGCAGAAATGGTCTAAATACAATTTGCCCCCCCAGGGGAGCGACCCTTGCCTGATGGGTCGCTCCCCATCTCTAAAAAAAGAAACAACAAAAAAAAAATTGCCCTGGCGCCTAGAGTGTTCTGCCCCCCCCCCCCCCGGGGGCAGTTCGGCCTAATAATAGGCCGATCTGTCCCCCGGGGGGGCAGAAATGGCCTAAAATAAATTTGCCCCCCCAACCCCCACCCCCCCCCCCAGGGGAGCGACCCTTGCCTGATGGGTCGCTCCCCATCTCTAAAAAAAGAAACAACAAAAAAAAAAAACACAAAAAAAAAAATTGCCCTGGCGCCTAGAGTGTTCTGCCCCCCCCCCCGGGGGCAGTTCGGCCTAATAATAGGCCGATCTGTCCCCCGGGGGGGCAGAAATGGCCTAAAATAAATTTGCCCCCCCAACCCCCACCCCCCCCCGGGAGCGACCCTTGCCTACGGGGTCGCTCCCCCTGCGTGACATTGGCGCCAAAAAACAAATCCCCGGTGCCTAGTGATTTCTGCCCCCTTGGGGGCAGATTGACCTAAAATTGGCCAATCTGCCCCCAAGGGGGGCAGAAATGGCCTAAATACAATTTGCCCCCCCAGGGGAGCGACCCTTGCCTGATGGGTCGCTCCCCATCTCTAAAAAAAGAAACAAAAAAAAAAAAATTGCCCTGGCGCCTAGAGTGTTCTGCCCCCCCCCCCCGGGGGCAGTTCGGCCTAATAATAGGCCGATCTGTCCCCCGGGGGGGCAGAAATGGCCTAAAATAAATTTGCCCCCCCCAACCCCCCCCCCCGGGAGCGACCCTTGCCTACGGGGTCGCTCCCCCTGCGTGACATTGGCGCCAAAAAACAAATCCCCGGTGCCTAGTGGTTTCTGCCCCCTTGGGGGCAGATTGACCTAAAATTGGCCAATCTGCCCCCAGGGGGGCAGAAATGGTCTAAATACAATTTGCCCCCCCAGGGGAGCGACCCTTGCCTGATGGGTCGCTCCCCATCTCTAAAAAAAGAAACAACAAAAAAAAAATTGCCCTGGCGCCTAGAGTGTTCTGCCCCCCCCCCCCCCCCGGGGGCAGTTCGGCCTAATAATAGGCCGATCTGTCCCCCGGGGGGGCAGAAATGGCCTAAAATAAATTTGCCCCCCCAACCCCCATCCCCCCCCCCAGGGGAGCGACCCTTGCCTGATGGGTCGCTCCCCATCTCTAAAAAAAGAAACAACAAAAAAAAAAAACACAAAAAAAAAAATTGCCCTGGCGCCTAGAGTGTTCTGCCCCCCCCCCCCGGGGGCAGTTCGGCCTAATAATAGGCCGATCTGTCCCCCGGGGGGGCAGAAATGGCCTAAAATAAATTTGCCCCCCCAACCCCCACCCCCCCCCCGGGAGCGACCCTTGCCTACGGGGTCGCTCCCCCTGCGTGACATTGGCGCCAAAAAACAAATCCCCGGTGCCTTGTGGTTTCTGCCCCCTTGGGGGCAGATTGACCTAAAATCGGACAATCTGCCCCCAGGGGGGCAGAAATGGTCTAAATACAATTTGCCCCCCAGGGGAGCGACCCTTGCCTGATGGGTCGCTCCCCATCCCTAAAAAAAAAAAAAGAAAAAAAAAAAAACACAAAAAAAAAAATTGCCCTGGCGCCTAGAGGTTTCTTCCCCCCCTGGGGGCAGATCGGCCTAATAATAGGCCGATCTGCCCCCAGGGGGGGCAGAAAAGGCCTTCCCAAAAAATTGCTCCCCCTGGGAGCGACCCTTGCCAAAGGGGTCGCTTTGTTGCGTGACATTCGCGCGCAAAAACAAACTCCCTGGTGTCTAATGGTTTCTGCCCCCCTTGGGGCAGATTGGCCTTATCAAAATAGGCCAATCTGCCCCCAGGGGGGGCAGAAAAGGCCTTCCTAAAAAAATGCCCCCCTGGGAGCGACCCTTGCCCAAGGGGTCGCTCCCTTTTGCCAATTTCAAGAAAAAAAAAAAAATCCCTGGTGTCTAGTGGGGTTTCAAAAGCCGGATTGCAAGCAATCCGGCTTTTGAAACCTGTGAGAGACTTCAAAGGGAAGGAAATACATTTCCTTCCCTTTGAAGCCTCTCGGGGCCTCCCCCATGGGATTGAAAAAGAAATGCAGAAGCATTTCTTTTTCAATCACGCTGGAAGCTCTGCTTCCAGCGCGATGGGGGAGACCCTGTGACTAATCAGCGCGCGCTCGCGCGCTGACGTCACAGGGGGGGTTGGGGGGGTCGGGGGTGGGAGGGGAAGGGCTTCCCCTTCCATCCCTGACTTGGGGTGGTGGGGGGGAACCCCACAGAGGGAGCGAGAGCGCTCCCTCTGGGCTCTGTGCACAGGACGTAATGGTTACGTCCTGGGCACAGCAGCACTGTGCCTCAGGACGTAACCATTACGTCCTGGGCACAGAAGGGGTTAATTGTTGATATGTGTGGTGTGGAATTGTGTGTTGTGTAGTGTATTTGTGTAGTAGAATTATGTGGTAAGGTGAATAGGTAGTGGTGAGAGTTACATAGAATAGATAGAAATGGAGAATGAGAGGGATATGTAGTTTGTGCAGGTAGTGGTTATTGACATTGAGTCAAAAGAGCAGAAACAGTGTGTGTGAAAGAGACAAGGAAGGGGAGAGCAGGCCACAGATGCCCAAAGAGGAAGCTTTTGTGTATGAAGACACCCTAAGAAGAGGAGGACAGTGTGTGTTTGAGGAATGGAAACTTTGAAAAGGCAAGGAAAAGAAACTGTGTGAAGATCTGAAGTTAGCTATATTAGTGAGACGGGGATAGTGTGTAAGAGAGCAAGATAGAAGGTCATGGAATTTATAAATGCAATAGGATTCTTCTGTGTGATTAATAATAAACAGTTTTTTTGTAGTAAGTTGTGCTTGGTAAGCAGTTGTGCAATTTAAGCAAAAGGCTTAAAAAGATTGGCAAAGTCAATAGGTCTTGCCTATGTGAGATTTATTGTCTTTGTTAATGTTTTTAGCTATGTTGCAAATAGCTGGAAGTAATGTAAAAAAGCTGTATGACACAGCCAGTGTTGTCCGCATTGTAGCACTTTTTTTTATTTCCAGTTATGCTGCACTGAATCTAACGCTGTTGTACTAAATGGCTAAAAAACATTGACAAAGCCAATAGATCTTGCATAGGCATGACCTATTGGCTTTGCCAATGCTTGGTATGGAATGTCATATGGTAAGCTATAAGAATGATATAGTGTTTACCACGGCTGAAATGCTAATGTTATAGAATGAAGAATGCCCTTGACAAGGTGTTAATATGTCCAGATTCAGAAGCAGTTTAGGACCATACAAAAACTGTGAAAATGTGCTATATAAATTTACTGAATTTAACATAAGATAGACAGAAAAGTCTAATAGGTTCCAGCTTTTATAACAGTGATACTTTAGGCTATGTGTTACTTTGGGTGCAATAGTTACAAAAGATCCAAAAAAGCACTCCTGACTGCTTGCTACTAGTAAAATATAGCAATAATCGGTGTTTAGTTGGTTTCCTACAGCAGTGAATCCCAACCTTTTTATCGCCGCGGACCGGTAAATGTTTGATAATTTTTCTGTGGCCCGCTTGTTTTGATTTAATAATTTTAATTTAATTGTATTTAAACATGCCTTCAAGATTTGAAGACCTCGGGCGGCCCGGTGCCGATTGATCCGCGGACCGGCACCGGTCCGCAGCCCGGGGGTTGGGGAACACTGTCCTACAGCATTTGGGCCCTGTGCCACTGCACCTGCTGCACCATTCAAATCATGACCCTGGTGCCTGCAGGGTAACTGAACCCGTGACTGCTTATTTAGTACCAATATAAAGCAATTATTGATGTTCAGTGGGTTCCCTGGAGCTTTTTGCCACTGTGCCACTGCACCTGCTTCACCATTCAAATCATGGCCCTAATGCCTGCAAGGTAACTGCACTTATGACTGATTGCTTAGTAGTCCCATATAACTGTGATCAGTGTTCTGTGGGTTTCCTGGACCCTGTGACCCCTGTGCCATTGTACCTACTGCACCATTCGACGGGGTTTGGCGACTGTTAATGGAGATGAAGCCAAAGTTGAACCATTTGCAATGACTGGTGCTCCACAGCACAGCTCCAGAGTCCTGCTTCTCTGGCTGGAATTAACTCCTCCAAGAAGAACGAGACACCTCCAGCAGCCGTAGACTGAGAGGGGGACCTCTTTGAGGAGGGGGTTGCAAGGAATGGCAGCAAAGTGACCCAGCTGCAATTGCTGAAGGAAGGGTGGCCTTCCCGAGGGAAGTTTTTGCAGTGCGGATGTCTGTACCTCCTTTAAGGAGAACAAGACTTTGATTAGCTTTATTTTTTAGTTATGTGCATTTTTAATACTTTTTTGTGGCACTCAAGCAAAAAGTAAGTTATAAGAGAGCTTTAGACTGCAACAAAAGATACAATAGGGTTTATCTATTACAACAGCAGTTGATGCGGGGGCAAATAGAACATGAACTGTAGACTGAGAGGGGGCTGTGTTGAGAGGGGTTTGTGCGAAGCGATGTCGAAGTGACACAGCCAGGATTGCTGAAGGAAGGGGAGCCGCACTCAGTGAGGTTTCTGTAGTGCAGCTGGGTCTACCGCCTGTGAGGAGAACGAGACACAATGAGCTTTAATATTTATGTATATATTTGTTAACAATTTTGTGTGGCAGACAATCAAAAAGTAAGTTATAGGAGCTTCAGACTGCAGCAAAAGATACAACAGGGTTTATCTCATAGAACAGCAGCGATTGCGAGGGTGGGCAGTTAGAACAGGAGCTGTAGACTGCGAAGTGGCTGCGTGGAGGGGGTTTGCGAGAAGCGGTGGCGAAGTGACCCATCCACGATTGTAGAAGGAAAGGAGTGCCACAGAATGTACAAAATAAAAACAAACACGGTACTGCTATGTGTGAACACGTCAAACAGAAATTATTTAAGATGTAAATCAATTGTTAAGGTGTTAAAGTGATTTAGATGATTTGTAATCCAATGGGATTTTGTAATGGCCCTGGTGCCTGCAAGGTAACTGTGCTTGTGACTGCTTGCTTAGTAGCAACATACAGCAATAGTTGATGTTCAGAGGGCTTCCTGGATCTTTTGGCCCTTGTGCCACTACATCTCCTGCTCCATCTAAATCATGACCCTGGTGCCTGCAAGAGAACTGCACTTGTGACTGCTTGCTAAGTAGCTACATTTATCTATAATAGGTGTTCAGTGGGTTCCTAGAGACTTTGGCCCCTGAGCCACTGCACCTGCTTTGCCATGCAACAGGGTTATCCAGGGGGTTTCCTTGGTGACTGTTCATTGAGATGAAGCCGAAGTTGAAGCAATGAGTGGTGCCGTGCAACACGGCTCCCGGGTCCTTCTCCTCTGGCTCGCTGTATCTCCTCTGAGGAAAATGAGACACCTCCAGCAGCTGTAGACTTAAAGGGGGGGGCACTTTTAGGGGGGTTTGTGAGGAGTAGCAATGTTGTGACCCAGCCATGATTGTTCAAGGAAGGGAGGCCGCTCTGAGGGAGGTTTCTGCAGTGCAGCTATCTGTACCTAAGCTGTGGAGAACGAGACATGATGAGCTTTAATATTTCTTTATGTACACAAATTTGTGTGGCACTCTAACAAACACAAGCCCATATCTATACTTTTTTAGCGCCGCATTTGAGTCATTTTTTGATGCAAAATCGGCGCAAATGCTGCGCTAAAAAAGTATAAATATGGGCCATAAGGTTCAACAGAACTTTAGACTGCAACAAAAGATACAATATGATTTCTTTGTAACAACAGCAGCGGATGCAGGGAGGGCAGCCAGAACATGAGCTGTAGACTAAGAGGGAGGGCCGTATTGAGCGGAGTTTGCGAGAAACAGTGGTGAAGTGATCCAGCAGCGATTGCTAAACAAGAGCACTGAACACATAAGAGAAGGGGAGGACAGAGTATGTGGCGTAACGCCCAGAACTGCTGACCTTTGAGCATGGGAGCCAGGTTTGAGTCTTGGTTTGGTAACAGTATGGCCTTTTGGAGCAAAATGCAGTGTAAGGCTGTTCGTCAAATGAAGTTCATAACACTCCCATTAAACAGCATAGCCATTTCAGGATGCCAAGTAAAACAAGAAACAAAAACAGTGCAGGGGTGTTCATCAGACGGAGTTCCAAACACAACCAGTAAAGAAGTAGACAAGTAACCACTTACAAAGATAGTGCACGAAAACAACAGATAAGAAGGACAGTGGAACACTACAGGTAGTAAGTCCCTCCTTCAGGGGAGGAAACAAATGAGCTTTCTAAACAAAAGGGTCCCTGAAAACAATATAGTAAATAATCCAGGGAAATAGAAGCTAAAGCTACAAAAGAAAAAGCTACTTTTGAATTGTACTTTGTGTATAAACATACAACAAACGTCACAATATAACAATATTCATATAATAATGTATGTCAGTACTTATTTGATGGCTATATGTCCGGTCCTAGGCCACATCCAAATCATGACCTTCATATTAATAAATCTCATTTTGTAAAGACATATAATAATTTTATTCATATTTTATTATATCATATCAAATACATTGTTAACAATAAATTAAGTCAATCATACCACATACACGCAAAGGGGGTCATTCTGACCTCGGCGGTAAAAGGCTCTTACCACTGGTCAGAAGACCGCCATTCTACCGCCGCGGCCGCGGTAACCCGCCACGGTCATTCTGACCCACAACTGCCAAGCCGCCAAAAACCCGACATCCACGGAAGGCCGTCTCATCAGCGGGCAGCGATAAACTGGAGATGACCAAACCTCCACCGCCACGCCAACACAAACACGCCCATGCCATTACGACCCACGAATCCACGCGGCGGTCATTCAACCGCGGTATTCCATTGGCGGTACACACCGCCGCGGTCAAAATACACACTCAGCTCCAAAACACAGCCACATTGGACAATTTGAAATACACACACCTGATACACATACAAACACCACCCCCACACATCCAAGCAACTATAAAACACACACCCACATCACCCACAAACCCCCACTATTTGGAAATCGGAGAGAAGGCGATAGAGAGAGAGAGAGCGAGCACAGCAATCGAAAACCCCAACACACACAGGAACCCAACATCATCAACCACACCACATCTACGCACACATCACCACACACCACCACTCACATCACCACAAACACCACCCCACACCTCATCCACACCACCCCATGGCACCCCAAAGACACCCCAGGTTTTCGGATCAAGAACTCCGGGTCATGGTGGAGGAAATCATAAGGGTAGAGCCTCAGCTCTTCGGCACACAGGTGCAACACACCACAATAGCCAGGAAGGCGGAGCTATGGCAGAGGTTCGTCGACAGGGTCAGCGCTGTGGGACAGCATCCCAAAAACCGGGAAGACATCAGAAAGCGCTGGAACGACCTACGGGGGAAGGTACGGTCGATGGTCTCCAGACACAACATCGCTGTGCAGAGGACTGGCGGCGGACCACCACCCACCCCTCCCGAATTCACAGCATGGGAGCAAGAGGTCCTTAACATCCTGCGGGCCTCGCTGGAGTAGGCGGGGGAATGGACTCTGGTAAGTCTAGTCTCAACTACTCCACCCCCCCAACCACCAGCATGCCAACCCACACCCCCACCCTCACCCCCAACCCCCCAGCACACATCCTCCCTGCCAATGTCTCACCAGCACAACCCACCCAACCCAAAACCAAACCCTGAATGCCAACACAAACCATGGACACCCATCACCTATGCATGACCACTGCACATACCCATCCCCCCCACAAACCACCCTCACAACTCCTGCCACAAGGGAATGCCAGCACTGGGGGACAAGGGCACCCACAAATCGCACACCATGGAACACACAGAAGCAATAACCATACTCTTTCACCCCTGCAGGGCCCGAACGCCAACACACCGGCCAGGAGGGTCCAGATATGTCCACCCCACCCCCAGAACAGGCCCGCAGTGAGGACAGCAGCTCTGTCGACCTGGAACCTGATGACCAGCCCGGACCATCGGGGACCTCTGGACAGTCGGTTCCCCACACACAGACACAGGCCACAGCAGACCTAACCCCCTCTGGGAATATCAGCACAGCTCCCACCCAGCGGGCCCATGCCTCTTTCTCCAGGACAGGTCAATCAGCGGTGTGTCCGCCACTACAGGGCACCCAGGCTGACCCAACACCCCAACAACAACAGGGACCTGGGGGCAGTGGTAGTGGGCACACTGTCCAGGGGACAGAGGCCCGGGGAAACAGGGCAACTGGGAGGGCTTCAGTGCGACAGGGGGGGGAGGACAGGCCCAGGGAACCGACTCTCCAAGAGGCCCTCACCACCATCATGGGAGCATACCACCGCTGCCAGGAGACGATGGCGACGGTACTGGCCAGGTTCCAGGAGATCCAGGCACAGCAGGAGGAACGGTACATGGGGTACAGAGAGGAGCTCAGGAACATCGTCCAGGCCCTGAACCTAATAGTCACCACATTGCGGGACCATGTGGCACCCCAAAGGGCCCCTGTCACCAGCCCGGACCAGGAACAGCCTACCACCTCCGGCGGCGCTAGTGGACAGGAGGCCCCCACACAACGACGGGCCACCAGAACCCCACCTCCTGCTGAAGATCAACCACCGCGCAAGAGGAGCCTGAGATCACAAAGGAAGACAGAGTAGGATGCCAAGACCCCCGCCAGCCTAAGATCCCCCCGGATGTCATTCCACTGTCCCACATCGTCACCCTGTCCAACCTTGAACTGCCCCTGCTCCATCCTTCCACAGGCATATGGACAATGCACCTGTGCGACCGAGAACTGGACTCTGCCATGGACATCACTCCACCCCCACCCATCACCGTTTTACTATCATGGACCTATATGTAGCACTTTAAATAAATCACTAATTGCACTTAAAACACTCAGGAGTCTGCTTGTATTCTTAACAAATGTATTACACATAACGGTTCAAAATTGTTCAGTTACATTGTGATGACAACATACCAATGTCAATGTGCTTTACTCCATGGCCGAACAAACCAGAAGTCACGCAGTGGGTCATACAGCTCTGAAAAGCCAAGGGAAAGTCACAATTCAGTTGAAAGGAACTGGGGGGAAACACAGAAAGTAGAGATGCAGGAGGCCAGAAGTCAATGTAAAAAGGCGTGGGGGATTCTTACCTGGGTGCTACTGAAAATACTGTTGTATGACTGTGTCCCTGTTGTCCGTATCGTCCCCGTCGTCTTCCTCCTCTTCACTCTCCACAGGCTCCACAGCTGCTACAACACCACCATCTGGACCATCCTCCTGCAGAAAAGGCACCTGGCGTCGCAATGCAAGATTGTGAAGCATACAGCAGGTCACGATGATCTGGCACACCTTCCTGGGTGAGTACATTAGGGATCCCCCTGTCATATGCAGGCACCTAAACCTGGCCTTCATGAGGCCGAAGGTCCTTTCTATGATCCTCCTAGATCGCCCATGGGCCTCATTGTACCGTTCCTCTGCCCTGGTCTGGGGATTCCTCACTGGGGTCAGTAGCCAAGGCAGGTTGGGGTAACCAGAGTCACCTATTAGCCACACACGATGTCTCTGTAGCTGTTCCATCACATAAGGGATGCTGCTATTTCGCATAACATACGCGTCATGCACTGACCCAGGGAACTTGGCATTTACATGGGAGATGTACTGGTCAGCCAAACAGACCACCTGGACATTCATCGAATGGTAACTTTTCCTGTTTCTGTACACCTGCTCATCGTCTTTTGGGGGTACTAAGGCCACATGGGTCCCATCAATGGCACCAATGATGTTAGGGATATGTCCGAGGGCATAGAAGTCAGCCTTCACAGTGGCCAAATCACCCTCCTCAGGGAAAATAATGTAGCTCCGCATGTATTTCGTCAGGGCAGACAACACTCTGGACAAAATCTTAGAAAACATAGGCTGAGACATCCCTGATGACATGGCCACTGTTGTCTGAAAAGACCCACTTGCCAAAAAATGGAGGACTGACAGAACCTGCACCAGAGGGGGAATTCCTGTGGGTTGGCGGATGGGGGACATCAGTGCTGGCTCCAGCTGGGCACACAGTTCATGTATAGTGGCTCGGTCAAGTCGGTAGCAAAGTATTATATGACGTTCCTCCATTGTCGACAGGTCCACCAGCGGTCGGTACACGGGAGGATTCATCCTTCTCCTCGCAAGTCCCAGCGGACGGTGCCTAGGAAGGACAACATGGAGCACAGAGTCAAGCAACCCACAGGTACGTAACTACAGCTTGCACAGTACACGATTCTCAATGCATTGAATGGCTTGTATGAGTGGCAATGCAAGGCCTAGGCCTGTGTGACGCAGTAGTAATTAAGCCCTGTGGGCCCTTGTAATGGCGGCTGCCTGACCTGAGAAGTGTGACAGTGGGATGTGAGGTCAATGCGCTGGAATGACACACGTGGCGGTAGGCGGTCAAAGACCGCGGCGCAAAGCCGCATTGGTTAACATCGAACCCTATGGGTTTCACGAGCCAATGACTAGCTGCGCCGGCGGTCGCGGAACGCACCACGGCGGTACGCGCGGCGGCGGCCGTGACCGCCATTTTCTATCTGGTTAATCACTCGAGACCTGATCATCCACAGGAGAGGACCTATACTGCAAGTGCTGCTGTGACCTCGGTCTGGGAGATACAATGGCTGCTGCGACTGGGGAAAGGGCCCCTGCCTTCACTACAGAAGAGTTGGAGAAACTTGTGGATGGGGTCCTGCCCCAGTATGCGCGACGCTACGGTCCTCCAGACCAACAGGTAAGTACACTGTGTGCACGTTGAATGGGCTATGCCAGGGTTGTGTATGGTGGATGTAAGATGGTGGGGTGGGGAGACAATGACGAGTGCAAGGCACGACAGATGAGAGCATGTGCCACATGGCAAGGTTGGGGAGGGGGGGCCAATCGCATCTATCATGCGGAAAATTTATGATATTTCAATTTCCACTCTGTACATGTCAAATAGGTCAGCGCCCATCAGAAAGTCGACATTTGGCGTGCCATCGCCAAGGAAGTCCGGGCCCTGGGAGTCCACAACAGACGGGGCACCCACTGCCGCAAGAGGTGGGAGGACATCCGCCGCGGGACCAGGAAGACCGCCGAGTCACTGCTGGGGATGGCCTCCCAACCTAGGAGGGGTGCCAGTCGTACCCTGACCCCCCTGATGTCCCGGATCCTGGCGGTGGCCTACCCCGATTTGGATGGGCGCGTGTCTCAAGGCCCGTCTCAAGGCCCGCTCCGCTGGGCCCTTCATCTCAAGCACCGCTCCGCTGGGCCCCGTTGTCTCAAGCACCGCTGCGCCCCGCCGTCTCAAGCACCGCTCTGCTGGGCCCTTCCTGTCAAGCACCGCTCCGCTGGGCCCCGCCGTCTCAAGCACCGCTCTGCTGGGCCCCACCGTCTCAAGCCCCGCTCCGCTGGGCCCTTCCTGTCAAGCACCGCTCCGCTGGGCCCCGCCGTCTCAAGCACCGCTCCGCTGGGCCCGCCGTCTCAAGCACCGCTCCGCTGGGCCCTTCATCTCAAGCACCGCTCCGCTGGGCCCTTCCTGTCAAGCACCGCTCCGCTGGGCCCCGCCGTCTCAAGCACCGCTCCGCTGGGCCCTTCCTGTCAAGCACCGCTCCGCTGGGCCCCGCCGTCTCAAGCACCGCTCTGCTGGGCCCCACCGTCTCAAGCCCCGCTCCGCTGGGCCCTTCCTGTCAAGCACCGCTCCGCTGGGCCCCGCCATCTCAAGCACCGCTCCGCTGGGCCCGCCGTCTCAAGCACCGCTCCGCTGGGCCCTTCATCTCAAGCACCGCTCCGCTGGGCCCTTCCTGTCAAGCACCGCTCCGCTGGGCCCCGCCGTCTCAAGCACCGCTCCGCTGGGCCCTTCCTGTCAAGCACCGCTCCGCTGGGCCCTTCCTGTCAAGCACCGCTCCGCTGGGCCCTTCATCTCAAGCACCGCTCCGCTGGGCCCTTCCTGTCAAGCACCGCTCCGCTGGGCCCTTCCTGTCAAGCACCGCTACGCTGGGCCCCGCCGTCTCAAGCACCGCTCCGCTGGGCCCTTCCTGTCAAGCACTGCTCCGCTGGGCCCTTCCTGTCAAGCACCACTCCGCTGGGCCCCGCCGTCTCAAGCACCGCTCCGCTGGGCCCTTCCTGTCAAGCACCGCTCCGCCCTTCCTGTCACGCACCGCTCCGCTGGGCCCCGCCGTCTCAAGCACCGCTCCGCTGGGCCCTTCATCTCAAGCACCGCTCCGCTGGGCCCCGCTGTCTCAAGCACCGCTCCGCTGGGCCCTTCCTGTCAAGCACTGCTCCGCTGGGCCCCGCCGTCTCAAACACCGCTCCGCTGGGCCCCGCCGTCTCAAGCCCCGCTCCGCTGGGCCCTTCCTGTCAAGCACCGCTCCGCTGGGCCCCGCCGACTCAAGCACCGCTCCGCTGGGCCCCGCCGTCTCAAGCACCGCACCGCTGGGCCCTTCATCTCAAGCACCGCTCCGCTGGGCCCTTCCTGTCAAGCACCGCTCCGCTGGGCCCCGCCGTCTCAAGCATCGCTCCGCTGGGCCCTTCCTGTCAAGCACCGCTCCGCTGGGCCCTTCCTGTCAAGCACCGCTCCGCTGGGCCCCGCCGTCTCAAGCACCGCTCCGCTGGGCCCTTCATCTCAAGCACCGCTCCGCTGGGCCCTTCCTGTCAAGCACTGCTCCGCTGGGCCCTTCATCTCAAGCACCGCTCCGCTGGGCCCCGCCGTCTCAGGCACCGCTGGCCCAATGACAGTGCCGGTTCTGTGTTGTGCTAATGTTCACGCTGCACTCGGGCCACCCTGCCTCCTCCATTGCCTATGGAGACTGTTATCCACTTGATGGACTGTGGCTTTGCACTCCCCAGGATATGACAGTGGGCAAGCCACCCACTTGTGAGACTTGAGAGACTGTGGCTTTGCACTCCCCAGGATATCACAGTGGGCAAGCAACCCACTGTAGAGACTTGAGAGACTGTGGCTTTGCACTCCCCAGGATATCACAGTGGGCAAGCCACCCACTGTAGAGACTTGAGAGACTGTGGCTTTGCACTCCCCAGGATTGAACAGTGGGCATGGTGGCCCCTTCTTGGATCTGGCGTCGTGGACTCATGTGGCTGTGGTGCCCCCCATTCCCTTCCCCCTGAGGTGCCTGTAGTTTTATCATCTGATGCCCCTGCAGTGTTCTCTCCAACGGACTCAGGTCTCCTGTGTGGGCTTTGCCCATGTGTTGATACACTTTGGCCCACGGACATTTGCAATTTCAGTGACTGTGCGGGACTTTTTGCCTCTATTTATCGGTTACGCAATGTTTACACTTGGATTTTTTTGTTTCATTTTCCTATTTTACCATGACTTCAATGAACCTATTTTTTACATAAATGTTGTTTCTCACTTTAATCATAACTTTTCGTTATTCCGGGGGGTTTGGGTGGGGTCACTTTGACTTGGTGCTCTGCATTGGTGTGTAGATAGTTGGAGGGTGGGTGTAATGCGTATGTGTGTGCCCGTAACCCTTCCTCCTCCCCCCCCTCCCCTGTGTCGTAGGTGCGGTACTCACCGTTGTCGTCTGCGCCGGAGTTCGTACTCGTGGTAGATGAGCAGGTAGACGAGAGCAGGTAGGATGTTCAATTCGGGCTCCATGCTGTCCTCCGTCCTCGTGGAGTGTATAAAGGTGAGCGTTTTCCCGTTCGTAGTCTGTTTCCGCCGTGTTTTTATCGGCGGGGCTCCCGCCCCGGAAAAGGTGGCGGGTTGGTGAGTTGTGATAGGGTGGGCGGTACATTGTCTGCCGCCTGCCTTGCGGCGGTGACCGCCGCGCTGTTTGTGTGTCCCGCCGTGGCGGTCGGAGTGTTAAGGTGGCGGGATCTGTTGACGGTTCCCGCCAGGGTCAGAATTCCATTTTTTGGACCGCCAGCCTGTTGGCGGGTTGGCCGCCGCTTTATCACCGACCGCCAGGGTCAGAATGACCCCCAAAATTCCTATATACAAATAATTACCGAAATACATACAAAAATAGCTACAAAAATATTATAACAGTAATGTGGTATATTATAAATCTATATACATATATGCAAACAATAATAAAATCCAATACATCAATAGTTTTATACACCGTTACAAAAGCATAGTAGGAACCAAGGGCCTACGCGCGTTTCGGGGATCATATGGAGGCCACCTTCATCAGGGCCGTTCCTAAACTTGCGTTCACAAAATAGATACAACTGCCATACACTTATGTTGACCGAAATGCCGATTCCTTGATATGTGTCATATTAGATGATGTCTAGTACATAAAAGACATAGAGAACACGACCTTTTAATCGTGGAGTACCATATCCAAGTCATTATATATATACAATATATAAGCTACCCATGCACAGAGATACATTCATAGAACAAGGTTTAAAGCTACCATATGCAGTTACAAAAATAGACTCCATTAATATAATATACCTAAAAAGAACCAGAAAAGAAACCAGAAGAAAAACCAAGATAAAGGATAGATATAGGCGGTCATTACAACATTGGGGGTAAAAGCTGCTTACCGCCGTGCAGAAGACCGCCAACACACCGCCGCGGCCGCGGAATTCTGCCACAGCTATTATGACCCACAGCTCGGAATCCTCCAAAATACAGACACCCACACAAGTCCGCTACACCAAAGGTCAGTGATAAACTGGCGAAAACAAAACATCCACCGTCACGCCAACAGAAATATGCCCACACTATCACGACCCACGAATCCACGCAGCTGTCTTTCAACCGCGGTATTCCATTGGCGGTACACACCGCTGCGCTCAAAATACACACACATCTACAAAACACAGCCACATTGGACAATTCAAAATACACACACCTGATACACATACACACACCACTCCCACACTCTCAAAACAATATAAAACACACACCCACATCACCCACAAACCCTTACGACAACAAATCACGAACGAAGGCCAGAGAGAGACACCACCATCAACAACACTAGCATCCACAGGCACACAACACCATCACCCACATAACTTCCACGCACCGCACACTACGCACCACTACATATCAGCACACTTATAACCCCACACACCACCCCACACATCACTTACACCACCCCATGGCACGGCAAAGACACCCCAGGTTCTCGGAGGAGGAGCTCAGAGTCATGGTGGAGGAAATCGTCCGGGTAGAGCCACAGCTATTCGGAGCACAGGTGCAGCACACCTCAATTGCAAGGAAGATGGAGCTATGGCGAAGAATAGTGGACAGGGTCAACGCAGTGGGACAGCACCCAAGAAATCAGGGGACATCAGGAAGAGGTGGTACGACCTACGGGGGAAGGTGCATTCCGTGGTCTCAAGACACCACCTGGCGGTTCAACGGACTGGCGGCAGACCCCCACCTCCTCCCCCACAACTAACAACATGGGAGGAGCAGGTCTTGGCGATTCTGCATCCTGAGGGCCTCGCAGGAGTAGGCGGAGGAATGGACTCTGGTAAGTCAAATCTTAACTATTACATCCCCCACCCTACCTGCATGCCAGCACATACCCCCACCCTCACCCTCACCCCCGTCACTCCAACTCCTCACAAATGTCCCAACATCACAAACCACACATCCTAACACTAAGCCCTGCATGCAACAACAAAGCATGGACACCCATCACCAAAGCATGCCCACTGCACATACCCATACACCCCCCTAAACCATCATCACACAAGGTCCCACACAGGAATGGAAGCACTGGGGTACACGGTCAACCACCCATTGCACACCATGACACACACAGATGTAATAAACATTCTTTTATACCCCTGCAGGACCCCTACCCAACGTCACCGGACAGAAGGGTCCACACATATCCACACCACCAACAGAAGAGACCCACAGTGATGACAGCACCTCTGTCTAACTGGATCTAGATGACCAGCCCGGCCCATTGGGGACCTCGGGACAGTTGGTTCCCCACCCCCAGTCACAGGCCACCACAGAGTTTCCCCCTCTGGAAACAACAGCACAGCACCCACCCAGCAGGCCCATACCTCTTTCCCCAGGACACATCAAGCAGCAGTTTGTCCACCACTACAGGGAACCCAGGCTAACCCACCACCCCAACAACAACAGGGATCTGGGGGCAGTGGTAGTGGGCACACGGTCCAGGGGACAGAGGCCCAGGAACACAGGGGAACTGGGAGGGCTGCTGTGTGACAGGGGGCGGACAGGCCCAGGGAACCCACTCTCCACGAGGCCCTCTCCTCCATCATGGGAGCCTACCACCACTCCCAGGAGACAATGGCAACAGTACTGGCCAGGTTTCAGGAGACCCAGCGCCTGCAGGAGGAACAGTATATGGGCTTCAGGGAGGAACTCAGAACCATCAATTCCACCCTGGGCACCATCGTAGGGGTGCTGAAGGAAGTACTCAAAACCAGGAGGGACACTGTGGCACTACAAGGGGCCCCTGACACTAGCATGGACGATGAACTGCCCACCACCTCCGCCGGCGCTAGTGGACAGGAGGCACCGCCACAGGACCACCACACCAGCACCCCACCCCCTGCAGAGGGAGAACCACCTCGCAAATGGTCCCTGAGATCCAGGACAAAGATAGAGAACGATGCCAAGACCCCCGCCAAGAAATGAGACCACCCTGATTGTTATCCATCTGTCCCACTTTGTCACCCTGTCCATCCTCAAACTGCCCCAGCTCCACTTCCTATGCCCATTTGGGCAATGCACCTGTGAGACTAATAGACTGGATTCTGCCATGGACATTTCTCCGCCATCACCCCTCACCATTTTACAACCCCCTCCAATACTGAGCACTTAAATAAACACCCTTAAAGCACAAAACAATCTGGAGTCTGTCTATGATTTCGGAATACTGTATTAGCAATAACTGTGGCAAAAAGCTTTTTCAACATACCTATGTCATACATCTCTAGTCCATGAGGAATCAAAGCAGATGTCACACAGTGGGACCCACATCTGTGAAATCGTAAGGGAAAGTGACAACTCAGTGACCATACACTGGGTGAAAACGACAGACAGTAGAGAGGCAGTAGTGTTAAAGTACATGTAGTAGGCAGGTCTGTATTCTTACCTGTGTCTCACTGGAAATATTGCTGGATCACTGAGTCCCTGTTGTCCATGTCTTCTTCCTCTGCTTCCTCGTCTTCACTGTCCACAGGCTCCACAGCTGCCACAACACCGCCATCTGGACCATCCTCCTGCAGAAAAGGCACCTGTCGTCACAAAGCCAAGTTGTGAAGCTTACAGCAGGCCACAATGATCTGGCAGACCTTCTTTGGTGAGTAGAATAGGGATCCACCTGTCATATGGAGGCACCTGAACATGGCCTTCAGGAGGCCGAAGGTCTGCTCGATCACCCTCCTAGTTCACCCATGGGCTTCATTGTAGCGTTCCTCTGCCCTTGTCCTGGGATTCCTCACTGGGGTCCGTAGCCATGACAGGTTGGGGTAACCAGAGTCACCTGCAAATGGCAAGGGACAACTGTTACACACACACTAACCTGGAGTGATATCCCCAAACCCACACAACCATTCCCACTGACTAGCTTCCAGGTGCTCACCTAATAGCCACACACGGTGCCTCTGGAGTTGACCCATCACATAAGGGATGCTGCTATTCCGCAGGATTTCCTCTCCCAGTGTGTCTGTGACGCCCTCTCCCAAGATACACAATCGCAGGCACACACCCACCCAACAGCCATCCACCTCACGACAGCCTCCAGTGCATGCACCTTCACCCAAAGTCAGCAAACGAACACCTCCTACAAATACAACATCTTCTTCCACTCCCAACTCCCTCCAGCTACCCATCCCAGTGTCTCCCAAAAACATTTCCTGTCCAACCTTGACCTCTTTCCCACACCTCCCCCACCCCGTCTGTCTCCTAGGTCCCGAACTAGCACCTCAGCCACAACATCTCCGGGACCAGTGATGCCTGTAGTCACCCGAATCTGGAGTGCACCGGCCACCAGGGCAGCAAGTGTGGCACGGAGCAACAGCACAAACAGTTCACCACCTGTCAAGCATCAGAAGTTGGCCAGTGCGCGGCGGGAGAGGGGGAAGACTCCAGCCACCAAAGCTGCTCCCATGGGTACAGGTGGGAGTGTGGAGTCAGCTGCGACACCTTCCAATGTGGGGAAGGGGACCAAGAAAGTCAGCAAGTCTGGGAAGAGCAGCACGGGGGAGAAGACCGCCATCATCCCAGCTGCCCAGGAGGCCACCGCCAGCACAAGCCCAGCTGCCCAGGAGGCCACTGCCAGCAGCAGCCCAGCTGCCCAGGAGGCCACCGCCAGCAGCAGCCCAGCTGCCCACCACCATCATCCCAGCTGCCCAGGAGGCCACCGCCAGCACAAGCCCAGCTGCCCAGGAGGCCACTGCCAGCACCAGCCCAGCTGCCCAGGAGGCCATCGCCAGCACCAGCCCAGCTGCCCAGGACGCCACCGCCAGCACAAGCCCAGCTGCCCAGGAGGCCACCGCCAGCACAAACCCAGCTGCCCAGGAGCCCACCACCAGCCCAGCTGCCCAGGAGGCCACCGCCAGCACCAGCCCCACTGGGCCATGAAGGACCGCCAGCAAAAGCCCCGCTGGCCCATGAAGGACCGCCAGCAAAAGCCCCGCTGGGCCATGAAGGACCGCCAGCAAGAGCCCCGCTGGGCCATGAAGGACCGCCAGCAGCTGAGTCTCTGCAATGGAGACCGCCGCCTCAAGAACCACTGAACAGGGCACCACCGCCTCATGAACCGCTGAACAGGGCACCGCCGCCTCAAGAACTGCTGAACAGGGCACCGCCGTCTCAAGAACCGCTGAACAGGGCACCGCTGTCTCAAGAACCGCTGAACAGGGCACCGCCGTCTCAAGAGCCGCTGAAAAGGGCACCGCCGCCTCGAGAACTGCTGGCCCATGAGCGCCAAGGGAACTGACACTACTGAGTCCGTCACGGGCAGAATGAAGCACTCTGGGCACCATGCCCCCTCCAGAACCAGTGGAGAGATCCATCCTCTACCTCTGTCCTTAGCAGGATAAAGCACTCTGGGCACCATGCCCCCTCCAGAACCAGTGGAGAGATCCATCCACTACCTCTGTCCTTAGCAGGATGAAGCACTCTGGGCACCATGCCCCCTCCAGAACCAGAGGAGACTGCCATCCACTTGAGAGACTGTGGCTTTGCACTCCCCGGATGGAACAGTGAGCAACCCACCCACTGTAGAGACTTGAGAGACTGTGGCTTTGCACTCCCCAGGATTGAACAGTGGGCAACCCACCCACTGTAGAGACTTGATAGACTGTGGCTTTGCACTCCCCAGGATGGAACAGTGGGCAACCCACCCACTGTAGAGACTTGAGAGACTGTGGCTTTGCACTCTCCAGGATGGCAGAGTGGGCAACCCACCCACTGTAGAGACTTGAGAGACTGTGGCTTTGCACTCCCCAGGATGGAACAGTGGGCAACCCACCCACTGTAGAGACTTGAGAGACTGTGGCCTTGCTCTCCCCAGGATTGAACAGTGGGCATGTGGCCCCCTCATGGATTTGGCGTTGTGCACTGAACCGGCTGAGGTGCCCCCCCTTTCCCTCCCCCTGAGGTGCCTGTTTTCTTGCTCTCTGTTGCCCCTCCAGTGTTCTCTCCGTCATGGTCATGGATCTTGTGTGGGCCTCGCCCATACCGTGTGGGCCCAGTGTTCCACTGACTTAATTGGAGCACTACCTGGACTACTATGCTTGGTATATATTTTGTACATCGTGTATATATATATTTTTGCCTACTTGATTTTAATATATTTCAATGGTTTCACTCATTTTCTATTGTCTTTGCATTCTTCCGGGGGGGTTGGGGGGTGTTACTGTGATGTATCAATAGCATTAGTGTGTGTGTTGTAGTGGGTGAGGGTGGGGGTGGGGTGTTGCATGTGTGTGTCCCTGTTTTTTCCCTCCCCCCTCCCCTGTGTCGTAGGTGCAGTACTCACCATGGTCTTTGCCGCCGGCGTTCGTGCTCCTGGTAGAGGAGCAGGAAGACTATCGCAGGGAGAATTTGGAGTTCCAGGTCCATGGTGTCCTTGTTCCTCGTGGGGTGTGTAGAGGTGAGCGTTTTCCCTTCGGAATCCTGTTTCCGCCGTGTTTTTATCCGCGGTGCATCCGCCCCGGAAAAGATGGCGGATTGGTGGGTTGTAATAGTGTGGGCGGTACATTGTCTCCCGTCTGTCAGTTGGCTCAGTAGACAAAAACCCATAATTGACACCATAAAACTATACAGTGTCAATATAGGAACAAGCAGGAGCTAGGAAGAGGGAAAGATGGGTAAACATAAAAGGGAAAAAAGGAATATTGAATTGAAAGATTGGAGTGAGAAAGGATGGATGGATGGATGGGTGGATGAATGAATGAATGAATGAATGAACGGATGGAAGGATGAGTAAATGGATAGGTGGATGGATGAGCGGGTGGATAAATGAGGCGGTAAAAATATGAGAGAATGGATAGGTGGATGGACAAGTGAAAGAATGGCAGGGCAAAGGGATGGATAGATGGGTGTGTGAGTGAATTAATAGGTGAGTGATCTGTGAACTGCGAAAGCACTGCTGACTTTGGACGCCGGACGTGAGTGTACCGGGTGGCTCGCAGCTGAGCAGGGCGCGGGAGGAGAGGAGTGCAAGCAAGGACGTGAGCCGGCTGGGATGTGCATTGTTCGGCAAATCGTGCGTTGTCCTTGCTGGAATACATTGGTCCTCTAGTCTCTCCGCAAGTAGGGCATTGTGCCTGCCGGTCTGCCAGCCCAGGTGAGCGGCTCTCCCCGCGGCTTTGCTTGTTTGTTGGTTTGTCTGATTGCCACTGAGGAGGCCTGATTGGGTGCAGCTTGCGGGGGCGAGGGCAAGGGAGAGCCCTGCACCCCTGTATTTCTAGAAGCAGGACTTATTCCTTTGGGATTCAGACTCCCACAACGGCACACCTGCTCACGCCCGCATTATTAGGAAGCGGACTGGGATGCCGTTCGGACAGCATTCCGGGTCTGCATTGTGTGGGCCTGGGGACTTGGTAGCCTTTCCGTTGCGACAGCTAGCCGCGCACCCTCCCCCTCTGCGCCTCCTTGAGGTGTTATTCTCCCTGCGCCCTCTCTTGCGGATCATCATCGAAGCGGCCTGTCCCGGTGCGGCTTGCTGGGGGGGGCGAGGGAGAATCTAGTCTCTCTGCTTTCGCATAAGCAGCCTTTGCTTTCAAGACCCAGACTTTCTTCTTGATGCTCCTGCTCTTGCCAAAGATACCGTGGGTTGGGCTGGAGTCTAGCAGGCACTTTTCTTCGCGGACGCAACCAATTCTGCGGTAAGCTGAGGTTCAAAGCGCATCAAGGAACAACGGGCAGCTGGTTGGTGCTGGATGTTCATTAAGTCCATTAAGCCAGCCTTGTCTGAGTCAGTTGGAGATTAAGTGGTGGAAATTTGTAAAGAGCAAGTCTGTCCTCTTGCACCCTAAATCGCAAGTCTGCTGTATTAGCCTCCTTGTGCCCAGAGTGCGGGTACTCTCTATTATGACCATGAAGAAGCTCCATTCAGGTCGTCTCCTCCTTTCAGGAAGGTCTTGCTCTAAAACTAAATCCAACCCCATACGGAACAAGGCTAACTTGGCACTCTTGCTGAAGGGACAATCGCAGAAGCATCTTCTTTCCTCTGGGGTAAAGAGAACTCCTCATCACAGGAAACAAAAAGTGAAGTCATCTCCATTGCACCCCTGGATTCAGAGTCACCTATGGAGTCCCAAGGGGAGCTCTTAAGTGAGCCATTCCAGGCAGAAGCAAGCCAGGTAAAAGGAACTAGGGTCTTGGAATTGGGCCCTATAACCCCCCCTTGCCGAGTCTGTTGTGTCTGCTTGGCCCGCTTGGAGCGAGCTGGGGCCATTGCATTGTCCCTCCTCTTCACCTGCCTGGCCAGACAGCTCTCCTCTTCAAGGTGACCAGGATCCGAAAAACTCTCTGGAAAGTGACGCTATTATTCCTACAGCGTCTACTGCTATCGGACCCTGTGACTTTACATTGCCAGACTTGGACCCAGTTTTATTCCAGAGATATGGCCCCCAAGCGAAAAGATCCTTCGCCTCTGTCTGTGATCACTAGGTCCAAGGGCCTTTTGACTCCATCCGGTTTGGAGCTGTTTAATAGTACTCCGTCCTTACAAGATTCATTATATATCCAATCTCATTTGTCTGCGTCGCCGGCCTTAGATGTCAGTGGAATCAAGCCCATTCCACCTTTGGAATCTGAGGTCAGGCTCTCAGCTTCTTTGTTCAATCTGGAAAACCTCCTTGCTTCCATTTTAAAGCTTTTGGAGAATTTCGTAGGGGGCTCAGACTGTATCCTTGACTCCGTAACAGCAATTTTAGTGGAGATGACTAAAGATAAATAGGAGGCTGTATCGCTTGATTTTACTCAGTTTAACATCGCCCCTTTACAATCTCTTGTTGATCAGAAGGTGTCCAGGACTTCCCCCAGGGCACCCCAAAATGGGCACTTGTGCAAGGATGTGGGTACTCAAGCGGGAAGCTCCCAAAGCTTCCGTTCTAGTGATGTGAATTCACTACCGGGTAGTCCTGTGGACTTCATTCGATTTATTTTTCACTCTCCCACTCTGAGGGGCAATCCCCTGGCACAAAGCCTCCAGCCCCCTACGAAGGTGTTCCCCATCTTTGAACGAGCAGTCAACCAAAAAAAAGGGCCCATAATTTCCCCCTGTTGTGATCCTCGGTAGAAGATTCTAAGAGGAGAACTTTCGCCAAAGGTAAGAGATTGAAGAAACCAAATCGACGAATCTGCAGAAAAAAAAGAAGGAAAGTACTGTTTCCCGAAGCGATAACTGATGGGACAATCTCTCCTCAAATTCGTATAGAGCCATACATGATGCAGACTAGTATGCCCTCTCCGCGTAGGCCTAATTTTACCAATAGGGGTTCTGTAAGCATGCACTTAACCGACCTTCCTACTATCCCAGCCTTGAATCCAACCGCCTCCCCATTTTTGCCCCCCCAGACGGGAGACCATTTCCATCGAATCCTCTATCTTGTTGTCCAGGGAAGGAGCTCCTTCAACAGGTTGTAACTCAGATTCTCAGATTATTGACTTTTTCCCCATTTTTGATCCCGATTTAATTTTAAATAGGTCCACCTTGTTAGGATGCTTTTCTGAATCCAGTTTTTTGAATCACATCTCCAGCAAAGATATTGATCTTCTCTCCCTAAGGATGGTCGGCGGTGGTCTCAGGGCTAGGGTCGCCTTCTGCACATTGCACATGGCGAACCTGGTCCTCTCTCATGCTGACTCTCTGCAGTGTTGGGGTATTGATGTGTTTTCATTCTTATCCCACACTGCTTGTGGAGGGGAAAAGTTTGTGACTAAAAGCTCCGAGAGGCCCCATCCCCCGCCCCACTTTAAGGACACTGATTTTACGATTTATAGACCCTGAGTAGATCTACAGGCTCTCAAAGTGTCCTTAACAGGGAAGGATAGGCGGGTGTTACTGCGGGAGACACGACACGCTCCGAATCTTCTAGCCACCTCTGCCCTGGAAGATTGGGGTTGGCTCCCGGGAGCCCTTGCACAAGATCGGGGCCCCAGGGACCCACCCCAGCCTTCTTCCTAATAGAGGTTTAAAAATAATTTCCTGGAATGCAGCCGGGGTAAAATTTAGTAGGGAAAAACTATCTTACCTCAGCACACTCAACCCAGATTTAATTTGTCTTCAGGAGACTTGGTCAGACACGGACTTGCTGTGGGATAATTATTTTGTAGTTGATTGTAAGGCCTCTTCGTCTCGAAGGGGACATGCTAAAGGGGGGGTAGCTTGTTTACTGTCCAACACCCTCAAATGGAATTATTCCTGCTATAAAGACCTCAGCAACCTCTTCATGGCTCTTACGATTCGATTGCATAATACCTCGCAAGGTCCTACCTCTTTGTTATTAATTAATGCGTATGTGCCCCCCGAGGCCGCGTACGATTCTCTGTTAGAAAGGGTATTTGCCTTTATGGGGGACGCCTTAGATACCGAGTTCCCTCCTCTGATAGCACTAATGGGAGATCTAAATTGAAACATTTCCAACTTTGCCCTATATCAAATGCGCGACGTAGAGAGAGAAACAGCGTTGCGTATCCCAGAATGTATTTTTCCCCCTCTAATTAAAACAAACAAAAGGGGTAAACTTCTCCTTAGTCTTCTTAAAAAAAAAAACGACTGTATTATTGCTAATGGCAGGTCCTTCTTCGGATTCCCATGCCTCTTTTACGCATATTTCTCCAGGGGGAATGGCCATTTTAGACTATTTAGTACTGGGTTACTCCTCATTCGGTCTATTGGAAGATCTTAGGATAATAAGTACCACTTGTAGCGATCATAATTTGCTTTTTATCACCTTAGAAACTTCCATATTGTCATTAGACTCTTGGATATCTGGTGGGTTTACCCAGAGTTTTTCTAATAAGACTGGGAGGACCCAGTGGAATTTTAAGAGGATTGCTGGTATTTCCGCAATTTTAGCTCCCGTGGTTGCTAATCTTATTAATTGGGACGGAATTGAGTTGCTAAACTTTTCTGATCTCCTGAAGCAATTGGTGGCTAACAACTTGTCGGGGGGTATAAAGTAGCCCAGAAAACAATCCCCCGCGCATTGCTTGACTTAAATAGAGAAATAAATAACTTGGTCAGGGCCCAGTATTTAGTTTTCTCTGAGGAAAGGAAAATCAGGGTTGTCATGTGAAAAAGGAGAAAGAAGCGGCTGAAGATTCGTCTTGCAAAAGAAGCGGGGAACAGGCTCTGGATCCAGCTCCGGGAAGCTGCTACAAAGGGCCAGGCAAGGCGTTTTTGGGCATTAGTGGGTGAAGGTTGTGGGTCAAGAATCTGTCCCTCCCCTGCTGCAATCACTGAAGCCCGCTGGTCAGAATCCATCTCCTCCCTGTATGCCTCCAATGGGGTTGCGCCCTTCCGGCTCCCAGAAATTCCAGGAGTTTTCACTCTCTATCCCCCGTCAATAAAAGAGATCGACTGTGTTATTGGTGAGATGCGTTCTTCCGCTGCAATGGGGCCAGACGAACTTCCTTTATCAGTTATAAAACAGGACAGGAGCTCTTGGTCTACGATCTTATACGTGGTCTTTAGAAGATGTTTCCTCTCAAGGTGTATTCCTCCCTCGTGGGTTGGTAGCATAATTGTACCCTTATATAAAAAGGGCGACCGATCCTGTCTCGGTAATTATCATCAGATCGCCCTCCTCGATGCGGTGGGAAAAACTTTCACCAAATGTCTGCTCTCTAGACTGATGTCTTGGGTGGAGAAGAATAACATCATCCCCTTGGAACAATCTGGATTCAGGCGCAAACATAGTACCCTAGATAACATCATGGTGCTTCAAACTACTGTGGAAAAATATGTTAAACTGAGAGGTGGGTTTGTTTATGCCGCCTTCATAGACTTCTCCATGGCCTTCGATAAAGTAGATAGAGATCTTCTATGGTCTAAGTTATGCAGCTTGGGGATACCTTTACCCCTCCTGGAGTTAATAATAGCTTTCCACTCCAATACCTGGTGTAGAATCCTCCTTGGGGGTGATAGAGGTTTATCCCATAAGATTTTTACATCTAACTGGTTAAAACAGGGCTGTCTACTGGCTCCCCTGCTTTTTTTGCCTTTACATCTCAGATCTCCCCTCCTTTTTGTCTAAGGGTAATGGTTTTCCCCCGCTAGTGGGTGGGCACCCAATTTGCTGCCTGTTACACGCTGACGACATCTTAATTTTTTTTTTAACCCCTAAAGGCCTCCAGAATCACATGCAGCATTTGTCAAAATACTCTGACTCTCATTATCTGAAGATCAATGTATCCAAAAGTAAAGTTCTCTGTCTCTTGGGAAAAAAAAGACTACCTTCCCCAATTATCGTTGGATATTGGGCAATCAAAATCTTGAAATTGTGAAATCTTATCCCTTCTTAGGGAAAATTGTGAGCGGGAACCTTAGCGATGTTGCCCACATCCCCTCTAATGAAGCAAAGGCTGAAGGTCAGGCAAGAGGTTTGGGTTGCTCTATATACAGCCACAGGGAGAAGGCATTTCCTTTACCTTTTATCAGCGTATCGAGTTAAAATTCCTGCATCCCTGTTATATGGGGTGGAACTCATAGACACCTCCAAATGGGGGTTCCTAAATCAAGTAGAAGGTAAAATTCTCAGAAAATTATTATCTGTTAACACGGCAGCCTCAGTGGCAGCTCTGAGGCTGGAAATGGGGCTTAGAAGCGCGTATGCTCAAGGATTAGTGGGGGGTTATACGATTGGCCTCCTCAATTTTAAAGAGCGAAGAAAACACTATAAGATCACTTTTAAAGAAAGAGCTCTTTTTAGATAACAGTAAGGCTAAATTTGCCTTTTGTAAGAATTTTTCCATTGCTCTGGAAAGGTTGGAGCTAGATTGTAGCCAAGTCCTAGAATTTTCCCCATTGCACTTGAGGGCGATTTTGAAGAACGCTTTGTGGATCCTGAGCTTCCGCCAAGACTTGGAGAGCTGTAAAAAAGAAGCTCCTTTGGAACATAGTTAACACTCTAGTAATAAAAAAATCACAACGTGTCTCATTTGGAACATCCCTCATAGCGTTAGGTGCTTTTGGTCGCTGCTTCGACAGGGATTGCTCACTTTGAACACCTTACTAGCAAAATGGTATGGTACCGCAAAGGAGTGTACCTTTTGTCCGGCAGAATCTCAAGACTTACGTCATGTATTATTTGTTTGCCCTTCTCTTGCCCCTTTTCGGCGTAAATGGTTAAAACCAATTTGTCTTCAGCTATCTCTGTTGACAGGGTCTGAGTTTTTCCAAGCCCTGTATGATCTTCCGAATGAAAGATTCTGTTTTAAAATATTACATTTTTTCAAATGTATTTTAAACTTATTTTAAGAAATCTGTGTAGCAGGGCTAGTCAGGTGGCTTGTTTAAATAAATTAATAGGATCACTGTTTTTAACTTGTTCATAATAATAATAATATTACTATGATTTAATATGTGGGACTGAAGAAAGCAGGCCCCTTTGATAGAGCGCAAGATTGGATTGTGAAAATGCTGTTTTTGCACAGGTATATACCACCAATACTATGGTTAACGCGGTTCTGTCTTCCGACAGTCCGGTATTCTTACCTCTTTTGAATTGGAGTTTCATTGAGTGTGTATATACAAAGTCGGTACCCATGAAATAGGATTTTGATGTAATATTTAATTGTATATATCCTTTATTTTTTTTTTTTTTTTACCTGATTGGTTGTAAAGTATAAATAGTAATTTAGATTCTTGGCTTATTTATACTATAAACTTTTATATGATTTTCAGCTAGATGTAAAGGGTAAATTAGATTTTTTGTTTGGCTGTAATACAAATTATTTTTTCTTCTTTTTTTCTTTTGTTGTTCCCCTTTTTATGTGGACCTCAATTGAGTTCCAAATCATAAATAAAAATAAAATTTAAATTGAAATTGAAATAGGTGAGTGGACAGATGCAATCATGGTAAAGGATGGATGGATGGATGGATGAATGAGTGAGTGAGTGGGTATGTGGCTGGACAAGGTGAAATGATGCCAGAATAAGAAGGATGAAGGATAGATGGATGGACCATTTATCATCATTAAACTCTGACACAGGGCAAGAGGAGAAAGTCAAAATACAGAGAAAGAACACAGAGGAAAAAAGGGAAATAATAATAACAAATAAGGAGAACAAGGATAAATAAACTGCAAGACTCACATTAATAGAGAGCAAGCGGTGGTTGGTGGAAGAAAGAGAAATAAGGTGAAATCTCACCTTTTTCTAGCCAGTCTTAATATTCTACAACCCAGGCAGCCTTTGTAGAAGTCTCCTAAGAAAAGCTTTGTGCCACTGAACAAATGAAGCACTGACTAGCACTTCAACTCTCAGATTTCCTGTGTAAGTGCCTCACTCAGATATCAGTAGTCACAAACATTTTATTTGCAGTGGCTAGACAAAATACTTGAACTCTTGAAATATTTTAAAAAGTCATACAAATCCAAAAGCATTATTGAGGTTTGTATGCAGAGATCAGCATGCCAAGAAACATGGTATAAATCTGAGCGACACAGTAAACTATTCAAATACAAATTATTTTGTTTAGGTGGTTAAATGTACAATGGACTGTGCAAAGCAAAGGCATAGTTAATACACTAGTTATGAATATTACACAGTTTCCTAGTGTCTGGCGGGGAACTTGTAATGTACATAAATGGGGACATATTTTGTTGTAGCGCACTAGAAACACAACAGGCACTTATGACAATTTCAGTGCTTTGGGATTACAGAAAAAACTCTAGCTATTTGTGCATCCTCTTCTCCACTTGACTTTGTATAAAATTATGAATTATGCAAAGTCAACAGTGGTGCTCCCTCAACATATGTAGTGTACATGCATGATAAATGAGACTTTTTAACCTGTTCACATAACCCTATTACTGAAGCACGCAAATGGGTGTAAAGGAGGATTATGAAAGTGCTGAATGTCTGCAATTCAAGAGGTGATGCAAATTTAGTGCAAGGTGAAGGGTGACCTGTAGGGAGACATCAAGACCCTTTATTAAGGTGTAAAATTATATCCTGCACCCATGAATTTGGGGAACAATCTGTCTCAATGTTGGAAAAGAAGATCGTGTGACCCTTCACAGACAATTATGTTGCAACAGGAGCCTATGGTCAGAATTTGCACATAGGCACCATGTAGTCTGGGATCTGGAAGTGCCCAGAAGGTTCTCACAAAGAGAATGGTGTATTGTGCTCTGTCAGTTAAAATAAAGAGGAGCGAGAGGAAGTATTAGGTCTAAATTGTCCTCACAACTATAACCATTAAAACAAAATATGAAATGGACAGACATGGCACACTAGAAATATGGACTAGTCTCCAGGAAACAATGCACTTTAGATACAAGGTGAAGATAGTTTATCTAGGACTCCTGCCCCTTACTCACACCGGTGGCATGCTTTGTCGTAGAACCAGCTCCTTACTCCACCAAAGATCAACTTGTAAATTTGGGTTGTGGTGCTCCCATTGTGTGTGGACCTCTTGTGGGGTGGTGGCGACTGCAAATGATCCCACTCACTCAGTCACTCTGCAGGTAAGTTGTTGGCAGAACTTTTCTCTCAAACCACATCATCTCCAGAAATTGAGGCTAGCTTTAGGGAAGATATAGGGGGTTATTCTAACTTTGGAGGAGGTGTTAATCCGTCCCAAAAGTGACGGAAAAGTGACGGATTTACCACCAGCCGTATTACGAGTCCATTATATCCTATGAACTCGTAATACGGCTGGTGGTATATCCGTCACTTTACCGTCACTTTTGGGACGGATTAACACTCCTCCAAAGTTAGAATAACCCCCATAGTGTACTCTATTTTAAGTATAATTAGTACCAGTTACACATTAACATATAAAGGACCTCTCTACTCACCACACAAAAATATCTCTTATGTATATCTGGCAATACAGTTGCTCATTCCCATCAAGGATTTTCATCTTCAACATACAATTCAATTTGCTGTTGGGAAGGGCAGAAGAAGCTTATAAGATTTTATTTAACTTTGGGATGATCTCCGTGGTGGAGATAAGTGTTGAGAATAGGGTTTTGAATGAGGCCTTATTCCTAGTTGCTGTTGCACAAATTACAACATGCAAAGTGGCACACCAATGTTTCACCCAGTTGAAAATGCAGCTTACATTGCATAAAGCTTTTTATGATACCATTCCTAAACATATCAGGAGTAAACCTACATCTCAGTTCTCACAAGCGATCAAATGAACCATCGGAAATTATTGGGGCGTAGTAGGCATTTGAATGGTTGTAGAATGTGGGGATGGGAAAGATCCAAGCCCCTTTTCATATACTTGCTGTCCCAAACAGAAAGAGTTGTCAACGCTGGCATGTTAAGATGTTCTTTGTGTAGCATAGATGTTTCCTCAACCAAATAATGTCCCACACATGCCTCCCTATAACTTCTTATCGCACGTCTGATCTAGACTGTTTCAACCAATGTGAAAATATGTCTTGAGGCCAGGTAGAGCCACGTTCTCTGCATTGTAGCCCATTTAGGAAGCTTCAGTGGAATTCTGGTTTTAGTGCCTTTCCATATGAACTTGATATATATTGTTGAGTATACCTAGGAAGTGGGGCTCCCCACTTACCAGGATCCCTGGATACAATAAAGGACTCTAAAATTAACATTTATTTTCACCTCTGCCAGGCCAGGAGAATAACAGGGACAACCATCTCTTCAAGAATCTTTGGCTCTCCATTAAGTGTCTGTGTAATTGTCTGTGGTCAGATTTCAAACTGCAGGTATTATCTTGATCCAAAAATACTAGATGTGGTTTTCTGCCCATTTAAAATGATAGTGTTCTTATACGTTGGATACTATTTTGTGAGGCAGTGTCAGATTTAGGCCCATATTTATAGATAGTTAGCGTCGCCTTAGCGCTGTTATTTTTATGCTAAAGTGGCACTAACTTAACTCCATATTTTTATTTTTATGCTAGACATGTCTAGCGTCCAAATATATGAGTTAGCACCATTTTCTGGAAGCGCCAACACAACTTGCATCTCATTGCGACAATGTGATGCAAGGTAGGTGTTCCCATCCAAAAAATGACGCTAGCCTTCTAGCGCCATATATACCTCCTGACGCAAAAATGATGCATACCAAGGAAGCGGACTGCAAAAATGATGCTAAGTCCGATTAGCGTCAAAATGTAATACCTGGTCAGACCAGGCTTGAAAAAGTGGCCCACAGACCACCACTTAAGGAAAACACACAGAAGGAGCATTTGCAACCTCCAGGACAACCTTGAAGTGGTACTACTCCAGCTAGGCACACGCAGCAGAGGTCAGTGAAAACAGCAGATCCCTCCACCACCACCGCAGCAACCTCAGACACCACCACAGCAGCCAAAAAGGTAGCTCAGAATGCGGAAGAGGATCTTCAGACAGCGGACAACCATCCTTGGCCTCAGGGAACAAGATGTCATCAGAATGTACTAACTGAACCAGTAGTCCATTGTGTGCCTGCTGCCCCACATTGCACCACACATTACAGCATGGAAACTCCTACAACTATTCCACCCATGACAAAACTCCTCGCTGTCCTTCATATTCTGGCATCTGGATATTTTCAGATAATGGGCGCACAAGTGGCTGGTATGTTCCAGCCATCCTTCTCGGTCTTCCTACCTACACGGCTCACACCCCACCACATAAGCTTCCTAAACACCCAGCAACTGCAGCAGGAGACCAAGTAAGGTTTCTACCAAATTTCTGGGTTCTCGTATGTGCTGGGTGCAATGGACTGCACCCATGACCAATTGGTGCCAGCTGCAGCAACCAAAATTCTATATCGGAACCGCAAGCACACCCATTCGATCAATGTGCAGGCCATTGTGGACCACCGTGGGCTCTTCACCAACAGCCTAGCAAAATATCCTGGCAGAGTCCATGATGCCTACATATTCTGCTATTCCACTATCAACAAGTGGTTCCAGGAGGGGCAATATGGCAATGGTCTACTCGTAGGTAAGCCACCATACCCATCATTGCACACACAACACACCAACCATGTAGGAAAAACAAGACATACACCACACTAAATACACATGGGCAGGGGAACACAGATGGACAGGCAACAACACATGTGCCACATGCCACACTACACCGCACTCATTGCACATCACAAACACATACACCCACATGCATATAACACAGCCATAACCAGACTGGCACACCACTTATGGACAGATGGAGTATGTCCCTTTTGCATACAGAAGCTGCCCACAAACCACTACAAGTGTCCAATGGTTGACAACTAATTACAGATTCCACACACATTACACCAAACAAAGAATAGGTTAGCTATGACAATAGCATAGGCCATGGCCATGTAAAGAAAGCCACACATAGGCACAGCCCATGTAAATCATGGTGTGCAAGCCAGCCTCTGGCAGCAACAATATTAAATGCCACCCAAGTACTGCCATTACCAAGTACCTGTCATCTACACATACCTGACATACCTGTAGTGTGCATATACACCTGTTTGCTGCATTGTGTAGCACACATAGGAATACAAATTAACCTGCCATGAAAGTCCATAGGGCAGAATCATGAGAAATGGTGCAGCACCTACTTCAGTGTCATCTCACATGTGCCCCTTAGTTCCCTCTAACACCACCATGCATGTGCCGTATACTAGAAACAGTCCACCATGGTGCAGAGTTTATGCAAAACTGTAAAGATCATGGAATGCCATAGTAGGTCTTGGTAGGAATATAGAGGACATACATGACCTTTCATGCACTGTACATAGGGACCCATGTGAAAAATAGGTGGGCCCTCTCCCAAAGCCTGCACTGTGCATGTGATGAAAGTGTCTGTGATAAATCATGTATTGGAACCTAGGAGATACTACTGCACACAATTAGATCATCCTACAAATGTGTGATTCCCACCCACGTCCACTTGATGGCTGGCAGGGCGATTATTTGCCACAAAGGGACACTAAGCATCGCACTGCATGCATAGTGCCACATGGAAACATGGAGGGTACAGTTTGTCTTTGTAGGCCTACCATGGTGCCTTTACATCTGACACCATTGTGGTGCAAGTTGCTGGTAGGTTCCATCCAACAATAGGACACTGCCGCAAATATGGACTACACAACACATCTTTGTTTAACCATTAGTTTAGAATTAATAAGACAATCTTCAGGTCCCAGAGCCACAACTCGAGAATATCATATCCATCAACACAGACCTATGAAACCATTTCACAAAAACAGGAACATACACTATACCACAAGCAAGTCTGAGTCACCACTCCACCTACAACTATCCACTGCCATGGTATATTCCAAACCACTATCAAGCTTTTTCAACACATCTTCTCTCATTCCTTTGCAACCGATCAAGGTCATGGCATACAGCCATGGGTAATGGCTCCATTTGCCCTTCCCACATTGGTGGAAGTGTGTGCATATAACGAAGGGCAAAGAAGAACACGCTATGTGGTGGAGAGGGCATTTGGGCCTCTAAAGCCAAGGTTCAGGTGCCTGGCCCTGACAGCAGTATGCTCCACCAATGGTATGTAAAATCATACTGGCATGTGCAATCCTCCATAAGATATTTATAAGAACAAATGTTCCCTGGGATGAACAGGTTGACATCCTTAATGAGGAGGAGGATGATAATGGTACAGCTAATTCGGAGGGGGAACAACAGAACACTGCTGCAGGAGTTCGCAGGGTACTCTACATAGTACAGAACTTGTGTACTTAGTGACTGGACTATCATCACCGCATTGTAAATAGCACCAATAAAATACTTTGCACCTGAATCTCCTTGGTCTAGTCATTCTCCACATACCATTGGAATGTAACTCAAACCTCAGGGAGCAGGTAAGAAAAACAATAGTTACAAGTATGGTAGCAACATCATTTGTGATATAAGAGGGTCTACTGCCTTCATTTCACATATCAGTGACATGCAATTAATAGGCATGAGACTCCTGAAGGCCTAAATCCATGCACCAAAACATATATCGCGCCATCAAGTGGCCAAGGTGCTAATTCCTAGCTCTTTTCCCACATCATCACCACATGTACTACAATGTATGCAAGGTGGCCATACATAAGGTAGGGGCTGTGATCACATGGTGTTTAAGTGATGTAGGAACTGAACACTGTCACATCTCATGGTGACTGCTGCTTTGCCTGCATGGTGCATGAATGACAAGGGGGGGACATTATTGGTAACTATGGACCTTCAGTATTTGTACAGGGTGTAACCAATGTTAGAGGCAGAGCCTGCACTGTGTAGGTATGGGATTGTGTGCTGGCACTGCCGATGGGCACAACCCTGACACATGGTGGGTTGTCCCTCATTTATGGCACACACACGTTGGCTGTGGAGTGTGCTATAGGTTGCCAGATAAATGAAGCTTCTATGGGTGCTGAGTCACTATCCAAACATTTGACCCACAGTCAGGATCTAAGAATTAAATGGTACAATGCACCACTAAATAATTGTCTTGGTGGAATGTATGCAGAGTGTGTTACATGTACACAAGATGCACACTTTTCACTCAAATCTGTTGTCTTGACACATGCCTACACCATTTCTAGATAAACATGTAAAGACTGATGTAAGGGTATACGTCCTAGGTAGCAAAGGGTGTGGTCGTAGCAACAATGGTTGACGTGTCAGCATGGTTACCTAGTACGCTCTGTATAACATAATCACACAGCACACAGCAATACACACCACTCATTGTCACTCACATGCCAGAACAAGAGCGAGGTAGAAGCAGTTACAAATTATCCCATACATGTTTTGGGCTCCAACATGTCAATCAGGTGTAGGATGTGCAACTATGTCCAGCAATGTCAAAACATGTCAGATACCCATCAAAAAAATTAATGGGAGTAGAAGTAGCCATGTATGTTTAATTTGGCTAATGAAAAAAGCAGCACTGAAATAATTTCACACATCAGCATCTTCAGTCACTGTAAGAATTACCTAGGTTGTGGCATGCTGGAATAAATGCATACCACTGGATGTGGATGGACAGCTGATAGATACCCACAGATACTTGCAAATACAACATGGGAGGCCACTTGGAGACAACACAAGTGCTGTGGCAGGTATAATGTCATGTGTGTGTGGGGCACTCATTACATCTCATAAATACCGGCAGTGGGACGGTAACTATATTGTACATAGTAGAAGAAGTGTACATCTACAATTTACACAAGTCACATGTTGCATCCTGTCCATGTGTGACCAGACAATGTTGCTGTAGAAGATGTGTATAAAGTGCAAGCAGCCTAAAGAATGGGAGCAATGTAGAAGACAATATATACCTTGAAGGTAACGCGTAAAACATAGAGAAGGAACACTCATAGACCAATACCGACTGCGCAACACATCAACGTCTACATGTGAACATTCAACATATGTAAAGAGAGGGTGGCCAGGTCAGTACATAACCCAGTCATGTTTACCACCACCATAACCTGGTAGTTGTCCATCGCATGCCAACATGACAGGAGACAGTGACAGATAACACCATCTCTCCCCTGGCATGTTCCTAAAATAGAAGTCACAACAGAGATAGTACCCCTAACCAAGCTGCTCATGGAAATTACTAAGGACATCAACCGATGAGACATGTCCAACACTTGTAAGTACACAGTCCTTTGTACATGAGAAGGGAAGGCTAACAGCAAGAACTGCAGAGGAAAATGTGATATTCCGGTCTGTTTGATCACAATTGTGTATCTGTCTGTTTGCATGGCAGTGTGCATTGCTCTGCTGATTAGCAATCATGAAGAGGCTAGGTCCCCTCTCAAAACACCCTAACACCACTGCTTTGGCTACATAAACTTATGACATTGTCAGGGGCCTGATGCATGTGCACAATGGCCTGAGTAATCTGTAGCTCCGTAAACCTGTCCCTTCACATGCAACCATGGGTTTGTGTTGCCATACAAACTCCCACAGTAGTGGGATGCCAGACTGCATCACTGCTACACAGTAGTATGCTATAGTGTGTGAGAGTCATAACAAACATGATGTGGATGAATGTGAGTGCCTAGTTGGTGGAATGCACACATATATCACATATCTCAATACACATGTACTACTGAAATGGCTCAGGCATAGTAATGTGTATAAGATTCTGAATAAAAGGCAACCTATGACAAATGTAAGATCATATGTATCACAAGATCATTGACTGAAAGAAATGTCACATGTGTTCCGACATACTGAAACATAGGTAGCACTGAAGTCCAATATCTGTCCATGCTGGAAGATCGATATGTGAGGTTTCAAATCCCATGATCACACCACTGTGATCATATGTTACTGAAATGACACTACACATATCTTTACACACACACAGCATATAGCAACCTTTAGTGACACGTGTTCATACCATCCCCTGCAACAAAGATGCATTGGGAACTATATGTCACACATCCAGCAGAGCATAATGAAGGCAAAACCAACAACACACCACAAAGTGGACACACATGCACATGCAACTTGCCCTGTGTAACGAGATGTCACCCAGTCCTAGTCTACTGCATCCTATGAGTACAAATTGTCATGGCTGTCACATGCCTTACTATGTTTTGGACATTGGCCATCATATATTTTGTGTTGTTCTTATGTGTACATTTGTATATAAGACACAACAATCTAGTACTCCCAAAAATAAGTATTCAAACACATATATACACTCATAGTACACATGTTGTATCGTGTATGTGGACACATTGTAGTTACACATGCACATATGCACAAGTTATGAGTAATCGCATGCAGCAGACACATAAACAAACATAGTTCAACATACCAATGTCACTGTAAAGATATGACAGGATAGTTACACACATTTAGCCATATCATAATTACAATATTGTTGCATAGCCAATGTGACATGGTAAGTGAATATGAGTGCACTCGAGGCCTGCATTGCAAAATTTAATGCATTTCCGTAACGCGTCAAGATTAATGCCACAAATGACTCAAACCTACACTCCGCAACGCCAGAAAAATGGCACCTGGCCCCTGGGCATCTATCACACGACCACAGGCCTTTTCACGCACAATGGGAAAAAATTGACGTATGACTGTCAGGTGTCAAAAATATAGATGCAAACCCCTAAACCACATACTTTTCTCCACAGCTAAAAAACGCCTGGACCCTGAGCGTCTATCGCACGTCCACAGGCCTTTTCGCGCACAATGGGGGAAAAAATCGACGCATGACTGTCATGCATTTAAAAAACAATATATGACTGGGAATGTGACGCACGGGCCAAGGAAATGATGAAACAGGGCATACATGGTACAGTGAGTCCACTTTCACTTTCACAGACTTATTGTCTATGACTGTGTGAGGGTGTGTGGAGCTGGTGCTGTTAGTGATTTGGAGTGTTTTGTGTTTTTGTACTGTGTCCAGTAGCTGTTCTGTATTTTTTTAACTTTGAATCTGTCTTTTGTATTGTAATTATTCTGTATCTGTCACAGTATTGTGGGGTGTTTGTCTGGGATAGGATAGTTTGTTGGGTATTTGGGTTAGTTGGGGACAGTGTTAGGTCATTTTCTTTTTTGCCAACTGCATTTGCATTGTATGATGTCAGGGAAAGAGAGGATGGCCAGGATGTCAGCCGATGAGCTGGGGGGCTTCATTTGGCTGGTACAACATTACCTCCCCATGGTGCTGGTACTGGGTGGCCGTATAATTCAGGGCTACCCCACAGAGCCCAGGAAGCTGCGGTGGGGCAAGGCGCACCACCACCTGACTAGAGCTTTTGCCACCAGAAGGAATGACCACCAACTGAAACACCATTGTGCTGACCTCATCAGAAGGGAGCAAGATCGCAGGATCACCTGGGCATTGAGATGTGGAGCCGTTGGTAAGTATCCGATTTCCATATCAAGTCCATTATTTGAATGTGCATGACAGGTGCTGATACGGTTGAGTACAGCATGTTATGTTTAAGGATCTGAGCATGTTGTATGCTTCCTGTACGAAGAGCCCCACCGCCACCTTAGGGCTGCCATTCTAATGTACAATAATGAAGCTGAGGCAGGGCAGATGGTCCATCTTCCCTGCACAACCATTACAAAGAGTTGTGATGCATGCATAGGGCAACTCGGTTTTGAGCAGCACAATATGAGGCATGCATCATGCAACTTGTTTGGGGGGCAAATGTACAAGCCCCTGGGAAAAACCTAAATCCCATTTTTCATGCACTTTGAAAAGCTGCTGGGAGCAGGTGTTATACGGGGGCATATAAATTTATCTGCTGGACCGCTATGTACTCAGAAGAAGTCGTGATAATCTGTTTTGTTACAAGTCCTGCTGAGTACATCATTTTCTTCCCTATAAATAGATGCAGTTGGACCCTACCTGCATCATGCTGTGCCTTAATTCTCATTAGGTGCATACATGGCGGGGTAAATGGTGCACTGAGGGCCACAAGGATTGTTGCGATGCACATGGTGCTGCACCACTATTGTTCGATCTGCTTCTTCGTCTCACTGGCCAAGGCCTTGTAAGGGAGCTTGACTATACACTGGGTCCAGACTACTAGCCCTTCCTCTTCCAGTACATTGTGTATTACATACACCTCAAATTATGTCTATTACCACAAACACATGTACACAAATGTACACAAATGTTGATCAAGGACAATTTAGTCCACTCACTTCCAGACCCTGATAGTCAACAGTCGTCAGCCGTCATCCCAGTGACATGTACATGATACTGTAAATGGCTGGTAGGAAATAGTCATAGATGAGAAGTAAGTCATTGTTGAGGAATGTGTGGTGGACTGCATGTGTCATCTGCAGATGCAGTGTACATTATATGTTGTTCAACTTCCAGCCAATGCTGTACGTGATGCTTGAGTCTCCTCATTTTTCAGCTGCCAGTATGACACCTGACCAACAGAATGCATACCACAAAAGGGCAGAAAGGTACAGGCATATTTTGGAAGTGGATGCTGGATACCACAGGATGGGAAGGAGATTCCACATGGAAAAGTCCGCTGGGGAATATTGTGCATTCACACATGGGGGACCTCCACAGCAGCCGCAGCAAAAGAAGGACAAAGTGGAAAAAACATCAGGGGTGCAGTGGGCCTCTGAGGGTTCAAACCCCTCCATGTCGTATAAACCTGTTAGAAGCCAGGCACCTGTGCAGCCACCTGCTGCTGTCATGAGCAGCCAATTTAAAAGGGACATGAGAGGGGACATGGCTAACATAAGGGCCAGAATGGAAAGATTGGAGCTGGAGAGTGCTGACAACAAGAAAATGTTGAAGTTCATAAAAAAAAATGAAAAAAATGTAAAAACTTTGTCCCACAGCCTCACAGTTCCTACCCCTCCCTTTTACTGTTGAACATAGTGTTAGATTGGGTTTTAGATGGGTAGTATTCGGTTAGTGTAGGGTAGGCATAGGTTAGATTAAGTATAGTTGGGGGTGGGGTTTTGTATATTTTGTATTAGGGGGTTTGGATGTGGGGGTCCTATTGGGGCATTTGTGTACAAAAAAATTAAAATTACAAAAAAATATATATATATGTTTGTTTAGGCAATAAGTTAGGTTAGTACATGTGTAGTCATAGTTTATGTTGTCCTACTTGTATCTTGTCTCTTAAGGGAGGATGGGGGGACAATTTGTAGATTGTGGTGTTACATGTGTAAGATATGTTTAATTAGACAGATGTAGTTGTAAGTTAAGTTCAGTTAGTTTAGGTTAGTGTAGTGTAGGGTAGTTTTTAGGACAGTAGTAGGTATTTGGTTATTAATCTTTTACAATAAATCCTGTTTCTATAAGACTATTGTTATTCAAAGTTGATTGAGTGTCTGGGGATTCTCATGTGTGCACTGGTCAAGTCAGAGGAATGGCCTAGGTTATGCTTACTGTCTTGTTTTCTAACGATTGCCATGTGCATCCCCTATGTCCAAGGAGCTGTCAGATTGGCTGCTAAATAACATCAACTAGTTCATACATTTGCTATCTACTGTTCCAACCATTCACAATGTGTATGTATACTTTGGCCCTCATTATGAATAGGCGGTCGAAACCGTCGTGTTCATGCTGGCGGTCAAACTACTGACTGTCAGCGTCCCCGGATCCCCGCTGTATAATGAACATTCCTGTGGGCCGGCGGGCGGAAACATTGTTTCCGCCCGCCGGCCCACAGGAATGCCTTGCCGGGACATTCCAATGCCTCTGTGTGACGAGTGCAGCTACACCCGTCGCGCAGATCACTGCCCGAAAATTGGGCAGTGACCTGCACGATGGGGCACTGCACAGGGGCCCCTGCACTGTCCATGCCAAGTGCATGGGCAGTGCAGGGGTCCTCCACCAGCCTTTCCCTTGTGGGTTTCCCTGCCAGGGAAAGGCTGGAGGATTAGGGATCATTATGTCGATAATGATTCCGACCGCCACCAGGCTGCCTGACAGAGGCAGCCTGGCGGTGAGTGGCGGTGTGGCCTGCCATGCCGGCTGGCGGGTTTTCCCGCCACCGCCGGCATGGCGGGCCACACCGTCATGATCATAATGATCGCCTTTATCTTGGACAGGTGAGAAAGGTGGGGTCTTGCAGTTTCATTGCTGGCAAGTGTGGCACATCTAACAACAAGCAAAATTGGAACTGTGTCCTGTAACACTGACAGGTACCCATCACTGATAAGGTTAGCTTCTTCTGTATCACACAAATTAGTTGTACTGGTACTCCCATCTGGGTAAATTACCATTGACTTGGTTCTGAGCCATACATGCTTAATGCCAACTTCAAAGGATATCTGTTCAATTTTTGTATAGAATACTCAGTAAGTTGGTTGCAGACGACAATACCATCATTCACCTTTCTCATGTTAGGATCCTAGTGTGTGCTTTGTGTCTGACAGTAATGCACTCATGTACTGATGTTCTGAACTCATTGACATGGATTCACATAATGCAATCATTTAGCTGAGTAGATGGATCACAGTAAACGTAGAAATGCTACATGTATACAAGGTGCTTTATTTACAGGTGCAAGTGTATTTCCAAATGCTATACAATGTCCAGTTCATAGCCCCCATGAGTGAACATTAGCCATATATAGTACAATCAGAGTTCAGGGTTGAGGGACCTGTCATGAGGCATGGTTAGGAGTAGTGTGCATTAGTGAGGAGGCTAAAAATTGCCAATTGGTAAGAATGGAGACAATGACAGCACAAAGCAAACAAGTCAACAGTGCTTGGGTGAAGAGAGCACATTCCTACTGTCACAAAACTGGCATGATCTTATGCCCAATACTAAGGAGGTACTGTCCATGTGCACTGAATGGTGCTACCGGATGCTTTTCCTTATGAATGTTATTCCTTTCACATCTTCATTCTCTGATATGTGTGGTGCTTCCTGTGCCATGGCTGGTGCTGTTGGAGAGGTAGTGGGTGGCACACACACACTTCAGGGGATAGAGATGTGGAGTCAAAGGTCCTGGAAGCTGCCATTTTAGGGAGGACACATAAGGCATCACTGGAGCAAGGAGAAACAGCTGATTTTTCAACACAGAAGCAACATCATCGTAGTAGGCAGCCATGTTTTCCCTGAGGGAGGCAACTTCCCGCTGTTTGGACTCCAGGGTATTCTGCATAGCCCCCAGGCTGTTGTCTTTTAGGCTGCTGCCAGTTTGGGAGGGCAACTGTTGTAGCCTCTGCCTCATGACAGCAGCTATGTCGGCCAGGGACTTCTGGAGTCCACATAGCAGGGAGTGGGTGCCTCTGATGGCATCTGAGCTGTTCTTATTTGGACTGCAGCACCTCTGCACTCTCTAGGCTACCTGCGATGTTCTCCATCACCACCCACACCTGCTTGGCCAGCTCCCACTGTCCTCTGAAAAGTGATCTCTGATTCCTCGGAGTACAGGGCTGTGTCAGTACTGTCTGGAGGTGTTTGTTGTTAGCTGGGTGATTCATGTGGAGACCCCACAATGCTGAGTGTCCTCCCTGTGACTGGAGGTGGTATCTGGAGGGATCCTAGCACATCTTGGAGAGTCTGTTAATTAATGGTTGGCAGCTGGTCATCCATAGCATCTGTAAAATCCAGGAGAGGCAGCTTGGCAGGAGGTAAGCCATCATCCTCTGCAATGATACAGTGTAAAGTCAATCTTAGATTGTTCTGGCTGTTGACATGGCACATCATTTATTTGCTACTGGGGGTGCAGTGACATGTTACTGACCCAAAGTTGCAGTTGTACATTATGTGTTGCATTGTGTATCACACATTAGTCAAACTCAAAAGGTATTTTAGGGCATATTTAGGTGCCCCGAGCGCCACCTGAGTGTCACTGTTAGTGAGGCTCCAGTGACGCAATGCCCTGCGCCGTATTTACAAGGTGGCATAAAGCTACGTTCTGTGGCTTAATGCCACCTTGTAAATACGGCCCCTTCACAAGCATTTTGCATGGAAGGTGCATGCAATGGGTGTTGCTGTGGGCATGCCCTTCCAGACAGTGCTGCATATTTCCATGGTGGAGTATAGCCATAGTGACTTGCCTATGTCCACATTGTGTATATGTTGGTGTGCATAGCACAACCAACACATCAGTACGCGGGGCTTGGGTAGGGATGGTGCGTCTTGATTAAGGGCCTACGTGCCCCAATGCAACCCTTTAGCATGCATTTAGTGTGTCCTATATGCCTCCCCCTTCTGCCATTTTTGGAATTCCAAATATTCCCCCCCTGCAACTTACCCTGCATTTGTGGTGGTTCTTGGTAGTCTGCGCTGTCCTGCGATTCCAGTGACCACCCCCCCCAGGATGACCACTGCAACCATCTCCTCCAACTCATCCAGGTCCTCCTGTGGTGCGGGACTTCCACCTCCAGTCTGCAGTGCTGCCTTTCGGTTCCTTTCCAGTTTCTCCTTAGTCCTGTGCTTCTTGCACTCAGTGACATCCCTCTTTACCTCTGCCACGGTGTTGGCTTTGTCTATTATTGCCTGCCATATTGTATCTCTCCTACCAACTGGCAATTTGGAGGTGACAAAGAGCTGGTGTTGGTGCTCCGTCATGCTCCTCCTCACTAAAGTGACACTTGCTCTTTCTCTTCTCCTGGACCTTTTCAGGACCCTCTTGGCTGGTAATTTATGTACACTAACCATTCCTTGGTGCTGCATAGTTTCTTAAATATCAGCCATAATAGCGCTCGAATGGTGCTAGGGAAAGACGTTAGTTTACGTTAAAAAAATTATGCACAACTGAGGTAGCGCAGTTGTGCGTCATTTTTCTTAAATATGGGCCTTAGTGTTTCGGACTTTACCTATGTTAATTTTGTACGCCTGTCAAATTTTAGAACACATGAAATTGGGTGACCAGTGACATTAGGGAGGACTCAGAGTGAGCCACGGTTAGGAGGGCACTGAATTTAAATACAGTTAGCTTCTGTGTATCCGGTCCAAATGTCAAAACCGGAATATCCTGTAATTTACTAATATGGCATGCAAGTGAATTTATGCTTACAGCTAGTGTAAAGGATAGGAGGCATCCCGGTCTGACTCTTTTATGCAGTATTATCAATTTTGTCCATTCAACATGGTCCTCACGATAGGATTATAGTAGGTAGACATCACAAATAAAAAATAAAAAATATACGGCCACCCTCATTTTCCCAGGAGCATTGTAAGAAATGACTTTCTACCCAGTAAAAAGCTTTTTTGGCATCCAAAGATAGTAGTATTACCAAAACCTCCTTTCGTTGAGCCTTCTTGGTTAAGTGGAATTAGATTTTCCAGCCGAGGAGTTAAGATGTTAATAAAATGTTTTGCATTGATATTTAAGAAGAGATGTGGGCCTATATAAAACAAACAGAGCATAGCATCCTTGCCAGGTTCATGAATAACTTTAAGTACAAGTTCACTCATCAAGGGTGTCTCTTCTGTGCGATGTAGTTATAGAATGCAGTTAGTTTGAGAGGAGGAACATCAAAAGTCTTATAAAAAAAGCAAGTGTTATTGTCTGGCGCAGTGGCTTTATTTGTATTGAGATTACAGATGACCAAATACCCCTCTCCTTCTTTAATGGTCGCCTCCAGAGCCTCTGCTTGCTCACGAGAGATTGTAAACAAATGTGCGGCAGTATATATTGTTTCGAATAATATTCAGTGAGGTGCTCGTCAGCCGAATATAAGTTTCAGAGAACTTCCTGAGTTCTTCCACTTTACTCATTTCAGGTAAACGATTTTCAGAGCTAGATCTCACTACCATGGACATTCTCCACCTTTTATCTTATATGCCTTATTATTTCCTCATGAGACCACTTCTTGAGGTGTAGCAATGCAATGCAATATCTGTCTTATTATTAAACATGGTCTTCGTTTGCAACTTAAAAGGACCAGGTCAGTGGTGCATCTAAGCCCCCCTAGGCTCATGTGAGTCAGCTGCAGACACGTTTTCTACCTCACTTTCCAAGTCCAACATTTCTTCCAGAGAATCCACACCCTTTCTTAAGTTTTCTTAGGTGCAAAATCATGACAGAGTTCTTGTAGACCATTGTCAAGGTCACCCTTCAGATACTCTGCGAGTTCCCTCATGAGGTTTGCCGAGCCACCCATTAGGTCAAACTTTGTGAGCGCCATATCCGACAAATGGGGGCCAGTCACATGCCAGAGCCCTCATCAGGGGAGCGCTTGTAGCAGGAGCCCACAACATTGCAGCATCTGCGAAGGAGTTCAGGTCCTTTTGTGCTTGTCTCTTCAGTGGCAATTGGGATGGGTCTATTATCACACAAGGCGCAGATGAATTAGTGGTACTTAAGTGAATCCCATATACTTCAATTTCAGTTGTGAGTATTGCTGACCATAAAGCCGTAACTGGCTGACCATGAAATGCCACCCCTCTGACAAATCTCCAGACACATTGGCTATTTACAGTGACGTTGTATGCTCATCAACATGTGACTGACGGCCCATACAGTTAATTTCTAGGTGATTCTCGCCTCAGTCTTCATTCCAGTCTGGTACTGCAATTATCTTCTAGTCCACAGCACTTCAGTAATCTCCTACCGGGATTTATATTTCAGAAACTGCCTCTTTAAACAATGACCAGCATCTCAGGGTAGTACAGAAATTGTCAGGCATATCGTTATCCAGCAGACCTCCCGGGCACCAGTTGGCTTTTTCTCCCCTCTGCGTACTCTGCCACTGGGTGCATGATTACAGTCACGGGACAGCGGCCTTCTCTCCACACATTCTTCATGCAATTCCAATTCAATTCCAAGGAGTTTCCACTCCCTCACAGCCTGATTAAATCAAGAGGGGGATCACGGGTTGTACATTGGGATTTCTAAGCAACCACCCATGGATGTTGGCCCTGTCTACTAATAAAAGGTGCATACCATATAAATAGTGTCTCCTTGAGGCAGGTGTAAAGTTTGAGAAAAGGTTTTTATTCTCTACACCTTTCCCACTTTGCATAAATGCTTCACTTTACAGCACACATACAAAGTGGGTAAAGTGTTAAACTGTGTCTAAGCATAATATTTTGCACTGAAATAGTACCCTTCCTGTACTCTCCCGTGTACAATGATGCAAGGATGTATATGTTGGAACATGGTAGCCTATAGTGTGCCAGCAGAGGGACGGAGGAAAACAGCATCATATTGTAGTAGATATGGTGCTATTCTGCTCATTCCCTTTTACTAAAGGCAATGCAGAAATTTTGGTTTCTGCACTGCATTGCGTGTAAAGTAAGTAAACCTGCCCCAAAATCACAAACAGAGAATCATCCAACCAGAAACATAGCTAGCAGTAATGCAGAAGGTACAATGGTACTTCTGCCCAAGATCTAAAGTGCCTCTGCACCACAATACGGCTGTGTTCTAGTGTCTAATAAGGGGTGGTAGTGGGTGGGGTCACATTTCGCTTGCTTTCATTAAGCCCTCCCTAGCATCTGTGGTATGACACTCTCTACAACCAAATGGTTATGTATGAAAATTATCTAGTGTTTTTTTTAACCCAAGGGCAACTTAAACTAAACTTGGGTCCTCATTGTGAGAGATGTAATTTCGCCTTGAATAATCACTTGGGATGATATTGTGTCACCTGCAATTCCAGGTTCTCCAACCTTATTATTATCTGCTCCACAAAGTCTAGACCTGATAATTCAAGACCTGAACCCAGGGGACCTCTCTTCACTACTTCAGGAGCTGTGGTCATCATCACAGCTCAGTCCCACTTAACCATTCCAGCAGCAGAGGGGGAGCAGGCTGTGCCTGGGCAGACTAAAGCCCATCCTCATTCATGGCTCTTGGACCGTACACCACATCTACCATTTGCTCTTTCTAGACACTTTCCCACAGCAGAGAACAGGTAGAAAACGTTTGTAGTTTTCTCCCAGGAATCCAGGAAAGCCAAATGGAAATTAGTCAGAGTGTTTATCTTTTATCAGTAAGGAAAGTGGTTTATTATATGGTGTAGGTGTGCAATCTCACCATGTAATAAAACACAATTCAATCAGGTCCAATCAGCTTCATTTATAAAATTGTAGTTCTGAACTGAGTAGCAATGGCACAGATCAGTCAGGTGTTAACAAAGAAACAGTGTAACATTTTAGGAAGTACCAGGACAGCAGAATAAGAAGAAAATGCAGCACAATAAAAATCTGAATCTAATTTATGAAAAAGAGATTGTACTTTTATCTTTAAATAGACACCTGAAAGACAAAAATATGGCGCGCCTCTTTGTCTTCCCCTGTGTGGGTGTTAAATTTAGCTGCCTAGTGCCAACGTGGGTATTCTTGCACCATAGTGCAAGGGAGTCTGCGATGAGGGGTGTGATTATTTATGTGCTTCCTGCAAATATACAATCTACAATGGCAATTTGGCACTTCTATGTGTGCTCCAGGATAGATAAAGCAAAAACAGGAGAAATAAAAGTATTCCTCCTCGTTTTGCAATGCTAACCCCACCCCTGGGTTGGCATTAGTTTTTAGCGCTGCTACAGTTATACAAATTCTCATAAATCTGGGACAGAGTTAAAAGCAATGGGTGTTGCAGTGGAATACCCACAGCAACACCCATTGCATGCACCTCTGCCACAGAAAACCCCATTGGAGGGGCCCGTATTTACAAGGAAGTGTTAAGCCACAAAAAGTGGCTTAACACCTCCTTGTAAATATGGTGCAGTGAATAGTGCCACCGTAGAGCCACTAAAAGTGATACTCTGGTGGCTCTAGTGCCTTGTAAATCTGGCCCAATAAATCACAGCTTTTGACCTAGCACAGTAAATGATTATAGTCTTCTGTGACACGTGGCTTAGTGTTAACTGGTGTTTTACTTAATGTTGCTCAAATGTGAATTTACCTTCAAGAAACAAAAGACAAGAGGTGTTTGGCAAAACAGGAACAGTTGGTTTAATTGAACACTATGGTAGAGAGAACCATTACAGAAACGGGGTCTGAGGACACTCTCAAAGTACAATCGATCTGAGCAGTGTTTTTTTCATTTTCTCTGGGCATCATAAAACAATTTCAGCATTCCTTTTTAGGTAAAGAATGTGGGCCGTTGTCTTGGAGTTGTAAACATCCCTGATAACAAATGCAGGTGGGCCTCGACCTCGGTGGACACAATGAGGGCCAGGGGGTAATGTGTCCAAATGTCTGGCATGAGGGGTTGCATGATTGCGGCGTGTTGCTGTGTATGCTGTGCTCTGTTTGGCTGAGTGTTCCTAACTTTATGTGGCATCTGACTATATGGTGTTTTGTGAATGCCCGCACCGCCTCAGGCCATGAGTGCTTTGTTGGGGCCGATTTCCTCTTCATTGTGGTGTCGCTGCGCCTATATGTGGGATTGATGTGAGTTTCCTGTTCGCACATTGCCAGGAACATGGAGCTATAGCGTAGAATCGTGGACAGGGTGAACGCTGTGGGACAGCATCCAAGAACAAGGGACAACATCAGGAATAGGTGGAACGACCTATGGGGGAAGGTACGTTCCGTGGCAGCAAGGCACCAGCTCGCCATCCAGAGGACAGGCGGTGGACCTCCACCGCCTCCCCCACAGCTGACAGCATAGGAAGAGCAAGTCTTGGCAATCCTGCATCCTGAGGGACTCCCTGGAGTAGCTGGAAGGCTCGACACGGGTGAGTAAATATTTACTACTTATCACCCCCATACCTGCATGCCATCTCACCCCTCACCCTGACTCCCATCACTCCACTCCATCCCACACAGTGCACCTACACATGTGACTGACCCCACTGCCAAGCCCTGCTTGCCATACTAATGCATGTACAGCCCTCCAAGCCCTGCATGTACACCCATCACCAAAGCATGCGCAGCATGGAGAACTTATAATCCCACAATACATCACCATGCACAAACAAAGGTAGCAGGGCAACAGCAACAATATTGGGGAAGCTAGGGATGTACAATATGTCACAGACATGAAGTATAATACCTCACTTACATCCCCACTGGTGCCCCAGTCAATCCCAGTGGGGAGGATGTGCTACGACTATCCAATCTCCCAACAGAAGGTGTGCCGAGTGATGACAGCAACTCTGGACTTGTGGATCTGGATGAACTGCCTGGCCCATCAGGGACTACTAGTCACACAAACAACAGACAGTTGCACACACAACCACATCTACTGTCTCCACTGTCACATGCACTGCATCAACAGCCACCACCAACATCACCACATCATGCAGCACACACACCTCACTTGCAGACACCTCCACAACATCCATCCACGTGTCCCCTTTGTCCTCTCCCACCCTGTCTGCCCCCCAAAAGACACAAACGCACACACTCAGTCTCCCAACAGCTATCCACCTCACACACGCACACTGTCCATGCACCTGCACCCAGGTCCAGCAGATGTACACAACCAGCAAACACTCCCTCAACCTCCACTCCCATCCCTCCGTCCACATACCTCCCCAACATCTCTACTAAGCTTTTTCTTGCCCATCTTGACCTCTTCCCTCCCCCTCCACCCCTGTCCTGCCCATAAGAGCAGGGTCCCAACGACCCAGCACAGCACCTCAGCCAAACAGTCTGTCACTGCTCCTATCAAATCCTCAGCTGCTGGCACAAAGGGGACCCAGAGGGTAACAGCTACCACTCCTACTGTGAGCCCACCTCCACCTCAAAAAGGGAGGACTAGGGTGGTGAAAAGCAAAGGGACAGGAGATGGGGACAGTGGAGGCACGTCCTAGTCCTGAAGGCAAGAAAGGGAAGGTTCCCACTCCACCACTCAAAGGAGGGAAAGATCCCACTACACCACCCAAGAAAGGGAAGGTTCCCACTCCACTAGTAAAGAGAGGCCAGAGGCCCCCTCCACCAGCAGAGGGCAAGGAACCCCCACCTCCAGCAAAGGCAGCCATGGTAACACCTCCACCAGCAGTGGGCAAGGAGCCCTCACCTCCAGCAGAGGCAGCCAGGGTAACACCTCCACCAGCTGTGGGCAAGGAGCCCTCACCTCCAGCAGAGTGCATGAAGGCCACCCACCAGAGACAATTGGGCAAGGAGCCCCCTCCAGAACCAATGGGCATGTTCCCCACTTCAGAGACTGTGGCCTTACACTCTCAAGGGATAATTGGGAAAGGAGCCCCCTCCAGAACCAGTGGGCATGTTACCCACTTCAGCTGAGGTGCCCCCCACACCCTTATCCCCTGATGTGCCTGCCCGTTTCCAACATGATGCCCCTACACAGTGGAGTATATTGTCAGGAGTCAAGTTAGGCCTTGGACTGTGCCCTGTGGCCATGTGGGCCTTTTGTGCTTTGGACTGGCCGTTGGCCCTTTCTGGATATTGACGATGCTTTTGTTTTCACATGGACAACATGGTGGCTTATGGCATCAAATAACAGTGTCACTTAAACCTCAATGTGGTCCTTGTTTTAATTAGACGTGGGTACTGTGACATTGGTTTTACCCTTCAGCTGGTTGTGTGTATAGTGTGTGGGTGAATGGTGTGTGTTGTGCGTGTGTGTCACTCTCCTTTTCCTCGCTCCCTCCCTTGTGTGCTAGGTGGCTGTACTCACCGTCGTCGTCTTCATCGACGTTGGTGCTCCAGGAGGACCATGGCGTATAATTGCATCGGGAAGACTTGAAGTTCCGGTTCCATGACAGCGGCGGTCTCCTCTGTGTCTCTGACGGTGAGCCTTTTGTTTTCTATGCAGTGTTTCTGCCAGGCTTTTGATAGCATTGGTACCGCCCCGGAAATCCTGACGGTTTGGTATGTCATAATATGGTGGGCGGTACCTTGTCTTCCGCCTGGCTGGTGATGGCTACCGGCGTAGTCACTTGTGTTAACGGCCTGGCGGTTGGTGTGGTACATTGGCTGTATATGGGAGGTATCACCTCCATGGTCATAATTTGGTGACAATTACCGCCAGCCTGTTGGCGGTATTTCTGCCATTTTAACAGTCACCGCCAATGTCATAATGAGGGCCACAGTATGCTGAAACTGCTCAACAATGCTGAAGATGCTGAGGAGCTGGTATCGGGGTCCTCATGTGGCTACCTCTTGGTGGCAAAAAAGGCGTGACAACTTTGTCGTCAGAGGTTGATGTCCCTCGAAGGGCGGTATGATTCAGATAAAAAACAGTTTCCACTGGTCTCCTGTTACAGCAAAACAGTTCCCTTTAACTTGCAGTAACATCCGTGGTGGGCAATCAAATTGCACTCAGATGATTCTCCTGAGTCTAGCAGACACAGATGCAAATGTTGAGAGTTGGGAATTTGTCTTTCAAGCAGTACCTTGGTATCCAGTTGTGCACATGCTTCTTGATACTAGAATTTGAGAAGAGCAGGCTTCTAAGCTTTTTTTGGCCCTGTGGCTGTGCCATGAAGTCAGCCATCAGACTCTTGAAGTAACCTTCTTTGTTTGGGGCTCAAGACGACTTTTCCTCGAGCGGGACACAACAGGTACAGTCCTTTGTTTGCTAGCCCAGGAAGCAGCAGGTGCAGTGTAGTCTTTATGGCAGCCTCTCTTTGATTGGCCCAGGTAATAGCAGGGAAGTCTTTCTTCAGTCCTCTCTCCAGTTCATATGTAATGAAAGGTCTGGGTATCAGGAGTGTTACTTTTATGCCCACTACAAGCATAAGGGGATATGGTGACTAACTAACAAATCAGGCTACTAGGTTTCTCTCACCTGATGATGACTTTCTGTAAAGTGTAGTATATAGCTATACCAGGGTGAATTCACTCTCACCATGGTAGAACTCTTTTTCTGTGTGTGGAGTTCCCTAGCTCAACCCAGAGGTGTGGCTACCTGGGGCTATACCCCCCTAGAAAAAGGTAGTCTAGCACTGACTTTTCTTTCTCTGCCCAAAATGCTAGCCAGTCTGCTAAAACAAAAGAGCAGCCCCTCCCGAGTGTGACTACATTTGTGCATTCAAATGTGGATTACCCTTTGAAGCTCTCCTTTTCAGCTCCCACCCTGCTTGGCCACCCATCCAGTGGGCGGTAACACCTCTTACCTTGGCAGGCCCTTTGTCTTCCTTCCTGAGGGTCATTTAGACTTCTCTGCAGGTTTTCAGACGGCTGTCTCAGGTACTGTACCTTTTGTGCAACCATAAAACGTCACTGGAAACTTTGGTCACCAAGGTGGCAACTTTCGAAAGTTGCACTATGTAAACTAGTGACACTAAACTCGACTTGAGCAACAAGCCAGGATTAATGCACTGGTTCTATTGATACCTTGAAGTACCAAGTTTAATAGTTCCATTTAGAAGTTAGCACTGCCGAGTTATCAGCGTGTAATTCTATACTCACCACAGGGATAGTAGCATTTCCACAGTAAAAATGACAAAGCAGGGTTTTACTGAAATGGCATGTAAAAATACAAGTCGTTCTTTTTAACATACAGTATCCTATCTTGGGGTTTGTTAGGCCTGCCTTAGAGATGATTCATATATATTAAAAAGTAAGGTTTATGCTTTGCCATAAGTTTAAAAGGCAGAAGTGAATTAGAAATCTAAAAACTGCCTTACCAGCTTGTAATGGCAGTCTGGGTGTCATGTTTAACTTTGCCACATTCATGGTGGCACAACCAGTGATGCAGTCCACAACAAATCTAACTTACAGAAACCTAGGTACCCCATGCACAATATACTAGGGACTTATAAGTAGGTTCAACTATACCAATTAGGGATAAACCAATTAAACATACACCTTTTATGGATCAGAGCACATATTGAGCTCTGGACAGGGCCCAGTGCATTACAGAGCCATTACATGAGAATGAAATCTATCAACAATAGGGCAAAAAGTGGGTGGAGTGCCTGCAAGGAGGGCATCTCCTCATACCATCCCAAAGAAGAAATGTCAAAGCATTGTCAGTAGGCGTCCCCTGTTGAGGGTTCCCATTGACCTTGATTCAATCTGTTCCTATAGGGGGCACTTGGCCCAGCCTCACAAATGGAGCAGTGTTCTTATCGGCACAAGTGGGGTAATGCATGGTGATAGGAATTTTGTGAATGCCAATGGTTTCTGGAAGTTTTCATCAAATAAATGAAAGGGAAATGCATATTTACAGGCAGAGTTTGAGTTTTGCAGGGTATTGTAGATAGGAATACATCTGGGAATCCACATACGGCAAACCACCCTGGACTCCCTTGGTTGTTTAGTTTTAAAAATGTCTATGGTTCCTAGGCTTGCAGTTATGGTGCCACAACACAGCCCAAAGTACAGCAGCTCCCATGTTGCCTATCTCCTAACACAGTGCTTTAGAGCCTTTTGTGCTGTGGTCTCTTGGTCCGTTCTCGAGAGACATGTGGGAACTCTGGGTGGTGGGAAGTTTGTGCCTCTCCACAGCTTCTAGAATTTCCCTTAAAACAAATATGAGGAAATGTGTGTTTCTCACCAAGATATGACATTTGCAAGGGCTCCTGTGTAAAATTACCTGGGGAGAGCCATGCAAGTCTCGCACCCTGGACTCACCAGGTTCCCAAGTTTTTTAAAATTTGCAGATTTGCTAGGCGTGCCTAGCTGAGCTAGGGCCCAAAATCCACGTTTACCCACATTGCAAAAAAAAGTTGTGTTTTCACTGCATAAATATGATGGGCCTATGTTGCATTTTTAGCAATTTCCAATCATGGGCGTTAGGGCCACCCACAAAAATTGGGTGCATTTTTTATGTGAAGACAAGTGGAAACCTTAGTTGGTTGTTAGATTGTGGATGTCAACAGATTACAGAAATTTCCAACTCAAGATGTAAATAAAAGAGTAATTGTAGCCATGTATGCACAGTCATTTTTTGTGCAGCATTATAGGAAAGTGGACAGAATCAGTGCAAATTACAATTTTTTTGGCTAACAGAGAAGTCTCCCACCCTGGTGGAGAACTTAACGTCTACCATGCTGAGACTTCTCCAACCGCAAAATTTAGAAATGACCACGGTTACTTCAAAAATATTGGCAAGAGTGACCGTCATGGGGGTTCCTTTAGGTGCCTTTACACATTTGAAGCACTGCTCCATCATGGAACCGTCAATCATTTTATTTTAGTTTTAAAAAACAAAATTCCCGGGCCGGATTTTATTTTTGAAAAAAATGCCTCTCTTGCCAGAGGCATTATTTCCCAGGGCATCAGGACATTGAACAGTTTTCACTGCCCCTTACACCATGATTTTCTATGTGATATTAGGCAGTGAAAACTGACCTGTATGTCTGCACATCTAGATTAGGTGGGGGGACACCTGCAGGTGACCCTTACTAATTTGGGACGTGGGAAAGGTACAATCATGTCAGAGATAGAGAAGTCTTCCCTACAGATACACTCATGGGCAGTTTGCATATATAAAGGGGGAAAGACCATTATCTTCACAGTAAGGATACTCTGTAACCATTACAATGGAGTATCCTTACTACCACAGATATAAATCTGGTGCAATTTTTTTTAAGGTAATCCACAGTATCTGAATATTGAAATCAAGACTACTGAACGTGAGCCAGAAAGCCATGTCAAGGCACCAACTGTTTTATGATCCATTTGCACGCCATTCACACACCACACACGACTTTCATACAGCCGGCCAGGGTCCAATCCAACAGATCAGTGCACTTACGTTCACAAACCGCAGCCTTTAAATGGCCCATAACAGTCATATGCCACAGGATGGAATTCCATTCAAGACAACCTCTCTATCAGTCATCAACCATACTGCACAAACACACACCACAAACAAACCTCTACAAACACATATGTCCCAACATAACTTTCACCAATGACTAAACAGTTTGACTACATTTTTAACACCTGTCAGATACTCATCTCCAGTCTGAACATTGCCAAGTGCATTTCTAGCAATTCTTTACTAATGGCTTCCATGACAGCCACATGAGGCTTAGGAAGACATGTCTTACATGCGCCTTTAGCACAGTCACTGTGCTAAATCCAACTACCTCCAGTGTATGGATGGAAGCTGGGGGGGTCTGAGAATGCCTTCCAAAGCCTACATTCATTTAACTGAGTGAGCATATCCACCTTTGAAACTAAGGCAAACATGCTGGGGAATACTGCCTAAGTTCTCTAAGGAATATGTCATAAACTACAAAGAACATTCGTTTTTGACACACAGGATAGTCAGTGAGAATGTAGCATATGTCCTGTCCACTGTTATGTGCAGTGCTGTGACTGGAATGCACTTGTAATACAGCTAAGTGAACATCTACATCATTTTAGAGATGGCACATATGTGTAGGAGCAGATCATTCTGTACTTTTGGAGCCAATTAGAAAAAGTCACTTCTCTTTGCTCTAGTACTGTGTATGCATGGAATATGTGCAAGTATGAAATTGGCTGAGCAAAGGTGTCTGGAAGGTTTCCGAAATCTAAGGAGGTTCCGGTGTATGCTGGGCTAGTGGTGTGTAAGGCTTTGAATGTGTGTGTCAGGACATTAAAATGAGCCGTGGATGGGGAGTCAGTGAAGCCATTTGTGGTACAGGGTGTGTGAGTGTTGGGATGTTGAAGAAGAGCCCGGTGCATTCTGTATGGTTTGGAGTCATCTACTTAGGTGAGCGAGGGAGTAATCAATATAAGGGTGAGTGAGGACCAGTGGATTTGAAACCGTAGGTAAATCTGAAGTGATGGCATGTTTGTATGTACTACCTTGCCATTCTGCCTTCTACCTATGTGATTTCCTTGTGAAAGCACACCTAGCCTAAACGATTCCTACCTGTTAATGTCCATGTCCTCATCAAAGTTCTGGCTAATCCTGTATACTTCCCATGTGAACCTGTACTAACTCCTTCCATAGCTAGCTACTTGACACTCATGACAGTGTGTCTTTCATGCGCCTTCAGTGCACTCACTGTGCTAAATCCAACTTCTTCCAGTTTGTGGATGCAAGTTGGTGGTGTCCAGGAATGCATTTCTAGGCCTACACTCCTCAAATGTACTGATATATCTATCCTTGAAACTAAGGCAAACATGCTCAGGAATACTGCCTAGGTTCACTAAAGTAATATGGATGGTCTGGGGCAATGCAGCAGAATTGTCATTGAATTGCAACATACGTTGCAATAGCAAACATGGATCTCTGCTCATGTACCGTTGAAGATGGGTGTTACTCAAACTGTGCAAGCATACTAGTAGGATAGCAAGCTTGGTTTGTGCAGCAACCCATTTTTCATGTGTAAAGCCCAAAAATATCTCCTGCTCTTAAAATGAAGTGGGAGTCCACTGGTGTGCCCTAGAATGAGGCCTCCATTATCCCTGAGAATTTGATTGGCTCACAGATTTGTTTGCTGCACAATTTGCACAAGGTTGTCAACATCCTAAAAGGGATGGATGTAGTGAATTGACAAATATTTGGCTGTAATGACTTTACATCCAACGTTGTAAGTGGGGCAGAACTTTGGGGCAGAATTAGATTGATGGGCTGCTAAGACAGCACTGTGCTTGCCGCAGCATGTGCCCGCTCTCTGGGTTGGTCTACCCTGCCTCGTTTGCTTGGCTGCACAGACTGTGGCTGCTAAAGTACAGCACAACTGCCATCATCATGTTCCTCAGAAGCTCTGGAAATATGGGCCCAATAGGGGATCGTAGGTATGTCAGGAGGTCCAACAATTTCATTTTTTAATGGTTTACTTCTTCTAGGGGCCCTTAGGTGAAAAACACTTCATTTTGTATTATTTATGCCAAAGGGGGGTCGGCCCAATCACCACAGAGGTTGACACCCCTTAAACAATTTTATTTATTTCTTTATTTTAAATAAAATATATTATTTTTACTTTCCCCTGTGCCACGACCATACACACCAGGGGAATAAAAAAAAAAAAGTGTGCCCCTCTCCCCCAAGGGGGTGTCAGCCCGTTCATGCAAGGGCTGACCCCCTACCTACTAGACCCTGGTGGCCTATGGGGTTTCCTGGCTGTGGATCACATCACAACCACGATCCATGGCCAGGAAACTGTTTGAGAGAGTCCTAGTTGGAAAGGGGAGACTCTCCAATGACGCCTCCCTGAAAAGTGGGGAGGCCTTTTTAACATTTTTCCCCACCAGAGCAGGAGAAAACATTCACTTCCTTTTGCTCGCCACTCTGGTGGAAAATCTGTGGTGTCAGTGCGTATCGAGGTGCGCTAATGTCACAGATGGGGTGGAGGGGCTGACGTGAAAGTGAATTTGCATCTCCTAGCTTTCTACTAAAAGAAAATAATTCTCTGGTGCAAGACCCAGAGAATCCTTTCCAGCCATCTCCAGTGTCAGCCAATGGCCGACTGAAGACCTAGGGAGGTAGTGGGAAACTGGCCAACAGCTGCACTTATAAGGTTAAAGACAGTTTTGGCAGAAAAGTAGTGCTGCCTCTTCCTGTGCAGATGAATCTTTAGAAATTAGTCCTCTTGCTTAGCTTCTTCTTTTAAAGACAGTTCTGGCAGGAAACACGTGATGTCACTTCTTGTACAGATGGATGATGGGAAATGTAGTGAAGTCACTTCCTCTGTAGAATGATGATGGGAAATTACTCCTCTTGCATCACTTCTTCTTTTCAATAGAGTTTTGGTGGAAATCCTTGATGTGCCTTCCTGTTGAGATAGCTAAGAGGAAATTCAGTGAGTATACCTCCTGCACAGATGAATGATGAGAAAATCAGTGATATCCTGTGATGCCACTTCCGGTGCAGATGGTCAATAATCTAACAATGATTTTGTGGCACCAAACATAGATGATATATTAGCACCCAGGTACACAAACAAACTGACAGATACACAGAGACCAATACATACATACATGTATAATTGAATACATAGCTAAGCAAATATCACAGAGAAAGGAAGACATATTTGCAGACAATGTAGAAAGGCACACAAATCAATACAATATAAGCATGTGTTGTTAAACAAATTTCTACATTTATTTTTCTTCCTTGAAATAATTAAATCTATGTCCTCTATTGATCTGTGGCAATGCGAGCAAAAATAACAGAGATTCTTTTACATAACATACATCTGGCACAATAGCATTACCCTTACAGACATGAGCTGTCCTAGTGAATGTGGGGGGAGATAGGAACCACTTACCTTGATATTCATTGTGAACAAACGAATTACTTCATTGTTAGCAAAAAGCATTGGGAAAAGAAACGCACACAATACTCTTCTTAGAGCCTGCAGGTTCTGTAAGGTAAGGTACAATAAGACTGACAGAAAATATTTGACTCACTCCTATAGAAAGTCAACTTGTATGCATGCTGAAGATAATGCACCAGTAATATAATCAGATCCCATACTGATTGTCAAAATGACATTTCTCTTGCGATACTACTCCTAACTCCAATTGTAAAGCCCACTTGTTCACACAGTAGTCTTGGTTCCCTTTTGTGGCTGAATATGCCATGGATCAACAGTGAATAGTGGGAATGTAGTGTTAAAGACAAAATTAAAATGGAACCTACAAACAATGAGGAGAAGTGGTTTCAGCCCTCCTGCCTCTATTTCATGGAAATATTGAAAGAAATGGAAAGCTCTTATCCTCCTGCCCACGCGTTCACTGCTGCTGTGCTGTTAACAGCTTGTAGAGAACTAGGCCAGTCGGGAACCGACTTCTCACAATTCATGGAGGTTATGAATGAAAAAAATCTACAAATATTAAAGAAGAAGAAACACATAGGCCCTCATTTCAACCTCAGTGGTCTTTTTCCAAGACCGCTGAGGTTCCGCTGTGCTGAAGACCGCCAGTGCAGGTGGTTTTCCACGCAGCCAATCAGGACTGCTGGCAGCTCTCTGTCCTTTTTCGGACAGAGTGCCGCCAGCAGCCATACTGGTGGTCGGCAGGGAAGTGGAGGCTGCTCCACCTCCACCGCCCCGTCATCAGAACACTGCCCACCGAATCCCAACCCAGGATTCAGTGTGGCGGTGTTCTGGTGATGGGGAGCTGGCGGTAGAGCAGCTCTAATGGATCCCGTCCCCTCCCGGAGGATCACCGAACGAGGTAAGGTGATCGTCCATTAGGGTTATGCTGTATGTTGTGTGCGTGCATGGGGGTGTGCGTGTGAGTATGTAGAGGGGGTGTGTGAGTACGTGTATGCATGCTGGGGGGGTGTTGTGTGTCTGGACAATGTGTGCGGGTCGGTCTGTTTGCATGTCTTTGTATGTGTGCGGGTATGTGTTGTTGTAGTGTATGTGTGCATGTATGGGGGTGTATCTTGATGTTGGAGGTGGGGAGGGGGGTCCTGCCACCTTTAGGAGGTGGCAGGGGGGTCAGGGTGTGGGGGTGGGGGAGACCACTATCAGTGCCAGGGAAAGAATTCCCTAGCACTGAATTCCCTGACAATGGTAACCGCCATGGTCATAATTCAATTGTTTTTCCACCGGCCTGTTGGTGGTATTACCGCCACTTCTCCCCCGCCCGCCAGGGTCATAATGAGGGCCATAGTGCTTATAAATGAGTAAATGAGAGCAATAAGTTTGATAAATTGTATTCTGCATCACAATCATGCTTTTCTGACCCTGAATCTTTCAGTTTAGAAACAACAAAAAACTCAGACTGTAGGTCCTAGAGAGAATGAAAATCATTTGCTTCTTTGTGATCCAAAAATAGATATTAGTCTATGTATAATATTAGAAGACAATAATATTCTTCAACTAAACACCATCCATCATTTGACTCATACCTTCCCTGGCGAATGGACCTGTGAGAATGAGCCAGATTTAAAAAAAAATTCTCCCTCTATAAGAAAACACTACCTTGATACCTTCCCTGGGTAAAGGACCTGTGAGAATGAGCCAGATTTAACATTTTTTCCCCCTCAATAAGAAAGCACTATCTGATGGCACAAAACGAGCAGGAACCAAATCAAAACGTAACATTTAATTAAATAGAGATAACAAATTTTCTGTCAAAGACACAGCACAACCAGGGACCATTACAAGTGTAGCACGTGCCCTACCGTTGAAGCAGATATGCTAATTAAGAAAATTAGTAATGATTTATATGTTATTACTCATGAGAAAATGTGTAGAGAAATTAACGGTAACAAAAATAATGTGCACGTTTGAAAATGTACCCTCGGGGTATGATCACCATGTGTACTAAAACGACTGAAATTGTACGCAATAATGAAAATATATGAGAAAAATGTAATAATATGTCATAATGAGACGTATAAACTATGTTTTGCATTCATTTGTAGTCCTAACTTAGCTGAACCAAAGGCCTAGTTTCACTGGGGCTTGCACACTCTGAACATGAAAAACCCGAACTCCTTGCATTGGACTGGAAACGGCCGTATGCAACCTTGACCCATTCGAAGTTCAAGTTACTAAGCTAGAATTTTCTGCAATGTACCGGCGGACAGGAGATGATGAAGGCAATTTGCTACAATTATGTGTAGAGCAGGCTAAATGTACTTTCCCAGGCCTTGAACAATAGGAGCACTGACTGAAGAGCCATATGCAACAATTTTGATACCAGATGAGCCGGATGATGAGGGCGTTGCATAAAGAACCAATCCGCTTCTTGTGAACGGGGTCATATGAAAATTTGTAGATTCGGTAAACAAAAACTATAGGTTAAAGTCACGTCTGCTGACTGACTGACCAATTAGAAACTGGGGGGATGGACTGGGAGACCCTAATAAAAAGTCATGACAAGGGGCAAGGAATTCAGAACTGCAGGAGAAAATTGATGACGTCAGGAGACGCTGTCCGAAGTGCGATATTGGGTTCATACTGTGAGCCTGATTCATAGCTGACTAATTGATGACCTGAAGACGAAGACTGATCTGTTGCTGATCCATCCTGGATAGGTAGCTATGAAGATGTGACTGACTATTTTTATGCCTTTTCTTCTACGTACCAACTGCGCTGATTACAGAGATCCTCATTAGGTAGATTTTTCCAAATTACTGTTTTCTCCAAATTATTTTTCGCATGAAGACCCACATGCTAATGCTAATCTTGGTTAGGTAGGCTGTTGAATAGTGACGTTGACAGTGACAAATGACTGACAAACTTAATTGCTGAATTTCATTATCAATGCTAATGTTGTAGCTCATGGAATTACCTTTTCACATATGTCTTTTTAAGTGATGGTGCTTTATTAATGAATTAATAAATTGAATAAATTATGAACTAACGGATGATTTAGAATTGTAACCAATAGGGAAATAGAAATTGTTAATTCGTAACCCATTTGTGGTTATACATGAGTAGATGGGTTTGAGAGTGATGAACTAAAATTGTCCCATGATTATTGATGTTGTTTATTGTTCAATAGTCACTGCATGACTATGATACGCCATGCGATTCAAAAGGTTCATCGATCTATACGCGTGCCCTTGTAAGTTTACTTACTAAGGACCAGGCGCGCTAACAGTTTTTGGTAGCAGCTTGATGGTTAGTTTCCTTGGGGAGCTAGTTATGTGGTGATTATTTGGTTATGCTGTTAGTTTAAAGTTAGTATTAGTTGTTCGTATTTTTATGAGGTTTGAATTTTTGTTTTCTGAAATGGCAATTGTAGCAAAGATGATGTCCCCTTAAGCCCAGAAATCACTCTCCCAGATCCTGGGTCCTGCTAGTAGAGTTGGGTATGTTCTCGGCGTGTTTTGTGATAGTGTAAAAGTGGTAGGTTGCACTTGCATGTGCTTAAGCAAACCGCAGGTGAATTGTGATGTATGTGAGGTAAAAGTAGGGAGTCTGCATATTCCAGTTGAGGTTAGTAGGAGTGTGCGTACACCGTAGTATGAGAGTAGGGAAGTCATCGAACTTCACATGTGTGGCGCTTTGTGCTCTCAAATTGTCCATGTGGTTGTTGGTGATGTACGGACACTGCGTGGTCTAAGACTCCGGAGTATATTGACAAGTGTAGGAGACACTTGGTTATATGTTGCAATCTGCCTGGTTTAGTAGGTTGATCGGGCATGGTCAACAAGTCAGTGTGTGAGATAAATGAGTAAAAGAAATTTCAACTGAGATTTGCCGAGTTCTATGTGCACCAGGACAAACCCACTGACCAGTTGAGAGTAAAATTTGCGGGTCAAACTTTGCTTGAGAATGTGGGAGACTGAGAAAGAGGAATAGCTACATGTGCAAAAGAGCCATTAGTGAAAATCTGTAAGGTCTCTGAAGCAATTGTGTCCCTTCCTGTAGTAAACCAGCAGGTTTGTTTTAGTTATTGGTTTTTGGTTAAAGTGCTCGCAATAATTTGCATTAGTTGTGTGAATTGAAATAGGAGGACGAACCGCAAGACTTTGTCAGCCGCTGTGTATGAGTGTGACGTCAGAGTGTGCCACGCTGGTATAGGTTGGTTAGTGAGAAGACTCACAAACGGATTGGCAGCTGTCCGTAAGAGGCAATTGGATGAGTAAGCAGGTGAAGGGAATCTTGGGAGGAAAAGTCATTTCGTTATTGAATCAAAGTAAACAGAACAGACAAAATGAAGTTTTTCAAAGCGTTCAAGAGTGCGATGAAGGGTGATTCTTACATTAAAGCGTCAGTGGGGGAGCCGACCCCACCAGAAAATTCTCCGGCTTACATTGTAATGGAGGAGCGAGGTGTAGCACCGTGTCTGTGGTTGAAGCAGTGATGTAAGCTAACTAAGAAGCGAGTGTCCTTTTTATTTTTATTTATTTTTATTTATTTATTCAATTTTAAATGAACATACAACAACAGAGCCCCATGGGCGGAGCAATATATCTATACAAAAGCACAGCTATACCAAAGCATCAAGTATCTCTCATCTAACCAGCGAATAGGAAGATCGTTAGGGAAGTATCCCTTAATTCCAAATGTTCTTATTCCATTAACAAAAACATTTACTGGCCAAGAAGATTACTATTGGAGATACATCTCAATACTAATATCATACTGCAATTGCACCCATAGGGCGGAAAAGATAGAGCTAAAGAGTGCAGAAACGGGAGTGGAGGCAAAAGCCACGAGCACTAGTAGAGCATGCACCTATGTCAACAAAAATCCATGGCAACACCATTCAGCAGTTCAATATGAATTCTCGGTTCACATTTCCAAAGAGTAGAAGCACAGCAAATCTCGTTAATGAGGTTCCAGAAAAGAGCACAGGGGTGCCAAAATGTCACGGGGGCGAGATCCCTCAGAGGCTATTTCCCAATAAACAGTTAGCTGCTCTTCGCAGAACAGAGCATCTCAGAGCCAATCAGATTTACGCAGAGCCCTGCCCCCAGCACATTGGCACTATGTTGTTAGCTAAAAGCAGCAGCAGGCCCACCAGTCGTCGCAGTGCAGACGACCACCCATTCACCAGTCCAAGCAACGCCACCACAGGGGTGAGGGGCAGATGCACACCAGTCATCTCCACAATCACATGTCTCACCTCCAGCCAAAAATCTCGCACTTCCCCACAATTCCATGCTAGATGTAGGAAGTCCGCATCCGGCGTGTGGCATCTTTCACAATCAGCATCCGCATGCAGCCCCAAAACATAAAGACCTTGAGGGGTATAATATAGGCGGTGTATAAATTTAAAATAGATAAGCCGCAGCTGATAGTTCGGGGATAATACTCTCATATGCGTGCAGCATTTCTTTCATGTTATTTCTGAGATTCCCTCCCCTATATCCATTTCCCACTTAGCTTTAGCAGTCGAAGCAATGACGCTCTGCTGTTCTTGTATACAACCATATAATTTAGTAATGAGTTTCTGCGGCAACTGTGCACTCCACAACATCTCTAATGCCTGACAAATCTTCGGGGTCGTTGGAAGATCTGTAAATCGCGCGCGTAGCATGGCGCCGACCCGTAGCACATATAGGCCGTGCAGTGTGCTGTCGACCCCTTTCCCAAGCGCCGTCTCCAGGGAGATCAGCCGTCCCCCCTCAAACCAATCTCCTAAGGTCAATCGGTCTGACCCAGCCAGAAATTCCCTCAGCTGTCCATCCCGGGACATCATTTCATCCGCAATAGCAAGCACCAGCATCACGGGAGCATAAGGCTCACTTATCCCAGATCGACGCAGCAGAGTCGCCCAGGCCCTGGAGGTACACTTCACCGTATTCACACCGCAAGACCGGGGTCGGGCCAAACTCCCAATGACTCGAGGCAACTCATCCGGCCAAACCGCCTCACTCTCAGGTGCAAGATGTGGCAAGTATCGCTCAGGGCGAATCCAGAAATACGCAAACTGGGCCTGCGCACAGTGATAATAAAGTCCCAAATCTGGGGCAGCCAGGCCCCCCATCTCAAAGGGCAGCGTAGCTTCTCCCAAGAGATCCTAGGCTGTCCGCCCACCCAAACCAATCTTATCAGAGCCAAGCGTAGACGCCTCAGAAAACTAACCGTGAGTATAAGGGGAAGATTCACGAATAGATACAAAAACTTAGGTAGCACGATCATTTTAACAAGTGCTATGCGTCCTATAAGTGACAGCGGCAGCGAGCGACACGCTTCGACTCTGTCTTCCAGCCAGGTCACTAGCCTACCATAATTGGCAGACCAAAGCGAGTCTACATCGCAGCTTAGCCAAATCCCTAGGTACCTGACAGAGCCACTCGCCCATTCAATCGGATAGCGGGACGTGAAGCTCCCCGTCTCCCCCGTAAGAGGCAGCACAACTGACTTCGACCAATTTATCATGATGCCAGAAAGGGTACCAAGTTGAATGATCCCACTCAGCAGGACATCTAAGTTTGCCTCTGGATCTCGGATGTACAATGCAATGTTGTCAGCATACATTGAAATCAATATAGGCCGCTGCCTAAATTGCAATCCTCTTTCACTGTGGTGCTGTCGCAGGGAAGCCGCAAGCGGCTCCATTGCTATGGCAAAAAGTAGCGGAGACAGGGGGCAACCCTGATGGGTCCCCCAAGACACCGGGAAAGGATCAGATATGCTGCTGTTCAGATGCAGTCAAGAGACGGGGTCCGTGTACAGCAATCAAATCAATTTCACAAATCGCATACTCATCCAGCCTGGTCGGGCAGCACCAACCTCTGCATCAGCGGCTGCAATCTCGCTGCTATCATTTTGGTCAGAATCTTATTACCTATGTTAATCATAGAGAGCGGGTGATATGAATCACATTTGTGAGGGTCTTTACCAGGATTAAGGATAGTAACAATCAATGCCTCTCTGAGAGAGGCAGGGAGAACCCCAGTCTCCATTGCTTCAGTATAAACCTCCAACAGTTGGGGAGCCATGATATTAGAATATTCCTTATAGAATGGAGAAGTAAAGGCCGTCTAAACCGGCTGAGCTCACGACACTCTGTTCTTGTCGAAATAGTGAACAATAGCCTCACAAACCTCCTCGCGGAACGCCGCACCTCAGAGCGCCCCCTGTGGCAGTCGCCAAGTGAAGGCAGCATCCAGACCCCCAGGCACTGCCAGCTCCAACATTACTGGAGAGTGGTCCAAAACATGTCTATATTCTGGCGCTTAACATCAGCAGACGAAAGTCGCACCTTGAGTCTATCATTCAAGCCACGCACATTCCAAGTAAGGCAACGAATCAATATCATCCTTTCCAATGCCATTCAAGCAGCCAAGTCAAAGCACTGCGCCGCTACCTCTACTCCTCGCACCCATCGACCGCACATAAGCAGATTAAGCAAAAGAGAAAGAGTAAAGAAACAGAATAACAGCAAATTTCCAACAATCCCACCCTCCACACACGCAGATCCCCCAAACGGGTCAAAGCTGACATCCTCCCCCCGACCCAAATTACTCCCTCTAAATGCCCATAACAGAATAACAGGACCCATCCAAGGGCCGTAAGGCCAGCCACCCATCCCGCCATCCAAAAAGGAATAGGGGAGGTAGGGCGATGGGCCCAGAGCTGAATATATAATCAGATCGGCAAATAAGAAAAAGGGTACTGTCTTAGTGCGTCCCTATAGCCGTATATACCGTCCGGCCCAACGGCTCCGTGACTCCTTAGTCTTTATCACTGAGGTCAGCATGTTCAATTCCAGGATTATCCGCATTCTTAGTCTCAGATTTCTGGGGGATAGTCTTAACAAATTTAGCTGCCAGCTTCAAATCTGTAAAGAAGTGCAATGTACCACCATGTTGTACCCGGAGCTTCGCTGGGTAAATGAGAGAGAAACAAGCATCCGTAAGTCCTAGAGAGTGTTTGATCGGAAAGGCCTTCCGCGCCACCTGCACACCAGGGGTGTAGTCCGGAAAAAAATGCAGTTCAGAGTTCTTATACATTACCGGGCGTCTTTCCCTGGCCAACTGGAGCACAGCATCTCTGTCACGATAATTCAACAAGCGGAGAATAATGGGCCGCGGTGGGGTCCCTGGGGGGGCCGGGCCCAAGAGATCTGTGGGCTCTCTCGACTACCAACATTCGGGAAAGCTCCCCTGGGAAAAGGTCAGCAAGCATTTGCTCCATAAAGTCCTCCATCCTGCCCATATCTGTGGATTCCGGAAGGCCAATAATTCTAATGTTATTTCGTCGTGATCGTGCCTCCAAATCTTCATTTTTTTGTGTATCACTTTCAATATGCGTTCCATCCGCAACAATTGTTCTCGCTCTCTGTGGCGCTGATCCTCCATCTCCGAAGTGCGTGTCTCCAGCTGATCAAAGCGTGAATCATGGTCATCCATCCTTGCTTTAATACGGTCCATTTGTTCAGTTAAATGATCTAGTTTAGCGTCTATACCTGTCAGGCTATTTTTTAGATCCGGGAACATAGCCTTGACCGATATATCCGAAGGGCCCTCCTCCGCCGGCGGGTCCCCAGACTGGGAAGCAGAGGTACCTCCTTTTTTCCGACCTCCGTCAAAGGAGATCTTCGCTTGCCTTTGCTCCGCCTTTCCCATATTGAAATTCACTGGTGCCTTCCAGCGGGGAATCAATTACTAATATTTTTAAAAAAGCATTACCAGCACGCCGAAAGAGCCCATGCTGCTGCGTCACAAGCCAAGATCTCCAACAATGTCGCAGTTCCTTTCGCGTATTAGGCCCCTTGTTCACAGTCCAGGGCCCAGCACATCGCAGACAACAGCCATTTGCTGCCAAACACCTCCCAGGCAGCTATGGTCGGTCCCCCAGCAGCCCCTCACAAAGTTTAAATATCGTTGACGATCCTCAGATGCTCCCTAGGTGCCTCCAAATGGGTCCCCAGTAGCACACCGGTCCGATCCAACCAGCGAAAAGCCAAGCTCGTCAGGCTCTCCCTCCATGCATCGTCGCCTGTGGAGCCCAAGCGGGACCGCGGACTCACCTTAACAGCTGCGCCTTTTTCCTTCGGAGCCACCGGGGGCACCGGTCAGCATCGATCTCTGGGCAGCCGTCCCAGCCAACTCCTTTCACTGACCAGGCCGGAGCTCCGAGCTTTGCTCCGGCTCCTCAGCAGGACGCCACCAAGGCAAACGTCCACAGCCCGACCAGGCAGCAGGGCCGCCAGCCGTGGTCACCTCAATCGGCAAGCCGGTCTCTCTCCTACCGGGTGATCCGCTCCCGATAGCCGCAGCAGTTCCAGAGGCACAGCCCCCTCCGCGGCAGCTCCGGCACTCAGCAGGAGGCCCGGCACAGGATCGCCTCCAGCAGCCACGGCCCAGCAAAGGCCCGGAGCCTCCTCTCTACTCTTTGCGGCCAGGCCAGCAGCAGCCCCCCTGATCCGGCAAGCAGAGATTCTGGACTACCCGCTCCCCGGGCGATCGCCCAGCCGAGGGAACTGGAATGCAGCCGCTTCTGACAGGAGAAACGTAGGATGGGGCCCCTAGCCCTTCACAGCCTCACTAGGTGACGGCCATCTTGCCAGCAGGTTAGCCACGCCACCTCAAGAAGCGAGTGTCCTTATCGTTTCCAGAGCATGGAACATTTAATTAGAGAATTTTGGACCAATTGCAAATATCATTATATGAGATGAAGCCGTTATCGAGGCCAGCACAGTTTGAGGCTTTAGCGGTTTGGGAGCTGGTAGCCAGACAGCAACAAGAGATGAAATTCAAAAGGAGAATAAATCGAGTAGGGAAATCTTTAGCTGAAGCCAGGTGGGATTGGGAACAGAAAAGATGGAGAGCGGAGACACTACAGTGTGCTAAATTGTTTCCTGCCATTACGGAGGAAGATGAGACAGAGAAGGAAGATAGTGCTAAAGAGAATGGGAGTGCAGAGAAAAAGAAAAAGAGAAAGTGTTATGTTGAGGATGAAGATTCTGATGTTGAGGATCTCATTACGCCTTTTGTGACCTATTCAGGGGGTCCAGGCACCAGTGCCGCTACGACTGCTCCAACACAAGTACAGTGAACTGAGGGAGCAGGACAGACAGACAGTGGACAAATACCAGGGGTAGTACAGAGTACACCTAATGTGGTGGTCCAAGCGCAAGTACATCTACCTTAGGTACAGAGACTTTATCCAGATGTACCAGTTCTTGAGACAGTCTCGGACATAATGGTGCCAAGAGAACAAGCGCTTCCGAAGCCAATGCTAGTTCAGACAGAACTAACACCAATGCTTTTGCCTTCGGCACAGACACAGGGTTTGCCGAAGTTTACCCCAATGACAGGAACACAGTCAGATATTACCCCAGTCATGAACCAGGCTATGGGGGTAACATTCCCGCAAGGCGCGAGTGTTAGGGCAGCTCCAGATGCAATAACGCTACCAATTACTGATGGTCCAGCGGTACCCCTATTTGCGCAAAAGAAATCAAGTACAGGGGAGCAGAATGAGATGTCACAGAGACTTGTGAGAAGGGGAGTGAGTGATCCTGTGCAGATGATGCCATCCGCTGGTCAGACTTTCAATGTATCTAGACCTTTAATGGATCTTAGTCCACTTGTAGCACTTCTAGATGCAGTAAATGGCCAGAATGCTAATCAGAGTTTGAAACTTTTGACTCCGCAGGCTTCAGGAGCAGTGGTGCAACAGTTACCAGTGCCAAATGTGAGTAACATGTCATTACAGGGATTGTCAGCTCAGCAATTGAGTGAATGGTTAGACAGTCTAAATACTCCCCAAAATGCACCCAAAGGCGAAGAGCAGATAAATCGTGTAAGGTTAAATATAGAAGCAATTGAATTAGTTGAGGGAACAATGGGTGTGAACAGATTGGAATCCTACATTGAAGAAGAGCTGAGATATCTGTGCCCAAAGATTACAATAGAAGTGAGTAAAATACACCAGAAATTGGCAGAGCTAGCAGAGAAACATGACGTTGAGATTGAGAAAACAAAGCATTTGAAACGCAGTTACAGATTAGCTTTCAAGGCAAAGGATTTTGAATACATGAGATCAGCAGGAATGAAGGCTCATTTGAGGAAGTTGCTGCAGAGTGCTCAGATTTGGGGAGCATTGGAGAAGTGGTAAGGTATATGGACGAAGAAAAAAGATAAGCAAAAACGGGAAACACAAGAAGGGTTTGGGGAGGTTCAAAATGAGAAGGAATCAGTAAAGATGCTTCCGATGAGAGAGATTCCAGGAGGGCAGTTTGTTCATGTCCCATGGCACAGGAGTGATATATTGTAATTTACAAATAACTACCCAAAATTGAGAGAGAAGCCAGTAGAGTGGTATCAGCAAACAGATAGATTTGTGAAACTTTCCAAATGTTTGTGGGAAGACTTGAACACGCTATTGGAGATAGTGGTACCAGCTGACTTGTGGGTTGAGTGTAAGAGAGCAGTGGACTGGCCAACAAGTGAACCAGAAAGGGATAAAGAAACAGGTTCACCTTCACCTGAGATAATGAAAAATTATTGTAAGGTGATTGAGTTTCTGAAGACAAGAATTTCTCCCAAAAATATTGATTGGCAGAGGATTGACAGAACGGTTCAAGAGTCTAAAGAGTCAATACATACCTACTATGAAAGATTGTTAAAGGCGTTCAAGGAGTACAGTGGTAAGGAAGCAATTGAGCCGAAAGATATGTTGCATTTTGTGCTCAGGTTTGTCGAAGGTTTGAGACCAGAAGTAGGACAGATGATTAAGAGTCATTTGATTTGCTGGCAGGCAAAGCCGATTGATGAGGTGTTGCAGTATGCAAAATATAGTGATGAAATTGAATTAAAGCAGAAAAAGTTGAAGGAGAAAGCGATGGTGATGCAAATAAAGGCAGCTCAAACAGGAGTGCAGGGAGCTATAGTACCGCCTATGCAGCTGCAGCAGAGAGCTGTAATGTTTCAGCCTCAAGTGAGAGGTAGAGGATGTGGAGTTGACATGATGTGCAGTCCGGAGTTAGGGACCGTAGTGGTTCAAATAGACATGCAGGGAATGAAAAAGATGTTGCCGTATCATTTTTGCGGAAACGTGGGACACTTGAAGCAGGAGTGTCCATTGATGGCGCAGGATGGTGCTATTCAGCAAGGTGATGTCAGTACATTTCAAACTGTGAAAGTCCCAAGAATGAAAGGATTTATTCCTAATGTTCAGAATCGAGGACAGAATTTTCTACCGGTGCAGCAAATGCAGGTGCCACGTGCACAAATTACACAGATGCAACCAGTACAGCAGCAGGTTCTCATGGTACCTAGACAGCAAATGCAGATACCTCAAGCCCCGATGGAGCAGCAACAGGTGATGCTTACTCAGCAGGTCACAGGTCAAAGACAAGACAGTAGTAACAACACAGTGCACCAATTTCCATTCTACAGTGAGGATGAAATAAACGAAGAATGGATGAGTGACAGTTCGGATGAAGGAGCTTGTATGCTTGCAGCTTCCCTAGAGGTAGATCAGAGAGGACCTTTTGTGAATGGAAAAGTGATGGGATACAAGGTCTCATTCTTAGTGGATACAGGAGCGACACGCTCTACAGTAAGAAGTAAAGAAGTCCCGAATTTACCTCTTTCAGGCAGGACAGTTCAAGTTGTGGGAGTGGAAAATAGAAGTTGACAAACCCAATCACAGACCCAGTGCAGGTTGAAATTGGAAATTACCAGGGACTACATAGATTTGTGGTATGTGATTCGAGTCCCGTATCACTATTGGGAAGAGATTTACTGTGTAAGACGAAATGTTCCATTAATTGTTCAGACACTGGAATAGAAGTTCAAACAATTAGTGATGATGAGGAAGAACAGGTGACTGAAATGATGGTCAACAATGCTAATGAAGAATATCCGTTGATTGCATTTTTCCTGATGTTTACTGTGAAAGAATTGCATGCAGACTTGCAAGGAACAATGAGGGAAGAAGTCTGGAACCTGACAGGTAAAGAAGTAGGTCTGATTAAGGGAGTGGAGCCAATTAAGATTACTTTGAAGCCTAATGCAGTATTTCCGCAGCTTCCACAGTATACCATGCCACAAGATGTTTTGATGAAAGTGGCACAGATAATTTGAGCTTTTCTAAAACAAGGAGTTTTGAAGGAAGTATTGAGCAGCCCATGTAATTCACCAATAATGGGCTTGAAAAAGCCATGTGGGAAAGTGCGTGTTGTGCAGGATTTGTGAAAAGTGAATGATTTGGTGGTTAAATGTTGTCCAGTGGTGCCAAAATCAGCAGTGATACTGTTTCAGATTCCTTGTGAAGCAGAGTGGTTCACAGTGGCAGAACTGTCACAAGCTTTCTTTTCTGTGCCTCTTCATGAGGATAGTCAGTTACTTTTTAGTTTCGAATTCCTAGACAGAGTCTACAGCTGGTTCAGGCTTCCACAAGGGTACACAGAGTCACCATCACTGTTTAATAAGATCTTGAAAAAGAACCTGGAGTCATTGGAATTGCCATATCAATCGACTCTAGTACAGTACATTGATGATTTGTTAATTGCATCCAGAACAAGGGAAGATTGTAAACATGATTTGATTGCCCTGTTGAATCATTTGGGAGAATTCGGACATAAAGTTTCACATGGGAAATTGCAGTATTGCCAAAAATCGGTAAAATACCTGGGACAACAGATTGAAAAGGGATTAAGGAGAATCTTCAGGGAGAGAATTACTATGTTTCTGCAGAGAAGTCCCCTGACTTCACAGAGAGATGTCAGGATGTTTCTTGGAATGGTGGGGTACTGCAGACAGTGGATTACGAATTTTACTGAGATTGCTAAGCCCTTGCAGCAGTTGACAAATAAAGACGTTACATGTCCCATTACCCTAGATGAAGATCAGATGAAAGTATTCATTGAATTGAGAGAGTTTGTGCGGAGCTGCAGCGTTGGGAATGCCTGATTACACAAAGCCTTTCATTTTGTTTTGTCATGAACGTGATGCTTGTTCTTTGTCTGTTTTGACACAGGACCATGGAGGTGCGTATCACCCAGTAGCTTATTTTTCAGCTACCTTGGAACCGGTCGCAGCAGCTTTACCAGGTTGCCTGCGTGCAGTAGCAGCAGTTGGTCAGAGTCTTTCCCAATGTGGGGGGGTAGTCATGGAATACCCTTTGACAGTATTGGTACCACACTCTGTTGAAAGTTTACTGACAAGGACGAAAACGCAATACTTGACTGGTGCAAGATTTACAAGGTATGAGAGCATATTTGGTGCTCTAAATGTAACACTAAAGAGATGCACAGTGTTGAATCCAGCAACATTGCTTCCAAGTGATACTGTTGAAATTGAAAAAGATGAAGACGTTGAGCATAATTGTCTTGAGGTAACTGAACTGTGTACAAAACTGAGACCTGATATTAGAGACACGCATTTAGAGGAAAATGACCAAATTTTCTTTGTTGATGGTTCGTAGCTCAGAGATGGAACAGGCACACTGAGAGCAGGATCGGCAGTATGTACAATTACAAGCACGTTAGAAGCTTCATGGCTTCCAGGTGTATACTCTGCACAAGTGGCAGAATTAGTAGCTCTTACTAGAGCATGTTATGTTTCTGCAAGATTAAGAGTCACAGTCTATACTGACAGTCAATATGGATTTGGAATTGTTCATGATTTTGGTCAGTTGTGGTTGCAGCGAGGTTTTATGACCTCTACTGGAACACCAGTGAGAAACGGCAACCGAATAAAAGAGTTGTTGTATGCAATACAGTTACCTGAAGAAATTGCTGTGGTAAAATACAGTGCACACCAAAAGACACAGGATTACATTTCATTGGGAAATGGATATGCAGATCAAGTCGCAAGGTTTTGCTCATTGAACTGCATATTGTTTAAAGACAAGTGGGAACTAATGCCTGAAGAAGAAAATAATTGTGCAAGTTTTGCTTTAAAAGTAATTGATACACTGGAAGAATTGAAAACATTGCAAGAAAATGCTGATAAAGTAGAGAAACGACTTTGGGTCAGATTAAAGTGCATTCAAAGATCTGATGAAATGTGGGTTTCTGAGGAGAGTCAGATGGTGTTGCCAAACAGTTTGTTGACTCAAATGGCCAGGTATTATCATGGCCAAGCACATATTGGAAGAGATGCCTTGGTTAGACTGTTTATGGTTGATTGGTTCAATCTGAAATTCAGACAAACAGCAGAGGCAGTATGTCATCGATGTGTAATCTGTCAGCAACTAAATGTGGGAAAAGGGACAGTGGTGAATTTGAGCCACATTGGAAGAGCAGGAAGACCATTCAGCAGGATGCAGTTGGATATCATTGAGAGGCCTGCATGTTTGAAGTATGTATTGGTGATTGTGTGTGTGTGTTTAGTCACTGGATTGAGGCATACCCTACACGAAGAAATGACTGTCTCACAGTAGCAAAGCTGTTGCTTACAGAGTTAATACCACGGTTCGGATTTCCGATCTCTTTAGAATCAGATAGGGGAACTCACTTCAGTAACAAAGTGATCAAACTCTTATGTGCAGCATTAAACATTGAGCAGAAGTTGCATTGAAGTTATCGTCCTGAAGCATCAGGACTAGTGGAGCAAATGAATGGTACATTGAATCAAGAATTGCCAAGATGTGTGCCGCGACTAATCTAAAATGGCCAGATGCCTTACTTTTGGTATGGATGTAAATGCGAAATATCCTTGACAGGTCGACAGGAAGGACTGTCGCCCCATGAGATCCTCATGGGCAGAAGTATGAGATTGCCAGCAATTCCAACCAATGCACTTGTCAATATTAAAGATGATATGGTGTTGGACTTCTGCAAAGGTCTGGCTGATGTGGTTCACTCTTTCTCTCAGAAGGTACAGGCTGTTACCCTGCCACCCATCCATGACCCAGGTCACAACCTGAGAGCTGGAGACTGGGTCGTCATCAAAAAGCACATTCGAAAGACCTGTTTAGAACCGTGTTGGAAAGGTCCATACCAGGTGGTGCTAACAAGAACAACAGCTGTAAAGTGTGCAGGACTGCCAAACTGGACACATGCAAGCCATACAAAGAGAGTGGTGAGTCCACAAGAGCATGAAGAAGTGTTGTTGAGAGCACCAACAGCAGCAAAGCAGGTGGCTATATCTGAGCCAGAACAAGAACAAGCTGATCCTGAAGTTGATCCTAAGCTGGTGGAAGATGGGTCAATCACCCCTCTAAGAGACGAGAGTGAAGAGTTACGGAAGGGTGAGCAAGAATCTAACTCAACGGATACAGCAGGAGAACCGAGCCCAGTAGGGGTTCTCCCAGAAGTAGACAGTGCTGAAAAGCAAGCAGAGCAAGTGCCAGATCAAGAGGGTGAAAGGGTTGAAACAGATCAAAGTCAAAGTGGTCCAACTCCTCCTGAACCCGTTGCAGGTCCATCAAGAGAAAACACCATAGAAAGAGAAAAAGAGAGGAATCCAATGCTGAGGAGAATATTGACTGAAGGAACGAGAAAAAGAGATAATTGGCCTGAATCGCGAATTGGGAAAAAGAAAGAGTTGGTCATAAATGAACCAATAGAAGAAGAAGTGGATACTACGAGAAAGGAAGAGTTAAGTGAAGAAGAATTAGGTGGAAAACAAAGGTTGAAAAGAAAGAGAATAGCAAGTCGAAGATATGCAGGTCCAGAGTGGGCATATGCAGCAACAAGTGAATGTTAAAACGAGTTTATGTATTTTTGTTTTGACAGAGAAGTTCCGAATCAGTATTTCAATGCAACCTGAAGGTGATCAATAGACTGAGTTGTTGAGTTGATCCAGATAAATCTGAAAAGAGACTGCAAGATAAAAATGGAAAAACATTGATAACCTGATGTGACAATTGAAAACCTGGATGTGGCAAGCTGCTAATAGATTTTTGACAAAGGAGAAAAGGGTTCCTATGGGTGAAACTGAACTGTGAAAAAATAATAATTCTGTTGCACTTTATCTAAGAGTTGATTCCACTTTCTGATTCTTTACAGATCATGGCTGAATTAAGTAACCGCATCAGAGATATTAGGTATTGTAGGCATTTGAGTGTTGGAGTGGCAATTATGTGTGGAATAAAGTTTATAATAATGATTGTGGGAATGTCTGTTCATAAAATGAAGGAGGCTACTATTGCTTCTGTTCCTGAGAATACTACATTAACGGCTTTAGAGAGGTTTAAGTTAGATGAAAAATACTTGCATGACTATACTAATGCACAAGGAGAGCTTTCTTCTGAAGTATTCTATTGACTGTTGAGTGAATATGTTGAGCGATGGATGCAAGGAATTGTCTTGTGTGTACGCAAATTCCTTCCTCTGTGGAAAAATGGGTTACGTACCATAGCTTGCCTTTAACCTACAGCATAACTTGTAGTTTGCTACTAACCAGATTCTATAACCAAGAGTATATTCAGTACTTTTTTTCCAACTATGACCTTGTGTTTTCTTTTGTTCCTATTATTAGATAACTGAGTAAAGTAGCTAAAGAGTATGATATAGTATTAGTTAGAGGATTCTTTGCGCGAACACTAACATTTGGTACTGCTTATGCGCATAGAAATAACCTAACTTGCTTACTAACCCCATTAGAAATTAGCTTTATAGGGCATACTGATGATAGAAGGAAGGCATTGAAGGAGAAGTTAGAGAAAGGATCAGAGAAAAGGACTTATAAAAATTATTATGCTTACACTGCTATTAAAACACAAGGAAAATTAGCTTTAGGTGCATTACATGTAAGGAAGCTTTGTATATATAGGCCGAAATCACGCACTGACACTTTGTTTGTGGGAACGAGTGAATGTAGGCGTGTGTTTTTGTTTCAGAGTAAATGGATTTTTCTGCTGAATGGTCAGGACCCTGTGATTCCTGGAATCTACTATATTTGTGGACTTAATGCTTATTACTGCCTCCCTGGGGGATGGTATGGGACATGCTATATGGGGGTAGTTTTCCATAAAATTTATCAGATAGATGATCTAAAGAAAATTCAGAAAGTGACTGAATTACATCATGAGCGACAGAGAAGGGAAACCTCTTCTGCAATTGTGGGAGACATTTTTGGTGCAGTAATTCCTTCTGTAGGAGTTATTCTGAATGCAATCAAGATACAGAAGTTGTCTACTATTGTGGATAGCATGCTGACAAAATTTACAGGGCCAATACTCCTGCTAGATACTGAATTGGCTGCGGATAGAGCTATGATGCTTCAAAATAGGCTTGCATTAGATATACTTTTAGCAAAAGACTGCGGAGTCTGTAAAATGATTAATGCTAGGCACTGTTGTTCGTTTTATACCTGATAGTGATAAGGAGACAAAATACTTACTTACTAATTTAACTAATTCAAGCAAGTATTTGAAGGAATTGAAAGAACCAGGTGTTTAGGAAAAAGTAGGAAATGGGTTTGCTTCTGTGGGTAATTGGTTTAGTCAAATCTTATGGAAAATTGTACATTTATGACAAGACCGGAGGCTCTATTATGCGTTCTTTTCTTGCTTTATTTTAAATAGAAGCAGTCAAGAAACTACAGCTCCCAAAAGGATTAGCAACAGGCTAGCCAATGGGAGTAAAACAGGAACTAAGGCTGGACCAATCAGCAGAAGCCATAAACCATAGAGTACCCTTGACTGCAAACAGCCCTCTTTTCTTGCTGCTCGCAGTCAAGATAAGTACACTCTTTTGGTCTTCCGTATACTTAAATGTTTATTTAAACGTTTTACTATGCAGTAATGTCTCCTTAGCGTTTTATATTGTCTTCATATTCGGCTGCCTACTTCTTTGCCGCTACGCGTCATATTAGTACCCCTTCCCCCCCCACCTTCGTGCAGCCGTTCGTCTTTGTACGCGCGCTAACCGCCGCGCATTCTAATTATCCCTCTCTCGCCGCGTTCTGTCAGCGCGTTCCAAAACTATCGTGCGTCTGACAGACGGGGCTGCCCAAACCTTCGTGTGTGCCGCAGCTCGTCCCGAAGTGGTTTTTCGGGACTCTGTCTCCGCGTCGGATTCAAACCGGCTCAGTCTGTTCCTTCCGACGTGCCTCTTCGCCGATTTATCTCCCGCCCAGCTCTTCCTTTCGTCCCCGCCCTCGGGGAGGAGCTATATCGTGCACTGGAGAGCGTGTTGCTTTCATTAACCCCCTAACTACCCAAGAACTTCTTAGCCCCAAAGTACACTTATTTGCACTTGTGTGTTTATTATTCCGGTGTTACTACCCACAACAAATTTTATTATGGATTCTGGCAGTTCACCCTTAAGGCCTGACTCTGAGGAGGATGAGGAATCCTTCAAACAGGATTTAAGCAAAACTATACAGTCCTCAGTGAAAAATGCTCTAAAAGCATCAATGGATAAAATGTCTAAAAACATTGAGAACTCAGTAATGTCCATGGTGTCCAATTCTATGGCCCATTCTGCGGGGGAAAGCAGAAAACTGAAAATAACTTCTTTTAAATCAAGTAAAGGCGCACAGACAGAGAGTGAGCTTGCCTCACACCAGACTGAGGACTTGATTCCTCCCAGGAATCCTACTAAGGAGGGGAATTCCGCCAAAAAACCGGCGTCACAACTGAAATGTAAATCAAAAACAAAACATATCCCTGCACCTAAAAAGATTGTTATTTCAGAAATATTGGACACAGATGATGAGGACATGGACGATTTATCTCAGTCAGATATTCCTGATGATACGTTTTCCCCATCCTCCCCTTCCCCCAAACGTATACAATTTTCTTCAGGTGGCCCCTCTACCAGCGTGGTTGATTCAGAGGGTGTTCCCATGTTTGATCCGTCCCTCATTCACCATCCTAATTCAACTGAGTGGCTCCCGTTGGACCACGTGGGTGAATATATTTGTTCCCGCTTACGTCTACCTTTAGACAAACAGACATGTTCCAAACTAAAATCAGAATATCCTAGACCATCGTTGGATTCCAACATTACAGTAACTCCAGCTATTGACGAGTCACTCATCACGTTCTTTACTAAATTCGGTAAAGATCCCCGTAAAGGGGTAGACAAAGCCTGGACCACATGCCAGGATAAACTCCTGGACGTGGTCGGCCCCCTAGCAAGAATATTTGATTTAGCCGAATCAGCCAGGTTAGAGGACTCCCCAATCGATCCCTTAGATCTTTCTCTTTGGACCCAAAGAGCCTTTTGGGCAATGCAAATTCAGCTATCATTCACAAGAGACGCAAGGGTCTCCTCCTTAGGATGGACCCTAAGCTGGCTAACCTAGCTACTCGGGATCCCGGCATTCAGGCCGATGGTAAACTCTTTGGCGACTCATTCATCAAAGATCTTAGCCGTTTCGTCTCGACCTTTTCGACTCTGGACAAAGCCCAACAATCATTGAAAAAGGTCTTTAACCAACGTGTTTTTTCCCGGGCCGAAAGAGGTAGGAGCCTCTTTACCGGCCGCTCATATAGGAATCAAGGCTCAAGAGGATATTCCAACTCCTTCAATTCCCACCCCCAAGAATTCAAACCCCACTTTTACCAGCAAAGATCAAGGGGTTTTCGCAATCGTGGTCAGCGCTTCTCCAGATCGTCCAATAACCAAGGTAAGCCAACTTTCTGGTCCTCATGTGGGAGGTCGCCTTCGCTTCTTCCTTCAAAAATGGAAGTCAATTTCTGCAGACCCATGGGTTCTTTCCACTATTCAGGGTTACCGTATCGAACTCCTTTCTCCTCCTTACCAATCCTATCTTCCTCCTCTTCCAAGGTTCTCTCTCGAAATGTCATCTCTAATTTCTTTAGAAATTCAATCACTATTAGAAAAAGATGCCATCCAATATTGCACCCCAGATTCTTCCGGCTTCATCAGCTCTATCTTCCTCGTCCACAAAAAGAACAAAAAACTAAGACCAGTAATCAACCTAAAATCCTTCAACCAGTTTGTCGTCTATCGACACTTCAAGATGGAGACTATCATCCATCTCAGGGATATTTTACTCCAATGCGATTGGCTAGTCAGACTAGATCTGCAGGACGCATATCTGACCATTCCTATTCATCCTTCTCACAAGAAATATTTACAATTTCATTGGAATTCAAAAACTTATCATTTTTCCTCCCTTCCTTTCGGCCTATCGTCGGCACCGTGGTGCTTCACAAAACTACTGAAACCGATCATAACCTACCTTCAATCCCTGGGCATCAGACTTATTATCTACCTCGACGATATACTAATTATGCACCAGAGCAAATCTTCCCTACTGGCTCATCTACAGACAACATCCACTCTCCTCGTAGAGCTCGGTTTCCTTATAAATGATGAAAAATCCGTGGTGGTTCCCTCTCAACAAATAGAATTTCTGGGCTTCCAGATAGATTCGGTTTCGGCCCCCCTGCTCCTTCCCCGTTCCAAGCTTTCTGCAATAAAAAAAGAGTTGGTTCTAACTCTTCAAAAATATTCTATTTCCCTCAGAGCTCTAGCAAGAGTCGTCGGTCTTCTCTCTTCTTCCATCCAGGCCATCTTCCCAGGTCCCCTTCATTACCGTGCCCTCCAGCGTCTCAAAATTCTTCATCTCCGTTGAGGTTTGGCCTTCTCCGACCTCGTGTCTCTAGATCAAGAATCCCAAATGGAAATTCAATGGTGGATATCCCATTTAGAGGCTTGGAACGGCAGATCCATCTTCCCCTCTGTGCCCGATCTTGTGTAAGAATCAGATGCAAGTCTCACGGGTTGGGGCGCTCGCTGTGGTTCGATATCGACTGGCGGTATATGGTCCGCAGAGGAGTCCAGATTGCACATAAATTGTTTAGAGCTTCTTGCAGGCTCCTTTGCGATCAGAAGCTTTACGAAAAAGAGAGCACGATGCTCCATTCTGCTCCGCATGGACAATATATCCGTGGTCCGTTACATCAACCACCTAGGAGGCACCAGGTCCAGGCCTCTTGCTCTTCTGGCCAAGAGCCTCTGGGAATTTTGTCTGTCCCACAATTTTTCCCTCCTAGACGAGTATCTCCCAGGCTCCTTGAATTCCAATGCAGACTGGCATTCGCGCCATCTCTCGGACTCCAGCGATTGGAAATTACACCACTCAGTCTTTCGTCAAATAGAAAGAAAATGGGGCCCTTTCCAGGTAGCTCTCTTTACGTCCAGACTCAACACTCAACTTCCTCATTTCTTCAGTTGGCGCCCGGATCCTCTGGCCATAGCTACAGACGCCTTTCTCCAAGATTGGTCCAGAACTCTCAATTATGCTTTCCCTCCCTTTATTCTAATCAACAGAGTATTAAATCAGGTCAGACGTCAAAAGGCGTCCCTTGTCCTGTTAGTCCCCTTCTGGCAATCACAGGTTTGGTTTCCACCCCTCCTGGAACTTATGGTGGACTTTCCAATCTTACTCCCGACGTTTCCGTCTCTCCTTCTAGACCCTTTCGGGTGTCCCCACAATCTGATTCTCAACAAATCATTAACCCTTTCAGCCTGGCACATTTCCGGTCTGCCCAACAGCCCTTCCCTATTTCGTCAGAAGCTTCAGAGTTCATCAATAACGCATGGGCACCTGGCACAAGGCGAGCCTACAAATCAGCTTGGGCTCTTTGGTCAAGCTGGTGTGTGGGAAAATGTGCCAATCCCTTTTCAGCGGATTTAAATTTAATTATCAACTTTCTAGCTGCCCAGGCGGGTTTGGGTAAGTCATATCGGACAATAAACCTTTACAGATCCGCTATTTCTATGAACCATTTGAATATTGATGGCAATCCTATCGGGACCCATCCCTTAATCTGTCGTCTCTTAAAAGGCATGAAACTCTCGAGACCCCCTACTGCCAAATATTCCCATGTCTGGGACGTTTCCCTAGTTCTGAATCTACTCCTTTCTTGGCCGGCCAATTCAAGTCTTTCTTTTAAAATGCTTTCTGCCAAGCTTACTATGTTGCTATGCTTAATTTCTATCAAAAGGGTTTCAGATGTTCAGTCTTTAGACATGTCTGCTCGTCAGTTCTTACCCTCAGGTGTTTTATTTCACATTTCCAAACGCACCAAAACGAATTTAAGTTCGGTTTTCTATCCTTTCTTCCCTGATAAACCAAAACTATGTGTGGGTCTTTGTTTAAAAGAATATGAAAAAAGAACTGGTAACCTGAGAACGTCCTCTTCCAATCAATTGTTGATTTCCTTTCACAAACCCCACACTCCGGTGACTTCTGCAACTCTGGCTCGCTGGGTTAAATGGATTATGTCCCTAGCGGGGATTGACATCTCTGTTTTTGGAGCCCTTTCTTCCAGGGGGGCCATGGCCTCTAAGGCTTTCGCCCTGGGGTCCAGTTTAGAGGACATTCTCAGGTCAGCAGATTGGTCTAATGACAATGTTTTCAAAACCTTCTATTGTAAACCTGTTAGAACTGCTTCTTCATTAGTTATTGCAAGCTTTAAAATGCATAATAGAGCCTCCGGTCTTGTCATAAAATATAGATTTTCCTAGTAATTTATGACGGAAAGTCTTAATTTTATTAACGACACGGAGGCGAATATTATCCCACCACAGTACTTCTATTAATATGTACTTTCTTTCTCCCTCCCAGCGACTCCTGCATTGCCTCCAGCTTCCGGATAACGCTGCTGGCTCCATCCTCTCCATCTTCGAGAAGAAACCTTTGGATGTATCATCGCAACCTTCTCAAGATCATCTCTCTACTTTCCTAATCATACTCTCGGTTTATTGCTGTGGTTCAAGATTTTTTTTCCGTTTCCTTGGCTTTGGCAATTGTCGGACTTATTTACCCATTGTTTTACGATTCTATCTGACTTGCTCGTTCAAGAAAAGAGGGCTGTTTGCAGTCAAGGGTACTCTCTATGGTTTATGGCTTCTGCTGATTGGTCCAGCCTTAGTTCCTGTTTTACTCCCATTGGCTAGCCTGTTGCTAATCCTTTTGGGAGTTGTAGTTTCTTGACTGCTGCTATTTAAAATACAGTAAGAAAAGAACGCATAATAGAGCCTCCGTGTCTTTAATAAAATTAAGTCATAAATTACTAGGAATATCTACATTGTGATTGTTTCTATACTAGGATTATGGGGTACATGTAAATTATGGCAAAAGATAAAAGTAAGGAAATTTAAAAATGATCAGAGGAGGGAAGAACATCCCAGTAGAAGAATTGATAGAGAAAACTCAAGAAAAAAGCATAGTACATCTGATACTGAACTGTAAAATGATGATAAAGGAAGGTGTGATGACATATTTAGTCATCAGAGGAGGGACTGTTGAAGCAGATATGCTAATTAAGAAAATTATGAATGTTATTTCTAATGAGAAAATGTATAGAGAAATTAATTGTAGAAAAATAATGTGCAAGTTTGAAAATGTGCCCTAGGGGTATGATTACCATGTATACTAAAATGACTGAAATTGTACGCAATGAGGAAAATATATGAGAAAAATGTAATAATATATCATAATAAGACGTAGTACCTATGTTTTACATTAATTAGTAGTCCTTAGTTAGCTGAACCAAAGGCCTAGTTTCACTGGGCCTCGCACACTCTGAACATGGAAAACCCGAACTCCTTGCAAGTGACTGGAAACGGCCTTATGCAACCTTGACCCATTCGAAGTTCAAGTTACTTAGCTAGAATTTTCTGCAATGTACCAATCCCAAAGATTACCCAGTGGACAGGAGTTGATGAAGACAATTTGCTACAATTATGTGTAGAGCAGGCTAAATGTACTTTCCCAGGACTTGAACAATAGGAGCACTGACTGACGAGCCCTATGCAACAATTTTGATACCAGATGAGCCGGATAGTGAGGGCATCGCATAAAGAACCAATCCGCTCCTTGTGAACGGGGACATATGAATATTAGTAGATTTGGTAAACAAAAACTATAAGTTAAAGTCATATCTGCTGACTGACTGACCAATTAGCAATTAGGGGGGTGGACTGGGAGACCCTAATAAAAAGTAATGACAAGGGGCCAGGAATTCAGAGCTGCAGGAGAAAATTGATGACGTCAGGAGACGCAGTCCAAAGTGCTGATATTGGGTTCATACTGTGAGCCTGATTCGTAGCTGACTAATTGATGACCTGAAGACGAAGACTGATCTGTTGCTGATCCATCCTGGATAAGTAGCTATGAAAATGTGACTGACTATTTGGATGCCTTTTCTTCTAGGTACCAACTGTGCTGATTACAGATATCCTCAATAGGTAGATTTTTCCGAATTAATGTTTTCTCCAAATTATTTTTCGCATGAAGACCCACATGCTAATGCTAATCTTGGTTAGGTAAGCTGTTGAAGGGTGACGTTGACAATGAGAAATGACTGACAAACTTAATTGCTGAACTTCATTATCAATGCTAATGTTGTAGCTTATGGAATTACCTTTTCGCATATGTCTTTTTAAGTGATGGTGCTTTATAATGAATTAATAAATTGAATGAAGTATGATCTAACGGATGATTTAGAATTGTAACAAATAGGGAAATAAAAATTGTTAACTCATAACCCAAGTGTGGTTATTCATGAGTAGATGGGTTTGAGAGTGATTAACTAAAATTGTCCCATGATTATTGATGTTGTTTATTGTTTAATAGTCACTGCATGACTAGGATACTCCATGCGATTCAAAAGTTTCATCGACCTATACGCGTCCCCTTGTAACTTTACTTACTAAGGACCAGGCACGCTAACCCTACCAAAATTTGAATGCTAACTTATTCAAAATAGCTCTCAGTTTTCATGCTTCAGAAATGTGGTCACTGTCACCACTGGAAATTTCAGATTTTAGTATTGTTTTAGAGGTGGGCCAGCCACTGAAAGCACAAGTGACGCTCTTGTTGTCTGTTGGAACATCGAGCACATAATGGGCCGAGATTTCAAGTGGATCTGCCTGTCACACTCCCTCTGCCCACAATGTGCTCTATTAACTTCATGTCGAATTAGCAGTATGCAAAAACTGCAGAAAAATGCACAGAGGTAAGAAAAAAGTGATAGCATAAAAAATGAAAGACTAATAGATACCCATCTAGTGGCTGATTTATACAAAACAAAACCAGAAAATCTACATAATCTGCAGCTTACTCCCTTATATTGTGTGTTTCTTGGCAAATATTTGATTTAATCAAAACTCCTTTCTCTTCATTATCACGTAAGAAAGCAAGTACGTGATACCCCAAGTCCAATCTGTTTCTTCACTTAAGAATCAGTTGTTCTATCCTATTTGAGAATTGCTTTGGCATCCCAAAGATTTGGACGAGGTGAGCTTGCTCATATAAATGACATGCTTCATCATCGATTACCTTGACCCGCCCTGGTAAGGTATTACTACCAGGGCAGACTGAACCTCAAGGGGTGCTATCTTGAGGGAGTGCTTGGACATTACTCTTGCTGGATATTAACTTAGATCCAGATTACTATTAGGAACAAGCCAAGAAGAACATCAGGGGCCATCCATATGGAGGGCCAACGACTCCAATTTGAGGAGACCTGGCATATACAGATATTATTATAGTTATTGTTGATATTGAGGGCTATCTAATTATTAATGTTGACAGTTTTTCTTTGTCAATGAGCATTGAAATTGGGTACAGCTTGGAGTGACAATCTGCCTCAGACTATAATTGTATTATGTATGAAATCAGTGGGTGAGGTAGTGGCCGAAATAAAATCTCAGTAAGGTCCAACTCCTCTGGACAGCTGGTCCATAAATTAAGCAACTTGAGGGGTTTCTCATACAGTTGCAAATACAAGTACAACATTTTGTGGAATGACTTATCTGATTTTCGATTAAAGGAATCATATGAAGAGTTTCTTAGACACATCATTGGAAGGTTCCATGAATGACATCTTTAGGGTCGAGCGCACAAGCGCTCTAGCCTGTTGTAATCTCTCTTTGGGCTTCTATCCACGCCCACTCTTGCTATTCATTCTTTTTTGTGCTTGTCTTAAATGCTTTGCTTTTATTGGTGCATTTTGTGAAATGTCCCTCCTTTGTGTGCTGAGTTACCTCCCCAAGGATTTTAACTAAGTGAACATTTCTGTTGGCCATCACACTACGTCACGCTTCCTCCTGTTACAGCTTGTGATGGCCCCTCCTCCAGTTTCGGTTTGCCTTTTATCCCAACCGCAATTCTTTCTAGACATTCATGAAGGGAGCCAATAACTCTCACGCTCACTCTCATGGTGGCGGTGGCACTTTGAATCAGCTTGTCTACACTGGATTTTTAAAATATTTTCTTTGGAGGCCAGCAGCAGAAGGATTTGGGCGCTTCACAGGGGGTCCAAAAGCAGTTTTTACCTTTTAAAGCAGTAAGTTTGGAGTCCCCATTAGTGTTGACCCTGCTAATTGGCGGTCAGTATTCCTACCTCTGGTTGCCATCCATTCGGCCGGCTTCTCCAGCCTCCGGACGTTGCAGCACACAAATATGCAGTGACATCACTCAAGGCTGGGAGGGGAGATTAGGAGCATCACACGGTTAACAGACCATCAGCACTGGTCCGTTCATTGTTTGCTCCTTGCGTCTGAGTCTTTGTCTTTCGCTGAGGGAGCCATTTGCATTGTGGTGCTGGGTGCAGTTTCTGGCCTCTTATAATGGGCGCTGCGTTACCGGTGTTGGCATTTTTGTCCCACCCCCTTTCAAGTCAGCTTCAGGGTAGATTGTCTATTTGGGTAATGAAACCATTGGGCATGTATAACCAGGCCCGTTTGTAGCAGATAGGCCAGGTGGCCCAGGCCCACCCAAAGATTACCCTGGCCCACCCAAGCCCATTTAGAACTGAAAAAACAGATGTTTTTCACCTTAACCGGTTGTGTGCCTGGGACAAAGTGGTCTCGTCCTCAGCACCGGTTCCCCGGTGCCGAGGACGAGACCACCTCGTCCTGCTATTGGCCCCCGAGAGAGCGCTAGCTCTCCCCTCGACGGCCAGGCACACCCCTCCCCCAGCAGGGATGGAAGGGGAATCGCTTCCCCTTCTACCCCCGCCCTCCCTCTGTGACCCCCCCGTGGCGTCTGATGACGTCAGCACGCTTTTGTGCGCTGACCTCATCAGAGGCCTTCCTGAGCTTCCAGTGCCGGATCGGAGGAGAAATGCAAAGCATTTCTCCTCCGATCACGTGGAGGGGGTCAGAGAAGCCTGGAAGGAGAGGAAAGGCCTTTAGACACCAGGGAATATTTTTATTTTTATTTTAATAAGGAGAGTGGCCCCTTGGGCAAGGCCCGCACTCCAGGGGGGCAATTTATTTTTTATTTTTTGGCTGTTTCTGCTCCCCCCCTGGGGACAGATCGGCCTAATAAAATTAGGCCGATCTGCCCCCGGGGGGGGGGGGAGGGCAGAAACCCCCTAGACACCAGGGATTGCTTTTTTTTGTTTGTTTTTTTATTTGTGGGGAGTGACTCCTTAGGCAAGGGGGGGCAGAAATCCACTAGACACAGGGAAAATGTTATTTTTTCTTTTTTTGTATGTTTTAAGCGCGACCCCTTGGGCAAGGGTCGCTCCAGTGGGGGCAAATTATTATTAGGCCATTTCTGCCCCCCCTGGGGGCAGATCGGGCTTGCCATCTGCCCCCAGGGGGGGCAGAAACCACTATACACCAGGCATTATATATTCTTGAGGGCTATTTGAAGTAAGGGGAGCAGCCCCTTGGGCAAGGGCTGCTCCTCGGGTGGGAAATTATTTCTAGGTCATTTCTGACCCCCCCATGGCGTCTGATGACGTCAGCACGCTTTTGTGCGCTGACCTCATCAGAGGTCTTCCTGAGCTTCCAGTGCCGGATCGGAGGAGAAATGCAAAGCATTTCTCCTCCGATCACGTGGAGGGGGTCAGAGAAGCCTGGAAGGAGAGGAAAGGCCTTTAGACACCAGGGAATTTTTTTTTGTTTATTTTAATAAGGAGAGTGGCCCCTTGGGCAAGGCCCGCACTCCAGGGGGGCAATTTATTTTTTATTTTTTGGCTGTTTCTGCTCCCCCCCTGGGGGCAGATCGGCCTAATAAAATTAGGCCGATCTGCCCCCGGGGGGGGGGGGGGGCAGAAACCCCCTAGACACCAGGGATTGCTTTTTTTTGTTTGTTTTTTTATTTGTGGGGAGTGACTCCTTAGGCAAGGGGGGGCAGAAATCCACTAGACACAGGGAAAATGTTATTTTTTCTTTTTTTTGTATGTTTTAGGAGCGACCCCTTGGGCAAGGGTCGCTCCAGTGGGGGCAAATTATTATTAGGCCATTTCTGCCCCCCCTGGGGGCAGATCGGGCTTCCCATCTGCCCCCAGGGGGGGCAGAAACCACTATACACCAGGCATTATATATTCTTGAGGGCTATTTGAAGTAAGGGGAGCAGCCCCTTGGGCAAGGGCTGCTCCTCGGGTGGGAAATTATTTCTAGGTCATTTCTGATCCCCCTGGGGGCAGAGTGGCCGAATATTATTAGGGGGTGCAGAAATCCACTAGACGCCAGGGAAAATGTTCTTTTTTTTTTTTTGTATGATTGGGGAGTGACCCCTTGGGCAAGGGTCACTTCAGGGGTGGCAAATTATTATTAGGCCATTTCTAGCCCCCGGGGCAGATCGGCCATGCGATCAGAAACCACTAAACACCAGAGAATATTTTTTTGTGTGGACTATTTCAAGTAAGGGGAGCGGCCCTTGGGCAAGGGCTGCTCCTTGGGGGGGCAAATTATTTATAGGCCATATCTGCCCCGCCGGGGGGCAGAAAACCACTAGACACCAGGGATAAAAACAAATTTGTTTACTTTTATTTTTTTATGTTTGGGGAGAGACCCCATAGGCAAGGGTCGCTCCGGGGGGGGGGGGGATTATTATTAGGCCATTTCTGCCCCCCTTGGGGGCAGAACGGCCTAATATAGGCCTAATATAATTAAGCCGATCAGCCCTCGAGGGGCAGAAACCACAAGACAACAGGGAATTTTTTTATTTTTTATACTAACGCATAAGGGGAGCGGCCCCTTTGGCAAGGGCCACTCCCGAGGGGGGGGCAAAATATTTGTAGGTCTTTTCTGCCCCCCCGGAGGTAGATCGTCCTAATATAATTAGGCAGATTTGCCCCGGGGGTCAGAAACCTCTAGACGCCAGGGATATACATATTTTTTATTTACTTTATGTTTTTATGTATGGGGAGTGACCCCTTAGACAAGGGTCACTCCACTGGGGGCAAATTGTATTTAGGCCATTTCTGCCCCCTTGGGGGCAGATCGGCCTATTTTTGTAAGGCCAATCTGCCCCCTTTGGGGCAGAAACCTCTAGACACCATGGATTGGTGTGTGTATGTGTGTGTTTTGTTTGGAGGGGGCAGCCCCTTGGGTAAGGATTTCTCCCCAAGGGGGCACATTACTGTTAGCCATAACTGCCCCCCTTGGGGGCAGACTGGCCTATTTTGGAAGGCCCATCTGCCCCCAAAGGGGGTAGAAAGCCCACCAGGGAAGATTATTTTTTCAAAATAAGAGGTTGGGGGTATGGCCATACCCGCACCCCAAATAAATGGGGCCAAAGTTGTTCTGCCCACCACTGGGCAGATTGGGCAATTACCTCCGATCCACACCCCGGGGGGACAGAAAGTCTACTAGATGCCAGGGAATAAAAAAAATAAAAGAAAATAGTGGGGTGGTGGCTACCAACCAGCATGGGCCTGGTTATGCCCCCACCCGAACTGAAGGGGCTAACAGTCTTTCAGCTCTCCCCCGCACACTGAAACATCTTATCCCATGGCAAGCAAGAGGACATTTGATTATTTTTGGTTTTTGTTTTACCTTTGGGCCATGAGAGCTTGGTAACTCTCAGAATCGTCCCACTTGGAATGGTGAGGGCTGCACTTTTTTTTACTTTGGGAGGCTGCCATGTAGGAAAATGCACAAGACCTAGACACATCTGAAAACTAAACATCTAGTTGATTCCAGGGTGGTGTGCTTCACATGCACCCCGCACCATTTCCTTACCCACAATGCCCTGCAAACCTGCAACTTTGCTGGAAAGCACACATTTTTCCCACATTTTTGTGATGGAACCTTCCGGAATCTGCAGTAATCCACAAAATTCCTACCACCCAGCATTGTCTCATCTATACCGATAAAATTTCTGTTGCACTTGTCAGCCTAAAAATTATTTTTTTCAAACTGCCCTTTTGGACCCACTTTGGTTCCCCCTCTTTTTTGACGTGTTTTTGGCTCTTCCCTGTGACAAACACTTGGCCCACCTACACAAGTGAGGTACTATTTTTATCGGGAGACTTGGGGGAACGCTGGGTGGAAAGAAATTTGCGACTCCTCTAGGATTCCAGAACTTTCTGTCACCGAAATGTGAGGAAAAAGTGTTTTTTTAGCCACATTTTGTGGTTTGCAAAGGATTCTGAGTAACAGAACCTGGTGAGAGCTCGACAAGTCACCCCTTCTTGGATTCCCCTAGGTCTCTAGTTTCCAAAAATGCACAGGTTTAGTAGGTTTTTCTAGGTGCTGGCTGAGCTAGAGGCTAAAATCTACAGGTAGGCACTTTGCAAAAAAAAAAACCTGTTTTCTGTCAATAAATGGGATGTGTCCACGTTGTGTTTTGGGGCATTTCCTGTTGCGGGCGCTAGGCCTACCCACACAAGTGAGGTATCATTTTTATCGGGAGACTTGGGGGAAAGGTGGGTGGAAGGAAATTTGTAACTCCTCTCAGATTCCAGAACTTTCTGTCACCGAAATGTGAGGAAAACATGTTTTTTTAGCCAAATATTGAGGTTTGCAAAGGATTCTGGGTAACAGAACCTAGTCAGAGCCCCACAAGTCACCCCATCTTGGATTCCCCTTAGTCTCTAGTTTTCAAACATGCACATGTTTGGTAGGTTTCCCTAGGTGCCGGCTGAGCTAGAGGCCAAAATCTACAGATAGGCACTTTGCAAAAAACACCTCTGTTTTCTGTCAAAAAATGGGATGTGTCCACGTTGTGTTTAGGGGCATTTCCTGTCGCGGGCGCTAGGCCTAACCACACAAGTGAGGTATCATTTTTATCGGGAGACTTGGGGGAACGCTGGGTGGATGGAAATTTGTGGCTCCTCTCAGACTCCAGCACTTTCTGTCACCGAAATGTGAGGAAAACGTGTGTTTTTAGCCAAATTGTGAGGTTTGCAAAGGATTCTGGGTAACAGAACCTGGTCAGAGCCCCACAAGTCACCCCATCTTGGATTCCCCCAGGTCTCTAAGTTTAAAAAATGCACAGGTTTGGTAGGTTTCCCTAAGTGCCGGCTGAGCTTGAGGCCAAAATCTACAGGAAGGGACTTTGCAAAAAACACCTCTGTTTTCTGTCAAAAAATGGGATGTGTCCATGTTGTGTTTTGGGGCATTTCCTGTCGCGGGCGCTAGGCCTACCCACACAAGTGAGGTATCATTTTTATCGGGAGACTTTGGGGAACATAGAATAGCAAAACAAGTGTTATTGCCCCTTGTCTTTCCCTACATTTTTTCCTTCCAAATATTAGACAGTGTGTAAAAAAGACGTCTATTTGAGAAATGCCCTGTAATTCACATGATAGTATGGGCACCCCAGAATTCAGAGATGTGCAACCACTGCTCCTCAACACCTTATCTTGTGCCCATTTTGGAAACACAAAGGTTTTCTTGATACCTATTTTTGACTCTTTATATTTCAGCAAATGAATTGCTGTATACCCGGTATAGAATGAAAACCCACTGCAAGGTGCAGCTCATTTATTGACTCTGGGTGCCTAGGGTTCTTGATGAACCTACAAGCCCTATATATCCCCGCAACCAGAAGAGTCCAGCGGACGTAACAGTATATTGCTTTTCAAAAATCTGACATTGCAGGAAAAGGTTACAGAGTAAAACGTAGAGAAAAATTGCTGATTTTTCCTCCTCAATTTCAATACTTTTTTATTTCAGTTGTTATTTTCCGCAGGAAACCCTTGTAGGATCTACACAAATTACCCATTGCTGAATTCAGAATTTTGTCTACTTTTCGGAAATGTTTAGGTTTCTGGGATCTAGCATTGGTTTCACACCCATTTCTGTCACTGACTGGAAGGAGGCTGAAAACACACAACAAATTAAAAATGGGGTATGTCCCAAGAAAGTGCCAAAATTGTGTTGAAAATTTGGGTTTTCTGATTCAAGTCTGCCTGTTCCTGAAAGCTGGGAAGCTGGTGATTTTAGCACCGTAAACCCTTTGTTGATGGCCTTTTCAGGGGAAAAAAACACAAGCCTTCTTCTGCCACCCTTTTTTCCCATTGTTTTAAAACAAAAACAAAATTTTCACTGTATTTTGGCTAATTTCTTGGCCTCCTTCAGGGGAACCCACAAAGTCTGGGTACCTCTAGAATCCCTAGGATGTTGGAAAAAAAGGACGCAAGTTTGGCGTGGGTAGTTTATGTGGGCAAAAAGTTATGAGGGCCTAAGCGAGAACTATTCCAAATAGGCTAAAAAAGGCCTGGCACAGGAGGAGGAAAAGGCCTGGCAGCGATGGGGTTAATGTTTCAAATGGGCGTGCATCCCCATGTGCTCTCCCTTATCGTTTATTTTAATGATTAACACCATTTACATTTTCAGGCCTTGGGTGACGTGTGAAATCAGTAGAGTTTTTTTTTGCTGTGATGCACAAATCACCAGCACAGATATCCTGAAAACTGAATTAGGATTCTCCGCTTCTTGCATCTATTTCTAAACTTCAGTGCTTTGCTAAGTAAAAAGATGGCAAAGTGCTTTAAAAACATGAAAAGCTATAAAAGCGGCCCTGTATGGCAGCAGAAATATTTCTGCTGCTGCTGCACATGACCAGGAGGAGCATGCTGCAGTCAAAGCTCTGCATCTTAAAGATATTATCAGCAGCTTCCCTCCCCTTCTCCGAAGCACATCAGAGAGAATTGTAGCTCCTTTGGTGCTGACTATTATGTTATCAATGTAAAAAACGGACAGATGCCAATACCTAAAATATCAGATCATTAAACAGACTTTGTGGCCAGTACCCATTCATTTTCTGGGTTCATCCATGTTTTTTTACAGCCCTCCCAAACAAAAAATCCTGGAGCCGGGCCTGCATACAACGCTCCAATACCTTTGAGTTGATTTGGCGCTATATGAAAACTGCAATACATCCAAAAGCCAAGCATGCCTTTTTGGCTAAATCATGGCTCGTGATGCTAGGCAAATATTATTGATCGTGTCTTGTGCCAGGGGTCTTCTATGAGGATATTGCACATGATGTTGAGCCAAAACAGTGGCATAGGTTTCCGAACTGAATTGTGTAAATTCACTAACAGGCCAAAAAATTGTTTTCGCCACGCAGAAGCACACCATCTGATATGCAAATTACCCTGTAACATGAGACACTTGGGGTGTAGCCAACGCACACGACCATTTGTAATGTAACTGGTGCTCTATCAACGTGCTACGAGACCTGTGGGTCGGGTTCGCTCTACGTTCTGTGTTTTATAACAGTTTTGAAGGGGGGGGGGGTTGATGTTCAGTAGGTGTGTTGTTGTTGATTTCACCACGCAGAAGCGCAGCCGGACCTTGCTGTACTGTGCATGCTCCATGTCCTCCTTGTGCATCACTTGAAACCTAATCAGGCCCGCTCCCACTGGACACTTTCTGCACACAACCCCAGGCAGACTGCACACCAGGGCACAGGGCCACTGGCTCCATCTCTACCCCTACCTGCGTCTCGCGCTCTCCGCCTCCAGATCCCGCCTCCTCTCTCTCCAGCTGCCTGTCCCGCTCTCTGCCTCAAGCGATGTCCACCTGTCTCTCTCACTCCCCACACGTCTGTCCTCTCCATCTTTTCCTCGTGTCCTTGTCTCTGCGCTCTGGTTTTTCCCTTTCAACCCAGCTCTCTCTACCATCTTTCCTTGCTTGTGCGAATCCTCTCTGTACATTTTCACTCTTCTTTCTCACACTCACATCTCCGCTTTTCCTGTCCATTCGTAGATAACGTATATTTCCTCCATTGTCTCGCTCTCTTCCGGCTTCTCCCTTTCTCTTATCTAGGTCCATCTTTTTCTAAGCCTCCGGGCTAGGGTGACCACCTGGCATTGAGGCAAATTCTAGACAGGACTGTAAAAAATTCAGGACAAAGGGTCAAAATTCAGGACAACAATTCAGGACAAAGGGTCAAAATTCAGGACAAAAATTCAAGAACAAACGTCAGTTTTACAGACACACGCAAGAGAGGCCATGCCTCACTATGTTGTCAGTGCATTTATGTACTCTTTTTCAACATAGCACTATTTATTCACTGTGGACCTTTTGTGATTGCCTCCTGTTGTGCTACAGACAGGTGTCACATTACGTCCTTGTTCAGTAGTAAATTAATGCCCTTCACGGCAAGGCCATCACTCCTACCCAAATCTACCCGATCTTTCCTGAAGAGAAAGTAACAGCAACATTTTGATTATGTTTCTGAACATTTCAAAACCCCTGGCAAACAGTTTGGGAAACATTAAGGTAATTAACCTTGTGCTAGTTTAAACAAATTGAACAAAAACATCTGGCTTACCCCAACCTCCCATGGACTTTCAACCTATTTTTTTTTAAAGAGGCAGGGCAGATGGTGTGGGCGGCAGTCTCACACCTAATGTCAGGATGTGATGTACCCATAACTTGTCTGTAGTCTCACTGCACTAGAGTGTATGTTTGGGACTCTACATTTATCTCAGAAATGGGAGCCCGGACTACCAATCAAAGATAATAAAAGAGTAGGATGAAATCGAGATCAAATGGGAGATCCACGGCAAGTAATTCAAAGGGTTGTTGCTAACAACTGGATAAATAAAGAAGAGAAGAACAAGGTGGGACAATTCCTAAAATCAGACAAGATGGGTCCACCAAGACTACTTGAAGGTATTGGGTACCTGGGGAGTTGTCTGCATACAGGAGCGAAACAGAAGGGGCACTGTCAAGTGGTTGAATAATCAACACCCATCCACCTTGGCAAACTCTTCTGGTGCAATGGTTCGCTGTTAGTGCTTGTGAAGGGTGAGCAGGGGCCAGACCCCTTGCAAGGTTGTGCAAGGCAATTGCCCGCTTAGTCCATGTCTTTATATGGTTTTGAAATTGAGCAAAAGCCAAACTAGAGATCTGGGTTATCCTTAAGTGTCAAGTACACATACAATCTTCAAAATATTTGGGATGTAAATTGCACAAACAAAATTTACAAATTTTAAAATTTAATTAGTGTTTCATTAACATATGGCACTGTTTTCGCCTTCATACACAATTAGATCTCAGATTGAACTGGGAACAAGTTACCTTTTGATACCTAGTGATTAATATCTACCATTCTTACACTGATTTCCAGGATGAAAATCTCGGCAGAGCGAACGGTCCCTCCAAGATCAGTTTGCTTTTTGGTCTTCTCTTCTGCTTTCTGTAGAGGCCATGTGGCACTAGCGAAGATGGTGTGCTACCCCAATGATAGTATTATTTTGCAAACCTTCCCCTGCTCGTCCTTCATTCCTTCTTCAGACAGGCCACACATCTGATTTGGTCGCTGCGGCGCCATCGGGAGCTCTTTCCACTCTAAAGCTAACTGTGACTGCGGGTGGATTAGATCTTCTGGACTTAGAATGCTTTTATTCAGCTGCAGATGTCCAATGGGTGGCTCACTGGCTTTCTGCCCACCTCCCTGCATGAGATGGGGTTTACCAGTAAAGACTTTTAAGGAAGGCTTAATGCACTGCTCATCGTTTCCTACTGACCATTCTATGGATCACCATCCGGGGTTATCATGCACGGCTTTCTCTTGCCTTGCCAGAACCTGTAAACTCACTGACACGAAGAAACCCTATGCTCCTGCACTACCTTTGCTAAGCCTTCCCACTCGCACAGGATGGCTGTGCTCAGAGCAACTCTATCAGTGGCATGTTGCAGGTGTCTTAAAATTGGGGACTTTGTTTCTGAACATTGAGCTACTAAATTTCCAAACCCTTGTGGCAGACTACCATCTTTACCCCGGTCAACTCCTTTCTTACAACCACCTTAAATTATCATTAAATGCCCTATTTCATGTCTGCTACCTAGCACTAACCCTACAAGAGGTGTGCCAGAAGCTCTGTACCATAGGAAATGGTGGCAAACTGATAGAATGGGTGTACAGACCTATCCTGCAACATGGAAACCACTCCAGGTCTTCTTGTCATACTACCTGGGTGATTGATGTAGCCAAACCTCTGCAAGATATGGTCTAAAATACTGGACTTTCCCCACAAAGTATCCCACCGCTGTCACTTTAAGTAAATTCATAGTGCTTCCTTGTGAATGCATTCTGCCCGTTGCTTGCCATTGGCCTTGTTGTTTGTAACTCACAATTTGTTGCTTTCAATTTGCTGGCTTTATTTGTTTTAGGCCATGCAGCTTGAATTTGTCCCTTCCCTTGCCAAAACCTTATTTACAGTATCCTGCTGAGTGCTCCCTTTCTGTAAACAGGCCTGTAAATCTTGTTCTTATCTCATCATATTTGCTGTGCATTCAAAGAACAAAGTCAAATGTCAGGCTCTCTCTTCGGTGGGAACTTAGTGTTTACTTTCCTTTCTCTGACTTCAAAGTGAGAGGACTTATGCAACAATCTTGCTGGATACTGGGGTTAGGAAAGAGTTTTTTCTATCACATGACAACATTTAAATAGACTTCAGAATATATCAGAATTGCACCCTACTCTGTATCACTCCACTTTATGCCACTCCATGCCACTGTTCTCTTCTCCATTCGGAACCACTCTACATTATGTCACTGCTCTCTATGCTACTTCACACTATGCCTCTCTACTCTACTCTGTACTTCTCTACTCTAAGCCACCGCACTTTGCGCCTCTCTACCCCACTGTGCTCTGCTCGTCTGCACGCCATACCACTCCAGTCTAGGCAACACCAATATAATCTGCACAACTCCACTCTCTGCCACTCTGCAACGCTGCACTGTACGCCACTGCACTCTAAGCTAATACACTTTACTCTGTAACACTCAACTCTATGCCCCTGCACTCTACATCAATACACTGTACATCATTCTAATCTACTCTGCACCTCTGCACTCTATGCCACGGCACTCTACACTACTTTACTCTATGCCATCACACTCTATGCCACTTTATGCAACTCCACTCTAACCTGCACTTCTCCACTCTAAGCCACCTCACTCTACTGTGAAATAATCTACTTTATGCCACTGCACTCTGTGCCACTGCATTCTATGCCACTGCACTCTACCCTGCACCTCTCCACTCTATGCAACTGCACTCTACTCTGAAACAATCTATTCTACGCCACTGTACTCTATACCACTCTGACCACTCCACTCTAGTTCAATGCACTCTACACCACTGCAAGCTGACTCTCTGCAACACTGCTCTGGTCGCCACTATACTCTACACCACTCTGACCTGTACTACTGCATTTTGCACCAATATACTCTATTCCACTGCATTCTATGCCACTCTGCTCTGCCCAATGCCACTCTATGCTACTGCACTCTACACCAGTGCACTCTAAACAACTGCACTGCCCTTTACTCTGCACCACTGTACTCTATGCCACTGTTCTCTGTACCACTCTACACCACTGCACTGACACTCTACTCTGCAACTCTGCACTCTACACCACTCTACTCTATGCCACTGCACTCTAGGCACTATACTCTACACCACTCTACTCTGCACCACTCTACACCACTACACTCTATGCCACATGAGTCTACTCTGCACTCTATGACACCACTCTGCATTACTGCACTCTCTGCTACTCTATTGTATGCCACTCTACTCCACTGCACTCTATGTAACTCTACCCCATGCCACTCTATGCCACTGCACTCTGCGCCAATGCACTCTAACCAACTGCACTGTACGCCACTGCCCTCTACTCTGTACCACTGTACTCTACGCCACTGCTCTGTGCCACTCTACTCCACTCTACATCACTGCACTGACACTCTACTCTGCAGTGTTGCACTCTCCACCACCATACTATACACCAATGTACTATATACTACTGCATTCTATGCCACTGCACTCTATGCCATTCTACTCTACATCACTCCACTCTACAGCAATTTGCCCTACTCTGCACCACTCTACACTACACCACTGCACTCCCTGCAATGTGAGTCTACTCTGCAATCTATGCCACTGCACCACTCTACACTACTGCTCTCTCTGCTACTCTATTGTATGCCACTCTACTCCACTGCACTCTATGCCACTCTACTCTGTCCATTACCACTCCATGCCACTGCACTCTAAACCACTGCACTCTACGATAATGCACTCTAAACAACTGCACTGTACCCCACTGCACTGTACTTTGCACCACTGGGCTCTACGCCACTGTTCCTATGCTAGTCTACTCCACTCCACACCACTATGCCACTAGCTTTAAGCCGTGCTGAACAGCAGCTACTCTGGTGTATAACATGGCTAATGGCTAAAACACATTAGCAAAGCCATTAACTCTTTCGTAGGTGAGACTTATTGGCTTTGCCAATGTTTGTTAGTACTATGAGGTATCGTGGTACCTGAAAGAACTGTGAAAAATACAATTACATCATAATAAAAGCTGCTACAAAATGCGCAAATACATTTCGGTTAAAAAAATAAAAAGTGCTTCTCAAATACAGATTTGAATAATATACAGTTTATACCTATTGATAAAAAAAATTATAACACTCCATTAAAACCACACACTCCACAGCTCACCTTGGAACACCATTACAATACCTCTCTGAAAAAAATATCTTTGCCACCAGAAAACTTCAAGTGACTCCTTTTAGTAAAGTCAATGCAGGTTTTCAAGCCCCTTTGTATTTGCAGATTTACCAGTTGCCCACATTTGCATGTGTTTAGGGAAGGAGACCCCCTGGCAAGAAGGCCTATTCTTATCTGTCTGCCCCTCCCTCCCTCAGAGCACAGGAGACCCCCTGCCTTCCAGCCCAGCTGGGGAAACTCCTCTGCCCGTAATTTCGCCCTGCCTCCGTTGCCCTTTAGGTGAAAGCTAAAATTACCTTACGGACAAATGCCGTAACGGAGAGCAGGCCGAAATTACGGACAGTCCGTGAAATTTACGGACGGGTGGTCACCCTAATGACTGCCTCTACACATTTTCTTTTCTTTCTGCTTGTTTTGCCTTTCTCTCTGTAGCTTTTGCAGGTCTCCTGCTCCTCTCTGCCCTATTCTCTTCACCTGGGACCTCTTCTGTGCCGTCTCCCTCTCGATACCTCTCTGCATTGAGTGCATTCTATCTGCCTGTGTCTCTTCTCCTCTGTTCCGGTCTGTTCTTTGCCTGCTCACACTCTGCCTGTCTATAAACCCCTCGCTATCAGCACGTGCCTGTGCCTCTCTCTAACTTTAAGCCTGTCTCTCTTTGCTTCTGTCTGACTACATGCCCTCTCCAAACCCTCCCTCCCGCTCTCTCTCACTCTCTGTGCACACTCCTCTCCGTCCCTGTCTATTGCATCTATGCTTGTCAGTGCTCAACCTCTGCCTCCCACGAGCACTCCCTTTCCTTTCCCCTCTTCGCTCCTGGCTCACTCCCTCACGGTCTCTGACTCCCACACTCACATCAGTTTGAGAGCGCTCCTCAGGCCTCTCATCCGATCTATCCCTGCCCTCTCTGTGACAGTCGTAGCCCACCTCCCCACCTGTCCCTCTCTCCCCTGCCTGCCAAGCTTTCTCTCACTCGTGGCTCCCTCCCTGCCTGTGCCTCTTCCTTCAGGTCTCCGCTTTCTGTACATTTTGTTACCCCCCGTCCCCCCGGTTCCCCGCCCTGCGCCTGTCACCTTTGCTACCCATTTTTCTTTTCTTATCGGCTTAATCTCTTGTCTCTCTTCTTATTTGCCTGTATCTTGTGAGAAGCAATCTCAGTCCTCACTGTTTTTCCCTCATTGTGTCTATCTACTACCTTATACCTCCCTCTTCATGCCCCCACCTCCCACGTTTCTCCATTCTCTGCTGGCCTCTTCTACTCCCCTCGCTCTACCTGCAACAACCCATCGCCGTTAACCCAGGGTAAGTTTCTCTTTCTTCTTGTCTGTCTACACTCTGCCCATCTCTCCCTCACTTCCAAATGGTATTCCTTTCCCTTTATTCCTCTCTCACACTACTTTTTTGCTCTACCTTTTTTCATGCTTACATTGTGTCGCTCTTCTGTGCTTTTTTCTGTCTCTCCCTGCCTGTTTCCTGTCCCCACTCTGCAGTCTCTCTCGCCTTCATCTCCCTGTTATGATTTATGTTCCATTCCATGCTCAGTAAATTCAAGTGGGGGCTGTGGGTTCCCCCTCTAGGTACCCTTCCCACTCATCCCTCTCTCTCTCTCCTACTTTCTCTCACACCTCTCTCTGTCGCTCTTTCATGAACTCTTCCCGCCTCTCGCAAATTGGTTCAGTTCAGGTCTTCAAGCACATTTCTTTCCCCTGCCTTTTGAAGAATTCGGTCCCTCAAAACCACACTCTCCTCCTCTTCTTGTGGTGTCTTCTAAGTACAAAGGAGTTCCCTCTTTATGCATCCGTGGCCTGCTCTCCCCTTAGTTCTCTCTTTCTCACATACTCTTTCTGCTCCTCTGTCTGGAGTTCATTCACTCATTCATGCAAAGCCTACCTATCCCTCGCTTTCTTCCTTTCTATCCATTCTGTGCAGCTCTCACCCATTTCTATTCACCACACCATATAATTCCACTACACAAATATATTACCCATTGCACTATTCCACCGTGCACCATTTCACAACTAACAATTCCAATTCAACCCACACAATTACACTCCAAACTCCATACATCCACTCCACTCCAAACCAAAATACATGGGTAAAAGACATTGTCATTTACACCGTCAATAGCTCTAACTCTCACAAATGCGCGACCAATTGCATTGCAAATGCTTGTCAGTAGTAGTTTTAAATACCAAAATAATGAACATTTTTGAGGGAAAGACTAACGTTTTTGTATTGTCTTTGTACAGTCACCAAGGACCAGTCTTATGCTCACTGAGTGAAAAGCTCTATTAGTGCATGATGGCAGCACCAAAAATGTAGTAATACAAAAAACACAATTTACCAAAAAGTGGACACAAATATTGTCTGCATTTAAAAAAGCATGATTTACATATGTTTTGGCTAATGGTTAAGGCTAGTGTTACTATAAATGGTCCAATCAAATGGATAGGAGAGTGACACTATTGTCATGGGAGTACTTATTCAAGACCTACAAAGGGAGGGCCATGCATTTCGCAGTGCTAATAACAAGCATTGGCAAAGCAATAAGGTTTTGTCTGTGCAATGCTTTTTAAAGATGTTCCACAGCAGCTCCGGCCCGTTGCAACATGGCTCAAAGTATGCAAAAGTAAAAGCGTTATGGCAAGTCTAGCATTGAGTGCACCATAGCTCTTTGTTTTTATTTACTTTGAGCCAAGTCACACATCCGCCCACCCTGCTTTGCAGCATCTTTAAATAATATTTAAAAAGCCAAATAGCTCTGCATGAGCTATTTGGCTTTGTTAATGTGTTTTAAAGTAGGCTTCAAATAAATAAAACTAAGTGCTATGGCACGGCCATCAATGGCCGTCTTAGCACTTTTTATTGTTAGGCGGGGGATGGACGCTATGGTGGTAGGAGGGACGATAATAAAAAAGCGGGAGTACATGGTAGGGACAAGCCCAACAACAAGGATGGAACATGTGCTGGGAGGGATGGAGAGGGGTAGCTAGGGCATGCAAACACATGCACTCTGAAGGAGTGCCTGATTGAGAATTCTAAAAAGGTACATGGATAGGCGGCGGCCAGTGGAATGACGCTGGCCACAGAGATGGACTGGACAAGGGAAAAACGGAAGAGAAAGGGGAAGCTGCAGAAGGCCCTGATCAAAGAGAAGCAAGGAAATGAGAACGATATGGGACCTAACCAATGGCGAGTAACAGTAAGTATGGGGTGGGCATAAGCCTGTTTTTAAGCTTTTTGGTTTTTACACTAGCTTCCTCTGACAGCACATGCACGCTGTAGAAGAAACCTAAAAAAAATATATGGATCTTAGTCTGCCCTTAGTATCAAAATTAATCAGGGTGACAAAGTGTAACATGATGGAAAACTATTGGTTCAGATCACTGAATAGAGAGAAAATCACAGCGGTATTAAAAATGGTTGGCCCCAGTTTCATTCAAGCTATATTATACATTCTGGTGAGCCTTTTCTATTTCCAAAAATCCTAAAGGGAAAGTTGTGGTGCCTGTATTTAAAAATGTTGGCAGGAATTCTCTTCAAAATTATTGTCTTTTATTGTTGTCATGCCTATCTACTAAAATCCTTTCAAGAAGAACTTTGTATAGTCTTAACGCATTGGAGTAGGTGGAAATCAATATTCGTTATTTCTGAAACAGAATTCCATGGCCATCAATCTAAGTTAAATAACTTCTTCATACTTGTACAATGTATTTCTCTAGCCCATAAGAGAAATAGCTCATTCATTTATTTAAAATGTTCTTTTGATATCACCGATTTTTCAATATCAAAAGTTTATTTAAATGACACTGTATACATTGTAAGAAGTAGATCCGTCTGTCGAAAGGTCAGTGAAACCACACTATAAATGTGTACGCTAAATGGTTTATAAAGAGATTTTATGTGACACATATTTATTGAAGGACTATGTATGGGCAATGATTACCATGGCATGCCTAAAAAACAACTACATGTTAACTCTTTATGTTTCATTTATTTATTTATGATTTATATGGATATTTATTCAAAGTATTACGCTTTCCATCTAAAGTAGGTTGAGTATAAATGTAATTGCACACAACATTATTCTTATTAGTCATGCCCACAGCTACTAGAACCATATGTCAATAGAGGCAAACACATGAAGAAGAGTTGACTAAATTATGTGAAGCAATGAAGCACATTCTGTTGCAGTATTATTTGTTCATTTGTCATTTTAGCAGACATTAACCTTGTCTAAGCATCGTTTTCACATTGCAGCTACCAGTTTAACACATGTGAATACAGGATTCCCCACTGCTTGGTGACCAGTTATCCTTTTAAAAAAATATCCCACTCCATTGCACCATATATGGCACATTTAGTTACATTTGATCCATTTGGATATACATTTTGTTTTAAATCTGCACAATAGGCTGCAGCAGTGGATATTGTGGCCGGTGGTATAAATCCATAATTATAAAACATATTGGGTGTGATTTGTCCTTACAGCAAGTTCCAAAGGAAATATAAAGAAAAGGCGCTTCAGATTTTTTTTTAAAGAGAATAACAAACTTCAATAGCAATTAGAATTTGAATCCTGTACTTTTTCTAATGGTGCAAAGGCCAACTTGCTTATGGGGGTGGGCTTTTGAAATTTAATTTTCAAATTGAATTGCCAGCTCTACATTCTATTTGTTCTGCTGCTTTTAGTGATGTACAGCTTCAAAAGTATTCCATAGCCAAGTCTTTGCGCTTCTAAATGGCCCCAAAAATGTCAGAAGCAGTAAGATATGGTCGAGGGCATTCCACTCTGTGAATCAATACATGTTCCCGCGACCACAACTGAACTAGTGCTAAACTCAGCCAACCTCGGATATACTTTCTCAGTAATTTCAATGTAGTTTCTAGCCAAAAAAAAGGCAAAAAGTAGCAATTTATTGCACCTTTTTGGAAAGGCCCTACTGCATCCCCGAATTTACAAAGTCCTTCACCTGGACTAAATGCTTGGAATAAGTGAAGAATGTCAATAGCTGTGTAATTTCACTTACACAATTAAAATGACGAATAAAGGGATCAAATGTAGCGTGGCCTTGTGCAGAAGACATCCCTATTAAGAATCAAAAAGTATTGCAAGATACTTGGTTGTTATATAGAATAAGAAGTTGCCTATTTATTGCATCTTCACTGTACAGTAAGACTTTAGACACATATTTATGATTTTCTCTTCTCTTACAGTCAATTGGACTTCCTGGATGATAAAGGATCTCGGTACAGAGGTTCTGCAGAACAAAGATTGGTTAGATATTTTCTTTATTATGAAGGCTCTTCTTAATGTGTGTTATTGAGCCATATCACTGTTAGAGAAGGAAAAACTGAACGTATTTTACCAAATGCAAGGAACTTGGAAAATTAGTATATCATGAAAGATTAAAGCGTACCTAAAAGAGCATGTAATCTAATATGTTTAATACATTTTACTGAGCGCATTGCTATAATGGTAATAGTGTATTATGTGTGAAATTATGTCTATCATTTAATTGTTTGAACAAACCAAATACACTATTTAATGAGATTTAAAAGAAAATTTAACAAAGTGTTAAGTTTAAAAAAATGTCTACTTCCTTATTGAAGTTTCACTCACCAAGGCCAAGGTATTTTAGTGGAACTCCCATTTGAACCAGCAGTTTATCAGCTCCAGAGTTTCACAGATTTGATAAGTTATGTCTGGCTCTACCATTAAAGTTTACATAAGTCCAAACCAAGACATAGCTAGCAGAATGCCAGGATTGGGCTGGGATGAAAGGCAAACCGAAGCCGGAGGAGGGGCCATCACACGCTGTACAGGAGGAAGCTTCACGTAGTGTGATGGCCAACAGAAATGTTCACTTAGCTAAAACGCCTGGGAAGGGAACTCAGCAAACAAAGGACTGGCATTGTTGTTTTTGCCCTGTTGGTCATCTAATTGACATCAAGTTCAAACAGCATTAGAAAAGGCAATACGGCTCACCTTGCTATATTGCTCTACTGGCTTTTCCAAAGCTTTTTGCAGATGCTGTGCAGCACAAAGAAAAATGCAAAATGCTGTGCAGCATCGGCTAAACAAAAAGAAAAAAGTGCGATGACGCGTACGCAACAGACAGTTCCATAATTCGGCTGGTGTGTGCCTATGTGGTAAGGTAGGCATGCACAAGTATCACCACTCATGCGGGTGCCTGTGAAATGACCCAGTCAATTTGGTTTGCCTTATTTACCTATCCAAAAGAGCGGACAGTTGGTCTGTAAATTAAAATAAAAAAGGAAATTTGCACAAAGGCACAAAATAACAAACATCAGGGCAATTGGGGTAATGAGTGAGCAGGAGGAGGAGGAGGAGTGAAAAGCAGCATACGAGGGTGAGAGAAACATGGGGGCAGGCGAGAAGGACTCAATGAAGCGAACAATATGGACAAAGGCACAAAATAACAAACATCAGGGCAATTGGGGTAATGAGTGAGCAGGAGGAGGAGGAGGAGTGAAAAGCAGCATACGAGGGTGAGAGAAACATGGGGGCAGGCGAGAAGGACTCAATGAAGCGAACAATATGGAGCATGGAGGTAAAGGAGTTTGGTGAGGAAATAGCACATGAGAGAGCGAGCAGCGCGTGAGCGAGAGAACAACACAGGGAGATGCGTGAGAGCAACATTGTACATGGTTGGTATAGGGAGAAGCAAACAAGAGACAGAATGAGCAGTGCAGAAGGGGAGAACTGTGTAGTTGGGATCTGTAGGTGGGAGAAATAAGGGAGAGAGACAGCTGTAAAACACATTCATTCTCAATGAGTGCTTAATCAAATTAGAAAAGTAGTGTTCCGAGCATGAACAGTAGAAGGATATGTCAGCTAGTCAAAAGGATGGTAAAGAGGCAATGCTCCTCGAGAGGTATAAACACAAAAAGAGAAAGGCAAGCCATTGGTTATGAAGCAAGCAAACTCAAGTGATAATACAACCAAAATAGTGGTATGCAATGGGCATGATGTAAGCCTGGTAAGGCTACAATCTGGCAGGCGAGACCTAAAAAAGAGAGGCTAATATGATCATCCTGAAAAACTTCATTGCAAAAACTCTGACAATGACCCTCTTGGTAGCCCAACCTCTTCTGATATTAATCCTTCTCCTGTCTTCTAGAACAGTTAATGGATTTGTCAGTTATCTTAATCTGTTTTTTCATTAATCCACTTTTTTGAGGGGTATCACATTTATCGTTAATGTAGAATGACCAATTGTCCATCTCTCAATACATCATCATTTGTAATAACGTTGACTTGTACTTTATTGCAACATTATTTTACTGTGTGGAGGACAATACATGTTTCTCTCCATTTCTGTTTTTATTCAAAACAGTATCTTAGTCATTTTGTGCTCCTTTCTTTCTAGTTGACATTGAAAAAATGTTTGACCTGGAAACTGAAAAAATGGATTAGAAACCATTCATAGTTATCACAATTTAGAGTAATAACTAACTGTTGTATTATATCATGGATATACTCAAACAGCATTTGTAAAGTGCAACACTTTCACCCCAAGGGGTATCTGGTCGCTGTGTCTCCATCGAAGAGCCAGGTCTTGAGTCTGTTATGGAAATCCGCCAGCAAGGGGGCTGTATGGAGCTGGAGGGGAATTTTGTTCCATGTCTTGGCAGAGATGTATGAGAAGGAGCAGCCACCACTGTGGCTGAGACCGATGCAGGAGGAGTGTGGGAGGGCAAGTGAGTAGGAGCACAGGTGTCTGGAATGTTGGTGGAAGTTCAGTCGATGGTTGATATAGGCAGGTCCTAGGTCATGGAAGGCTTTGTTGGTGTGTTTATTGATCTTCAATTGGCATCTCTTCTGTTTGGGGGGCCAGTGGAGGTCTCTCAGGTGGGGGTGATGTGGGTTCACTTGGGGAGGTCCAGGATGAGTCTGCAGCAGTTTTCTGTATGGCCTGGAGTCTTCTGAGGAGTTGAGTAGAGATGCCAGTGTGGAGGGCGTTGCCATAGTCGAGGCGGCTAGTGACGAGTGCCTGAGTGACGGTCTATCTGGTATTGGTTGGGATCCATCTGAAGATTCTGTTGAGCATGCAGAGTGTTGGAAGCAGGAGAAATCGACTGTGTTGACTTGTTGTTTCATGGTCAGTTAGCTGTTGAGGATGATGCTGAGCTTGCGTGCAGTCGGTAGCTGTGGGTGTAGGTCTGAGTTCTGCAGGCCACCAGCGGTGGTCCCATGCAGATGTGTTCTTCTAGAAGATCAGTACTTCGGTTTTGTCAGAATTGAGTTGGAGGCAGTTGTCTCTCATCCATTTGGCTACCTTAGTCATGGTGTTGTGGAAGTTGGATTTGGCGATGGAGGAGTCCTCAGTGGGAGAGAGGATCAGTTGAGTGTCATCTGCGTAGGAGATAATGTTGAGTCAGTGGGATCTGACGACGTCTGCGAGGGAGGTTATGTAGATGTTGAACAGTGTGGGGCTGAGGGATGATCCTTGTGTTACGCCACATCTGATGTCTTTGGGTGTTGTATTAAAGGGAGGCAGTTGGATGCTCTGTGTGTGTCCTGCAAGGAAGGATGAGATCCTCTTGAGGATCTCTAGCTGTATGCCTATGTAGTAGAGTCTGTTGATGGTGGTGTTGTGTGAGACAGTGTCAAACCCTGCAGAGAGGTCGAGGAGGATCAGGGCTGCAGTTTCTCTATGGTTGAGGAGTGCTCAGATGTCATCTGACGCAACAATTAGTGCAGTCTTAGTGCTGTGGTTTGAACCGAATCCTGATTCTGAGGTGTCCAGAATGTTTTTTTTCCCCAGGAATTCAGCGAGCTGCTGGTTGATAGCTTTCTCGAGTACTTTGGCTGATTAGGGGAACAGAGAGATCGAATGATAGTTTTTGTGATCGCTGGGGCAGCAGAGGTTTTCTTTGGAAGGGGTCTGAGATCAGCTTGCTTCCATCTCTGTGGGAAGGTTGCTGTAGAGATGGAGGGGTTGATGATGCGGGGGTTACATGCTGAATGGGTTAATTGCGAGATTGTAGAGGTGGTGGGGGTAGGTGGTGGTGGGCCTCCCTGAGTGGATGGAAGATATGATGGGTGAGGTGGTCAGGGCTGCGAGCGGAGAGCTGGCGGTAATGGTTTGGCTGATGTTCGCTGGCTAGTCAAGGTTGTTGGGGTTCAGGGTGGTGGGTTGGAGGTTGAAATTGTTGTAGATGGAGGTGATATTTTTGTGGAAGTACTCTGGAAGGGTATTGCAGAGTTCTTGGGAGGGGTGGATGGTTCTCTCTATGGCTTTGGGGTTGGAGAATTCCTTGACTATTTTGAAGAGTTTCTTTATGTGGTTGGCAACGGAGTCGATGCAGGTTTGATGGCTGCTGTCTTGGCTTCTTTGATGTCCCGGTAAAAATTGCTGAGGGCTGTTTTGTGAGCTGCTCTTTCGGCGAGGTTCTTGGTGGTATGCCATTGTTTCTCCAGTTGGTGGTAATTGCGTTTGGTGGTCCAGCTGGCATGTTTGGAGGTCCTGTTGTATTTTGTGGGTTTCAGTGGGGTGACTCTGTTGGCGCTGTCGGTGATCCAGGCTGCAAAGTTCTGGACGGCTTGGTCGAGGTCTTTTGAGGCCTCAGGTTGGTAGGTGGTGAGGGTCTGTGACCTTGTTTCAACTGTAGTGGGATGAAATCTAACACCTGGTGATGATGTGCTGTGCATTGGTGATGGTGAAGTGTATGATGCTGCGATCAGTCCAGGTGAGTTTTGTGTTGTGGCTAAATTTGATTCTGTCACTAGAGGTGAAAATGGGGTTGAGTGAGTGGGTTCAGTGACCAGTTGGATGAGGCTGATATTGTTCAGGTTCTCCTGGAGGTCAATGGAGTTGGTGTTGTTGGGGTCGTTGATGTAGAAGTTGAGGTCGTCGAGTAGGATGCAATGATGAAAGTTGATTGCTAGAGGGGTGGGGAGGTTAGGGATGGCATTGCAGAATGTTGCTCTGGGTTCTGGTGGGCTGTAGACAAGGGTGCCTCTTATCGTGGTCTTCACATCAGTCTGCAGTAGGACGTTGAGGTGTTTCATGAGAGACGCGGGGTCATTGTTGGTAATGGTGCATCTGATGGTTTCCTTGAAGATGATGGCGATGCCTCTGCCTTGTTTGTTGGCGCGTACTCTGTGTATTATCTTGTAGTCTTTGGGAGTGGCGGTGGTGATGTCGGGGTTCGAAGAGGGGTTGTGCCACGTTTCGGTGTTGAAGGCGACGTCAGTGGAGAGGGTGGTGATGGTGTCAAAGATTTCTGTGGCGTGTTTGCAGACTGAACAGGCGTTAATCAGGTTGCAATGGACCAGTAGTGAAGTGTTCTTGGTCTTGTGGGCAGGAGCAGTGAAGGATCTTTCATAGGTTGTGTTGCAGGAGAAGTGGCAGTGTCCACAGGTGAAGGGTCCTTTGGTGGATCATGGGGAGGAGGCGCAGCTGTTATTTTGGCATCCTAAATCCAGGAGTTCTTTGGCGGTGTACCGTTGAGTGCCAGGAGTACGGACTCTGGATAGAGTCCAACTGGCGGTGCATTAGTGGTGCACTTGCTGCACATATCCATTGCATGTCCATGCGGTGACCTCCATTCATGGTCCTGGTAGGAGGTTCTGGTAGGTGGTCCTGGTGGACCGGGGTGCTGGGAAAAGGCCTGGAGTGGGCAGTGTAGGGACTGGGACAGCAGGCAGGGCTGGGGCAAGGACAGAAGGCAGGGTAGGGGTGAAGACAGCAGGCAGCACAGGTGCAGGGACAGCAGGGGGCCAGCAACAGCAGACAGCACAGAGGTAGGGAAAGCAGGCAGTGTGGGGACAGCAGGCAGTGTGGGGACAGCAGACAGTGAAGGGGCAGGGATAGCATGCAGTGCAGGGACAGCCGGCAGCACAAGGGCAAGGACAGCAAGCAGCGTGGGGACAGGGATAGCAGGCAGCATGGGGACAGCTGGCAGCACATTGACCGGGTTATCAGGCAGCGCAGGGACAGCAGGCAGTGCAGGGACAGCTCACAGTGCAGGGGCAGGGAAAGCAAGCAGCACAGTGACACAGGCAGCACAGCGGCAGGACAGCAGGCAATGTAGGAGCAGGACAGCGGGCAGTACAGGGGCAGGGACAGCAGGCAGTGCAGGGACAGCAGGCAGGACAGGAACAGCAGGCAGCACAGGGACATCAGGCAGCTCAGAGGCAGAAACAGCAGGCAGTGCAGAGGCAGTATAGAAGGCAGTGCAGAGACAGCGGGCAGTGCGGGGGCAGGGACAGCAGACAGCGCAGGGACAGAAGGCAGTACAAGGGCAGGGATAGCAGTCAGTGCAGGGACAGAAGGAGGCACAGGGGCAGGCAAAGCAGGGGTGGGCGGTGGGCACAGTACCTTAAGCAGGTGTCAGGCAGAAGAAGGGTGGCCCAGCCCAGCCTCCTCCGGGCTCTGACAGGTGTGGACAGACCCACCCTTGGCCCGAGGTTTGCCATGGCACTGCTCGCACGTGTCCCACAATTTGGGTGGTGGCGCAGTCTTTTGAGGTTGCCTTGGCAGGAAGACAATCTCGTCCCAGCAGAAGCTGCTGGGATGTGTAGTCTGGTGGTAGGGATCTGGGAGTCCCACGATGCGGGAGGCGGCACAGTCTTTTGAGGGTGCCTGGGTGGGAAAAAATCTTGTCCTAGCAGTGGATGCTGCTGTGATATGTAGTTTGTCGGGAGGGACCTGGCGATTCTCCAGACTACCGAATACTGAAATTGGTACCCCCACCAAAAAGCTGGTGGCACTGCGACCATGTACATCTAAGGTAGGAAAATGACTGTAAGACATTTGTCATTTATGGTTCAAGAAGATCTGAAATCCAGGGAAAATACAGCACCTGTTGTTTGTGGTAACATTGCTCTGCTTCTGGATTTACAAGGATTTCTAAATGGGTGCCTGAGACTCTTTTCTGTAGTCTGATAGCTACAACCACCTTTTTACTGATATTTCTGTAACAAAAAAGAGCATATAAAAGCCAGTCAATCCATTAAGCTCAGAAACTTTATATATATATGCTTTCACATAAATGTTCACAAATTGAAATGTCTCTTTCTGTTAGTCTTCAAGGTACTTCCATTGAGACCAACTCCTGGGTGCCGCCTTGGGGTTGGCTTGCATTCTGCATTAGGTGTTACACAAAGAGCCACTGCATCACCCCATCCTGAAAAAAAGTATGATGACTTCTATTAGGAACCTATATTCATTTGGTATACTATGCATCCCTTTCAATCAGTGCCAGATGAAATTATCTGGCAATTGAGAAACCAATTATTCAGCAATGTTGTCCGGATTATGTAGCAAGACAAGGCAATGTTGCATAATGCAGCAAAGAATGTGGAAGTGTTATTTTACATTTTGAATTTTTAACAGATATTAATAATGTTCTGGCAAAGGTTTTACCCTATAGTACTGGTTAAAAACCTAAATACAGCAAACAGCAACTATAGGATGACCAGTTAACTTTTGTAGCAGGCCTGCCATTGTGAAGCACCATGTGTTGCACTATTTTTTAAATAAATTGAATCTAGAAATACATTTTTGTTGAAATGTATGCAGCGACACATGAGAGATAAAATGGGTTTGCAATGTAGTAAAAACTATTTTTATATATTGAGCTGTAAAAATACATTGCACCCCTATAGTGTAGGGTGCTAGCTATGAAATAAAAGCCAAACGTTTTTCATTTTGTAGGCCTGGCCTTTTTCCTAATAGGCCTTGCTGGGATTTTCCACCCCTAATTAGAAAAGGGGTAGAAAGATCTTCAAAGCTATTCCCTGTAAAAATCTTACTCAATGGGAAATCAGATTTTTGATAATGTCAAAAGAAATATAACTTGTAATAATGTACTTTAGGCTGGCTTAAAGGAGGTCCTTCCAATTATCAAGCCTTCAGAGCTGGAATATATCTCATCTGCTAGGAGACTTCACAATCCTCGCTCACAGGATAATTACTTGCCTTTGGGTCCATGAAAGGCAAATGGGTGTGTAGTAAGTACTCAATCAGCAGTATGAAGAGAGTACAAGTTTGTTTCTTGAAGTTACATGGATGTGGAGCAGCACAGCCAATTGCCATCCAGAGCATCCTCAGCCTCTCAATAACTGTCAAATAATATATAACATTAACATTCTAAGAATGTTCTTACTCAATGTGTTACATAACAGTCCTGCACATCATCACAGTACTACACATCTTCCCTCCTTCATGCAAAAAACAAAACAAAAATAAAAAATATAAAAAATAACATCAACGAAGGACAATAGTAAATAAAATAAAATATAATAACAATACATATAGGAAAATACTAGAGAGCTCATTCACCATATCTCTTCAGAATGACTATGGCCCTCATTATGACATTGGCGGTAAATCCCACTTGCTGACTGCCACCAACGTACCACCGTCGCAGCGGATATCCGCTTACCATATTATGACACACACATACCAATCCGTCACTATACAGCCACAGACACAAGTCCACCACACCAAAGGTCAATGATAAACTGGCAGTGTCAAAACCCACATGCCAACAGAACAACGCCCACAGCATTATGGCCCACGAATCACCACAGCGGACATTCAATGGCGGTAAATCATTGGTGGTACATACCGCCACGCTCAAAATACACACAATCAAACAAAACAGCATCACATTGGACGATTCAAACTACACACACCTGACACACATACACACACCACACCCACACTACTATAAAACACACACCCACATTACCCACAACCCATTACAACTACAAACAATTGCCAACAGAGAGAGACAGTAAGAGCACCCACACAACCAGAGCCACATACCACCATCACCTATACATCACCCACGCACCTTACATCACACACCTCAACACATCACCCTACACACCCTCATCCACACCACTCACACTACACCCATGGCACCACAACAACACCCCAGATTCTCTGAGGAGGAGCTCAGTGTCATGGTATGGGAAATCATCCGGGTAGAGCCACAGCTATTTGGAGCACAGGTGCAGCAGATATCCATTGCTCGGAAGATGGAGCTATGGCGGAGGATCGTGGACAAGGTCAACGCCGTGGGACAACACCCCAGAACAAGGGACGACATCAGGAAGAGGTGGAATGACCTACGGGGAAGGTGCCTTCTATAGCAGCAAGACACCAACTTGCTGTACAGAGGACTGGCGGTGGACCCCCACCTCCACACCCACAACTAACAACATAGGATGAGCAAGTCTTGGCAATCAAGCATCCTGAGGGCCTGGCAGGATTAGGAGGAGGAATGGACTCTGGTAAGTCAAATCTATACTACTGCAACCCCCCTACCTGCATGCCATCACATACCCCCACCATCACCCTCACTCCCATCACTCCACCACACACTCCACCATCACATCTCACCCATCCTAATCCCAAGCCCTGCATGGTATAGCAATGCATGGACACCACTCACAGACCTGCATGGACACCTATCACTAATGCATGCCCACTAGAGGGAAACAGCTAGCCCACCAAATAACAACTCACACAAAGCAAAGCTGCTAGGGCAATAACAACCATAGAGGCCAACCAACCTATGCACAATATATCACACACGGAAATAATAACACTGCATTTCCATCCCCACAGGTATCTCAGCCAATGTCACCGGAGAAAAGGTGCTAGCAACATTCAGTCCCCCCATAGAAGAGACCCACAGTGATGTCAGCAGCTCTGCTCGCCTGGATCTGGATGACCAACCTGGCCCATCAGCTACCTCCAGACAGTTGGTTACCCAGGCACAGTCTCACACCACCACAGAGCCTCCCCCCTCTCAGGAAACACCACAACAGCACCCACCCAGCGGGCCCATACCTCTGTCCCCAGGTCATGTCAATCAGCAGTGTGTCCACCACTACAGGGACCCCAGGGTACCCCACAAACTCAGGACAATCATGGACCTGGGGTCAGTAGGAGTGGGCACACGGTTTAGGGGACAGAGCCACAGGACAACAAGGGGGAAAGTTGTGCACCAGGGGGAGGACAAGCCCAGGGAACCGACTCTCCAGGAGGCACTCACCGCGCTCCTGGGAGCATACCAACATTTCCAGGATATGCTGGGCCAGATCCTGGACAAGTTGCAGGAGAACATGCAGCTGCAGGAGGGACAGTACCTGGGGATCAGGGAGGACTTGAAGTCCATTAACACCACCCGGGGTGGGGGATGTGTGCCTGTGGGTGCCCCGAGGCCAAGCCTGACATTGCAGAATAGGTTCCATGTTGGTAGTAGGCATCCGCTATCGGGCAGGGCTGTGTGGGTCCCAGGTATGCTGCAGTTGGTGGTATGTGTCCCTCCCCATGCCCTGGTGACTAGCATTGCTACTGGTAGTGCATTTCCTATGGCTGTTTCCTGTGTGTGAGTGTGTTGTGTACGCCAACAGTGGTGACAGTGCAGCAATTGACCAATTGTATCCTTTGTCTCCCCCCCCTTTTTGTTTTGTCACCCTGTCCTTATGTGCATTAGCATCACCCAGCGGAGGAGCAGTAACACTAGCGACGGAGGGAGCTGCATCCCACAGGACCCAGGACGCAGAGTCCACCGACAGTGAGGGCACCAGTGGGACGGAGGACAAGGGGAGCACCACTGTGGAGACTGGAGGGGATAGTTCGGACACGTATACCTCTCCCGATGGAAGCTCCCTGGTGGTGGCGGACACCTCTGTGCCCACCCCAGCTATAGGTACAGCCGCCACCCCGTACCAGCACCACCCTCCCAGCAGCCCCTCATGAAGTTGCCGGTGCCCGCTCACCCAGGAGGGTGGGCATCTCCTTAGTCCCAGGCACCTGAGGCCCTGCCCCAGTGAGCCATGCTGCCCTGAGTGAGAAGGCTATTCACCTCCTGCAATCCATCTCTGTTGGGCAGTCAACCATTGTGAATGCCATCCAGGGGCTGGCAGCACAAATGCAACAGTCCAATGCATTTCTGGAGGGCATTCACACTACCTTGGCGGCCCAACAGAGATCAATCCAGGCTCTGGCCTCCTCTCTGATGGCAGCCATTGTCCCTGTTTCCACCCTCCCCCCTCCAACTTCCTCTACCCAATCCCATTCCCCTCAACACCAACGATTATATGACGGAACACCGAATTAAAAACAACTACTAACCTTAACAACGAGGTCGGAACACCGACCTCGTCCTTACTACTAATGATTTTACCACGAATGCCTTAACAACGATATTTCGTTGCAAAGGCATTCCTGATAAAATCATTAGCAATAGGCACCATTCACCCTACATCCCTCAACCCACCCCCCCAACCCCACCCCAAAACCTAAAACCCGCTGACCCCCCACCCACTCCCCAAAACCAAAAACGCCCCACCCCCCAACCCCACCCTAAAACCTAAAACCCCCTGACCACCCACCCACTCCCCAAAACCAAAAACGCCCCACCCCCCCAACCCCACCCTAAAACCTAAAACCCCCTGACCCCCCACCCACTCCCCAAATCCAAAAACGCCCCACCCCCCCAACCCCACCCCAAAACCTAAAACCCCCTGGCCCCCCACCCACTCCCCAAAACCAAATACGCCCCACCCCCTCAATCCCACCCCAAAACCTAAAACCCCCTAACCCCCCACCCCCTCCCCAAAAACGCCCCACCCCCCAACCCCACCCCAAAACCTAAAACCCCCTGACCCCCCAACCCCACCCCACCCCAAAACCTAAACCCACCACTTACCTTCGCCAACTCCCTTCTTTGTACCTTAACCTCGCATGTTCGTTGTTCAGAACATACGTAGTTAAGGCACAAAAATACGAAGTCATGGTTAAAAAAACCGTTGTTACGCTTTCGTTAACCACGACTTTCGTAATAAAAAAGTCGTAAAAAAGGATGTTTCCCAACACCAACCTATCCCAAGCACGCAGGCAGATGAGCATGCACACAGGGGAACACATCAGAGTGGCACAGGCAAACACAAGCACCACACATCATCCCACAGGCACTCACATAAACACCATCCAGATGCAGACATACCAACATCCACTGCCTTCACTGTGTCCCCCTCCTCCTCGTCCTCCACCTCCACCTCTGTTGCATCTACACTCACACCTGCATGCACTACATCCTCATCCACTACCACCATCACAAGCACACCTATCAGAGCACACACCTCACTGGCAGTTACCACCCCCACGTCCATGCACACGTCCCCTGTGTCCTCTCCCACTGTGTCTGTGCCCCCTCCTCCCACAGTACACAAACGCAAGCACTCAGACACCCAAAAGCCATCCACCTCACAACAGCATCAAGCCGATGCACCTGCACCCAAACACAGCAGACAGACACCTCCCACAACCACTCCCTCTTCCTCCACTCCCAAATATTCTCCCTCGTCCCGCCCCAATGTCCCTAAAAAAGCTTTTCCTCTCCACAGTTGACCTCTTCCCTACCCCTCCTCCCCCCCATCCTTCACATCTGGCCAGGGTGTGTAAAACCCAGGCAAGCACCTCAGCCACCAATTCCACGGGCCCAGTGGTGTCCACAGCAACTCCTGGTGGGAAAGGATCCCGGGAACCAGGGAGCCACACGGAAAGGGTGCCTGCCCCAAGTGATGCCAGGAAGGGCAAGGAGCCACCCCCAGCTGCTGAAAGGAAGGGAAAGGTGCCACCCCCAGCTGCTGAAAGGAAGGGAAAGGTGCCACCCCCAGCTGCTGTAAGGAAGGGCAAAGAGGAATCCCCAGCTGCTGCCAGGAAGGGCAACTGGCCTGCACTAGCAGGCAGAAAGGACAAGGGGCCTGGGGCTGAGACTCATTCAGAGCCCACACCACCAACCATGGTGGTGCAGCTGTCCGAGGCTGCAGGGGATTGGCTGGAGCCTCGCCCCACCAGCAGCACCGCCACTAGCAGCAGCAGCACCAGTGGGCAGCCATCCGAGGCTGCAGGGGATGGGCTGGAGGCTCCCCCCACCATCACCACTACCAGTTCCACCAGCAGCACCGCCACCATCACCAGCAGCACCAGTGGGCAGCCATCCGAGGCTGCAGGGGATGGGCTGGTGCCTTCCCCCACCACCAGCTCCACCAGCAGTACCGCCACCAGCGGCAGCAGCACCAGTGGGCAGCAGCCCGAGGCTGCAGGGGATGGGCTGGAGCCTCCCCCCATCACTACCACCAGCAGCACCACCACTGCCATCAATGAGCAGCCATCACCACCGACAGACAGTGTGTAGTCCTGCATCCATGGGCTGTTGTGTGGGCTGCCCCTGCAAATCCTGTGGTTATGACACCCAGCTCAGAGACTGTGACCTTGCACTCCCAAAGATCAGCATCACAGGCATGATGCCCCCTCTAGAGCCAGTGGAGAAGCCATCCACTCACCCTATCCTCCCCAGGATGAAGATCACAGGGCATGATGCCCCCTCCAGCACCAGTGGAGAAGCCATCCACTCACCCCATCCTGCCCAGGATGAAGATCACAGGGCACAATGCCCCATTCAGAACAAGTGGAGAAGCCATCCACTCACCCCATCCTCCCCAGGATCAGAAGCACAGGGCACGATGCCCCCTCCGGGAACCAGTGGAGAAGCCATCCACTCACCCCATCCTCCCCAGGATCAGAAGCACAGGGCACGATGCCCCCTCCGGGAACCAGTGGAGAAGCCATCCACTCACCCCATTATCCCCAGGTTGAAGATCAAAGGGCACAATGCCCCCTCCACAACCAGTGGAGAAGCTATCCCCTCACCCCATCCTCCCCAGGATGAAGCTCAGAGGGCACGATGCCCCCTCCGGAACGCCCTATAACATCTATACCCTACTTTTCCCATGGTCTATCTGGACACTCAAAGGCTTTAGAGGGGAGTGATCATTTTCAAACTTTTAACAGCCGATCCACACACACAACAATTCCCGATCTCTTCTTCCACCTCAACATCCATTTTAAGCCACCAAAATGTTCCTCAAAATGATGTTTGGCAAGGGACATACCCAAGTGGCCCTTATGTGGTTTCTGGATAATATCCACTCCAATAGAATGTGGTGGAATAATCTAATCAGCACGTAAGAGAATTCCATCTTCAATAGAGCTCTCACTACTTACTTTGGACTAAGTTTGCAATAACGAACACAACATTTTCTCATGGGGTCACCCCTTTCTAAACATTTCACAAACCTGTTGTAAGATATCATCATCCAGCATGGCAATCATCCATTCATTCTCCATACATGACCTCATTTTAGGTAGATCTAGAGCTGCTACAATACAATCTTCTCATTCTTCTTGCACAAGATCTGAAAATTCCACGTCCTCACCTTCCTTCTTTTATGGAAAATGAAACAAATAAATCAGCTCTCCCATTCTTTCCTCCAGATATATAGTCTATATCAAATTGATACTGTAAGAGTTTTGAAACTCATCTCTGAATTCCGGCAGTAACACACTTATTCACTACATTACCTAGTATGCCGAATAAGGGTTGTGATCCCTCAACAACCTGAAACGCTGTCCCCAACAGAGGACCTGAACTTTTCCATGGCCCATACACACGCTAATAGTTCCTTTTCAATAACAGAATATTGAAGTTCTGCTTCTCTAAGCACCCTAGACGCAAATGCCACTGTCTGTTCAGCACCATCCACTTCTTGTGTTAACATTGCTCCAAGACCTACTTGGCTAGTTTCAACTGTAATACAGCATGATTGTTTGAGGTCAAAAGGTTTGAGAGCTCCAATCTGACTCAATATTGCTTTCATTTCTTCAAATGCCTTTATACACTCCTTACCCCATGAACACTTTGCTCCTATCTTTAACAAATTGCTAATGGGACTCACTTTGGTAGCAAAGTCTGGAATATATCTGGAGTAGAATTCACATAAGCCTGGTAAGAGTTTAACACCAGTCATATCAATAGGAGGAGGGGATTTCACAATAGCATCCACTAATCCTGGTCTGGGTTTAATTCCTTCAGCTGAAATCACATGTCCTAAGTACTCAACTTCAGCACACTCAAACTTGCACTTTTCTGTCTTCAGTAATACTCAATGTATTTGAAAAATGCTTAATACTGTCTCAATAATTTCCTCATGAGGTTTTTTCATTATTAGCAAAGATCAGAACATCGTTTTGCAATACGAGTAACCCTCAGCCTCTTTTAGCAAATTATACATGACTCTTTAAAAAACGGAAGCTGCGTAGGCTAATCCAAATGGCATATGCAGGTATTGAAAGGTTCCTATGTGAGAAATGAATGCAGTGTAATGATGTGAGTCAAGGTGAAGTTCGACTTGATGGTAAGCCCTAGCCAAATTGAGTTTAGAAAATATTTTAGCACCCTTTACACATGCAAAAAGATGCCTAGGAGTCTACCCAAATCTCCTTATTTTAGGACCTCAGATCAACGCATACCCTTAATTGTCCATCCCTTTTGTGAGCTACAGCCAAAGGCGAAAGCCATAATGAGGATGCAATGGGCTCAATAATTCCATTGTAACATAACTTTTAAAGTACTTTTTCTAAGTCTTCCCTAACACTAAAAGGAACACCTCTGAGTTTAGGTTTGATGAGAACCGCCCCTTCTTTGATTTTAATAACATGTTTGAACCCACAAATTTTACCGATCTGTGAACACAGAAGGAAACTTGTCCTTCCATTTACGAATTTCCCTTCACACTGTACAACTAGAACTTGTTCTACCACTCCAGGTTTCAATATCTTGCCAAATAGACCCTGGTGAAACCACCCCAAGATGTCAAGCCCTTTGAGAGCAACATAAATTTTGCCTCTGATCACTCTGCCTTTTAACATTTGTAATGTCTCCCAAACGTTCGATTCTAAGACCTTCATTTGGGACAGGAGAACAATAAGGTGGCATCAAGCACTTTCATCCCATTTTTCATGAAATAAACATTGTGTTATCATGGTTATTCTAGAACCAGAATCAACCAATAATTTGAGAACTTTGTCTCCTACTTTTATTTCCACAATAGGATCAACACACTCTACCTTTATTGTCTTGTTTAGAATCCTCAACTACAGATACAATTTCAGATTCTGATTCATCTTCATACTCCACAGCACATATTGTTGGTTTCTTTTGAGCCTTTTTTTTAAACACACTTTAGCAAAATGCCAAACCTTTTTGCAATAATTGCACATTGCATTGACTGCATGTCACGTCCCCCTTTTAACATGTGGAGCATTGCCACACCGAAAGCAGTAATTAGTGCTATTAAACCCTGAGTTTGAACTACTATTTGATCTACCCACTTTTTGCACAGGTTTGCTAATCACAGCCACTTTCACAACTTCAACTTGATTGCATTCAAGCTCTTTTAAAGAGACTTGTGACATTACAATGCTTTTAGCTACTTTGATGTTTTCCTCGAGGGTTGGGTTACTCAAGGCTAGTAATTTCTGTCTGATTTGTTTGTCTCTGCATTGGCACACAAACTGGTCTCTAATCAGCTGGTCTGTAAAATTTTCAAATATACAAATGGATGCCAGTCTACTTAATGCTGAAATATATGTCAGTACATCCTCTCCTTCATTTTGTTTTCTCTTGAAAAAATTATTTCCAAGGACTGTTAGACTGGGTTGTCTGTCAAACCTATTTTTCAATTTCAAAACAGCTGTTTCATATGCATCAACAACATTATCACCTTCTTATTGTGGTAAATCAGGTACATATTTGTAAACTGACCTGCCCTCAAACCCCAATGAATGAAGAAGAATGCATTTTTTCAGTTCTGTGCTAAATCTTACAGCTACAATTGCGCCTAAATACATCTCAACCGCATCAAACCACACATCCCATTTGACAAGAGGTTCACCTGGGGTATCTAAAAATGCAGGTGGTGGTGATACCCCTTGAACAGTAGACATGTTTGAAAAATAAGAACTAACTTAAAACACTAAAGTGTGACTGACAATAAAACCAAAGCAAAAGTTTACAATTATATATGCCTCACAACTCCAGTGGTACAAAGTCTTAATAATAATACCCAAATTAAGGGGGTTATTACAACTTTGGAGGAGGTGTTAATCTGTCCCAAATGTGACGGATATACCACCAGCCGTATTACGAGTTCCATAGGATATAATGGACTCGTAATACGGCTGGTGGTATATCCGTCACTTTACCGTCACTTTTGGGACGGATTAACACCTCCTCCAAAGTTGTAATAACCCCCTAGGTGTCTTGTGAAGACCACAAAAAGATTTAGTAGTTATTTGAAGTAGGCACAGTTTTAGTAAAAGAAACAAAAAAATAAAAATTTATATGGTGTGCGAATAATAATTAACATATAACATGGTGTGCGAATCACCGCGATCCGCTTGAGCGAGAGTAACCATAAATTTCCTTGTGTAGGTGTGGGAATCACTGCGATCCACACTGAAGGTCAGGAACAGTCAGGCATCAAACAGAAAATGGTACCCCAGACAAGGAGAAGAAAATGACTGCCGGTGCAGCGTACAACGCGATGACATGTCAATGCAATGTTTGTAGGTACATCCCAGGCAGGACAGGCACGTCCAGGCAAAGTAAAAGAAAATGTCTGCTCGTCCAGCACTGTACCGATGATGTGGCAGATCAATAGGGGAAAGGCAAAATCCTCGGTACGCCCTCACAACCTCTTTCACACTGCCGACTTCCACAACTGAAGTCGAATGTTGCGAAGGAAGGGGATGGTCATGCCTCCTTCGCAGCTCCTCTGCAGACTACTGTTACCCTCCCAACTCCCGAACGAAGATCGACACACCTCCACAAGAATCAAAGTGTTCCAAAAAAAACACAAGGAAAGCCACAGAAGGAAAGCGTAGCAATGGCAGCTGGGATGATCTACTCAACTGTAATGCACAATAAGAGTTATGCGAAGACTCCGCCTAGCGGAAAACCAACCTAGCTGTCACACGTAGGTTCTTACGTGTAGCCAGCTCATCGCTAATAATCCTGTAGTAAGTACTCAGACAACAGGGTGAAGAGAGTACAAGTTTATTTTACATGGTTGTAGAACGGCACAGTCAACGACCATCCAGAGCATCCTCAGTTCACTCAATAACTCTCAAATCATTTCTAACATCGATATTTTAAGAATGCTCTTGCTCAAAGTATTACATCACAGTACTGCACATGATCACAGTATTACAGTTATCTGGAAGTGGACAGGCACAGTTGAGAAAATGAAGGTCAAGTTTTGCACTAGCTCTTTTGATGTGGAGCTGCCAGGGAGGGTTCCTCCTACCTATTCCTAGGCCTCCTCCTAGACATCCTGCCCCAGTCACAGCAGGAGAGAAAACCAATTCTGTCACCTATCACGTTTCCAGAGCTAGAATACCCATCTTTGTCTAGGAGAGCTAATGACTCTAGTTCAGAGGGCAAAACTTGCTTCTAGGCCCAGGAAAGCCTGTGGGTGTTAACTGATGGCCGGTTAACTATCTAGGAGTGGACAGGAACAGATAGCAGAAAAAAGGGAAGCTTCAGCACTCTCTCTTTGGACTTGGTGATGTCTAAGAAGGTGTCTTATATTCATCCTAAGGATCTTCTTTCACAGTTAGGCTACAGCCAAAGTAGCAGGAAATCAGTTTTGACTGTGCCAGTGATGCGAGTGGCAAGAAGCTGAAGAAAGGCCTGACTGCAGCAGGGTCCTGCCATTTTGGAACAGGGGATCCTGGGTAACCCCACAGAAAGGCAAAGTTGGAATGCTGCAAAATGAGGTGTGTGACAGTGAGAAAATTGCAGGTATTGGGTGGTAGAACTCCTCTTATCTCGAGCTAGTGCACAGGATGAATCTGACACTTCCACCACCACCACCTCCTCAGAGCATTCCACAATTAAGAAACACTCCATTTGAACATGAAGACAATGCTGGAAGGAGAGTCTAGAAGTCTAACTCCTGGCTCCTGCTGGAATAAGGACTCACATAAGGATACTGACCCCTGAATCCTGTTGGTATCGGTGAACTGGAACTGCTCTCCAATCTGCTCCAGGGGCACAAAAATGAGAAGGACTCCAAGAGAGCCCAGCTGACTAAAGAGAACTATGCAGTGCAGGAGATCTGGCTGCAGAAAGAGACATGGTACCTGGAAGCTTTGCTTGAAGAGCTAGGGGCTCATTTTCCAAAAAGAGACACACTTGCTTGGGAAGGACTACTGCTGCATGGCCCATCCCTCGATACCCTTGCCAGCACTGGGCTTACACCAATTCCAAACCACTAAGAGGGATTAAAAAGGGCTTCCACTCAAAGCTAATAAAAGTATCTAGGGACCCTGGGCGATGGTTTCTGACCCTGACAGTAGAGAGGGGGCAAACCATTTTGACCTTCCTCAACATATACACCCCAAATCAGAAACAGGGGTACAGGGATGATGTCTGGTCCGCTTCAGAGCAAGTTGTCTGATGCTGGTTTGGGCGACGCATGGTGCTATTTCCACTCCAATGGGAAAGACTATTTATTTTACTCTTGTGTACACTTGTCCTACTCCCACATCAATTATATAGTCCTCACGCACTCCCTCTTGAGTGGGCTTGAATCTGTATGGATATCTGATATCTCAGATCACACCCACGTTGAACTTACCTGGACACACTGTGTTGACGTTTCCCGTGGCCAATGCACTGGCATCGCCCTTCCCAACTGCGCTACTACCCCGTAGATAAAGCTCAATTAATGAAGCAATATCTGAATATTTTGAGCTCAATGTCTTACCAGACAAATCCCTCATATGCTCTAGGATGGCTCTGAAGCAACAATAAGGGGCGTTATCTCCTCCATCTCTGTAGCTAAGGAGGGAGAGGGGCATCTGTTTGATACTAATCTTACTGAGAAGCAAAACGCATCAGTGCATAACATATGACAGTTGGTGATGCTGCTGGTCCAATTACGGGCTCACAGGGTCAGCAAAGTAGAATGGACCCTTTAAGTACTCAAACAAAAATATTAAGATGCGGGCGACAAGATAGGCACTCTCCAAGCTCGTAGATTGCGCCTTTAATGCGCCTGCTCCCATATCTCTAAGATACACACAGAGAACTCTGGCTGGGCGATTCAGGAATCTGAAAATCAGAAGGCTTTCTGGCCCTGTTATCAGCTACTTTACACTAGTGGTGGGGGGAACAAGGTCGCCATTGACTCCTATCTCCAGGATAGCCCTCGGCTGCCCTTAGAACCTCAGATTGCCCAATACCTAGAAGCACCATTCATGGCAGCGGAACTTAGTATAACTCTCAAGGTGCTCCCAGTGGGGAAGACACCAGGGCCTGATGGCTTACCAGTAACTTTTTTACAAACTTCTAATGCCTTACCTTAAACACCACATTCTTGGGCTCTAGAACGTCCTCATCTGCAACACTGGTCTCATGCCAATGATCTCTGCTGCTGAAAAGACGCTTCTCCCCAAGCCCAGTAAAGATCATGCACTTTGCTCTTCCTATCCCCCAACGGCATTGTTGAATACTGACGCTAAGATTTATACTAAAATGTTGGTATTTTGGCTACAGTCCCTCTTGCCATACTTGATCGACCCTGACCATGTTGGCTTAAGCACAGGCAAGGCCCTGACAACACCAGACACTTCACCCATCTAGTGGAAAAGGCCCACGTGCACAAATTCCTGCTCTTCTTCTACCCTTAGATGTCAAAAAGGCATTTAACAGGATTAGCTGGGCCTTCCTCCATGGGCTCCTCCACAAGACAGCACCAGGCCCTAATATGACCAGCAAAATCACAGCCTCCTATACTATGCCTACAGCAAACATCCAAGTAAGTGGCCAACACTTCAAAATCCACTGTGGCACTCAAAAGGGTTGTCCCCTAGCCCCCTCGCTATATGCCCTGGTGGTGGAGCCATTGGTGATCTGCCTCAGGCAGGCTAGAACATACTTGGCATCCCTTTTGGTAGGCGAGACCATAAATTTGTACTTCTCCCTGACAACCTACTACTGGCCTTAATGGAGCCAGAGAACTCCTTTCCGGCAGTGGTTGAGGTCCTGCCAGCGTTCGAAGCAGTGTCAGGATACAGGATTAAAAAGTCCAAATCACAAGTACTTAACCTTACAATTCTGCAATAATGGCTCTCACGCTTGAAGGGACTGGTCCCCTTCTAAAGGGTGACTCACTCCATCCAGTATCTAGGCCTAACCATTACCAAATGACTATATACCTGAACTTGAGTCAACTGGCCATGCTATCACTGGGCCATCTTTGAGGACCTGTGTCACTGGAAGCCCCTACATGTCTCTTGGCTAATTTTGTCAAAATTTACATCCTTCCTAGACTGCTGTATTTATTCCAGTCGCTTCCCACTTCCAGACCCGCGGAGGACATTATGCATATGAAAAGAGCTCTTCAATCCTTTATCTGGAAAGGGAAGCAGCCCCTCATTTCTAATGCCTTGCTTATTTTCTCTAGGAGCCGCTGCAGCCTTGCCTGAACCAGCCACCTGGACTACTACCAGGCCACCCATCTGCGTTACATCTCTGGTGGGTGGTCTGGAACAGTGAAAAATATGAGGTAAAAATTATTATATCATCAGAAGTGTACAGGTACAGATGGGCATCCTGCCCATCATGGCCAGAAATGTTCTTTAGTTCTTAATGCTTAAGACAAATTCACACAGATATGGTGAAAAAAGCAAAAGGGCCAACAAACATCCTTGTTTTAGCCCATTTGTTGCTGCTATTCTTTTTCTTCAACCTTTTAGCACGCCTCCCCACTCCCATTATTCTGCACAGGTGCTGAATGTGGAGCTATCACGTCTTAAGTAATCCAGAGGGGCTTTGAAAAAGGGCTTTAAAATCAGTGAATTACGCCAAAGATTTATTCCATTGTGTTATCTGGTTAACACAATCAAATACACTTAAAAACTCCATAAATGTGACTGAAACGGGCTGATGGTGTGTCAGTGCATTTACGACGCGCAAAATGATTTGCAGCAATATTATCTATAACAGAGTGTTTTGACTGAAAAACAGATTGTTCCAGAGGAAGAATGTCCTGCTTCTTCATCCATGTTCTTGTCAGATGTTTCATAAGACACCTGCTAAATAATTTTCTTTAAGGGTTTAATAATGCTGTCATTCATTAGCTTTGAGTAAAAGACTTGGAAGCATTTTAGATTGGGAAATGATGATACATCCCTTTCAGGAATCAGGAACTAAGGCAGATGTTAGACATGATTTGAATATCGGGAGGAGACATTCCCCCGCATGGCAGGGTTATATCTCAGAACAGAAACCGAGTTGTAACCATTACCTGCTACACCTACATTTTTAGCTCCTTTTATAAATGCCTCTAAGAGGGCAGAGGACATATTTACCCTAAAACATTGTCAGTGTCCTCACACAATTCCAAGTCTACAGTTTACAGGAGTCTGCATTCATGGTGTAAAGTGTAGAGAAGAATGCAACGCAATCTATTTTTAGAAAGTAAACTATGCACACAAGTTTCTTTTGTTGTTCCTAACTGAAGAATTTGTCAACTGCTTTTACTACTACTCTCCATAGCTGATCTCCACTGGTTATTTTCTGTTTCCCCTGATGTGAGTTAAGTTTTCTTCTCAGCTTCCTGATCTCACAGGACCTCCATGGATGCATTTATATTTTAGCTTAATGTGTCAGTTAATATACCTTCCTACCTATCCATGTACTCAGTGTGGTGTTAGACCTGCCTTGCTTTGCTATCTGTAGAATATTTAAGCAAAAGTGCCGCCCTTTTGATAGGTAATAAAAAAAACTTGCTGTATATTTGCAGTTGTTCCTAATATTGGATTGTGAAGAGTGAGAGGTATCAGCTCCCGGAGAGTCTTTTGAATATTCTGAATCCAATGAATCCGGTCGTTTTTGATTTCCACTCTGGCTTTCCTCTATCAATCTTCCACTCTGTGGATACTATAGTAGTTATTTTTAAGAGTCTCTGTGATAGATTATGCTCACTTACATCAGTGGAAACAATTTTAATGTTGTCAAACAAGGAATAAAGGTCTAAGGACGTTATTACAGAGTCAATTATATTAACTTGTACTACTCCCTTACTGATTTTTGCAGATCTCTCCCTGTTGGTTATTAAATATTACATAGCAAGCAGTGGCTATCATCTGCAATAGCAATAGTCCCCATTTGTCTGTTCTACTATTCTTTGGCATTCAGTTTCACGAATATCCCATTTATTTTCTGTCTCCGTATTTCTACAGACCTCCATAGAAGAGTTTGTGATATTTGCATTGAGATCACCAGATATAGCACAGCCATTACAATATTTTTCACCTCAGTATTTAGCTCAAAATAATTTGTTAAATTTGTTTAGAAACCATGAAATAGTTTTTCAGGTTGAAACTATTCTTCTCCCTTGTTTCATGTAGGTAGATAACAGCAGTCTCTGAATGGGCAAACAGATTAATTGTCAAAGTGTTTACATATATACTAGCAGTATTCCATAATAAAAAGTAAAGGTTACAACTAAAATAAATGTGATTTGCAGTTGTTCTTTGCACATATTTGGGAACCCAAATAGCCATGAGTAGTTTTGCTGTACTTTCAGCCCTATCTCTTAAGGTTCATCCTTTAATTATCCAAGAAACATATCAATCCTCTATTAGGACTAAAATGGATTTCGACAGGTGTGCCACTTCAGTGGGGACAATAGCTCAGCTTATATGATGACATGATAGGAAACTGTTAGCTTTCTTTTAACCTTTCAGTATTTAGATTTCCATATGTATCTGGGTTTGAAATGATACCTATGGTCCTAATTTGTAATAGTGCCACGTTAGACAGAGCATTTTTTAACCCATGCTAAAAGTAAAAACTACTCAAGCAATTGCCATCATGTGCTGTGAAGAAATGCTTCTGCTTTGCATGGTTCCTCCTATTTTTGTGGACTAATGCTGCAAATCTTTTGAGTCTGTGTACTGGGACACTGCTAACCAAACCCCAGTTAATATGCTGTGACCCCTAAAATGTATCACAATTGGCATTTTTCTCCTTGTATAGTTAACTTTTCTATAAATCCCTAGTATGAGGTGTCCCAAATTACACCAATTGCATTGAAAGTTAAATTTCATCTATGGAGTACAGCATACTGTGCCATCCACTAATGTGAGAAGAGAAACATATTTCCATGCCTACAACTGTAGTCTGGGTATTGCAGTTTTAAAACTGCAGTCTGATCTGTCCAAAAACCTTTTTGACACGAGAAAACATTTGTTTTAAATATTAATGTCACTCTCTATGAAGGGCTTGTAGCCTGTGAGGCAGGGTTCATGTTATTTAAAAATAGGACATGTAGATATTCAAAGTTAACATGTCCAGACAGTGACTTACACCCAAAAGCTATTTTTACTGGAGGACGGCTAGCTGGCCCATAGAGAAACACTGGAAGGCAACAATAACTATTAATTATTTATCTTATATGCCAGCTAGAAAAATAATTGAATGTCTGTTGTAATATTTACTAAAGCTCATTTCAATGGTGAAGTCAGATTTTTAATAAATATTTAGGGAAAGGGATTTTCAGAAAGCAACATTTTAAGCTCTAGTAGGCTAATTTGCATTTTCTACAACTTTCACAGAGCTGGTGAATTTCCCCGTTGAGGTCTGAAAATTGCCCCCAGATCAGAGACAATGGCCTCTTTGTGGGGATGTGTTTTGTTCCACTGACAGGGAGACCACTTGAGCTGTGCTCAGAAACTTAATTTACTTCAAAGGGGCATCCCCTGTCACAAGCAGATGCCATATGATACCTGTACATGCCCCTTTCTTTGTACTTCCAACCAGCCAGGGTCAGTGGCAGTAAGGCACACTGTTCAGGGGACAGAGGCACAGGACAACAGGGAAGCTTGGAGGACTGCTGTGCAACAGGGGGAGGCAGGGCCAAGGGAATCCACTCTCCACGAGGCTCTCTCCAACATCCTGGGAGCATACCACCATTCACAGGAGACCATGGGCCAGATACTGGCCAAGTTGCAGGAGACCCAGCGGCTGCAGGAGGGACAGTACCTGGGGATCAGGGATGACCTAACTGACATCTACACCATCCTGGTCACCATTGCAGGGGTGCTGTCTGGCATAGCCAAGACCATGATGGAGGCAGTGGCCCAACGGGCGCCTGACACTAGCCAAACCGATGAACAGCCTTCCACTTCCACCGGCGCTAGTGGACAGGAGGCCCGCCACACGAACAACAGGCCATCAGCACCCCACTCCCTGCAGAAGGAGAACCACCACGCAAACGGTCCCTGCAATCCAGCAGAAACAATAGAACATTGCCAGGGCCTCTGCCAGGAAATAAGACTCTCCTGATTGTCACCCTTCTGTTCCACTCTGTCACCCTGTCCACCTAGAACTGCCATTACGCCCCTTCCTATGCCCCACAGGTCAATGCATCTGTGATACCAAGAGACTGGACTCTACCATGAACTTTCCTCCACCATCACCGCAACCCATTGCACATCCCCCTCTAGTTATGAGCACTTAAATAAACACCTTTGGAACAAATACTAATCTGGAGTGCGTCAAATGATTCACAAATGTATTAGTACAACATTATCAAAGCATTCCAACTCAAATGTACAGTGAAATATACTTTGGAATGACCTTTGGTGGGCAGCAGTACACATAGCAGGAGCCAGACTGTGGCACAGAGATCTGAAAATAGAGATGTCAAAAGGGTACAGTCAGCGGCCATACACAAAGGGAAATCAGACTGCCATGTACAATGTCCAACAGAAAAATGAAATGTAAAGTGAAGCTACAGTGTCTTACCTGTGTGTCACTGGAAGTACTGCTGAATAATATTGATTCTGTTCTCAACATCTTCTTCCTCTCTCTCCTCTTCCTCACTGTCCACAGGCTCCACCGCTGCCACAAGACCATCTCCAGTGTCTGTGTATGTAAGCCACATGTAGAGGGGGCAGAGGCGTCCTGGCCAGAGTGCAGCATGTAAGGCGGACAATGGATGTGCGTCAGGGGATGGGAGGGATCTGGTGGGCCATGAGTCTGTCGGTCTGGATGGTGGACTAATTCCCTTATCTGCTGTCTTTTCCCTGCAGGTCACCTCCCACCAGAAGAAGGGTATTTGGCGTGCCATCGCCAAGGAGGTGCGGACTCTGGGCCTCTTTGACAGGTGAAGCACCCACTGCCGCAACAGGTGGCAGGACCTGCGCCGCTGGGCAAAGAAGACAGCGGAGGCCCAGCTGGGGCTGGCCTCCCAATGAGGAAGGGGTGCCCATTGCACCATGACCCCCCCTGATGCTCTGCATCCTGACGGTGGCCTATCCGGAGATGGATGGGCGCATGAAGGCATCACAGCAGCCACAAGGGGGTGAGTACAGAATCTGACTCCTGGTTTGCACACGTTAAGAGATACCTGGTTGGGGGATGTGGGCGATGGGTGCCCCTAGGCCAGGGCGAAAATGGCAGGTAGGTCCATTGTTGGGCAGGCTCTGAAGCACTCCTACCCCAATAGTGTTAGTGGGCATCTACTACTGGGCAGGGTCCTGTGGGTTACAGGTGTGCAGCTAATGGCGGTAGGCATTGTATCCCATGGGTTGGTGACTATCTTAGTAAATAGTTGGGCATGGCCTAGTGCATAGGGCTGCTCCCTGTGTGTTGTGTCCGCCAACGGTAATGGTGTTGCTGCCATTGGCCAAGTGTATCCTCTGTCTCTTGCCCCCCTTTTTGTTTTGTCACCCTGTCTCTGTGTGCATTAGCATCATCTGGCGGAGGAGCAGAGGCACCGGCGACAGAGGGACCTGCATCCCACACGGGCCTGGAAGCTGAATCCACCGAGGGTGAGGGCACCAGTGGGACGGAGGATGAGGGGAGCACCACAACGGGGACAGGAGGGGAGACCACAGACAGCGACTCCTCCTCCGGTGGAAGCTCTCTGGTGGCACCGCCCTCCCAGCAGCCCCTCAGCGTGTTTCCTTTGCCCGCTCACCCAGGAGGGTGGGCATCTCCTTCGCCCCAGGCACCTCAGGCCGTGTCCCAGTCAGCCCTGCTGCCCTCAGTGAGGAGGTTATTGACCTCCTGAAATCTCTCTCTGTTGGGCAGTCAACCATACTGAATGCCATCCAGGGTGTAGCAGGGCATTTGCAACAAACAAATGCATACCTGGAGGACATTCTCTCTGGTGTGGCGGCCCAACAGAGATCATTTCAGGCTCTGGCCTCTGCACTGATGGCAGGACTTTTCCCCGTGTCAGGCCTCCCCCCTCCAACTTCCTCTACCAAGTCCCAATCCCCTCAAACCCAGCCTATCCCAAGCACACCTTCAGACCAGCACTCACCCAAATCAACACACAGAAGTGGTTCTGGCAAACACAAGCACCACACATCATCCCACAGGCACTCACACAAGCACCATACCCATGCAGACACACCAACATCCACTGCCTACACTGTGTCCCCCTCCTCCTCCTCGTCCACCTCCCTCCCAGTATTGTCTCTACTCACACCTGCATGCACTACATCCTCATCCACTATCTCCATCGCCAGCACGCCCATCACTACTCACCCCTCACTGGCAGTCACCACCCCCACATCCATTCACATGTCCCCTGTGTCCTCTCCCAGTGTGTCTGTGACCCCTCCTCCCTAAGTACACAAACGCCAGCACCTACCCACCCAACAGCCATCCCCCTCACAACAGCATCCAGCACATGCACCTTCACCCAAACTCTGCAGAAAGACACCTCCTACCACCACTCCCTCTTCCTCCGCTCCCAAACCCTCTCCCTCTTCCCACCCCAGTGTGTCTAAAAAGGTTTTCCTGGCAAACATTGAACTGTTCCCTACCCCTCCCCACCCCCTGCCCTTCTCCTCCGGCCGGGGTGTCCCAAACCCAGGCCAGCACCTCAGCCACCAAGTTGGCATCCGCTGTGGTACCTCCAACTCCCAGAGGCTCAAAGAGGACACCCGTCAGGCCAGCCAGTGTTCCACCAACCCCTGCAAAGGACCAAACCATTCCACCACCTACCGAGGTGAAGAAGGGGACGACATGCAGCAAGGGCAAGGAGCACGACACACCCAGGAAGGCCTCCTCCAAAACTCCAGCTGCCAGAGCTAAGGTCGCAACAGCATCTGCCAAGGTAAGGAAGGGGCAGAAAACCCAAGACAAGGCACTTCAACCGCCTGAGGCTGCAGGTGAAGGCCTGGTGGCCACCAGCAGAACCACCAGCCCCCCCACCTGCACCTCGGGCAGCACCGCCAGCAGCCCCGCTGCAAGCACCGCCACCTGCACCACTGACAGTAGGACCACTACCAGCAGCAGCATTCCCAGTGGGCAGCCGTCCAAGGCTGCAGGAGATGGGCTGGAGCCTCCCACCACCACTGGCAGCACCCCCACCAGCACCGGCAACACCACCAGTTTTCAGCCTTAGGCGCCGCAGCATGAAGTCTAGCCCTGCCTCCATGGACTATCATGCAACCTGGTCCCTGGAAATCCCGTGCCTTAGACACCCAGGTGAGGGAATGTGAACTGCCACAACCCTAATGCTGCATCGTTCGGCACAAGGCCCCCTCCAGAACCAGTGGAGAAAGACATCCACTCACCCAATTCTTGGCAGGATGAAGCAGACTGGGTACAAGGCCCCCTCCAGAATCAGTGGAGAAAGGCATCCACTTGAGAGACTGTGGCTTTGCACTCCCCAGGACCAAGCAGTGGGCAAACCACCCACTTGAGAGACTGTTGCTTTGCACTCCCCAGGACCAAGCGGTGGGAAAACAACCCACTTGAGAGACTATGGCTTTGCACTCCCCAGGACCAAGCAGTGGGAAAACCACCCACTTGAGAGACTGTGGCTTTGCACCCCCCAGGACCGAGCAGTGGGCATGGACCCCCCTCGAGGAGCAGTGGTGTTATTCCATCTTCTGGTTGAGGTGCCTCCCCCCTTTCCTGTCCCCCTGAGGTGCCTGTGTGTTCTCGACCTGATGCCCCTGCAGTGTTCTCTCCGTATTAAGGCAGGAGTCAAGTGTGGGCTTGGCCCATGATTTTTGGCCCAGTGGCCCACGGACATTTGGAAGGGACAATGTACGGCCTTATGTACATATTGTATATTTTTGTAGATACTGTTTTAATTATTGTTACGTAGATCTACCTATTTCTAACATTACACTGATTTAACTCTATTTCTTTTGTCCTTGAGTTCTTCCAAGGGGTAACGGGGTGTAAATATACTGTTGCTGCATGTGTTTGTGTGTTTGGTGTTGTGGGTGATGGTGGGGAAGGGGGTGTTGCGTGTTGCGTGTGTGTTTCACTCTCGTTTTCCTCCCCCCTCCCCTGTGTACTAGGTGCAGTACTCACCGTGGTAGTTGCCGCGTCTTTCGTATTCTTGGTAGATGTGGAGGTAGACCATCATGGGCAGGACCTGTAACTCGGGCTCCATGGCGTCCTGGTTCTTCGTTGAATGTCGAGTTTCCCTTCCAAACACTGTTTCCACCGTGCTTTTGATGGCGTTGGTACCGCCCCGGAAAACCTGGCGGATTGGCAGGTTGTGATGTGGTGGGCGGTACATTGTCTTCTGCCTGTCTGTTGGCGGGGACCGCCGTGGTGTTTGTTGCTACCGCCGCGGCGGTTGGAGTGTTAAAGTGGCTGTATGTGTTGGCGGTTTCCGCTGTGGTCGTGATCCCATTTGTTTTACCGGAAGCCAGTTGGCGGTATTACCGCCGTTTTAACACCGACTGCCAGGGTTGTAATGAGGGCCTATTTTGCAGGGTAAAACTGCAGACGGGTCAAACCTGGTCAGTGTATCCAACATGTGCTCCATTAAGGTCAGCCTGGTTGTGGCTAGGTCCTGGTCTACTGCAAAAATTTCACCCACTTTAGAGCTTGGTATTTTTGGTGCTCTTTTCATTTAAATCTTTATAATTGTGTATCACTGGTTGCCCTCACTGGATTTTTGCCATTTTAGTGTTGTTTATCCACTAAATTATTCTCCATTTTATATAAATTAAAATGGGATTTTTATTGTGTTATGTTTTTGACTTTTTAACTGTTTTGGTGATACACATGCTCTATGCATTTTCTTAAATTAAGCCTGTCCAGGGGTTGAGCTTGGGTTTAAATTACTGAATCCTTTAACTGGACCTAGCAAGATTGTGACCTAATCACTTGTTGTGAACTACCATTCACCACAAATAATAAATCACTGTTTCACATGTACCAACCTGTAGAAGGGGAATCACTACAATTCAGGATTGTTAAGTGTGCTATCATAAAATATCTCCAGAATTATTGAACAACTCAGTCATTAGCCACTCTAAAATAGTGGTAAAGTCAAAATCACAACCACTCTTTCAATATATGTTCCAGATTTGTGTTATACATATATATATATATATATTCTAGATCGACGTGGATGGCACTGTGCCAATTCTATGCTTAAAAACATTTGCTAGAAAAGCAGACATTTGAGGTGAGCAAATCTAGTGTGTCTCTAGTGTTGCAGGGTTCTCCATACTGGAGCTGCTATCCACCTAAACTTGGTAACTACACAGAGTTGTACATTGTAATAAATATGTGTTTATGTATATATGTGTGTATGTGGGTGTGTGTGTGTGTGTATATATATACATATATATATAGAGAGAGAGTATTTTTATTTTGCTTCTGACAGGTGAAGATTTTCTTCATTCAATACTGCTGTTGTGTTTAGACTATGTTATGTCACTGTATGTTTTTTTCAAATGTAAATTCCATTTCTATGGGTTCCAATGAGTTAGATAAATTGAGCCATGGTGTTTGATTTGTAATGTTTCTGCATTTGGGTTTTTCATTCTCCATTATGTTCGCTAGTCGATTCATTATATCAAGAATTAAACTTGCATATGCAAGGGTATTGTTTGATGTGTCTCCATCCTTAAAAAATGTGGTTATGTATGGGGAGGTGGTAGAGAAGCACTTTAGTGACCATAACCCCCTCACAGTCTTCTTCAATTTCCCAGAGGTTTTATACAAACCAGGATGGGGAAGGCCAGCTTCAGTGAGGACAAAATATCAGGGTAGGAGACTTCATTGGAGACAGGTAAATATCCAGCAAGTAGTAGAAAGGGTGGTAGGCGACAACCTAAATCTGATTATAGGTATACTTCTGGCAGAAGCTCCCTGTCCAGGGGAAGTTATGGATGCTATGCTTAGAGTGAACGTAGCTTTTAAAGATTGCTTGATTGCAGCTGTTCAGGCCTCCCGTAAGTACAAGGGTGGAAAGTTTAGCAAGCCCTGTTATGAGGCTAAGAAATCTCTGCAAAGGCCTCAAATGAGCACCCTAGAGATAAGGCCCATGTGAGAGATGTGAGGGCTCAGTATAAAACTGTCCTGAGGGAAAGAAAGCTAAATTCAAGGATCTAGCCTGGGAGAAATTGGAACGTGCAGTAGATCATAAGAACCCTGGCATGTTTTGGAAGGTTGTAAATAGGGGATTCATTGAATCAGAAACATCTGAGGGCCTGGGCTGTAATATTGATCCTGAGGCTTGGGTGAGTCTTTTTTGTAAAATCTTTCTGGGGAGTTCCTTAGGAGATAATTTGGATAAACAATATGATGATCACCCCAATTTAGCTATCAGGTTTACACTTCAAGAGGTAAGGGAGGCGCTTCACGACAGCGCTAGTAACAAAGCTCCGGGCCCAGAAACAATCCCAATGGATCTCTATAAATCTTGTCGCCAGCTATGGGCGCCCATCCTGCTTAATGTCCTCAATGCAGCAGTTAGTGTGGGAATGCCTGTCCCTTGGAGATCGGCTTGCATAAGTTTTGGGCCGGATTATTTTAAGGCGCATTGAGGTTTGGATGGCTGAAAATGCAATTTTGAGCAAGGTGCAACACAGCTTTAAGGAAGGGCTTGGTACCCAGGAACAGTGTTTAAACCTGCTGATGGTGTTTGGGAAATACACACAAGCCAGGAAGGGCACTCTATATCTTGCATTCATGGATCTTGGTTGTGCCTTTGATAAGGTCAGTCGGAGTAAACTGTGGGAGAGTCTAATCCAGTTGGGTACAGATCCCCAAATTGTGGAGCTGCTTCGGTACATCCACTTAGGAACTAATGCAAACGTGAGGGTTGGAACAAATGGGGAATGCTCGGACGCTTTTGAGCTTAACAGGGAAGTGCGCCAGGGGTGTGTCCTGGCATCTACCCTTTTTCTTCTGTACACAAATGGGTTGTTTAATTTTTTAGTTGAACGATGCAAGGATGCTCCCAAAATTAATGGTAAGAGGCGGTTAGAGCCTACAAAATTTTTATGTCAGCTTTAGACCTAGAGATAAATTGCATTAAATCACACTTTATGGTGTATGGGAAACCACTGAGCAGGGTGGGGAGCTGAAGATAAATGAGCAAGTAATTAGTAAGGTTCAGGAATTGCCCTATTTAGGGGTCCATTTTGATGACAAGGGCACCTGGAAATCTTGTATTTCCAGGAGAGGGGTGTTTTTTAATACAACAGTTGGTGCCACATTTGAGTGTACCGCAATGGTGGGAAATAAACCTGCTAGGCTCTTGCTTGAAGTTTATAGGTGCAAATGTCTCCCAGTCTTGCTGTATGGGGCTCCACTCTGGGGTTACACAGAAAATAGGGCCCCTGCGATAGAGGAAAATCGCTTTTGCAGAAGGCTGTTAGGAGTTAGTTCAAAATACCTCTGGCTTCTGTCTGCATGCTGAATTAGATCTAGACTTTATAGAAGATACCATCAGTATTGCTCCTCTCATGTTATGGAACTCTATTTGGACTAATGAGTTTGCCTCTTTTAACAGAGAGATCCTGCTGGACTGCATGGCGTGATCATGCAAAGGATATTCCCTGGCTGATGTATATAAGAAAAGTAGCCTTTGCACTAGGGCAGCCGGATATGTTTGAGGCTCCAGAGGTTCTAACTAGCTCTGACAAACATTGGGCAAAGGAGAACTTCTTCAAAATCTTAGGGGTGAAGAGGGAGGAGGAGGAACTAAGGAAAACATCAGTAAGGGATTTTATAATGCTAAAGATGGGGGTGGGTCCTGAGGCTTATCTCTTAGAGATAAGAAATGTGAGGGGAAGGACTCTTATCCCGAGATTCCGTCTAGGGGTTATCAGAAGTAATCTGTGTTTTCCGTTAGGTCAGTTTGATGAAAAATCTATAAAACAGTGCCCTTGTGATGGAGTGTCTCTGCAGACTTTAATTCATTTTACTGTGAATTTTATGCTCCTTTTAGGCAACGTTACTTATTCCTTCTATTGAGGTCCAGGGATTTTGTGCAATATCATCCAGCCTTTCCGTGGCTGCGTATGGCTTGTGATTCGCTGGTGTGGCGGGGGTGGGATCCTTTCTTAAGGGAGCTATAGCCTGGCAGAAAAATCTAGAGTATTTTTAAATGATTTAACATTTTTAATTTTATTGAAATATTATTTTCTTAATGAAATTTGGAATGTAATCTTTATATTTGTGCTAAAATGTTTAGTAGGACATGAGGTGTTATACAAATTGGTTTAATTCATTTTTGTTTTAAATTTTGTCTATAAGTATGTATTAGACAGGATAGCTGCACGGTTGTAATTTTTTATAGTGCTATGTGTTGTCTATTTATTTGTATGGTTGATAATTTTCATACCGAATAAAGTGTTTTGAACGGAATTAGGATATGTCTTGTTAACTTTTTTTAATACATTTTCTTTTTTTCGATATATAGAATATGCATCCACTTGCTTGATTCCTCTCTTTTCATTTAACACAGCATAAATTGCTGCACTTTTCTCCAGGACATTGTTAACTCTTTTGCCTAATTTTGAGGGGCTTCTCTATATTATAATCAATAATTTTAAAGAATACTCAATATCTCAAAATGTCTCCTGTAGAAAATTGTCTTGGTTTTGACCTCTGGGTCAATTCATTTTTTTTTATTTCATTCACTGTGGTCCCTCCAGTCCTGCATTCTAAATTGAAAAGCAAAACTACATGTACCAAATGCAGTGACATCAATTGGATAATGCATGCTATTCTTATCTGACAAGGGTATATTTGAAGTCACTGCTAATGAGGTCTTACAGTGAGAAGCTCTGCTTTTTTGAAGCAATGGATCATGAGAGCATGTGCACGTTAATTATGTCAAGGCACACCTATGGTGTGAAATGAATGAAGACACTCAAAGACTTGAGGTCATGGGAGATGCAACTGTATTTAAATTACCTTCTCATTTACTTCTGTGGGCCAACGATGGTTTGAAGCGGCCTTGAGCTGGTATTAGCTTTAGAAATCCAATCGGCATGTCAGGTGCTAGAAATTTAAGAAGGGGCACAAACATTGAGATACTGACGTGAAAAAGAAGGCTAGGTCACTGTGGCGTGAACTCAGACATGGTGCACAAAGTCTGTCAGTGGCACTGGGACACAAAATAGGCAACAACAATGGCATCAGGTCACTTTCATTTAGATACTGGAGCAATTGCTCTAATACAGGACCACTTAAATTGAGACACTGGAGTTCACCAACACTGACAGAGGGACACTGACTAGGGGTCTCCTGAACACCAACACAAGGATCCTTAGACAGTGACAGGAAAACAATGACATATTGACACTGACACAGGACATTAAAAAAACTACATCGATAGAGGGACATTGACAACGGGGCACCAGACACACAGCGATGTTTTAAGGCATGGGCCAAGTAGGGAATTGCCCAGGCTCCCCACTTTCTACTGGGGCCCCTTGGAAATTAAACTTTCCCTCTAGTTCACTTCCATGTATTTCTCTGTCTTATCCTTTAACAGATAATTCAATATTTTTAGGCATCATAGGGCTTGAATATTTAATACATTTCAAAGTTGTTCCAAACAGGGGCACCCAAAATATATCCTGCTGAGGACCCCCAAAATCCGTAAGATGACACTGCAGACACAGGAAACAAATTAACACCATTACAAGGACACTGGCCGTGATTTTGACATTGGAAAACAGACACAGTAGTAATGATAAAGGGACACTGACACTCAAGCAGAACACTAATATAAGGCCCATGGGGCATATAATAGGATCAATGACATGGAAAGACTGAAATGGGGCTCTAACAATCATACACTACCAATTAGTCACTGGCATAGATAAAGTGACACAGGTATTTGGCACAGAGATGAGACATTTGGATACAGAAATAAGCAATGGGATAAAGACAATGAGAGACTGACCAGAGGACAGAGATATGGAAACACTGACAAAGGGGCACTGATATGGTGACATTTACATGGAGGAGACTGACACACTGCTACTGTAACAGAGACACGGACCCTGCAATAGTGACACTGATTAGGAAGCACTGACATAAAGACAATAACTTGGAGGCAAGACCACAGGGAATTGCTGTGGGGTCACTGTCACCATGACAATGAAACAGGGATATTGACACAAGAATGTTGAAACTGTCATACAGAAATCGTGAAATTGTAATTGTATTTATTTAGTGCTTACTACCTCTGACGAGGTGACAAAGCACTTTTCGGCAAGTAGCAAGCTACTCCAGAACCCAACAGGAAATAGTGGTAGATTAGTATAGGGGAATATGAGTACAGTATTAGTATAAGTATGAGTAAATTTGAGCAGAAGATATGTTGGTTTGTTAGTTGGATTGACCAGAGTAATGGAAGGGTAGAGGAGGGTAGAATCCAGAAGTGTTAATTGGGAGTTTATAGTAATAGGATGATGCTTAGGCTGTGTAAAGGAAAGATGAAACTGGAAAAAGTCTGTGGAAAGGGGTTAGGAAGATCATAGTAGCAGAAGGGCTTCTGGATTAGTCAAAGGGGAGATAAATGAGGGAGAATACAGTAGGGTTGTTTGGGAGATCAAAGTAATAAACTTAGGTTTGGGTGGGCTAGATGCAGTAGAGGAGGGAAGAGCTTAGGCAGGGTTATTTTGGTGATCAAAGTAGTAGAATGGGTTTGAGGTGAGTCAGAGTGGGGAAGGAGGATAGGTTGATAAGAGTCATAGGGTAGAGAGAGTAAAATGTATATTATTTTGTATTTATTAATTAATGTTTTTAATTTAATTATTTATTTTTGAATTTTAAATATAGATTTAATTTTCTTTATTTCTACTTATTTTTCTCTAGTACAGCAGGACTAGAGTAATAAATAAATAGATACGTAAATACATAGTAAAGGAATATATGTGCAAGGAATAAAATAATGGGTAAAATAAAATGAGAAGTGAAGTTGTATTGTATAAACAGACATTCAAGATTTGTAATATTTAATGTTAATTAATAAGTTGCTTTTATAACATTCATTCATCTTTCCTCAATTTTTCAATGGCGAAATGGTTGCTGTTAAATAGTTAAGATAACATTTGCTCATTTTGATCTAAAAAAGGGGATTTCTAAGTATCTAATATAACAACTTATCTAGGAGCTATGCAATGACCTAGGAACATGTTAAGCAAAGAATTAAAAACACAAATATATGTATATACACACACATGTGTGTGTGTATGTATATATATATATACACACACACACACACACACATATATATATAAATATATATATACACACACACACATGCATATATATATTTATATATATATATATCTGTATATATATATATATATATATACATATGAACACACAAGCATACACACATTTATAGATATTTAATTGTGAGTAAATATACATTTGATAAACAAGCTTAAAGAGTATGTGTATAATTTATTATTATTATGAAATAGTAAATTTACATATTTCTTAAAGAATTATACATATCTAGAATATACACATACACAGATTATAAATATTTATCAAAACAGGCATATGCAGTCTATTGCTGTTTGCAAATGGTGGTTATGAAGGAAAGAGACAATTCTTGAATAGTCTTCTGAAGACAAGATAGTTATTTGTGGATCTTAAATTTGGGGTAATGAATTCCAAAGTTTAGCTGCTTGAACAGAGAAGGATGTACCACCTATTGTATATTTCTTGTATAGAGGTGTTTTAAGGTGGGTGCCAATCCTGGGTGGAGGTTTCTTTGTTGAATGTATTTGGTTATTTTGTTTCTGATGAAAAGCAGTCCTGTTCCATGTATAGCTTTGTGAATGATACAGAGCAGCTTGAAGGTGGATCTTCTGGCAACAGGTAACCAGTGTAGTGCTCTCAATGAAGGGGAGATGTAGGCTTGCGGCTTTACATGTAATAATAGTCTGGAAGCTGAGTTCTGAATATATGGTAGTTTTTTCATAATAGAGATGATCCATGGTAAAGGACATTGAGCACACATTTGACCTTCCTCCAGAGATGGTTGATTTCATCTTAACAGCCAGACCTCTCTTGATGAAATCTGCATTCACATGTTGTCAGGACAAATTTGTGGTCTGGAGCAGCTCACATCATATAGTGATCCCCTCTAGGCAAAGTTATCTGATGTTTTGTTATTTGTTCTCTCCCTTGCCCTGTGAGGCTTTGCTTTGAGGATGGTTAATGTTTACCTTTCTACCTTCTGCTGGACTAGCCCTCATTATTTAAATTACCAGTTATGATGTGTTTGTTGAAAGCACTAAAGCATTTGTTTCTTCCTTCTTCCTTTGTTAGGCCACAGTGGGATCTTAACCTGGTTATCATACAATTTATGTGCACTCCCTTTGAGCCACTATTCAGCTGTCCTTTGCAGCTTCTCACCCTCAAGACTGTTCTTCATTGCCAGGGCATCAGCACGGAGTGTGAGTGAACTTTAACTTCAAGCTATTTGTGTCAACCGGCTGTGTACCACCTTCTTCCCGAAAAACTGGTTCTGCAAATGTAGGCATCCTTTATTCCAAAAGTTGTGATGCCATTCCACATCAGTCAAACCATCTCCTTGCCGTAATCCTATGCTTCACCTCACCCCTGTAAGGAGAAGAGAGTCCATCATCCAGCCCACAATACAGCTCTGAGGTTTTACATCGATTCTACAAGAGAACACAATTGATCAGGTGCTATTTATATAGTGCAGCTGGTATCCAGGCCCTTGCTGCAGCTGTTTATTAGAAAAGGCCAGGTTTTCAGCCCCTTTCTAAAGTGGGTCAGTGAGGGTGTGGTTTGAAGGGGAAGGGTGTTCAAGGTTTTGGCGGTGAGGTGGGAGAAGGAGCTTCCTCCGGAATGGCAGAAGTGTATCAGTGGTATCTTTGTGAGGGCCATGTGTGCCGAGGTGAGGTTCCTGGTCGGTTGATGGAGGTGATGGTGGTGATTAAGGTAGGCGGGTCCTTGGTTATGGAACACATTGTAGGCATGGGACAGGAGCGTGAAGTGGCATCTTCAATGGATTGGGAGCCATTTGAGGTCCTTCAGGTGCAGGGTGATGTGGGTTCTCTTTGGCAGGTTGAGGATCAGTCTGGCAGCTACGTTCTGGATCGTCTGGAGTCTTTGCATGAATTAGGTGGAGGTGACTGCGCAGAGTGCATTGCCGTAGTCCAGTCAGCTGGTGATGAGGTCCTGCGCCTCTTTATGCTGATGAAAAGCCACTTAAATCTTGCAGGGCATGTTGAAGCAGGCTGAGAAAACAGCGTTGACCTCGTGTTTTATGGAGAGTTTGCAGTCGGGAATGATGCCAACGTTGCAGGCATGATCTTTTGGTGTTAGGGTGGGTCCAAGCTCTGCTGGCCATTAGGAGTTGTTCCAGAAGGCTGAGTGTCTGCTGAAGATCAGAACCTTTGTTTTGTCTGTGTTGAGCCTCAGGCAGCTGTCCTTGGTCCTGGCGGATATGTTCTTCATACATATGTGGAAATTGGTCTTCGTCTTGGTAGGGTCTGTTGAGAGCGAGAGGATGAGTTGCTAGTTGTAGAGTAGAAGATGATCTCACAACATCTGCAAATGGTGTAATGTAGACATTGAAGAGTGATGGGCTTAGGGAGAAGCCTTGAGGGATGCCGCAGATGGTGTACTTGACATTTCAGGTGAAGGGAGGGCAAACTCTTTTTGTGCGTCCCATGAGGAGGGATGCCATCAATCTGAATGCATTGTTTGTGATCCCAATCTTGCATAGTCGGTTGATCAGTGAGTGCTGGAAGATGGTGTTGAAGGCAGCAGAGAGGTCGAGTAGGATTAGGGCCGCTGCTTCTCCTTTCTTTCTTTCAAGGTTGAAGAATCTGAGGGGGCAGGGGTCGGAGGGTGTTCTAGGGTGGATGGTCCTCATAAGTGTGATAGTGTTCTGTGTGCTAAGTTGTCCTTGTGCAGTGAGGGGGTGGTCAGCAGTGGAGATTAATGGTATGCTCAGTAGGTCGGAGCTTTGGGGATCCAAGTTACTGTAGTTGGTTTCTATCTTGTTGTGGGAGTAATTGGTGAGGGCATCGCAGAGTTCTTGTGAGGGGGGAATCTAAACTAAACATTCGATACAGGAGAGAAGTGCTGAGGGCACGCTTGATAGGCTACTTCTCCAAATCACTGATGAGAACAAGAGGCTCGATTGAGGACGACTGGGCACTGTATGTTGGACTGCCCAGGATTCTGAAAGGGCCACTCTGGTTTTTGTTTCCTCCACCCACTGTTGTAAAGAGCCAACTATTTCAGGAAGTACTGGAATTATATGTCCTTTAGACTGTTATAATACTGATTCCACTGTGGCTGGGTCTGAAACCAGAATGAGTGGTGTTGAGGACTTGGTCGTCACTGAGTTATTCTGTGAGGCATCTGTGGATGATTTTCTCTAAGACTTTGGCTGGAAATTATAGCAGGGAGATTAGTTAGTAGCTGGCAAGCACTGAAGGGACCTCGTAGGATTTCTACAAAAATGGGAGGACAGTTGCATGTTTCCAAGCATCGGAGAAGATCACGGAAGAGGTGGAGGCATTTAGAATGGGTGTAAGCATAGCACTGATGGGTTGCAGTCCTCCGGAGTAGGTGTGGTGGGACAGTGATGGTAGTGGTTTCTTCTGTGGTGATGACAGGCCATGTGGGTAGCATTGGTTCTTAAGATAAGATCTGAGGCATATTGAGAGATCTGTGAGGAACAGTTGCGGGCTGAAGGTGCTGTATAAGACAGTGATTTTGTTGCTGAAGAATTGAGATTTTATTCTGAAGCCCTGAAAGAAGGTTATACAGTTGGAGGAGACAGCCGGTGAAGTGGAATCTTTCACAATTGCAAACTTTTCCTTGCTTCTGTTGGTGCTAGCATCGATGCGATCTGCCAGACAGGCGTGTTTGCTGCCCCAGGTCATTGGGTCTCAGGGCGGATTTCACTGTGCTCCTGTCTGTACTATGCTTGATCATTCTTTATTTGCATTCGGGTTGTTTGCAGTGGCATTTCATCAGTATTCTCTGTGTATCAAATGGCTTGGGTGTCCAGCTCTTGTTTTATTGCTATTTTTGAGGAGCGCCAGGAAGTCAGTGCAGGAGGAGATCAAATTGTTAAAACTTTTTGATGTCTTTGGCGAGGATGTTGTTGACAAGGACATGGTCTGACCAAGAGACTGGTGTGGACTTTTCAACTCAGGTGTTGTCAAAAGTGGTGAAAACAGGGTCCAAGAGGTGTCCATTTACATGGGTAGGTCCCCTTTATTGTTGGCTGAGGCACAGGCTTCCAAGGTCTTCAATGAGTTTTGAGTTTGGGCGACATGGTGTTCCAGGTGGTAGTTCACGTCTCTGAGGAGGATGCAAGGGAGAGTGGTGTAAGGAAGTCTGTGATGTTGTCGGTGAATTTGGTGCAGAGTCTCATGGCCTGTGGATAAGAGTGTCGTTTAGGGTAAAGTTAAGTGTGACATGGCGCTTTAATGACATGTTTTGTGTTGGAAGATGACGTGTCTGTGAAGGTGGTGCACCTGACATTTGACATCCATCTAACTGACAAATTAAATAGCTCCTTTTTGCAATGAGGGCAGCAGCTTCTCCATTAAGGTCTATCTGGGTGGGGCTATTGGGCAATGAAAAAACACAGTAAGAGGATTTTCCCGAAAGGATGCGAGAATAACTCTGTTTCAAAATCTGCAGAAGCCACTGATCAAAAGCAATTTAACTTCTGGAAGAATAATGTAAATCAACCCCTGATTGGAGAGCTGTGGACTGGACCCACAAACAATTCATAGAGATTTTGATGATGTGAGAATGGATGATACTGAAAATGATGAAGCAACCTGATGACCAAATACCCAATCACGCAAAAATGGATGTTAATGTTGCATTTGAAGCCTCCATTGGCCCTCAAACTAGCGACCACAACCTCTGAAGTAGCTGTATTTTCTGTGGAACCTATTGGTGGGTGATGAGAATGTCGGCGCATGTAAAACTGCACAACTCTGCAATTCGAAAAATAAAGTTGTGCTTTGGTTATTTAATCATTTACGTTTCAAAGTCGTTAGTGCTGATCAAGTATTACTTCTCAAAAAAACTGTCTGGATCGGGCCCCTCCATTGAGTTTTTACATGGTGATTGTGCTGTGATCAACTTTAAGAAGATTTATGTTAGGATTCTGTTGCGTCAACAAATGAATGAGGCAGGGGAGGTCTTTGCGCAATCAACATACTGCCACTGGGTTTTTTTCTATCGCTCCGCTGTATTGTGTAGCAAATCCAACCAAGGATTTTCTTGTCTAGCCACATGGTTTTCATCTACTTCTGTATAACAGATCCAGGTCTTTTGTATAACCTGGATCAGCTAGACTGATCCCCTGTGCCCTGTTGTCCAACACTGTTTTAGCAATGAAGTGTAACAATACTATCTACGTTTTTCTGAATGGCACACTGGGGAACGTTATTGATTTTTAGTTGGAAAATTGTATGTGTTAACTAAAAAATTAGCTCTAATGATTGGTTAGAACTCATTAATAAATTTGACGTTTTAGCATTTCAGGAGCCTTGTGAAGTCTCACCTTTGCAACACGTATGCTTGTTACTCCAAATTCGCCACACCATCTAATTCTGGCAGAACTAAAGGGGAGATGAGGGGTAGCGATATGGTTTATGACTTGACAGAGTCAAGACTAACTGGATGAATCAAGGGATTAAAGACGAGTTTATCCAGTAGATGAAGAGACCAGAATAATGACACACTCGGTGCGCAAGTAAAAAAATAAAATAAAAAAAAGGAAATAAGCAATAAATTGGGTCTGAAGGTGCAGGCCTGTTTTATGAGACTTTGTCGCAGCCAGTGCAGAACCCAGAAAAGACACTGCTAGTGGCGTCCTCGACATCAACTGAGTTGGTCGTAGGTGATGGAGAAGCCAGCTGTGAAGTAGCAAAAACTGCAACTGAAGCTAGGAATGAGCAGATAACTTCAAAGCAGAGTTGGTGAACAATACATAGCCACCTTAGAGGGCCCAGAGTGTGGAGGGTTCAACATGGCAATCATGGCCTTTTGAAAGGCTTGAATTTGCCCAACAGAATCTTTCTTCGGAGAAACATTTCCCCTGAAAAGCCTCTTCTAGATTTGCAAAACACTCCAATGGGAAAGAAAATGAGGTTTTGGTTGATTTCTTGTAATTTTATGCAAAGACTTGGAAAAAGAAGAGTAGACACCAGCAGCATTCTTTATGCTATCCTGGGTCACATTCCGAGTCTGCTCAACTCTGCTCAACTCATTCTCCAAAGTCGTTCAGCACCATTTGGTACCAGCAACTCTCAGTTGCTGAAATATATTTTCAGATCCAGTCCAAAAACTACCCATCCATTAAAAGGTATGGATTACAAAAATACCATATATTCCATTGGCTGCCTGAGTTTTTCTTAACCCTTTCGTAAGTATCCAAGGATTTACAATGCACGTGGACCCGTTACATGTTGATGGTAAAAGAAAAATGGAAATACTGGCATGCGTGCTATACCACTTCTGGAAACAACTAAAAAGAAGAGTTCATATATAATCCAAATACGAAGCAAGTAATCTTGGATCAAGAAGGTAACACAAACGCACGACCGGTTGAGACTTTCTTTAACTGGACTAAACAAAAACATGTTGTAAAGGGAAGACAAAAGTAAAGGAACTCAGGAACGGGTGACAGTATTTTATTAATTCAACCAGCACAAACTCTGCTGGTAGCTGTTATGTGCCTACACAGCCATGCATCATGTATATACCCACCCCACAATCAAATTTGTACACACACACACACACACACACAGCACTCTTTCTCTAGGCATATACAGCTTACACCAATACCACAAAATAATCTGTGTACACAAGGTTTTAGTCTCCAGAAATGCATGCACACTTCCACCCCACAGGCATGTGTACAACACACAGGGGGTCATTCCGACCCTGGCGGTCATGGACCGCCAGGGCCGGGGACGGAGGAAGCACCGCCAACAGGCTGGTGGTGCTTCAGGGGCAATTCTGACCGCGGCGGTAAAGCCACGGTCAGAAAAGGGAAACCGGCGGTTTTCCGCCGGTTTTCCCCTGCCCCAGGGAATCCTTCACGGCGGCGCTGCAAGCAGCGCCGCCATGGGGATTCCGACCCCCTTCCCGCCAGCCTGTTCCTGGCGGTTTACACCGCCAGGAAGAGGCTGGCGGGAACGGGTGTCGTGGGCCCCCTAACAGGGCACCATTAAGATTTTCAGTGTCTGCAAAGCAGACACTGAAAATCGCGACGGGTGCCACTGCACCCGTCGCACACCAGCAACTCCGCCGGCTCCATTCGGAGCCGGCTTCATCGTTGCTGGGGTTTTCCCGCTGGGCGGGCGGGCGGCCTTTTGGCGGTCGCCCGCCTGCCCAGCGAGAAAGTCAAAATGACCGCCGCGGTCAAGGGAAGAAGAGCAGCACCCAGCGTATGCCCGATGGAGAAACACACTGATTCACTATAACATGTCAATACCATACCAATATAATGTACCTGGAAAGCCTTTGGGGATTGCTGCATTACTCATCTAGGGTGATGCTCCTAGCAAGACAAACCCCCAGATGTATACATCTCAAAAGAGCTCATGTAGTGCTTGTGCATACCAGAACCAAAACATAATTGCTTTTTTACAGTGTTACTCTGATGGTTGTGGGCTGACACCAAGGATGTCCAGCTGTCACTTACTACGTATTGTGGGCATAAACAATCGCACCCCACAAAATGCTGATGAAGGCTGACTACAGAGGAATTAGCATAATTTGATACAATTTCCATAGCTGTCATTAGCAACTTCTGACTGATGGACAGTTAAATTCCTGGGATTTCCGGATTAGCAGTTTGTCATCTCAAAAAAACGTCAGTCAGGATTGACATATTTCCACGAAACACCCTATGTGCAAACAAGGGTCACAGGGAAGACCCACCTGCACCTCTAGGTTTACAGTAAATAGACATGACAGCAATAGGTGCCAAAGACAAATCTTGTACACATCTGTTCTGGCTCACTGGTAAGGGTAGAGATGTGGGCTGTCACAAAAAGTCTCTGAATTTAGTCTACTGTAGGCACCTTTGGCCCCTTTATAAAAACATCATAGGGGACACTGATGTGGGACACTTAGTTAATTATGAGTGTATGCAAGGTGGCATTTTACAGAAGGGAACGCAAGTACTGCCCTGGCAACGGGCCCCTCTGAGGTCGGAGGTATGCAAGAAACTCAAGAGAGTACAGAGGTATTTGGGCACAGTTTGTAACTGGTCTGACGTGCATGGCCTGAATGAAAAGCAAAATCACCATGCACCAAGCTGCGCATGGCAGACAGGAACAGCGAGAACTGAGTACACCTCCTGGGGCCGTATTATGGAAATGTCCTGGGGGTGCAACGGATGTTTGCTAATACCGATAGCACTAGCGCACATAAAGCACCAGCGCTATCATCAGTGGGCATGCCCCAAATTGAATGGGGGCATGGCCCCATGCAAATGAGGGAATCCCTTTGCCTCTGTACCCGCACAATCTCATACATGCAAGCATAGCAGCAAAGAAGCCATACAGAGGCGCACTGGCGCACTGCTATTGCGCACCCTGACGACAGCCTCTGGAGGCGGAAACCAGTCCCATGGACCCCCCCGACATCCCCCTGCAGGCGGGTGCAGTCACATACTCTAATAACCCCTAAAAGTTCAGGTGGGTTCCTGCCTGCACTGTGAAACACTGAGCGGCTTCAAAGCAGAGGCTCTGTTTTTCACATGAATGCACTGTCCCCTGCTCAGCAAGAGTTTGCAGCCCTGGGGATAGTGTATTCATCCTAATACAATGCCTTTTCCTTGTCTGCACCGGGCGCACCTTTTACAAGGTGCACCTGGCGCAAACAAGGACAATGCAATGTATCTGTGATAAGGACCCATTTAGTTCTGAGTCCAAGGCTTGCAAAATATATTGCGCTGAAACCCTGCTTCCACATGAACAGCAACTCCCAGCGTTGAAGTAAGCATAGGGACACCAGGTACAGCTCCTAGTAATCAACAGAGGTTTTGCACTCCTTGTTCCAAAGTTATTTTATGCTATTTAAATAATGTGTATCCAAGCTACTTGACAAGTTACCACTCTGGCTGCTCATCCAGTATAAATGCAGGGATTAAAGGATAACACTTCCTCTGGAATGCTACCAACCAATTTCCAAACAGATTATCTAAAAGTTTTGTTTTTAAAGTTGTTAAAATTCGAGTGCAAGTAACTTTGCATATTTGCTTACAACACCTTTAATAGAGTATTCCACATTTACATCATTCAATGTATTTTTTCATCTGAACTACTGTTCAATATACTTTTCCTTTGTGATAACAATAATTCCTGGGCTATAAATCACTCTCAATACATTTGCAAGGATTCAACTCCTTCAGGGATAGCCCTTTCCAATAATTCATGTTCAAAGGACACAGCCAGCTCAACTTCAGACATACAGGCCAATGATGTCCATAATTGTAAATCAAGATGTAATTACATATTCTTCATGCAGTACAGCTGTCTCTGCAAAATGCACTGGAGATGACTTAGAGCTAAAGAATTATACTAATCAAAAAGACAATGTATATTGAAGAACAAGCGATGTAGAAAAATGCAACTGAATTAACTTACAGGTAAATAAGGAACTTTCCTTACATTATTCCAAGGGGAACTGGTCAGCGTGCCCCTGATAAAAATAAAAAAATGTGCTTCTACCCTCACACTAAAGCATTTGTGACACATTAAGACCATGCGCACTAATGTAGGGCAGGCAGAAATCAAACAAGGGTCACAATTTGAGCTCCCTCACACTGGGGCCTTTCGGAATGTGAAAGGCAAGTTAGACATGGTAATGACTGCTTATTTAGAGACATGGTACAGTATGTAATATAATTACTGGAGGGACTGTCTTGTATTAATAAAGCAGAAACCTTTTTATTTGATAAATGTATTAGCTGTGGCTTAGCAGAATATATTGTTTTACAGAAAGTCCCAAAAAATAATAAGAGGTATGTAATTAGGGAGCATGCAATTAATATGATGGATTGAAACTGATTTGGACTGATATATATATATATATATATATATATTTATATATATATATATATATATATATATATACGTATATATGCATATATAAATAATAAATATATATATATATATATTCGATATGGATCATTGCTGTGTAACAAGTTAATAAGTCATCATTGCCAAGTTGAAAGGAATGACAATTCTAATCTGTTTTAGTGATGATTGCTAAACAGAAAGTGATCTTTTGAGGGTTTGATAGTGGTAAATTTCCACCTGGAGAGCAACAACAACACCAACTCCACTACCCTGATCGACAACTTCACCAACCACGACCTCAGACAACTCGTCAACACACCAACCCACATCGCCGGCCACACGCTTGATCCCATCTTCTCCTCAAGCGCCCACGTCACCTTCAACCATACCACCGTACTCCACTGGACCGATTACCACTGCATCCACTTCACCTACAAGAAACATACCGAGCACCATCGCACCCAACAACCACCCCGCCGACGCTGGTGCAAAGTTAAGGAAGACCAGCTTACTAACGCCCTCGCCCAGAACCCACCCCCCGACTCCACCGACCCAGACACCGCTGCCAACAACCTCACCCTGTGGAGCAACGACTGTGCCAACACCCTCGCGCCACTCAAAAAACCCACCGACAACCAAGCCAGAAGAAAAGCCACCTGGTTCACAGATGAGCTCCTAAATTCCAAACGCGACTGTCGGAAGCTAAAAAAGGAATGGCTCCTCAAACGCACACCTGACAGCCTCACAGCCCACAAGGAGGCCACCCGCAAGCACCACCAACTCATCAGACAAACCAAACGATCCCACTTCAAAGACCGCCTAGACAACAACGCACACGACAGAAAAGAGCTCTTCAGCATCGTGAAACAACTCTCTAACCCCAGCGCGAACATCAACGACATCCCACCATCCCAAGAACTCTGCAACGCACTGTCCACCTTCTTCCACTGGAAGATCACCGACATCCACAACAGTTTTGATGCCACTCCCACGCCAGACCCCACCCCGAACACTCCACCTGTGCAAATCACCTGACCTCCTGGACCAACGTGAACGACACAGAGACACGCAAGATCATGAACTCCATCCACTCAGAATCTCCGTCAGACCCCTGCCCCCACCACGTATACAACAAAGCCGACTCCACCATCGCCCCCCAACTACGAAAGGTCATCAACATCTCCTTCGAAACAGCGACATTCCCTGAAAAATGGAAACAAGCCGAAATCTGCGCCCTCCTCAAGAAGCCCAAAGCAGACCCCAACGACCTCAAGAACTTCCAACCCATCTCCCTGCTCCCTTTCCCAGCAAAGGTGATTGAAAAAATCATCAACACACAACTAACCACCTCGAAGACAACGGAATCCTAGACCCCTCCCAGTCCGGCTTCAGACGAAACCACAGCACTGAAACTGCCCTTCTCGCCGCCACAGACGACATTAGACGCCAAATGGACAACGGCGAAACATCAGCCCTCTTCCTCCTGGAACTATCTGCCGCCTTCGACACAGTCTGCCACCGCACCCTGAAATCATGCCTCCACGAAACCGGAATTCAAGGAAAAGCCCTCGACTGGATCGTCTCATTCCTCTCCAGCAGAACCCAGAGAGTCCGCCTCCCCCCTTCCGCTCCGAAGCCACCGACATCATCTGGGGGGTCCCCCAAGTCTCATCCCTCAACCCGACGCTGTTCTACATCTACATGGCTCCCCTCGCCCAAATGGCCCGACAACACAACCTCAACATTCTCACCTACGACGACGACACCCAGCTCATCCTCTCACTCACCAAAGACCCACACACCGCCAAAACCAACCTCAATGAGGGAATGAAATCCATTGCCGAATGGATGAGAAACAGCCGTCTGAAACTGAACTCGGACACGACGGAGGCCCTCATCCTCAGACCCACCCCCTCCGCCTGGGACGACTCCTGGTGGCCCACCGCACTAGGAACCCCACCGACACCGTCCGACCACGCTCGCAACCTGGGCTTCATCCTCGACTCCTCCCTCACCTTGTCTAAACAGGTCAATGCAGTTTCCTCCTCCTGCTACAACACACTCCGCATTCTCCGCAGAATCTACAAGTGGATCCTGACAGAAACAAGAAGAACAGTGACACAGGCCCTCGTCAGCAGCAGGCTGGACTAAGGCAACACCCTCTACACAGGCATCCCAGCAAAAGACCTACTAGGCCTCCAACGCATCCAAAACGCCTCCGCCCGGCTGATCCTCAACGTACCCCACCACAGCCACATCTCCCACCACCTGAGAAACCTTCACTGGCTCCCCGTGGACAAAAGGATCTCTTTCAAGCTTCTTACCCACGCTCACAAAGCGCTCCACGACACCGGACCAGCCTACCTAAACAACAGACTCAGCTTCTACACCCCCACCTGTCAGCTCCGCTCCACTAACCTCGCCGTTGTCCCCCGCATCCGAAGAAAGACCTCCGGCGGCAGATCCTTCTCATACCTCGCTGCCAAAACCTGGAACACCCTCTCCACCAACCTGCGACAGACTCAAGACCTATTCACCTTCAGAAGACTCCTCAAGACCTGGCTCTTTGACCAGTAACGCCAGCTCCCCCCCCCCCCAGCTCCTTGAAACCTTCACGGGTACGTAGCATGCTTTATAAATCCAAAGATTGATTGATTGATTGTAGCGAATGCTGAGTGAAACATGATTGAGTTTTAAGTATTGATGTCTACAATTTTATAGTTTGAAGAGATTAATTTATAGTCACTAAACTCATGTATGTAATAATAAAGCTGATGTAATTAATAAGATGCCTGTGTGAGCCACAACACCTTAGACCGTACATACCCTTTTAGGCCGCCTAGGTTTCTGCTTTATTAGTTCAAGTTTTCCTGTCCTGGGAATCATTATTCATAGCAGGGGGTCCCTACATCATATACAGGGATTACCTTGTATGCCTCAATGTACAAGTGTTACTTTTACGAATACAAAGCCTTAAGAGGTAAAGATGAATAAACTAAGTCAGATACCTGAGGGCCACTCTACTGAGTGTGCGACAAGCATGAAAAGTGACTTCGATATCAACAGGTAGTTCATATCAAACCAGATCATACCTCTAGGCCATGGACCAGCAGCGGTTCCTTCAAGGACCTGAGTCTAGGTCATGGAAGAGTCCACATTCTGCAGAACGAAGACTCGGATACCTAGAGTTGCAGCTCATCCTTTTGCACTGCCGTCCTAGGTCACAGGCCAGGGTCCTCTGCCACAAAGGATGACTGGCCTCTGTTGCCTTTCCCAACCGATTGAAACAGTTAGTAAATGTGCATAAATTCTATCTAAGCTCAAAAAGATAAAATTAACCCGCCACCCCTTCCATAAATACGCCGATGTCTGCAACAGACGAATCAAGCCACTAGAAACAAAGACTACTTGAGAATACTGAGATTTAACTGCCAAATTAATTGATCCGCCGGAACCACCCTTACTATCGAAAATGCATCCTTGCAGGCAACATCTTTACCATATACCATGTGCCCACTTGTATTTAACATATTCCTTTAGAAATTAGTTTCCCTCAAGAATGTCAAAAAGCATTATGAATGCTGAAACTCTGCAAAACCATTTAAAAGGCCATGGAGGAGTCAAATTTCATAAATGTTGTTGCAATGCTGGAGTTAACCATAATCATTGCACAGTGGCTGGCGTATTCCCTTTTATGCAAAATAATTATTTCTGACTCATCTTAACAACTGTTCAGATTTTCATTTTAATTCTGAAGGGAAATACATTTTCTATGTACAAAAATTCAAGTAAGTAATATAACCCTGAGAATATAGGACACCCTTCTCCACTTGATAAACGGTGTGCCATAACCCTTTACTAAAGTGGTAACAACATAATTAGAAATTAGATGCAAACAGACTGAAAACATAACTCTTCAAAATTAGAACAGGGGTAGACGAGTCTCTCCATTTAATCAAACAACTCCAGCAGGATCAATACATGATAAAGAGAGAAACCCCACAGCTCTAAGTTTGAATATCAATATAGAAAGGCCAAACTTGAACATGGAAAGAACCACTGCTAAATGCCCTGCAAGACTACAAGCAGTGCATTTTTGCGCCAACCTGGTCCAGGTATCCTCAAAAACCACTACCAGTCACATAGCACTGTAGTGCGGGACAGAAGAATCTACAGAATAGATACAACCAACGATGCTGAACTGCAATTGAAGGTAGACTTGGTCTAAAGGGAGAGAGAGGAGAGACAGACAGAGAGAGGAGAAGAGAGAAAGGACAGAGAGCGGGGAGAGGGAGGACAGTGAGAGAGAGGAGAGAGACAGATTGAGAGAGAAACAACCTGTGACGTAGACTCACAGCTTAGTATAACTCCTGCCTAATATCACTGAATGCATCTCTAACGATGCAGACCTTGGAACAGCAATGCTCGGGGACGAGACATGGGAAAAGGGCATCTTGATGCAAAATAGTTTTACATTCCCACAAACTCCCTGACAAGCTGGAACACAGCAAGGTCTAGAACAGATGCGCAAGTAGCAATTCGGACTCTGATCTAAGGTTTTTTGAACCGCTAATGATGAATAACCCCCACTCAATACAGCAGAGTCAACAGCAGAAATATGCACTTATTAATAAATGTAAAACATTTTTTTAATACCATAGACTATAAACTATGGGTTGGACATTGAGGCATGAACGATGATGTCAGGCGCCAATACAATATGTGTAGCAGTATCTGAAAAAGTGGATGCACTGGGGGACTCATCAATGCAGCATCATGCCATGGAAACCGGTAGAATTCCAAGGGGATCCCAAATCTCACCACAGAGACATAATTGAAAATACTAGGCATTCTTAAGCCTTCAGAAAGTAAAAATAATAATTTAAAGAAACAACATAAGGTTCTCCGTGTCTAGGAATGCCTACAAGATCAGCAGCATTATATTGGTTATTATGACCTAGAACCTGTGAAATGGTGTGAGTTTATGAGAGTCATGCCCTATGCAGCTAGAAAGAGCTACACCACGAACAATAGAAGGAAACCTTGAAACAGGCAGGTGTACACAGACCATTTGGAGGGAGGTGTTGCCTGTGCAGCTTGACAGGACAAGAGACAGTCATGCCTCTTGCTCTGGGCAGCTGGAGGGTGGTGTGCCCAAAGCAGGAGTGTGAAGCTGAAGGAGACCACATTCTCCAACACTGCAAACAGCTGTGCCCACCACTGCTGCCAGAGCAGCATGGAGTATGGCATGTCCTCGCAGCTGCAAAAGAACGAAAGGACGCATATGTGGCACAAGTATAAAATATAACAGTAAAAGAGTAGTTGCTGCCTATGTCCAGAGGAGAGGGAGACACTGAGAGTCTATGGTACAGTCGTGAGAGAAAAGCCTTTCCTGGATTACTGGCAAAAGCCCTTTCTGTGAAAGTCATACATTGAGGAATTTTGGCATGTTGACTGTTGGTGGAACACTTAGCTTGTATGATAAGTCAAGAAATTGTAGCAAAAGTGGATATGCTGCAGTAAGGCCACTGATGTCAAAACAATTCTGACTCCTTGGTAACTGCTGTGTAGTTCAATTTGACCTCCAGCAGAGCGAGCATTGTGGCTACAGCAGTCTTAGCACTAGTATCAGCAAGTGCTGTAGCGCCACGAGTCACAATGTCATGATGGCTGGCGCTAACTGAATTCCTTGGTAGCTGCTGCAGATTGAATCTAGGATTTATGTGGGCAGCGCAAGAGTTAGACAATCCTCTTGGGTTGGAGGGGCAGGGCTGCATATAGGAGAATAACACTGAGTGAGCCATTTCAATTGTAGGAGAGAGCGAGCCAAGAATAGATGGGTCGTGTCACAGAGCGAGTACAGACTCCATGGAGTTACAGCACACTGAGGATGCTGCTGCAACATGATTCCACCAAAAGAGAGCCGTTTTAATACCATGAGGTTTGCAAAGTGCTCCAATGCAATGAGAGCTGCCGCACAGCCAGTCACCTTACTGTAGAAGCTATCACAAGGCAAACCCAGGCCCCATGGGAGGTGCCACAATGTTAGCAATGCTTCCTAGATGTTTTACAGAGGGACCGACATTTTTTAAACAACAATACAGACACTTTTAAGCAGGGCTGTCACTCAGTGAGCCCCGATATCATGCCAGCACCTTCAAATGAAGCACCACTGTCGAGGTATTAGATATAGAGCGAACCCTGGTTGCCTTGAAGCTGCCACTGAGTAAGCATGAGTGCCACATAAACTAGCCATGTGTAAGCCACAGTTACACTGCAGCTGCACTGTCCACACCCAGGTCACATTACTAATGTCACAGAAGGAACAGGGGTCCATTAGAACTGCTGCAAAGCAGGTCTCAATAACCGGGGAGCTGCTGCAAGGCAAGTCTCAAATGTAACATAACTTCTGCAGAGCAAGCCCTTAAACAGAGTAGCAGACGTAGACCAAGACACAATGATGTAGGAGGTGCAGCAAAGTGCTATATGCTGCTACAGATATAGGTGGAAGATGATGGTCCAATAGATCCATTAGCATATAGGAGGCTGATAAGAATGCAGTCCGCAATACAGTGGCAAGTCTTGGCATCGGAGGAAGACAAGTAGGATTTGTGCCTCCATGTAAAGGTGTATACAAAACAGATGGTGGTCTCCCAGGTACCAGTAGTAATGAGTGAAATACTGTTGCATTGAAAAGGCAGAATTTGTGTAAACACTCAATAATTATAGTGCAAATTATCAGTGATCATAAAAAGCTATTTTCTGGGAAAACTGACCTGATGCCAATACTACAGAATGCACCAGGCGCAGAAGTGGCAGATCACCAAATTAGTGCCCTGCCCTCCATCAACAGCAGGAGGCAGAGAAGAGTCAATTACCGTACATCACCATGGCATTCCCACTCGAAAAGGGAGCTCAGGAAACCAGAGCTCTCCATAACTCAACCTCGAAGTTCACTGGGACACTGAAGTGGATGAGCACCATAAGTGACAAACTTTCTCTTTTCCCTTCAGATTACACAGGAGCCAGAAAGAAATTCGCCACTGCATCTCTTCTCCCTCTCTTAGAGAACACCATGACACAAAGGAAGCCGTGCGCCACAATCCTGCTGCCAGAGATCCCCAGGAGGAAGGAAGGTGTGGATCACTACAGACGCAGAGCACTGAGGGTACACCAGGAGACAGAAGAGCCACTTGTCGTAGCAATCCCAAACTGCTACACTGCAGCGCAGAGGTAATCGGGTGAAAGAGGAAGCAGACAGCCAAACTGCTTCCTCGGCGTGGGCAGGAAAGCAGAGGCCAATCCTAAACAATGCCCCTCTGACTACACCCAGAGGTAAAGATGTGCACTGATTGGAGACAACCTTGTCCCTATCCCAATACACACCACTTCAATTGAAAATACCCCTCCTTTTACAAGAGTACTGCATGACGCAGATGTAGACCGATACTGATAGCTCTCATTACCAGAGCATGTTAAAACTTTCAATAAAAAAGTGCAGCATTCAAGTATGTAATATGCGGGACCAAGCAGAAGGATAGGGAGGAAAATTCACATACAAGTGCCTGCTGAGATGGAGAACACACATGAAGATCCACGCATGTGTACCAGACTGAGGTGAAGGACAGACATGAGCTTCCACTCATGTTCCAAAAGTTAAGGACAGGGATCAGACTAAGGATAGGATGCAGGAACCAAAAACAGGGTTGAGGTTGGTTAACCTGGCTTCCTTTTGCAGATTGCAGGTTCCGGTTAAGAGGTTAGAGGCTGTAGACCTTTTTATCCTTGACACAGTCGGACAAAACAAAAATTGAACAAGGCAAAACAAGCGTTAACTGTCATAGGGACAGTGACATTCGGATACTGGTAGGAGGGCACAGTTACAGAGTGGACTGAACAAATGACGCATGGCCAATAGTAAAAGGAGTCGAAAAATTACAAACAATGACAAAAGGATGCTGACAAAGAAACACTGACACTGGGGGACAGGTCAACTTCAGTTAGTTATAAAAAAAAACTGATTTCTCCACTTACGCTTATGATGGGAAAAGTGTAATCCCTTTAACCAAGTTTGGATGAAAAGCAATGCATGGTTGAGGTGCCCCTCTTGCTAAGCGGTCAGTTGGCACCTCAGTCCACTCCCTGTATTTGCAGATTTTTATAGCACAACAAAATCATGCTTAAGTTTAAAAAAACTCTTAAAATATACTGTGTATGATGATTTAAAAAGAGCGGTGGATGCAACAACGCTTTCAAATCTTTTCCACACTTAAGAAGATTAGGCTCCCTCACAAAGATATCGCAGGTCTTAGATTACATAACATAATTTGCATTTGTAGAGCTCTTTTTCACCTCGAATGCTCTTTTAGCACTAGTGAGATGTAACAGACCTATATTGCAGCCCAACTCATTGGTACTACTTTTATTGGCCTCAGGAGGACGAAAGACTGAATGGACTTGCTAGGATTCAAACATGTGAGCATGTGGTCAAACACAGAGCCAAACTTCAGAAACATTGCCCCTCTCAACCACCAGTCATGTATACTGGTACTGTGCGATTATATTTGTATAATGACCTTGCTTATAACAAGTGTTAATATTGTCTAATAAATTGGAAGCCCTACTGAGGTGTTTGAGTTGTGCAACAAAACCTTGGAAGGTGCACTAGAAGAATTAATAGTGTCCATTGATTGTGTATCAGGCCACTGGAGAAACAGTGACAGCGTCCATCAAAACTCCTGAGAAATTTTGACCATATGTTATTAAAAGTGATAGTGGCCATGCTGAGAATAGTCGGTACTCTAATAGCGTAAGGCAACCATGTCATCCATCCAAGTAATAGCCACTGTCCTCAGCTTAGTGGGCTGTCCACTGTAGGGGCCTGTGTTTGACATCATGGTCACAGGTTCAAATCCCGGCCGGTCCACTCAGCATTTCATTCAAAATTCTGAGGTCGATAAATGAGTACCATTGAGTTGGGTAACAATAAACATCTGTTATTCAGCGCCAAGAGGCCTACGGCTGAAAGTGCGCTTTACAAATACACATGTTATGTTATGTTACTGCTCATACTGTCCAAAAAATATTTGATAGCCCTTCTGAGGAATGACGGTGTTGGTCCAGAAAAAGGCAAATCGTCTCTTTTGAGTTGTGCAGCCATTATTATTTTTTGTGGCAAAGCAGATCTTATTTATATCATCATTCTGCTCAATAGATGTTAAGCAGCCCTGCTTAAAAGTGGCAGTATTGTTGTTTAAAAAATAGCAGAATTGATTAAATGTGTTGGTCTTGCCCCACTACAGATCTGGTAGCATTGTCGTAAAGTGCTCTTCTTTATTTGGTAGTGGCATAATAGGTGTGTGACACCACATTACAGGTACAAAGTCTATCAGAGGGCTAATATCAAGGCTTCTCACCTCTGCTCTTCTCACCATGATGAGCTTTTAGGGTAAATTGTTTTAAATTCCAGCAAGGCTGAATTGTAATATAGTTAAAAATGCTTCGCAAATTTGTATCACGTGCCACAAGCAACTTTGGGTAGGGATCCCCAAACTCAATATAACTTTATTTTTAAATGAAATGCTCCTGTCAAAAAATTCACTAAGTGCTGAGTAATTTGGCTAAATTATCCTTGCAGGTGCCCTCCCATTTCCCACCATGTAAAACTTACTTCCCTACTGTGCTTTGACGTTAATTATGATTTGCACAAATATCCCAGAAATTCCTAAATGGAACCCCTTGCACCCACTACTAAAATGTATCTCTTCTAACAAATGGTCCTAGCGCGCTGAGCTTTATAATACACAATGTTCCACTGTTTTCCCAAATATGTATAGGGATACAATATATTTACAATTAAAACATGCACCATAGCAAAAATGTTGTTTAACAAATGTCCATTGGGGTTCACTCCCCACTCTCCCCCACAATGCATTTAAATAGCTGTAAATACCAAAGGCTACGACCCACAAAAGATACATTTCTAGCTAGGGAAATGCCACCATTTGACACAACAACTATTAAAGATCAACCGACAAGGTTATGCGGAGAAGGAAAAGAGGTGAGAATGCCACATGCATTCGTAAGGATGGTGCTCACTACATGGTCGAGAGGAATGGCGGCTACATTCGCATCCTGCTTTTCTGAGACCGCTTCATCTAGTGACAGCTGGGGCCTGGCAGAGCCAGAGCTTTCCTGGCGAGAGCATATGTTCAAAATGAATTAAGCTAATGCCCGTTTCCGGTGCACCTGCGACTGCTTCTATGTTGCATCCGTTATTTGGGCAGAATGGAGGAAGGGGGGACACGTTTGGCTGTAGTGTTTGGCTCCTGGGGAGCTTGGCTGAATGACCTGAGCAGCAGAAGGGTGAAAGGTTAATGGCTCATAATTTGGCAAAGGTTTCGGAGTCCAGGCCGCCCTGCTGTGCTTGAAAGTGGCTGGCGACCACAGCGCAACGCTATCAATACGAAAACAAGAGCTATGTGTCTCACGAGCCAAAACTAGCGGTCTTCATTTAGCAAGCGACAACATGGTGGAGGGACATCCAGAGACCGAAATGCGAAGGATGGAAGCTGCCTCAGCACTTCATAATTTATATGGTGTTCCGTGTTGCGTTCTTGAATTGCACTCTTTGGCGCTTTAAAGTTCCGATCAGCACAGGAGAGATTGAGACGAGGCTCCAGGAGAAGGAAAGGGCAAAAGAATGTGTCTTGAAAACCAGTATTAATTAACAAATATATTTGAAATAATTTGCTTTTAAAAGGGAGAAGTTCACGCCATTGATTTATGTGCATAAACAGAATATGCTGTTCTCGCAAAATTACTGTTAGTGGTAAGTTTACTGGTAATAAACATCTTACAGAGTACTCTCAACAAACCATTCCATAAATGTTGGAGTTGTCTTTTAACCCCCTCCAAATGTGTAACTTCCTCCAATATTTACACTGCACGAATTTGTTGTGCGATGCATGCGCTAACTGCGAACAATTAAAAAGTATTGCAGAATATTTGTTGTGTTTCTGCATTTCTTGAAAGGAATGGCTCCAAACCACCTCATTGTAACAGTTTGGCCTCAGTATTAATTGTGCATATTAATTGTGGGAGCGGTGATCTATATTAATTTAGCTGTTTCTGTATAGCGCTCATGCAACCAGGAGCACCTGTCAAAGCATTGGTAAAGAAGCAGGTCTTGAGAAGCAATAACTGGCACTGGCTAATTAATTACACTTGAACTCCGTATACTTGAAGGAAATCTTAGTGTTGTGATGTTTGCACTGCTTTTGAAAGTGACAAGGATGTGAAGATAAAACGCAGGGGCTCTGTATTTATGCAATAGTGTGACTGAAGCATTTTCATCATCATAATTATGGATTAATCACATAATCTACCACCTACTGTATAGCAGCACCTCTCCAGTACCCAAGAGTAAAGGTGATTTGTGGCAGCCCTTCGCATGACATTTAAATTCCTCAGTGTAACAAGAACAGAACATACGCTATACCACAAGCAAGAGTGAGTCACCACTCCAGTTACAACTAACAACTGCCATGGTATATTTCAAACCACTATCAAGCTTTATCAACACATGTTCTCTCTTTCCTTTGCAGCTGGTAAGGTTATAGCATAGGGCCATGGGTAATGACTCCATTTGCCAATCCCACAATGATGGAAGAGCGTGCCTACAACAAAGAGCAGAGAAGAACACACAATTTCGATGAGAGGACATTTGGGTTTCTGAAATGAAGGTTCTGGTGCCTGGCCCTGACAGGAGGAAGCCTCTTGTATGCTCCACCACTCGTCTGCAAAATCATACTGGCATGCATGTGCAATCCTCCACAACATCCTTGTCAGATGATAGTGCAATGGCAGAATATGCAGCATCATGGAGACCACCAGGATATTTTTATTTGTATTAGAATTGCAAATGCTGGCCACATGTTTATTGATGTCTACCATGATAGGTGTCAGGGCAGCCATTAATGTAGATAGCTGTGCCTGTTGACAACCACTTTGTCACAGCCCTATTGTCAGCACTGTGTGCCACACATACTGACAAGACGGTACAGATGTGGGTTGTCTCTTCAGTGGTCTCTAGGGAGCTTATTTAGGAGACGCATGCACCACAGGCGCCTCAGTACCCTTCAGATATATACCTAGGCAGTAGTACTGGAAGGACCCATATCATGCTGAACATCAGTCAGTAGTGTACACAGTTCAAGCACAACTCAGCACCAAATGGTTGTGGGGAAAGTCTATGATTCTTCCCATGCCAGATCTCAGCAGTTTTCACTACATGGTCCTGCCACCATGATATTTGTGAGTGATGTAGGCCACATCACATAGGCATATGATGTGAATGCTGTGTGTGTACCTGGTATTATGATGACATCTGACATGCATGAGCAAATGATGTACATTGTATCAGGATACTGTTGTAGCACCCAGTGCAGTGCCAAACACCCTGTGGGCCTAAGGGCATCCATACAGCCACCATGCGTGTGCTGTTTAACACATGTAGCACAACATATGTACATAATGCTGTAGATGGCTGGTAGGAAACAGAAAAAGGAGTAAGTCATTGTTGAGGAATGTGTGGTGGACTGTATGTGATATTTACAGTTCCAGTGTACATAATATGTCTGTGCAACCTCCACCCAATGCTGAAACTGATGCTTTTTTCTCCTCATATTTCAGCTGCCAATATGACACCAGACCAGAGGCACGCTTTCCATAAGAGGACCGAGCGCTATCAGCACATAATTGAGGTGGAAGCAGGATACCGCCAAATGGGAAGGAGGTGCCGCAGTGAGAAGGTGTCTGAGGAATGGCGTGCGTTCGCATATGGTGAACCTCCTCAACAGCCACAGTCACACAAGGACACTGTTGGAAAAACCTCAGGGGTGCAGGGGGCCTCAGCAGGTCCAAGGCCCTCCACATCAGCTACACCAGTCAGGAGCCAGGCACCTGTTCAGCCACCTGCAGCAGTTGTTGAAAGCCAATTTGAACTAGACATGAGACGGGACATGGCCAAGATTTAAGCCAGACTTGAAAAAATGGAGGAAGAGAGTGCAGAGAACTGGAGGATGTTGGGGTATATCAAACAGAAAGTTAAGAAAATGAAGAAATTAACTTATATTGCTCTACAACCCCCCAGCTCCTTCCCCTCCCTTTATCTGTTTTACATAGTTTTATATTGTGTTTTAGATGGGTAATATTAGGTTAGTGTAGGGTAGGCATAGGTTAGGTTAAGTATAGTGGGAGGGGTTCCTTCATTTTTGTATTGGTGGAGGTTGAGTGGGGGGGGGTCATTTTGGGGTATTTGTGTAAAAATAAACATAAACAAAAAAAATATTTGTTTAGGTCATAGGTTATGTTAGTGCATGTGTAGTCATAGTTTATGTTGTCCGACTTGTATCTTGTCTATTGAGTGGGGTGAGGGCCAATATTTAGAGTGTGGTTTTACATTGTAAGATAAGTTTAGAATAGGTTAGATAGGTGAGGTTGTTATTTAAGTTAAGTTAGTACACTTTAGTTTAGCATAGGGTAGTATTTAGGTTAGTTGTAAGCATATGGTTTTACAATAAATCCAGTTTTTCTTAGCGTAATAATTTTGTAATTTGATTGCGTGTCTGGGGATTCTCATGAGTGCACTGACCAATTTGGGGGAATGGCCTAGGGTATGCTTACTGTCTTGATTTCCTAGGATTACCATGTGCATCCCCTATGACCAAGGAGCTGTCAGATTGGCTGCTACATACCATCAACTAGTGCATAAATTGGCCATCCAGTGTTCCTGCCATTAATAATATGTATGTATACTTTATCTTGGACAGGTAAATATGGTACTTCACCTGTCATTGGTGGGTTCCTGCAATTTCATTGTTGGCAAGTGTGACACATCAGCCAACAGGCAAATTTGGAGCTGTATCCTGCAACACTGACAGGTGCCAATCACTGATAAGGTTAGCTTCTCCTGTACCACACAAATAGGTTGTACTGGTACTCCGATCTCGGTAAATTACCATTGACTTGGTTCAGAACCATACATGGTGTGTATCTACTTCAAAGGATATCTGTTCAAAATTTATATGGAATACTCAGTACGTTGGTTGAAGCCGACATTCACCTTTCACATGTTAGGATCCTAGTGTGTGGCTTTGTGTCTCACAGTCATGCAGTCAAATACTGATATTCTATACACATTTACATGGATTGACCCAGTGCAGTCTTTTAGCTGAGTAGCTGGATCACAGGAAACAAAAAAATGCGACATGTGTAAAAGGTGCTTTATTTACAGGTGCAATTGTATTTGTTTTATTTGTGAATTCTATACAACGTCCAGTTCATAGACCCCGTGAGTGAACGTTAACCGTATGTAGCACAATCGGAGTCCACGGTTGAGGGATATGTCATGAGACATGGTTCGGAGAAGTGTGCATCATTGAGGAGTTAAAAAAATGCCAATTGGTATGAAAGAGACAATTACAGTACATAGCAGACAAATCAACAGTGGTTAGGTGAAGAGGGCATATTTCCTACTTTCACAACACTGGCATGACCTTAAGCCCAGAACTAAGGAGAAACTGTCCATGTGGCACAGATTGGTGCTACCAGGTGCTTTTCCTTTTGAATGTTATTCCTTTCACACCTTCATCCTCTGATGTGTGTGGTGCCTCCTGTGCTATGGCTGATGCTGTTGTAGAGGTAGAGGAGACCACACACACTTCAGGGATAGAGATGTGGAGTCAAAGGTCTGGGCAGCTGTTATTTGTGGCAACAAATAAGGCATCACTGCAGCAGGGAGGAACTGCTGATTTCTCAACACCCCAGCAACACCACAGTGGTAGGCAGCCATGTTTTCCTTGAGAGAGGTCACTTCCCGTTATATAGACTCCAGGGTATACTGCATAGCCCACAGCCTGTGTCTGGTATCCTGCTGCCTGTTTGGTAGGGCAATTGTCGTAGCCTCTGCTTCATGACAGCAGCTATGTCAGCCAGAAACCACTGGAGTCCATGTAGCAGGGAGTGGGTGCCTCTGATGGCAGCTGATTTGTCCTTATTTCAACTGAGACACATCCGCACTCCCTCTAGGCTGCCTGCCATGGTCTCCATCCCCACCCGCACCTGCTTGGCTTGCTCCTACTCCTACCAGTGTCCTCTGAAAGCTGATCACTGGGACCTCGGAGTCTAGGGCCGTGCGAGTACTGGCTGATGGTGTGTGTTGGTAGCTGGGGTGTCCAAGTGGAGACCCCATAATGCTGTGTGTCCTCCCTGCGATTGGATATGGTGTCTGGAGCGATCCTCGGATATCCTGGAGAGTCTATGTCTCAATGGTTTTCAGCTGGTCATCCATGTCACCTGCAAATTCCAGGACAGGCAGGTCGGCAGGAGGTAAGCCATCATCCTCTGCAATAAGATAGCGTAAAATCAATATTCAATTGTTTTGGCTGTTTACATGGGACATCATTTATTTGCCACTGGAGGCTCAGTGACATGTTACTGACCCAGGTTGTAGTTGTACTTATGTGTGGCATTGTGCATCACACGTGGGTCAAGCTCACTAGGTATTTTGGGGCATACGTAGGTTCCGCAAGTGCCACCTGAGTGTCACTTTTGGTGAGGCTCAGGTGGCGCAATGCCCTGCACTGTATACACAAGCTGGCATGAAGCCACTTTTTGTGCCTGACGCCACTTGTATATATGGCCCTTTCACACGCAGCTCTTTGCGTGGAAGGTGTGTGCAATGGGTGTTGCTGTGGGGGGTGCCACTGTAATACCCCTTGCCTTTTGACATTGCCTCAGATTTCAGACTATTTGTAATCTGGACGCTGCACCCATATCTAACTCCAGCCAAGGGGTGGGCTTAGCATGGCAAAGTCTAGGAGTAATGCTTACACTTCTACTGGATTTTTTCTTTTTCTGTGTGTGCTGCATTCTGCAAATACATTTGTTGTTGTGCAACAATCTCCACCTCAACGCAACCATCCTTGCACTATGGTGCAAGTGTGGTTGTGTAGGTGCACAACAGGTCATTTCCACTTGCGCAGGGGGTACACAAGAGTGCGTTGTATTCTTATGTATATGGCGCATCCCTGTGTTTTGAAAATGACAGTGAATGATGCTGCCTATTTGGGCACAGCAGCATGCACTATCATTTTCTGTTTGATCTAGCCCTCTATCTTGTCAGATGGTGAGATAGCATCTGCACACATGTAGGAAAGTAGCCTCTTTCTAGCATGGTTACCCCCACTTTTGGCCTGTTTGTGAGTGTGTGTCAGTGTGTTTTTACTGTGTCACTGGGATCCTGCTAGCCAGGACTTCAGTGCTCATAGATAAAAACCTATGTCAGTGTGTTTTGTCTGTCTCACTAGGATCCTGCTAGCCAGGACCCCAGTGCTCATAGTTTGTGGCCTAATGTGTATGCCTGTGTGGTGCCTAACTGTGTCACTGAGGCTCTGCTAAACAGAACCTCAGTGCTTATGCTCTCTCTGCTTTTAACTTTGTCACTGCAGGCCAGTGACTTCATTTACCAATTTCAATTGCCACACTGCCCCCGCCTATAAATCCCTAGTATATGGTACCTAGGTACCCATGGCATTGGGGTTCCAGGAGATCCATATGGGCTTCAGCATTTCTTTTGCCACCCGTAAGGAGCTCAGACAAACCCTTACACAGGACTGCCACTGCAGCCTGCGTGAAATAGTGCACACACTATTTCACAGCCATCTTTACTGCACTTAAGTAACTTATAAGTCACCTATATGCCTAACCTTTCCCTGGACTTTGTGATTGTGGAGACGCAATAACACGCGTGCACTACATATAGGTCAATACCTATAGGTAGCTTCACAATGGTAACTCCGAATATGGCCATGTAACATGTCTAAGATCATGGAATTGTCCCCTCCCAAATCCAAATCTGGTATTGGGGAGCCAATTCCATGCATCCTGGGGTCTCCACCATGGACCCCAGTACTGCCAAACCAGCTCTCTGAGGCTTGCACTACAGCTACAGCTGCTGCCACCTCACAGACAGGGTGTGACCCCCTCCTGGGGTCTGGGCAGCCCAGTCCCAGTAAGGCAGAACAAAGCATTTCCCCTGAGATGGTGTTCTCCTTGCATAAACCAGTCTACACCTGTTCAGGGCCCCCTTCTCTCCTGCTCTGACTGTAAACTGGACAAAGGAAAGGGGAGTGACCACTCCCCTGTCCCTCACCACCCCAAGGGTGGTGCCCAGAGCTCCTCCAGTGTGTCACAGACTTCAGCCATCTTCCTTTGCAAGGTGTGGGGGCACTCTGGAGGGATCTGAGTGGCCAGTGGCAGCAGGTGACGTCAGAGACCCCTCCTGATAGGTCCATACCTGATAAGCTAGCCAATCCCCCTCTCAGGGCTATTTTGGGTCTCTCCTGTGCGTTTTCTTCAGATTCTACATGCAAGTTTCTTTCAGGACTCCTCTGCAACAACTTCAGACTTTTCTGACCTCAGATCAACCGCAGCCTGCTCCAAAAAACACTGTAACTACTACAAAGTGTTGACAAGAGACACTTTTCTTCAGCAACCTCAGCTCCAAGTCAGCAACTGCAACAGTTTCCATGGTGAGCATGCTCTTGGGACTCCCTGTCTTTATCCTGCACCAGAAGGACCGAAGAAATCTCCTGTGGAGTGACGGAGTCACTCCCCTGCTCCTAGCAAGCACCTTCCAAGACGACGACCAGTAACCTGGGACTCCTCTCACGGTGACGAGCGTGCTCCTAAAGACATAGAAGGCAGACATCATCAAAATAGACAGTCCTGAGGTCCTGCTGACGCAATTTGGCGGAGGTAAGACGTTGCCTTCCCCGAGAGTGATGGTACCCCTATGTACTGCGTCTTCTTCACCTCCTGAAGCCTCTGTGCACTCTTTGCAAAATTCCTTCATGCACAGCCTGGTCCAGGTCCCCAGCGCTCTACCCTGCGATGCACAATTTGCTGAGTTGTTCTCCGGCAGCGTGGGACCTTCTTTTGTTGTGCTACATTAACTACGTATGCACCTCCTTTGAACCTGGGTCCTGCGACTCCGGGGGTGCTGGCTGGCATCCTGAGGGGTCTCTAAAGTGCTGAGAGCCCCCTCATCCTCCTCACACAGAGGCGAGGCCCCCAGGTCCCTCCTGGGTGCATCCAGTGCCATTTTGGTGCAAAACACACTTTTTTCATAGTCAAGGCTTGTTGTCGCTTTCCAGCACGAAATCTTTTCTGCAACAATCTTCATGCTGTGGGACATCTTTTGCATTATGCAGGGACCCGCTGGCATCTTCCTAGGGTGCATTTCTGCAGTCTTCGACTAACCAGGGGCTCTTCTTTTGCACCCTCTTCTAGACTGGCAGGGGCTCCTGTCCTTCCTAGAAATTCTTTCGGCCTCTGGACTTGGTCTCCTTTCTTTGCAGGTCTCCAGGTCCAATAATCCAGCAGTTGTTGTTTGCAGACTTGGTTGGCTGCTGCAAAATCCCAAAAACGAGGTGTAGTGTGTCCTAAGGAAACTTGCAGTACTTTACTCCTGCTTTTCTGGGCTCTGGGGTGGGGTGGGGTAATTTACTTACCTTTACTTTATTGTTACTCTCCCAGCAATTATGCACAGACTACACTTGTCTAGGGGGGAATTTGTGATTCACATTCCACTTTCTTAGTATATGGTTTTTGCTGCCCCTAGACTCATTTTCTCCCATTGCATTCTATGCATTTCCTATTGTTTGCATTGTTCTATGGCTATTTACTTGTCTAATTTTGGTGTCTAGTGTTTATATTGTGTATAATACTTACCTCCAGAACGAGTATTGTCTCTAAGATATTTTTGGTACTGTGTCACCCAAATAAATACCTTTATTTTTGGTAACACTGAGTATTGTCTTTACTTGTGTATAAGTAATGTGTAACTATAAGTGGTATTGCATAAACTTTGCATGTCTCCTAGTTAAGCCTAAACTGCTCTGCTATACCTCTATCAGCCTAAGCTGCTAGAACACTACCACATTTCATTAATAAGGGATAACTGGACCTGGTATAAGGTGTAAGTACCCAAGGTACACTCTACAAACCAAGCCAGCCTCTTAGTATAACTGGTAGTAGTAAGGGTTCACACTCAACTAGGGCTCCCGTAACCACTAGAGGCTAGGTCACTGGAGTGGCCCCTGTTAGAGATAGGTCTGCCTCTGGACACTCTCATCTTACCTCTTTTTCAGAGGCTTCACGTAATTCTAACCCTGATGACGAGGCCCTAGATAGGGAACTCAGAAAGCTGAGCTTAGAGGAGGCCAGAATGAAGCTAATGCAGCAGCAGTTGGCATTAGACAGGGAATCCCTGGCTGTAGAGAAAGAGAGGCAGGGTTTAGGGTTAGTTCCCCCTGGTGGCAGCAGCAGTTTTAGAAATACAAATGTTAGGGGGAACCTTCATTCGATTCTCAGAATCTGCACAAAGTTGTCCCTCCTTACAAGGATGGTGATGACATCAACAAGTGGTCTGCTGCACTTAAGAGGGCCTGTAAATTTCAAAGGGTCCCTCATGTTCAGTAGGCTGCTATCATTTGGTAATCCTTCTTTGGCAAAGGTAGAGACAGACATCTTACTGTCAGAGAGGATGATGCAGATAATTATCAAATTCTTAAAAATGCACTCTTAGATGGTCTGGGCTTAACCAGTGAACAGTACAGACTTAAGTTCAGAGAGACCAGAAAGGAGTCATCACAGGACTGGACAGACCTTGTGGACTGTTCTGTGAAGGCCCTAGAAGGTTGCTTACATGGCAGTAAGTCGACTGATTATGAAAGCCTATATAACTTGATTCTGAGAGAGCACATCTTGAATAATTGTATGTCTGACTTGTTACATCAGTATCTTGTGGACTCAGATCTGACCTCTCCCCAAGAATTGGGAAAGAAGGCAGAAAAATGGGTCAGAACAAAGGTGAGCAGAAAAGCTCATACGGGGGGTGTCAAGGATGGCAAGAAGAAAGATGGTGAAAAATCTCAGGACAAGCATGGGGATAAAAGTAAACACAAAGATCCTTCTTCAGGTCCAAAACACTCCTCTGGGGGTGGGGATAAAACTTCTTCATCTTCTTCAAACTCTTCACACAACCAGGAAAAAGCCATGGTGCTATGTGTGTAGAAATAAAGGCCATTGGCCAGGGCATCCGTCCTGCACAGGTAAAGCCCCTGAGCCTACCACCACTAAGACATCAGGCTCTAGTGCCCCTAGCAGTAGTGGTAATAGTGGTGGGACACCTGGCAATAGTCAACTAAAGGTGTAGTTGTGTTCACTTTTGGGACCATAATAGAAACTGATGTAGACAGTCCCAAGACAGTTTCTGACACACCTGGTGGCACTGTCCTTGCCACTTTGGCTGCTTGTCCCCTTAACATGGATAAGTACATGCAGTCAATCTTAATAAATGGTGTTGAGGCCCAGGCCTACAGGGTCACAGGTGTCAGTATCACTTTGGTGTCTGAAAACCTAGTGGCACCTGCACAACACCTCCTTGGACAGAAGTACGAAGTTACTGATGTCAATAACTCCACTCAGTCTATCCCCTTAGCTGTAGTTCAACTTAGTTGGGGTGGAGTTACTGGCCTTAAGCAGGTGGTGGTATCACCTAGCTTACCTGTACATTGTTTCTTAGGGAATGACCTAGAGGCCTCAGGCTGGGATGGATGTTCACATACATGCACAATGTGTTGTCTGTATTTAATTTTGTGCCCATTCCCACATGGTGCATATACTGTAGTTGTGTCTGTGAATGAGTTGTTGTGGGTTCACCGTGTATGGGTTGTGTTCCACAGGTTGCAAGCTTTAGGCAGATTTCTCTCATGTGGCATGGCTCAGGGCAGCTTCAATACAAGTTGCAGTACACTGCAACAGGTTAGATATGCAGGGATGTGCCTTGTTTACTTGAATACGGTACAGCCCTGCAATTCCTTCTGCGCCTGCACAGATGTTTTCTCCCTCCACCAACACAGGCATTGTTACAGCATGATGATGGGGTGCCTGCCTTAAAGGGATGATTTGTTCATGTGCAAGGAGGTGTCCCTTCCTGCACATGTACAAGCTTTTTGTGCTGTGATGGCATTTCAATGAGGGCTGCAAGATGCAGCACACATGGGTAAAGGCAATGTAACAATGAGGTCCTTGACCTAGAGTAGTATTGACTTCTCTCCTAGTCTCTGATGTCTACGTTGTGCTGGTACAGGGGATTTGACAATATACAATGGGTGTTGTAATGGCACAGTCACACAATTTGCACGTGCCTACCAGGCAATGTGGTGCATATTTACATGGTGGAGTATAGCCATTTTGAGTAGCCTATTTTGACATTTTGTATATGTTGGAGTGCATTGCACAACCAAAGAGTCAGTACATGTGTGGCTTGGGTGGGGATGGTGTGTCTTGATTCAGGGCCAATGTGTCCCGATGCAACCTTTTAGCATGCATCAAGTGTGTCCTATGTGCCTCCCCTTTTTGCCATTTGTGAAGTTCCAGATATCCCCCCTGCAACTTACCCTGCATTTGTGGTGATTCTTGGTAGTCTGCACTGTCCTGTCCTGCTATTCCAGTGACCAGCTCCTCCTGGATGACCGCTGCAACCATCTTCTCCAGCTCATCCAGATCCTCCTCTGGTGCGGGACTTCCACCTCCAGGCTGCAGTGCTGCCTTGCAGTTCCTGGCGAGTGTTTCCTTAGTCCTGCGCTTGCAATCGTGTCAGCGCTTCTTGCACTTGGTGACAGTCCTTTTCACCTCTGTGACGCTGTTGAGTATTTGCTGCCATATTGTGTCTCTCCTACCAAATATCAATTTGTAGGTGACAAAAAGCTGGTGTTGGTGATCCGTCACCTCTCTGGCCAGGATGTCATGCTCCTCCTTGCTAAAGCGACACTTTGTGCTTTCTCATCTCCTGGGACTTTTCTGGACCCTCCTGACTCATACTTGGGTGATTGGGATCTCCCCCGGGTCTCTCCTGGCCTGATAATTCCATCTTCTTTTGTAATTTCACTCTTTCCTGCTTGTGTTTATGTGCAGCAAAATGGTCTAGCTCCACTTTTGCAGCATTAGCAACATTTTTCCTTACAGAATGTTGAAGATGTTAGCATCATTTTTTTATTGCCAACCATTCCGTAGCACCATCATACGCCATTGCTTAAAAATGGCACACAGATGGTGCTAGCTCGTGTTAAAAAAAATGATGCACAACTGCGCTACTGCAGTTTGTGTCATTTTTCATAAAGATGCCCCTAAATGTCCACGTTGACAAGCAAACAGACCAAAATGCAGGCCAAATTAAAATCAGTCAATTTAGAATTAAAAAACATATCAATTGTAAAAGGACACATGCCGGCAGTTCAACAATAATCATTGTCCTTTAAAAAATTGCCAATTTCATAAATTTTAATAGAACCCAGGAAAGGCCCCACTTTGGCAAATGAAACCAATTTGTTGACAAAGAAAGCAAGTGAGCACTTATGATCCATTGCCTCAGCTCCAGCCAAGGTGGCAACAGCCATGCATTGCCAAGTGTTGTAGCACCAAGAGCCACTTGGTCCACAAATGGAATCTCAAAGGAAGCTTCCTGCAGCAAACGCAGTCTGAATGAGCATGACTGGTAATGAACCCTCAGCGAGAACATCAACAGATCGGCATTCAAAGAAGGTATGCGCTGCATAGCAAGATACACTTCTGGTGCATGTTCAAAAGGGCACCACAAGCATCGAAAGACGGGCTGCACACAGTTAGAAATCGGTCTGAATGACAGAGACCCGTTGCACTCCAGTTCTTCTAGGAGTGGTGCTCCAAAGTACTGCATCATGTGTTCATGACACAGTTGGGCTGGTGGAAGTGCCATCAGTCCTCCTTGTTGGGATGCGAAGAAATAATAGCAACAGCAGAATGCTAATTAATGCCAAAGTAATAGGGAATCCCCGAAAACACTTGAGAAATTAGAGTGTATGTCTGAAGGTATAATGCTGAAAACAGTATAGACAAAAAAGTGTTGACAAAACCGTAATGAAAAACCTGAAAAAAATATACATTCCCAGCGGTGTTGGATGCATTAAAAATTCACCCTATTAATTCACCAATATGTTTTGGAAAGTTAGGCCGAGGTTCATGAAAAAATGGGGGTCTTGACGCTGCACCAAATTTGGCAGCTCTGGCTCTGTCATTTTCAAAACACAGGGATGCGTCATATTTAATATAATACGGCGCACCCCTGTATTGCCCCCTGCACCAGCACAAAATTTGCTGCCGAGCACCAACACAGCCACCGTTGCGCTATGTTGCAAGGATGACTGCACTGCGGGGAAGATTGTTTCTGTGCAGGAAGGGACACCTTCAATGGCGATTTTCTCTTTTTATGTGTGCTGCAAAATGCAGCACACATAGAAAGAGCAAAAAATTAGGAGAAATGAAAGCATTTCTCCTCTTTGTGTCTTGCTAACACCATCCCTGAGGTGCCGTAAGATTTTGGCACTTCCTCAGGTTTGCAAAAACTCATAAATCTGGGGCAGCGTCAGTGCTGCGTGTGAAGGGGCCATATTTAAAGTGGCTTTAAGCCACAAAAGGTGGCTTAATGCCACCTTGTAAATACGGCACAGTACATAGCACCACCGGAGCATTACTAAAAGTGAAGCTCTGGTGGCAATAGGGCCTTGTAAATCTGGCCCTTAGTATTAAGAGGGATGGTATCTATGCAGACGATCAAACCACTTGAAGAGCATAGGACTCGCGGGCAGATGTAAGCATCATGTGTTATTGAAACAAAAGAGCTTTTTGTCTGCTTAGCTTGTCAAAATGTACATTTGATGTAGCAACATCAGGCCACATTTCTACTACTTTCGCCTGTTGCATGGGGGGAAAAAGCACATTACTGCACCAGGTGACGATCTGGGAGACCGAAACGATGGAGGCAATTCTGGCTTGCATTCCACAACAGTTCTCTTTGTTCAGAACCACATAACTCCCATAAGAGAGTACCTGTAACGCTGGAGAAATGAAAGAGACAGGAACTCCCTTCAAATAGCAGCCTAAGTTCGCTACTGAAGCATCACATGCTCTGTGCAAGAACAGCTGTTTCCAAATCATCAAATGATTCACAAAAGTCTCCTACTCTCTTCCACTAAGAAAGACCTCCTTCATGCTTTAGAAATATTTGTATGAGGAGGGCAGTTTCCCCACCTTGTGGATGTAACTATCTCCTAGCCTTTCGTATCTGCTTACAGGAATGTGCTTCTAGCACGAGGTGAATCAAAGTGTGGAAATAGGCAGATTAATAACCCCATGAATTAACCAGACAGCAGATGGTATTTCCACCACAGTAAAAGGCAACTTTTCAATTTTTTTTATGTTAGATATGCCATTAAGTAGCTTATTTCTTAGCCATTGTTTGCTGCTGTTGCATTACATTAAATGCGATAAACAGGTTTTTGGAGCTAACATAGTGCAAAGGTATGCAACCACTTTTTATGTAATATCCAAACTAACTCCATAATAGACCTTAGTTGGCTTTGTCCATGCTGTGAAGACGACATGCCATTTTGTATAAGTTATTGAAGGTGTATATATGGTTAGAGAAGGTGTTCATTCCATTATCTACGATGGCTAATGATTTCTGTAAGTTTTCCTGATCTATTTGCCTTAGCCGGGTTACAGCTTCCATTTGGGAAAGTTTCCAAATATCATTAAATATTGCATATAAGAAGCGCTTTTTGGTGTTTTTCTGGGGCCTAACAAGAAATCTTGTAGATCCGTATCTTCTGATAGGAGGCTGAGGTGTTCTTTTACCACTGCTAGTGCGAAAATTTTCAGCAACTCTTGGCATAATGTACCTACACTATGGCCCTCATTACAACCCTGGTGGTAAATGCCGCCTACCTCCGTGCTGACGGCCGCCAACATGCCATGACCGCGGCGGTATTCTGCTACGAGTATTATGACCCACACGGAGAAACCCCCCACTATACAGACACCCACACAAGTCCACCAGACCAAAGGTCAGTGATAAATTGGCGGTAGCAAAACCCACACCGTTCCACCAACAGGAATACACTTACAGTATCAGGACCCACGAATCACTGCTGCGGTCTTTCAACCGCGGTAAACCATTGGCGGTACACACCGCCGTGCTCAAAATACACACTTACAAAACTACTCCATATTGGACAATTCAAACCACACACACCTGACACTCATACACACACACACCTACACACTCAGACCACTATAAAACACACACACACATTACCCACAACCCTTTCAACAAAACTAAATTGCCAACAGAGAGGGACACAAGCCAGGAGCACCCACTCATTCAGAGCCACAGGACACCATCACCCATACTCCATCCACACAGCACACACCACAACACATCACCCCACACATCCTCACACATATCACTCACACCACATCCATGGCACCCCAAAGACTCCCCAGGTTTTCAGAGAAGGAGCTAAAGGTCATGGTGGAGGAAATCATTCAGATAGAGCAACAGCTATTCGGATCACAGGTGCAACAGGCGTCCATTGCTAGGAAGATGGAGCTATGGCGGAGAATTGTGGACTGGGTGAACGCCGTGGGACAGCACCCAAGAACAAGGGATGACATCAGGAAGAGGTGGAATGACCTACGGGGAAGGTGCGTTCCGTGTTTGCAAGACACCAGGTAGCTGTAGAGAGGACTGGCAGTGGACCCCCACCTCCTCCCCCAAAACTAACAACATGGGAGGACAAGTCTTGGGAAATAATGCATCCTGAGGGCCTCCAAGGAGTAGCAGGAGGACTGGACTCTGGTTAGTCAAATCTTTACTACTATATACTATATACTATGCCATCACAAACTCCTACCCCTACCCTCACCCCATCACTCCACCACCTCACATATACTCCACTATCACAACCCACCCATCCCAAAATCAAGCCCTGCGTGTAACACCAATCCATGGACCCCATCACAGACCTGCATGGACACCCATCACCACAGAATACAAATTAGAGAGAATCACCTAGCCTACAAAATCACCACGCACACAAGGCAAAGCTGACAGGGCAATCACAACCATACAGGGAAACACACCCATGCACAAGATGGCACACGCAGATACAATAACACTGCATTTTCATCATCACAGGACCCCTACTCTACATCACCGTAGAGGAGTTGCCAGCAACATCTAGTCCCCCCATAGAGGAGGGCCACAGTGATGACAGCACCTCTGCATGCCTGCATCACAAAGACCAACCTGGTCCATCAGGGACCTCTGGATAGTTGGTTACCCTGCCATAGTCCCAACCCACCACAGAGCCTCCACCCTCAGGAAACACCAGCACAGCACCCACCCAGCGGGCCCATGCCACTGTCCCCAGGACACGTCAATCAGCATTGTGTCCACCACTCCAGGGACCCCAGGCAACCCCACAAACACAGGACAATCAGGGACCTGGGGTCAGTGGCAGTGAGGCACACGGTTCAAGGGACAGAGGCACAGGGCAACAGGGAAACTGGGAGGACAGGCACAGGGAACCGACTCTCCTGGAGGCACTCACCAACATCCCGGGAGCATATCACCATTCCCAGGAGACCATGGGCCAGATACTGTACAAGTTGCAGGAGACCCAGTGGCTGCAGGAGGGACAGTACCTGGGGATCAGGGAGGACCTAAAAAACATTTACACCATCCTGCTCACCATTGCACAGGTGCTGGGTGACATGGGCAACACCATGAGGGAGGCAGTGGCACACCAATGGGCCCCTGACACTACCCACACCGAAGACCAACCCTCCACCTCCACCGGCGCTAGTGGACAGGAGGCCTTGCCACAGGAACAACAGGCCACCAGCACCCCAACCCCTGCAGAAGGAGAACCACCTTGCAAATGGTCCCTGCGATCCAGGCAAAAGCCAGAGAAAATTGCCAAGACCCCTGCCAGGAAATAGGACTCTCCTGATTGTCACCCTTCTGTCCCACTGTCACCTTGTCCATTGTGAACTGCCATTACTCCCCTTCCTATGCCTCATTGGACAATGCACCTGTGATACCAAGAGACTGGACTACAACTGGACATTCCTCCACCATCACCCCAGCCCATTGCACACTCCCCTCTACATATGAACACTTAAATAAACACCCTTGGAACAAATACAAATCTGGAGTCTGTCAAATGATTGAAATATGTATTAGTACAACATTCTGAAAACATTGCAAGTCATATGTACAGATATATATATATTGGTATGACCTTTAGTGGGCAACAGTAAACATACCAGGAGCCAGAGTGGGCCACAGAGATCTGAAAATGGAGATGCCAAAGGGTACAGTAAGTGGCCATAGACATAGGGAAATCAGACTTCCATGTACAATGTCCAACAGAAAACTGAAATGTAAAGTGAAGTTACATTGTCTTGCCTGTGTGTCACTGGAAGTACTGCTGTATAATATTAATTCTGTTGTCCACATCTTCTTCCTCTGCCTCCTCTTCCTCACTGTCCACCGGCCCCACTGCTGCCACAAGACCATCTCCAGGCTCATCCTCCTGCAGAAAGGCAGCTGGTGTCTCAAGGCCAGGTTGTGCAACATGCAACGATGATCTGGCACACCTTCTTGGGTGAGTAGTACAGGGATCCACCTGTCAGATGGAGGCACCGAACCCGGCCTTCAGGAGGCCAAAGGCTCTCTCAATTATCCTCCTTGTTCGCCCATGTGCCTCATTATAATGTTCCTCTGCCCTTGTCCTGGCATTCCTCACTGGGGTCAGTAGCCATGAGAGGTTGGGGTAACCAGAGTCACCTGCACATATTGAGGGAAACCTGTTAGACACACACTAACCCTTAGGGACAACCCCATACCCAGACACCAACTTATACTGGGTGGGTACCTTAGGGTCACCTATTGGCCACACCCAGTGCCTCTGGAGTTGGCCCATCACATATGGATGTTGCTATTCCTCATGATAAAGGCGTCATGCACAGAGCCAGGATACTTGGCATTCACATGGGAGATGTACTGGTCTGCCAAACACACCATCTGCACATTCATAGAGTGATAGCTTTTTCTATTCCTGAACACTTGTTCATTTCTCCGGGGGGGAAATGCCACATGTGTACCATCAATGGCACCAATGATGTTGCGGATATGTCCCGGGGCAAAAAAGTCAGCTTTCACTGTGGACAAATCCTCCACCTGGGGGAATACGATGTAGCTGCGCATGACAACACTCCGGTCAACACATTGGAGAACATTGGCTGAGACATTCCTGATGCCATGGCCACTGTTGTTTGGAAGGAACCACTTGTCAGGAAATGGAGCACTGACAGGACCTGCAATAGAGGGGGGGATACCTGTGGGTTGGCGGATAGTTGACATCAGGTCTGGCTCCAATTGGGCACACAGTTCTTGGATTGTGGCCCGATTAAGTCTGTATGTTAGGATAATGTGTCTGTCCTCCATTGTCGCAAGGTCCACCAGGGGTCTGTTCACCGGAGGATGTCGGCATCTCATATTCATCCTCAGCGGTTGAAGCCTATGGAGGAAAACGGTGAGCAGAGGGTGATATTCACACATCAATTGAAATAATGTTGCATCTTTTCCTTTACAGAACCTGTATGTCAATCCGAGAGTCAGTTGCTGTGCCAATGTCTGCGGTGACGCAGTTAGGTGCCATGGCATGTTCCCCCCTGAAATGGCAGCTGCATGACCTGTGAGGAGGGACAAGTGTAAATGAGGTAATTCTGCTGGCGTTGTGAGCCGTTGCAGTAGGCGGTTGACGATCGCTGCGCAACTTCACATTGGTTATCATTGGGCCCTATGGTTTCCAGGAGCCAATGGCGATGTACGCCGGCAGTGACGGTACGCACCGCTGCGGAGGTGACTGCCATTTTCTATCTATTCACTCACTTGCTATCTGACCTTCAACAGGAGAGGACCTACACTGCAAGTGCTGCTGTGACCTGTGTCTGGAAGCGACAATGGCTCATGTTTCTGGGGGAAGGGCCCCTGCCTTCACTGCGGAGGAGTTGGAGGAACTGGTGGATGGGGTCCTACCCCAGTACACGTTACTCTATGGTCCTCCAGACAACCAGGTGAGAACACTGTGAGCATGATGCGTGGGTCATAAATGTATGGATTGCTGTGTGTGTAAGCCACATGTAAGGGGGGCTGAGGCATCCTGGCCAGACTGCTGCATGTATGGTGGTCAAGGTATGCGCGTCAGGGGATGGGAGGGATCTGGTGGGCCATGAGTGTGATGGTCTGGACGGTTAACTAATTCCCTTTTGTGCTGTCTTATCCATGCAGGTGAGCGCCCATCAGAAAAAGGGTATTTGGCGTGCCATCGCCAGGAGGTGCGGGCCCTGGGGGTCTTTGACAGGCGGAGCACTCACTGCCTCAAACTGTGGGAGGACCTGTGCTGCTGTGCAAGGAAGACGGCGGAGGCCCAGCTGGGGCTGGCCTCCCAACGAAGAAGGGGTGCCCGTCGTACCCTGACCTGCCTGATGTTCCGCATCCTGGCGGTGGCCTATCCGGAGCTGGATGGGCGCTTGAAGGCATCACAGCAGCCACAAGGGGGTGAGTACAGATTCAGAATCATGACTGTGCATGCGTCAACATTTACCTGGGTGGGGGATGTGGGCTGTGGGTGCCCCTAGGCCAGGGCGAATATGGCAGGGTAGGTCCCTTGTTGGGCAGGCTCTGAAGCACTCCAACCTCAATAGTGTTAGTGGGCATCTACTACTGGGTAGGGTCCTGTGGGTTTCAGGTGTGCAGCTAATGGTGTTAGGCATTGTACCCCATATGCTAGTGACTATCTTAGTGACTGGTAGTGCATGGCCTAGTGCATAGGGCTGCTTCCTGTGTGTTGTGTACTCCAACAGTAGTAGAGTTGCTAGCATTGACGAAGTGTCTCCTCTGTCTCCCCCCTCTTTTTGTTTTGTCACCCTGTCCTTATGTGCATTAGCATAATCTGATGGAGGAGCAGAGGCACCGGCGATGGAGAGAGCTGCATCCCACATGGGCCTGGAGACCGAATCCACCGACGGTGAGGGCACCAGTGGGACGGAGGGCGAGAGGAGCACCACAACAGGGACAGGAGGGGACACCACAGACAGCGACTCCTCCTCCGATGGAATCTCCCTGGTGGTGGCAGACACCTCTGTGCCCACCCAGAGAAGAGGTACAGCCGCCACCCCCCCTACCAGCACCACCCTCCCAGCAGCCCCTTAGCGTGTTTCCCGTGCCCGCTCACCAAGGAGGGTGGGCATCTCCTTCACCCCAGGCACCTCAAGCCCTGACCCAGTTAGCCCTGCTGTCCTCAGTGAGGAGGCTATTGACCTCCTGAGATCCCTCACTGTTGGGCAGTTACCATTCTGAATGCCATCCAGGGTGTCGAGAGGCATTTGCAACAAACAAATGCATACCTGGAAAGCATTCACTCTGGCGTGGCGGCCCAACAGAGAGCATTTCCGGCTCTGGCCTCCGCACTGATGACAGCCATTGTCCCTGTCTCCAGCCTCCCCCTCCAACTTCCTCTACCCAGTCCCAATCCCCTCAACCCCAGCGCATCCCCAGCACACCTTCAGACCAGCATTCACCCAAATCAACAAACAAAAGTGGCTCAGGGAAACACAAGCACCACACTTCATCTCACTGGCACTCACACAAGCACCATCCCCATGCAGACACACCAACATCCACTGCCTCCACTGTGTCCCCCTCCTCCTCGTCATCCACCTCCCTTCCAGTAGCATCTCCACTCACACCTGCATGCACTACATCCTCATCCACTACCTCCATCACCAGCATTCCCATCACAACGCACCCCTCACTGGCAGTCACCACCCCCACATCCATGCACACGTCCCCTGTGTCCTCTCCCAGTGTGTCTGTGACCCCTCCTCCCAAAGTACACAAACACAAACACCCACCCACCCAATAGCCATCCACCTCACAACAGCATCCAGCCCATGCACCTGCACCCAAACTCAGCAGACAGACACCTCCTACAACCACTCCCTCTCCATCCACTCCCAAACCCTCTCCCTCTTCCCGTCCCAGTGTCCCTAAGAAGCTGTTCCTGGCAAACATTGACCTGTTCCCTTCTCCTTCCCCCCATCCTTCCCCTCGGGCCAAGGTCGCCAGAACCCAGCCCAGCACCTCAGCCACCAAGTCGACATCCGCTGTGGTTCCTTCAGCTGTCAGAGGCTCAAAGGGGGCACCCACCCTTGCCAAGGCCAAAGCCATTCCGCCACCCGGCAGGGTGAAGAGTGGGACAGCATCCAGCAAGGGGAAGGAGCCACAACCACCCAGCAAGGCCACCTCAAAGACTCCAGCTGCCAGACCCAAAGTCACACCACCATCTGCCAAGGTGAGGAAGGGGCAGAAAACACCAGCAAAGGCACTTCAGCTGTCTGAGGCTGCAGGTGAAGGCCTGGTGGCTACCAGCACAACCGCCAGCACTGCCACCTGCACCGCTGCCAGCACCGCCAGTAGCCCCACCGCTAGCACCCCCACAAGCACCGCCACCTGCACCCCCACAAGCACCACTACTGTCAGCAGCAGCAGCCCCTGTGGGTAGCCAGCCGAGGCTGCAGAAGAAGAGCTGGAGCCTCCCTCCACCACTGGCAGCACCGGCACCTGCACCACGGCTAGCACCGTCACCTGCACCACCGCTAGCACCGCTGCAAGCACCGCTGCAAGCACCGCCACCTGCACCGCTGACAGTAGCACCACTACTAGCAGCAGCAGCCCCAGTGGGCATCCGTCCGAGGCTGCAGGAAAAGGGCTGGAGCCTCCCTACACCACTGGCAGCACCCCCACCAGCACCAGCACTACCGCCAGTTTGCAGCCGTAGCCACCGCCGGGTGGATTCTAACCCTGCCTCCATGGACTATCATGCAACCTGGTCCCTGCAAATCTCGTGCCTCAGACACCCAGGTGAGGTACTGTGAACTGCCGCACCCCAAGTGTTGCATCACTGGGCACAAAGCCCCCTCCAGAACCAGAGGAGAAAAGGCACCCACTCACCCCCTCCTTGGCAGGATGAAGCAGACTGGGCACAAAGCCCCCTCCAGAACCAGTGGAGAAAGGCATCCTCTCACCCTATCCTTGGCAGGATAAAGCAGACTGGGCTCAAAGCCCCCTCCAGAACTAGTGGAGAAGCCATCCACTTGAGAGACTGTGGCCTTGCACTCCCCAGGACTAAGCAGTGGGCAAACCACCCACTAGAGAGACTGTGGCCTTGCACTCCCCAGGACCAAGCAGTGGGCAAACTACCAACTTGAGAGACTGTGGCCTTACACTCCCCAGGACCAAGCATTGGTCAAACCACCCACTAGAGAGACTGTGGCTTTGCACTCCCCAGGACCAAGCAGTGGGCAAACCACCCACTTGAGAGACTGTGCCTTGCACTCCTCAGGACATCACTGTGGGCATGGAGACCCCTCCAGGAGCAATGGCGTTATTCCATCTTCCGGCTGAGGTGCCCCCCGTTCCCCATCCCCCCAAGGTGCCTGATGCCCCTGCACTGTTCTCTCCGTATTGAGGCAGGAGTCAAGTGTGGGATTGGCCTACGAGTATTGGCCAAGTGGCCCATGGACATTTTGAGTGGACAATGTGCCGCCTTATGTACATATTGTATATTTTTGTAAACACAGTTTTTTAAATTATTACGTATATCTGACTATTTCTAAAATATCACTGATTTGACTCTTCCTTTTCTCCTCGCCTTCTTCCAGGGGGTTACTGGGTGTCAATGTAATGCTGATGCATGTGTTTGTGTGTATGGTGTTGTGGGTGATGGTAGGGTACGGTGTTGCGTGTTACGTGTGTGTGTCACTCTCTTTTTCCTCCCACCCTTCCCTGTGTACTAGGTGCAGTACTCACTGTGGTAGTCGCCACCGCCGTTCGTACTCCTGGTAGATGAGGGGGTAGACCAGCATGGGGAGGATCAGCAGCTCAGGCTCCATGGCGTCCTGGTTCTTCGTTGAGTGTTGAGAGGTGAGTGGTTTCCCTTCTGGGTACTGTTTCCGCCGTGCCTTTGATGGCATTGGTACCACCCTGGAAAATCTGGCGGATGGGTGGGTTGTGATGGGGTGGGCGGACATTAACTTCCGCCTGTCTGTTGGAGGTTACCGCCCGGTGGTCGGAGTGTTAAAGTGGCTGTATGTCTTGGCGGTTTCTGCCGTGGTCGTGATCCCATTTTTTTTACCGCCGGCCTGTTGGTGGTATTACCGCTGCTTTAACACCAACCGCCAGGGTTGTAATGAGGGCCTATATGTGGTGACAACATCAGAGTGTTGTGATGATATGTAGCGAGAGTCAAGTCAGGTCGCCCTTAAACCCCCTATGGAGTTCGCAAAACGTGCATGACAACTATTTGTATCCATTGGCCACAATAACCACCCTTCAGTACCTAAAACTGTTGTGTTAAATGTTATTTTCTGGGCCCATCCATTGAACTGTTCTTCAGTGGCATTTATTATTTTCTGAAAATTATTAACCCCATCGCTGCCAGGCCTTTTCCCCCTCAGGTGCCAAACCTTTTTTTGGCTGTTTGGGGCAGTTCACGCTTAGGCTCTCATAACTTTTTCTCCACATAAGCTACGCACCCCAAACTTGCATCCTTGTTTTCCAACATCCCAGGGATTCTAGAGGTACCCAGACTTTGTGGGTTGCCCTGAAGGAGACCAAGAAATTCACCAAAATACAGCAATAATTTCGCTTTTTAAAACAAAATTGGAAAAAAGGGCTGCAGATGAAGGCTTGTGTTTTTTTCCCCTGAAAATGGCATCAACAAAGGGTTTCTGGTGCTAAAATCACCACCTTCCCAGCTTTCAGGAACAGGCAGACTTGAATCAGAAAACCACATTTGTCTACAGAATTTTGGCATTTTACTGGAACATGCACCATTTTTACTATTTTTTCTGCTGCTAGCCTCCTTCCAGTTAGTGACAGAAATGGGCATGAAACCAATACTGGATCCCAGACAGCTAATCATTTCTGAAAAGTAGACAAAATTCTAAATTCAACAAGGGGTAATTTGTGTAGATCCTACAAGGGTTTCCTACCGAAAATAACAGCAGAAATAAAGAAATATTGAAATTGAGGTGAAAAAAACAGCAATTTTTCTCCATGTTTTATTCTGTAACTTTTTCCTGCGCTGTCAGAGTTTTGAAAGCAATATATTGTTACATCTGCTGGAATCTTCTGGTTGTGGGGATATATAGGGCTTGTAGTTTCATCAAGAACCCTAGGTACCCAGAGCCAATAAATGAGCTGCACCTTCCAATGGGTTTTCATTCTATACCGGGTATACAGCAATTCATTTGCTGAAATATAAAGAGTGAAAAATAGGGGTCAAGAAAACCTTTGTATTTCCAGAATGGGCACAAGATTAGGTGTTGAGAAGCAGTGCTTATTTTCACATCTCTGAATTCCGGGGTGCCCATAATAGCATGTGAATTACAGGGCATTTCTAATTTTTACACAGTGTCTTACATTTGGAAGGAAAAAATGTAGAGAAAGACAAGGGGCAATAACACTTGTTTTGCTATGTCTGTATTCCCCCAAGTCTCCCGATAAAAATGGTACCTCACTTGCGTGGGGAAACTTAATGCTCGCGACAGGAAACACAACATGGACACATCACATTTTTACATTGAAATCTGACGTGTTTTTTGCAAAGTGCCTAGCTGTAGATTTCGGCCTCTAGCTCAGCCGGCACCTAGGGAAACCTACCAAACCTGCACATTTTTTAAATCTAGACAACTAGGGACATCCAAGATGGGGTGACTTGTGGGGCTCTCACCAGGTTCTGGTACCCAGAATCCTTTGCAAACATCAAAATGTGGCCAAAAAACACTTTTTCCTCACATTTCGGTGACAGAAAGTTCTGGAATCTGAGAGGAGCCACAAATTTCCTTCCACCCAGCGTTCCCCCAAGTCTCCGGATAAAAATGGTACCTCACTTGTTTGGGTAAGCCCAGTGCCAGCTAAAGGAAATGCCCCAAAACTCTATCTGGACACATCAAATTTATCAAATAGAAAACTACCTGTTTTTGTGGGAGGGGGCACCATGTGTTTTTGGTCCTGGACTGAGCACCCATCTAGGGAAACCTACCAAATCCCGACATTTCGGAAAACTAGACACCCGAGGGAGTCCAGGGAGGTGTGACTTGCGTTGATACCCCAATATTTTCTTACCCAGAATTCTCAGCAAACCTCAAATTTAACTAAACAATCACATCTTTCCCACATTTCTGTGTGGGATCTCCGCACCGGGACAAACGTACCACCCAACATTCCCGCAGTCTCCCAGTAAAAATTATACCTCACTAGGTGGGCCAAGTACCTGTGACAGTGAAGAGCCAAAAACATGTTGAAATTGAGGGGGAACCAAAGCGGGTCCAAAAGGGCAGTTTGAAAAAAAAAAACATTTTTAGGCTGACAAGTACAGCAGAATCTTTATCGGTATAGATGCGACAATGCTGGGTGGTAGGAATTTTGTGGATTCCTGTATATTCTGAAAGGTTCCATCACAAAAATGTGGGAAAAAAGTGTGATTTCAAGCAAAGTTGGAGGTTTGCAGTGCATTATGGGTAGATAAATGGTGCAGTGTGCACGTGAAGCATGCCAAACTGGAATCACCAAGATATTTAGTTTTCAGATGTGTCTAGGTCTTGTGGATTTTTCTACATGGCAGCGTCCCAAAGTCCAAAAAGTGCAACCCTCACCATTCCAAGTGGGACGATTTTGAGAGTTAGCCAAGCTCTCATGGCCCAAATGCAAAAACAAAACCTAAAATAATCAAATGTCCTCTTGCTTGCCGTGGGATAAGATGTTTTAGTGTGCGGGGGAGAGATGAAAGACTGTTACCCCCTTCAGTTGGGGGTGGGGGCATAACCAGGCCCATACTGGTTTGTAGCCACCACCTCACATTTTTAATTTTTTAAAAAATTCGCTGGCATCTAGTAGATTTCCTTCCCCTCCCGGGGTGTGGATCGGGGGTAATTGTCCCATCTGCCCACTAGTGGGCTGAACAACTTTGGCCCAATTTATCTGGGGTGGGGCTATTGCCATACTCCCACCCTCTTATTTTGGAGAAAAAAATCTTCCATGGTCTCTCATGGGCTTCCTGCCCATCTTGGGGTCAGATGGGCCTTCCAAAAATAGGCCCATCTGCCCTCAAGGGGGGCAGATATGACCAACAGTAATGTGTCGCCACGGGGAGAGACCCTTGGCCAAGGGGCTGCCCCCCAAAACAAAACACACACATACACACACACCAATCCCTGGTGCCTAAGTGGTGTCTGCCCTTCGGGGGCAGAAATGGCTTAAAATAAATTTGCACCCCTAGGGGAGCGACCCTTCCCTAAGGGGTCGCTCCATTTGCGTGAAATTGGCGTAAAAAAAATACCTGGTACCTAGTGGTTTCGATAGGCCTAATAAAAATAGGCCGATCTGCCCCCATGGGGGACAGAAATGGCCTAAAATAAATTTGACCCACAGGGGAACAACCCTTGCCTAAGGGGTCGCTCCCCTTGCATGAAACTGACAAAAAAAATAAAAATCTCTGGTGTCTGTTTCTGCCTGCCTTGGTGGTAGATTGGCCTAACAAAAATAGTCTGATCTGCCCCAAGGGGGGCAGAAATGGCCTAAATACAATTTGCCCCCCAGAGGAGCAACCCTTGCCTAAGCGGTCAAACCCCATATATAAAAAAAAGTAAACATAAAAAAATATATATCCCTGATGTCTAGGGTTTCTGTCCCGCCTGGGGGCAGAAAAGGCATAAAATGTTTCCCCCTTCGGGGAGCGGCCCTTGCCCAAGGGGCCGCTCCACTCATTTAATAATATTAAAAAAATAAAAAAATTCCCTGGTATCTAGTGGTTTCTGCCCCCCCCCCCCCCCCCCTTGGAGACAGAGTGGCCTAATAAAAATAGGCCGATCTGCCCCTGAAATCGCCTAAAAGTAATTTTTCCCCCGGGGATCGACCCTTGCCTACGGGGTCGAACCCCACATATAAAAAAAATAAATTATCCATGGTGTCTAGGGGGTGTCTGGGGCCAGATGGCCGATCTGCCCCCAGGCGTGGCAGAAAAGGCCTAAAAATCCCCTTCCCCACCCCGGGCAGTGGCCCTTGCCCAAGGCACCGCTCCCCTCATGTCAATAACAAAAAAACAATCCCTGGTGTCTAGTAGTTTCTGCCCTCCTTGGGGGCAGATTGGCTTAATAAAAATGGGCTGATCTGCCCTGGCCTAAAATAAATTTTGCCCCCCCGGGGGAGCGACCCTTGCCTAAGGGATCGCTCCCCACATATAAAAAATGAAAATAAACAAACATTTTTTTTATCCCTGGTGTCTAGGGGGTTTCTGCCCCCCAGGGAGGGGGTTGCAGAAATGGCCTAATGATATTAGGCCAATCTGTCCCGGAGGAGGGGGGCAGAAATGGCCTGAAAATAATATGGCCCCCTTGCGGAGTGGCCCTTGCCAAAGGGGCCGCTCACCTCATATCAATTACCAAAAAAAACCCTCCCTGGTGTCTAGTGGGCATTTCTGCTGCCCGATCGCATTCTGAGAAATGCTGAGAAAGACATTAAAGGAAAGGAAAGGCCTTTCCTATCCTTTGTTGCCTTTCTCGGCCAATCCACATGATTGGAGGAGAAATGCAAAAGATGAGCTTCCAGTGCAGAGGGGCAGGCCTCTGATTGCGCGCTGACTTCATCAGACGCCACGGGGTGGGGAGGAAGCGATTCACCTTCCATCCCTGCAGTGGGGGTTCCGAGGCGAGGTTCATGGGGTGAGCGCTACGGTTACATCCTTGGCACCTCAGCGCCTCAGCCAAGCACGTAACCGTTACGTCATTGGCACGAAGGGGTTACATTTAACTGGTGAGGGAATACTTGGCAGGTTAATTTATTTGATTTTTGCCAAGCCTAAACAACTAGTTGCTCTATAGTGTTGTTTAAAAATAAAATTTGCAATGAAATAAGGCATGCTGTAAACAAAGCTTCCCTTCCCTGTATTTGCCAATCTTTAGTTCCCCATACACTCTCTTTTAGTCAATCGACTTCAACCACTATTCATAGCCATCTACCGCGAACTGGGAAAGAAAGGAATCTGAATAAATCAATCTGGTATCTGTTAGCAAACATTTTGCAGGTAGGATGTAATTTGAAATAATAAGACAGCATTTTTTACTTTGTGCCCATTAAAATTTGCAAATGTTTCCATATTTGTTTTAGAACAGCCCACTGGTGAGGTCGGACAATATTTCCAATGTGTATAATTGTAAACAGTTCTCTGGGTGCTAGCTTTATGAATGAAATGAAGTATGTAATGATTGTAACAGAACATATTGCCATAATTAGCAGTTGTTTGATAAACATCTTCACTTTCAAATACAGAAAGCATAGAATAAACTGTTTTTACATCCCGATCATCACAAACTATTCCTGGTGTTATTATTTAATTAATTGAATTTTTAAACACATATGGTATTTGAAGTATCTCCGTCGGCCCGCACACATCAAAGGATACTTTATCCCGAACTATCCCATCAGGAATGAGTTTTGCTGAAATGTTCTGTCACTGCTTTAATTCCTGCAAGACAGTGACACATTTATTTATTTCAGAAGCTGTGTCTGCTGCTCCTGCGCCAGAGCCATCAAGATCTGGGACATACATACATATGTATGCTGAACAAGACCTCAAATGGGGTTCGCCCTTCCAGGGACCTTCTAGGGAGATTATGAAGTCCTCTCTGGACTCCATATAGGTGGTTAAGCCAAATACGACCTCTACCTAATACTATCACTGTTAAAGACTGTTCTTTTGCTCCACTATAATGTCATCTTTCGCATGATGTGGAGACAAGTAATGCAATTGGACCCCCAACGTTGCCATGGTGTCCCTGAATGCCCTTGAAGCAAAAGCAGGATCCTGGTCTGAATAAAACACTGTAACTGAATAAGTCCTGAAAAAGACGCTCAAATCTTTAATAACAGTTTGAGTGTCAGCTTATCATTGTGATCAAAATGGATCAAAGCTTATCATTGTGGCCATACTAATAGGAATTGTCAGCAAGAGTCAACAGCATCTAAGATGTATTTGTGTGCACCATAAGGTGTCAAGGGACAACAATGGTCCAGGTATACATATTGTAGTGGTTTGTTAGAAATTATTAGTTGTGTTTGAGGGCGGCGATTGATAGCGGATTCTTTTATTTGTTGATAGATGTCACAAAAATTGACATACTGTTTGGTCTGTTTATATACCCCATCCACCAGTAATGTTTTTGCAATAAAGAAATAATAGCCGCCACACCTGCATGGGCAGAAGCAACTCCAACATGCACTACCTTTATTAACTGTGGTCTTTGATCTTGGTTGGGGATCACACGAACACCCGCCCCTAGTATTGTTACAAAGGCAATGTTCTGGGCATTTAAATATTTGGCAGGATACGCCTTTAGAAAGGGCTGGCTTTCAGCCGAAGCTTTCGTAGCAGCCAGTGTTTCATCATCCAATCTCGTTTGTGAAAGATTAATCACAGCAACAGAAGCCGAGTTGGCTGCTTTATCAGCCAAGGTATTGCCTGCAAAGTGTATTCCTACACGCTGATGACCTACTGCATGAACCACATGGGCATTGGGTAGCATTTAATTCATATCTGCTACTTTCCCCCACAGCAACCTGTGCTCAATGATGTTTGCTTTTGGATCTCTGAACCCATTTTGGTGCCAGTAATGCAGGTATTCATTAAATGACTCAACGCATAGTATGAATCACACACTTTTAGTGTTAGCTATTCAGGATCCATATGTTACAGTGCCAATATCAGAGCCTTAAGAGCTGCCAATTGCACACTGCAGTCCCCTAGGGTCTGCATGTAAGTGTTTTGAGGCAGGAATTTGCCATCCTTTATGATACCACTCACAGCCGCACAGAATGCGGAGTATTGTTTTCTGCCTACTGCCAGTTGTGCTGAACTGTCAGTATAAACTAATGTTTGCTACTGATCCAGAGGCAAGGTGTTTGTCTGTACTGAGTATTCAAGCTTGCATTAAAGAAATTCTTGAGTCTGAAGTTTTGGGTCAAAGATATAGACTACATCAGTGGCAGTCACAGATGTTGCCCATTGGATCTAGAATGGATGTAATGCATTAGCGTGTGGGATGCTGGCTTTTGTAACAGTCTCGAGGGCTGGTATAGGGTTTCCGACAATAACGCGTTTCCCCTGGTCCAGAAGTCTCTCTTTTATGACAGCCATCTGAATGACAGTCAGAATTTTTTCACTGGAAGAAAGGAGTTGTTCAGCTGTGGTGTATAGGTGTGATTTATATGCTATAGGTATGGTGTCACCTTTATTGAATGCTACATAGGTGAATCCAATGGCACCAGCAATAGCTCTGATGACCAAATTTATTTTATTAGCACATATGTGTAAATGTTTTGCTTCAAGCATGTCCTGCTGCAATGCTCTCAGAATGCAAGTGTTTGACTGTCCAATATTTACTTGAAAAATCGGGGCATATTAAATCATACAATGGTTTTATGCATTGTCCATAGTCTGGGATTTAAGTTCTACCAAAGCTGAAAAAGCCCAATAATGATTGCAGCTTTTTAATTGTGTTGTAAACGTGTGCATTCCTCTAGAAAGTGGGGCACCAGACTCTTTCCTTCATCTGATAACTTGTATCCCAAAACCAGGACCCTGAGAATGGCAATTTTTGTTACTTAGAAATTTAATTTGTAGCCTATTTCGGCAAATCCCACAACAATGTGGGATACCCCGTCTTAAAGGTTATAAGAGGACATCATCGTAAGGTAGATATCATCTATATAGGACAACGCCTCAGGGCCAATATTGTGCAAAATAAATGTTACACACTCCGAGAACATCCCAGGACTGTTCTTATTACCTTGTGGGAGCCTACAAAATGTTCTTTTCAAGCCTAATATGCTAAATGCTGTTTAGTCCCTGCTTTCAGATGCTATATTTTGGGATAAAAATCCATTGGAAATTTCCAGGATTGTTTTTTTTGTTGCACACTAAGGGCCAGATGTATGAATCTGGCCCATTGCGATTCGGTAATTGCGATTTTTAAGAAATCGCAATTACCGACTCGCAAAGGGCCATGTATCACATTTGCGATTCGGTAATTGCGATCGCAAATGCAATTACCGAATCGCAAATTGCGATACTGGCCCCATTCGCAGCTATGGGCCTGTTGGCCCATAGCTGCGAATTTTTTGCATTTCCTAAATTGCGATTTCTGAAACAGAAATCGCACTTTGGGAAATGCAAAAGGCCAGGGTGCTGGGGGCCTAAGGCCCCCTTTCCTGCACCCCAAAGTTTTTTTTTTCCCATGTAAAGTACACACATGCCAAAAGGGCATGTGTGCTTTACATATTAAATTTAAAAATGCAGTTTTACTGCATTTTTCAATTTTGCACCAGGTTACCACCTGGTTGCAGACAATGGTATTTTGCATGTGCAAAATACCATTCTACGAAAAATTGCAATTTTTTGCAGAATTGCCTTGCGACCTGGATTTTGCGAATCGCAAATTGCGATTCGCAAAATCCAGGTCGCAACGCAGAAAATCAAAATTTTTGCGATTTTCATTTTGTGGTCTGCAAATGCCTTTGATGCATTGCAGACCACGATTTTGCACTTGCAAACGGCTGATTTCGCAGTTTGCGAGTGCAAAATCATTTGATACATCTGGCACTAAATTATTAATTAGTGCTGTGCTGTGTGCATTTTGAATAGCAAATGTGCATACAAGATTATTTAAGTGTCTGTAATTTAAGACTATTCTATAAGAATGGTCAGGCTTAGCTACAGAAAATAAGGGGCTTTACATTGATGAGACACAGGGCTCAACTGTACTCTGGCACTTGAGATGTGTGAGTATTTCTCTCACTGGTGCTTTAGCATCATGTTTAATGTGATCTAATTGGTATTATGTGGTAAGGAGAGTCTCTGTCCCACCCCAGATGATTGTGATACAGTGCAGGGGCCTGTGCCAATGCCCTAACTACTCCATTGGCTTCTCCTAGTTCCCTGAGAATGAGAGCTGGGAAAGAAGGCATAATAAATTCTCCCCCAAAGGGAAGATTGCCGGCAAATTCTGATGGCCTATCTGTTTCTGCCAATAGGATATCATAGCACAATGTTAATTGTTCACAGTCTCTCAGGTGGGTGACTTGCCCACCCGTTCTGGAGGGGGCAACATGCCCTGTGCTTGGTTGTGGGGAGTGCAAGGCCACAGTCTGTGGAGTGGGTGACTTGCCCATTGGTTCTGGAGGGGGCAGACGGCCCTGTGCCTGGTCCTGGGGAGTGCAAGGCCACAGTCTCTCAGGTGGGTGACTTGCCCTCCCGTTCTGGAGGGGCCTACATGCCCTGTGCTTGGTCCTGTGGAGTGCAAGGCCACAGTTTGTCGAGTGGGTGACTTGCCCACTGGTTCTGGTGAGGGCAGGCCGCACAGCAGCCCATGGAAGCTGCATCATAAGGCGTCCGCCGGCGGTGATGAGTGCACTGTGGTGGTGGTAGTGGGATGCCCCTGCTCAGCCCCTGCTCCCTCCGATGGCTGCACAGTGGTGGTGGTGGTAGTGGGAGGCTCCAGCTCAGCCCCTGCACCCTACGATGGCACCACTGTGGTGGTGGTGGTAGTGGGAGGCTTCTGCTCAGCCCCTGCACTCACTGATGGCTGCACAACCATGGCTGGCGGTGTGGGCTCTGTGACAGCTGCTGGTGCAGGCTCCTTCCCCCTTTTTCCTGGCTGGTGCAGGATCCTTCCCCTTTCTGCTGGCTGGTGCAGGCTCCTTCCCCTTTCTGCTGGCTGGTACAGGCTCCTTCCTCTTCAGTATTTGTGGCATGGAATCCTTTCCACCACAAGAAGATGCTGATGGAACTGGGCCCGTGGACTGTGTGGTTGAGGTGCTTGTCTGGGTTCTTGATACCCTGGCCATACGTGCAGGACAAGGGGGTGGGGGAGGGAAGAGGTCAACGGTGGAAAGGAAAAGCTTTTTAGGGACATTGGGGTAGGAGGATGGAAGAGTAGTGGGAGTGGAGGATGAGGGAGTGGTTGTTGGAGGTGTATGTCTGCTGGATTTGGGTGCAGGTGCATGGGCTGTATGCTGATGTGAGGTGGATGGCTGTTGGGTGTCTGAGTGCTTGCGTTTGTGCACTTTAGAAGGGGAGACAGGCACAGTGGGAGAGGGCACAGGGGATGTGTGGATGGATGTTGTGGAAGTGTCTGCCAGTGAGGTGTGTGTTCTGCTTGGTGTGGTGATGATGCAGGTAGTGGATGATGATGTAGTGCATGCAGGTGGGAGTGTGGATATAACTGGGTGGTAGGTGGAGGAGGAGGAACAGGGGGAGACAGTAAAAATAGTGGATGTTGTTGTGTCTGCAAATGAATGATGTTTGTATGAGTGCCTGTTGGATGATGTGTGGTGCTTGTGTTTGCCTGTGACACTTTTGGGTGTTGTCTTGGGTGCATGCTCGTCTCCCTGTGTGCTTGGGATGGGTTGGGGTTGAGGAGAATGGGACTGGGAAGTGGAAGTTTGAGGGGGAATGGTTGAAACAGGGACCATGACTGCATCAGAGAGGAGGCTAGAGCCTGGATCGATCTCTGTTGGACCTCCAATCCAGTGTGAGTGCCCTCCAGGTATGCATTAGATTGTTGCATCTGGGCTGCCAGCCCCTGGATGGCATTCACAATGGTTGATTGCCCTACAGAAATGGATCTCAGGAGCTCAATAGCATCCTCACACAGGGCAGCAGGTCTCACTGGGGCAGGGCCTGAGTGCCTGGGGCAAAGGAGATGCCACCCTCCTGGGTGAGCGGGCACAGCAACTCGCTGAGGGGCTGCTGGGAGGGTGGTGCAGGTACGGGGGCTGGCAGCTGTACCTGTAGCTGGGGTTGTCACAGAGGTGTCTACCACCACCAGGGAGCTCCCAACGGAGGAGGTATCTGAGTCTGTACTGTCCCCTCCAGTCTCCGCCATGGTGCTCTCGTCACCCTCCGTTCCACTGTTGCCCTCAGCGTCGGTGTACTCTGCCTCCTGGGTCCAGTGGGCTGCAGCTCCCTCCGTCGCCGGTGCCTCTGCTCCTCCCCCAGATGATGCTAATGCATATAAGGACAGGACGACAAAACAAGAAAGGGGGGGCAGAGACAAAAGATACACTGGGTCAATGACTGCACCAACACAACCGTTGGTGTACACAGCACCCTCACACACAGGGGATAGGCCTACGCACAATGCATTGCACTACCAATGATACTGCTAGCCACTAAGGCATGAGGAGGAGCACACACCGCCAACTGCAGCACACCTGGGACCCACACAACCCTGAACAGTAGTGGATGCTTACAAACTAGGTAGGCAGTATTTACCCCTTCAGACCCTTAGCCACCAGAGGACCTACGCTGCTATGTCTGGCCTGGCCTAGGTGTGCTGACTGACACACATGCAGCACCTGGGTACCACCACTCCAGTCATTTCCTTCAATGATGGCCACTGTACTCACCCACGGTTGGCTGCTGTGATGCCCTCAAGCACCCATCCAGCTCTGAATAGGCCACTGCCAGTATGCGGGCCATCGGGGGGGGGGTCAGGGTTCGAAGAGGCACCCCTTCCTCGTTGGGAGGCCATCCCCAGCTGGGCCTCCGTGGTCTTCTGTGTACAGCGTTTCAGGTCCTCCCACCGTTTCAGACAGTGGGTGCTCCACCTACCATAGACCCCTAGGGTCCTCACCTCCTTGGCGACTGCATGCCACATACCCTTCTTTTGATGGGCGCTGACCTGCAGAGGCAATACAGACATGAAAACACCATTAGACAAACAGTCCAGCCAGTAACACAAATGGCCCACCATACCTGTTTCCATCACTATCGGCACACACATGGCCCAGCACTCAATGTGTACCCAGCCAGGAGGACATCCCTCCCCCTTTCCCCGAAGCCTTCACACACACCTCCATGCATTCATGCCACATGCATCATGCCCACAATGTACTCACCTGTTGGTCAGAAGGCCCATACAGCAGTCCTTATTGGGGTAGGACCCCATCCACCAGTCTCTCCAACTCCTCTGAAGTGAAGGCTGGGGCCCTTTTCCCAGTCACACGGGCCATGGTAGGTTTCAGACACAGGTCACAGCAGCACATTGTCAAGGCCCAATTTCTCGGGATCTGCGCGTCGCTAATCAAGAGCCCACCTCCAGGCAGCACCAACTCAGATGCCTTAATGGTGCTGAAGATTAGTGAGGCCAGGCGGGGGGAAGGGAAAGCAGGAAAGGAACAGCCAATCTGAAAAGGAATTGGTTAAATACAAAGAAAACAACAGTAACAATAATCGTATGTTTTAAAAGTTATGCAAGAAAAAACGTTTGCTCGTAATGTGGAATTAACAAATTAGCTGTAGAATCAAATTTCTTAATATAAAACAAAACAGCTTAAGCCCAGATCATGGCACTCCAGGCCAAAACAACTGCAGTGAACTACTGTCACTAAATCCTTCTAGGGAGCATATGCCAGGAGCTCAAGAAGGACCACTACAATCCTTTACAGAACATTTAGTATTAAGCAATCAAAGTTTTTATAACAAATAACACTCTGACTTTGAGTTGTTCACGATCTCCTCAAAACGAATAAAAGAACATTCACTCGAAATAGCGTTATTGTATTTTCCTAATAACATCCAAATAATATCTGAACATGCTCTGAGTTCATTTACACATAAATAGCATTTTCTCATAATACGAGTTTGATTCTCCTATGATCAAGAATCCCAACAGAATATCGAGATTCAGAGAGAAATGCCAGCTGAAGAAAAACTAAACAACTTCGGTAATTATTGTAATTGTAAAAGCCGCTCGCCTTCGCGAACAAAGGGAGGAGCGGAAACAAAGTAGCAAAAGCCGCTCGCCTCCGAGAACCAAAGGAGGAGCGGAAACAAAGTAAAACGGTTCTTGAAAAAGAATCACAAAGGCCGGCGGGGGAGGCCCCATCGGAACGAACTCACCCGCAGCAAGTCCGTCCACTCGCTCTAAGAAAAATCCCCTGTCAGACGGCAGGAGGAAACAGGAAGGTTCTCACTCGCAGGGAGGTTTCCAGAATAATAAGCGCTGGAAACTGGGTGTGGCTGGTATTTATACCCCAGCCACACCCCAACATGGCCGCCCATAAAGGTTGTTGGGAATTGAAGTCCCACTTGAAAATGCAAGTCCAGAGTGGGAATGGGATTTGCCACAAGGATGGCATGTAAGGTGTGGCCTGCTGCAAGAGAGAAGGTAGCAGGCACGCACATTAGCAGAGAGATCCCCGTAGGTGGTCTGTGAGAGACCGCGCCACCTGTGAATCCTGACACAAATGCAGTGTAGGTCGTCTCCTATAGAAGGTCAGGAAACAAGTGAGGAACCAGACAGAAAATGGGGGTCAGGTCCACGGAGGAGCATTCCGGCACCGCCGGCATAGATCACCATTGGCCACTGCACCACATAGGGCCCAATTTTAACCAATGATGAATTGCACGGCTGTTCCTGACTGCCTCCTGCCACGGCACACAATGTCAGTGCCATTATCTCACTTCTCCCCCACACAGGACAGGTGGACGCCATTTCAGGAGGGTGCAGGCATAGGAAATAATGCTGTGTCACAGGAGAAATAGGCAAGAGTGTTGTCTGCCCTGATAAAACACATGTGCAGCTAAATTGCATTCCCCCCGGTTGAGGATTTGGCCACTGTGAAGGCCGAGTTTTATTCAATGGGACATACCCCCAATATAATTGGGGCAATTGACGGAATACATATTGCATTTGTCCCCCGCTAGAACGAACAGGTGTTCAGGAATCGTAAGAGTTTCCACTCTATGAATGTGCAGATGGTGTGCTGGGTGGACCAGTATATCTCCCACGTCAATGCTAAGTATCCTGGGTCATGCATGATGCCTTTGTCCTGTGGAATAGCAGCATCCCAAATGTGATGGCCCAACTACAGAGGCACAGGGTGTGACTAATAGGTGAGCCCAGGTTCCCACCCAGTATATGTTGGTGTGCAGCTATGGTGTTGGACAAATAGGATAGTGTGTGGCTAAATGTTGTCCCTCAATATTTGCAAGTGACTCTGGTTACCCAAACCTCTCATGGCTGCTGAGCCCTGTGAGGAATTGCAGGACACGGTCAGAAGAAAGGTATAATGAGACACATGGGCGAACCAGAAGGATAATTGAGAGAACCTTTGGCCCCCTGTAGGCCAAGGTATGGTGCCTCCATCTAACAGGTGGATCCCTGTGCTACTCACCCAAGAAGGTCTGCCAGATACTAGTGGCATGCTGCATGTTGCACAACCTGGCCCTCAGATGGCATGTTCCTTTTCTGTAGGAGAAGGAGACTGGAGATGCCCCTGTGGCAGCAGTGGACCCTGTGGACATTGAGGATGAGGAGACAGAGGATGAGGACAACAGAACATCTATAATCCGTCAGTACTTCCAATGCCGCACAAGTGAGACAGAGTAACTTTACATTTCAGTGGCATTGGTTGTATTCTGTGGGGGACTGGCATGCTGGTATTTCCCACTTCTATGCCCACTTACTGTTACCTCTGGCTATTCATTTTGCAGATGTTGGTGATTTTACAAATACTCCTGGTGCGATCACAACAGCCAGCTACAGGTCATTAATTCTATGCTCATTCTATGTACAGTTAATTTGCAATGTGTGTACCTGTTTTAATCAATACATATTTGAAATACATGACATACTCCTAATAGTTTTTTTTCAAAGTGTGTTTATTGAAGTGCTAATATATATAGGGGATAGTGCAATGGGATTGGGTGATGATGGAGGAAAGTCCACGGTATTGTTCCAGTCTGTTTGTAGCACAGGTGCATTGTCCCAGGGGACACAGGAAGGGGAGCAATGGCAGTTCAAGGTGGATAGGGTGACTGAGTGGGACACAAGTGGGACAATCAGGAAAGTCTAATTTCCTGGCGGGGTCTTGGCAAGTGTCTCTGGCTTCTGTCTGGATCGCAGGGAATGTTTGTGGGGTGGTTCACCTTCTGAAGGGGGAGGGGTGCTGGTGGCCTGTGAGTCCTGTGGCGGGGCCCCCTGGCTACTAGCGGCAGCGGAAGTGGAAGGCTGTTCAGATGACAGGCTAGTGGCAGGGGCCCTGTTGGTGTGAGACTGCCTCCCTCATAATGTTGGCCATGTCTGCCAGCACCCCTATGGAGATCAGGGTGTTGTTGATGGCCTGCAAGTCCTCCCTGATCCCCTGGTATTGTCCCTCCTGCAGCCGCCTGTTCTCCTGCATGTTGTCTAGGATCTGGCCCATCATGTCCTGGAAATGTTGATAGGCTCCCAGGATCTCGGAGAGTGCCTCCTGGAGAGTCGGTTCCCTGGACCTGTCCTCCCCCTGGCGCACAGCAGTCCTTCCCAGTGTCCCTGTTGGCCTATGCCTCTGTCCCCTGAACCGTGTGCCCACTGCCACTGACCCCAGGTCCCTGATTGTCTTGGGTACGAGGTGTAGCCTGGGGTCCTTGTATTGACGTGTCCTGAAGACATACGTTTGGGGATGCTGGGTGGGTGCTGTGTGGTGTTGTTTCCTGATGGGGGAGGCTCTGTGGTGGTGTGTGACTGGGCTTGGATAACCGGCTGTACAAAGGTCCCTGATGGGCCAGGAAGATCATCCAGATCCTGAAGTCCAGAGTTACTGTTATCACTGTGGGCCTCTTCTGTATTAGGACTGGATAGTACTGGCACCTCCTCTCCGGTGACATTGGCTGGGGTACCTGTGGGGATGTAAATGATGTGTTATGGTTAATGTGTATGACATATTGTACAGCCGTGGCTTCCTCTCTATGGTTGGTGTTGCCCTGCCAGCTTTTACTTGTGTATGTTGGTGTATGGTGGAATTGTTAGTTCTCTACACTGATCATGCTTTAGTGATGATTGTCCATGCAGGGCTGTGAGGGGTATCCAGGCATTGGTACAGCATGCAGAGCTTGGCATTGGATTAGTGAGATGTGATGGTGGGGTGTGTGGAATGTGGTGGAGTGATGGGAGTGAGGTTGAGGGGGTGTGATGGCATGCAGGTATGGGGGGTGTTAATTGTTGAAAGTTGACTTTCCAGAGCCCATTCCTCCTCCGACTCTGGCCAGGCCCTCAGGATGCAGTATTGCCAAGACTTGCTCCTCCCATGCTGTGAGTTGTGGGGGAGGAGGTGTGGGTCCCCTGCTATCCTCTGTATAGCGAGCTGGTGTCTTGCTGATATGAAATGTACCTTTCCCCGTTTGTCGTTCCACCTCTTCTCCGCCATAGCTCCATCTTCCTGGCTATTGATATCTGCTGCACCTGTGCTCCAAATAGCTGTGGCTCCACCCTGACGATTTCCTCCACCATGACCCTTAACTCCTCCTCAGTGAAACAGGGGTGCCTTTATGGTGCCATGGGAGTTATGTGATGTGTGTTGGTGAAGGTGTGTTGGGCAATGTGTTAGGTGTGTGAAGTTGGGTGCGTGAGGGATGTATGGATGTATATGGTGTGTGTCTATGGTTATGTCAGTGGTCTTGGTGTCAGTCTCGTGCCAATTTATTATTGTCCAAATAAAGATTCCCAGTAATTCTTAAATAATTCTGCTTCCCAAAATTAGAAATACCTTCAGTATCAGTAATTTTGAGTCTCAAATTACTGCATTTGGACTTCTGATGCACTTCGAATGATGGTGTTAGGCACCACTTTTAAATACAAACATCGCTTATTTTTAGCTTTCTCAAGTTTAAAATTCAATGTGTATCCTTCATCTATGATTAGATCATCCCTTTCTCTCATCATTTGTTCATTTCCTCTTAACATTTCAAATGGGAAGGATGAGAGAAAGATAGAAAGTGAGGGTATGCAATGTGATGAGGGAGGAGGGTTTAGAGAGACAAGGAGTGAAGCATGAAAAAATTAGTGACAGATGAGGAGTGATGGTTGAGGAAGAAAAGATAAGGAGTAAGTCACAAGTAGTGAATAACGAGGATTTAGGAATTGGGCATGAAGAAAATGTGGTGATGGCTGGGGGACGGTGAATTGAGGGCAGAGGAATGAGGGTTGTGGGATGAGTGACCGAAAATGAGGGAACGATGAAAAAGAATAAGGAATTAGTGCTGAGAACTGTGCAATAAGGAGCAAAGTGAGGGGTGAAGGCAGGAATGAGGAGTGAAGGATGATGAGTGACTGTTAATGAGTGAGGCTCATGAATGAGGAAAGAAAGAAAATGGACAAAATGTGAAGAATGTAGGAGGCTGGCCTGGTTTGTAGTGGGTATCCTTGGTACTTACACCTTATACCAGGTACAGTTATCCCTTATTAGTAAAATGTAGGCAGTGTTCTTGCAGCTTAGGCTGTCTAGAGGTAGCTGTAGCAGAGCAGCTTAGGCTGAACTAGGAGACATGCAAAGCTCCTGCAATACCACTATAGTACTATAGTACACAGTACTTATACACAATAAAAGACAATACTCGGTGTTACCAAAAATATCTTAGAGACAATACTCCTTCTGGAGGTAAGTATTATACACAATTTGTACACTAGAGACCAAAATCAGGTAAGTAAATAGTCATAGAATAGTGCAAACAGTAGAAAATACAATAGAGTGCAATAGGCCTAGGGGCAACACAAAACATATACTAAGAAAGTGGAATAGGAATCACAAATTTCCCCCTAGGCAAGTGTAGTGTGTAGAGGGTTGCTGGGAGTGTAAGAAAACACCAAAGGTGCGTAAAATACCCCACCCCGGAACCCAGGAAAGTAGGAGTAAAGTACTGCAAATTTCCTCAGGACACACTACAAGTCATGATAATAGATATTGCAAGAACCAAGCAAGACTGCAATCAACAAATGGCGGATACCTGGACCTGAAGACGTGTGAAGAGAGGAGACCAAGTCCAGAAGTCGCAGAAGATTCCAGGAAGGACAGGAGCTCATGGCAACCTAGAAAATTAGGCAAAAGAGGATTCCCCGGTTAGAAGAAGTCTTCAGAAGAGCACCAAAGAAGATGGGTGCGGGTTCCTGCATGGTGCAGGAGATGTCCCACGTTGAGATGTTGGATGCAGGCTGTTTGCATCGCTTCAAGCAAGGTTGCGGTTTGGGTCAAAATGGTGCTGCCTGGACCGAGGAGGGACCTGGGGGCCTCAACTAGGACTGAGGAGGCAGAGGGTGCTCCCAACACTGGGGAGATCCCACAGAAAGCCAGGTAGCACCCACGGGAGTCCCAGGACATGGGGACAAAGAAGATGCAAAATGCAGTTGGCACAGCAGAACAAAAGAAGTTCCCACGCTGCCGGAGAACAACTCAGCGAGTTGTGCATCGCAGGATGGAGTGCTGGGGACCTGGGCTACACTGTGCATGAAGGATTTTTGGAAGAAGTGCACAGAAGCCCAAGGAGCTAGAGATGACACTGTGCACAGGGGTACTGTCGCAAACCGGGATATGCAAGCTCTTACCTACTCCAAATTTGGACAGCTGGACATTAGGACAGTCTGGGTTGCGTTGGTCCACCACCTGTGTTCCAGGGAGCATGCTCGTTGTCAGGAGAGGAGTCCCAGAGAACTGGTCGTCATTTCAGAAGGTGCCTGCAGGACCAGGAAAGTGACTCTGTCACTCCACAGGAGATTCCTTCGGTTCTTCTGGTGCAGGCTGAAGACAGGGAGGCCTCAGAGCATGCACGCCTTGGAAACTGTTGCAAATGCTGGCTGGAGCTGAAGTTGCAGGTCACAGGAGTTATCCTGGATACTTTGTTGCAGTTACAGCAGTTCCTGGAGCAGTCTGCGGTTGATCCAATGGTCAGAAACTGAAGCAAATGATGCAGAGGATTGCTGGAGGAGTCTTGCAAGCTGAATCTGAGGAAACACCCAGAGGAGAGACCCTAAAATAGCCCTGAGAGGGAATTGGCCACCTACCCGGGTATGCACCTCTCAGGAGCGGTCTCTGACGTCACCTGCTGGCACTGGCCACTCAGAGATCTCCAGAATATCCCCCCACCTTGGAAAACAAGATGGCTAACTCCAGGGACACACTGGAGGAGCTCTGGGCACCACCACTGGTGTGGTGATGGACAGGAAAGTGGTCACTCCCCTTTCCTTTGTCCAGTTTCACACCAAAGCAGGGACTAGGTGTCCCTGAACTGGTGTAGACTGGCTTATGCAAGGAGGGCATCATCTGTGCCCTTCAAAGCATTTGCAGAGGCTACCCCTCCCAAGCCTGTAACGCCTATTTCTAAAGGGAGAGGGTGTAACACCCGCCACACAAAGGAAATGCATTGTTCTGCATTCCTGGTACTCAGCTGCTCAGACCTGAGGAGGGCAAGAACCTGTCTGTGATGTGGCATCAGCTGGAGCTGCAGTGCAAACCTCACAGAGCTGGTTTGGCAGTACTGGGGGTCCATGGTTGAGCCCCCAGGATGCCTGGGATTGACCCCCCAATACCAGATTTGGAGTGGGGGACAATTCTATGATCTTTGACACCTCACATGGCCATGTCCGGAGTTACCATTGTGAAGCTACATATAGGTATTGACCCATATGTAGTGCACACGTGTAATGGTATCCCCGCACTCACGAAGTCAGGGTATTGGCCCTGGACAGCGTGGGGGCACGTTTGCTAGTGCAAGGGTGCCCTCACACTTAGTAACTTTGCACCTAGACTTTAGTAAATGAACGTTAGACATATAGGTGACTTGTAAGTTACTTAAGTGGAATCAAAATGGCTGTGAAATAGTGTCTGCACTATTTCACTCAGACTGCAATGGCAGTCCTGAAGAAAGGTTTGTCTGAGCTCCTTATGGGTGGCAAAAGAAATGCTGCAGCCCATAAGGGTCTCCTGGAACCCCAATGCCCTGGGTACCTAAGTACCATATACTAGGGACTTATAAGTGGGGTCCAGTGCGCCAATTGGATTTGGAATATGGAGTCACTAAACTGTAGTGACTAACTTGGTAAGTAGAGAGAGCATAAGCACTGGAGTTCTGGTTAGCAGTACTTCAGTGACACTGTTAAGCACTACTGACAACACACACATTAGGTCACAAACTATAAGCACTGGGGTCCTGGCTAGCAGATACCCAGTGGGACAGGCAAAACATTCTGACAAACAGGCAGAAATTCGGGGTAATATGCCAAGAAAGATGTTGCTTTCCTACTGATGGAGATTGGGGAAAGAGGGGTGATGGATAAAACATGTGCATGTATACATGTGAAATGGGCGAGGTGCTCTGATCTCACCATCAATGCTTCTCTCCACCCCACAAATACCTTCTTCTTCACAGTCACCATATTATTGTTTCTATTATTTCTATTATAAGGTTTTATTTGAACAAATAGATTCTGAATATTTGCTGTGTGTTTTTGATTTTTCTGACTGACAGACCTACTTAAGAAGCCAAGAGTCGGGTGCTATGTGTTTACAAATGGTAACACTTCTACCTTTCTCAGAAAACCCTGAAACATGGGACTGGCCTGTCTCATTTAGAATTGCCGGGCAGTTAGCATTGAACAATATTATATTGAGCATTTTAACTATATGTGGGCATGTGGCCGGATTACAAATGTATTATTGTGAAGGTGCAACAAAGGTTGGTTCCTTTATGGAATATATCACATAATCAGACTTTTACGTGTCACGGCTGCATCACATACTGCAGCCATTCATTCTAAAATTTAACATATAGTGATGTGCACAGTAGTACCTTTTTGTGCTAATGGCAGCTGTTGGAATTATGCCTTCGGACAGAACTAAGGTCCTGATTTATGAAAAGTTTGCGACACCTTAGCATCATTTTTTGTTGTAAAAGCACCGCAAATTTACAAAATATAATTGTATTTTGTACATTTGAACCGCTTTTACAGAAACAAATGACACTAAGCAGGCACAAACTTTTCATAAACCAGGCCCTAAATTTCTTCACAGGGAAACTGAGGCCCAGATTTACAAAACTGCCCAGCAACACAGTGCAGAAGCCAAAAATGTTGCTCTGCTCTGCGTGACGGGAAAGGAGCAGGCGAACACCATATCTAGAGAGATATGGCACTCTCCTCCCTTCTCCCTAGTGCAGGCACAGAAGTGTGCTGTTTAACATAACTTTAGTGATGCTAGCCTAGCAAAAATATTTTTAACACCACCTTTCAAATGGTGGTAATTTTTGGGCAAAAGCCTATCTACTATTGTTAGTAGACAGGGGTTTGAGTCAAAAAGCATGAGTGATTGCATGGGAACACTCATGTACCACCCATTTAATACTCCTTTGGTGCCAAGCAAAGCAGTGCTTTGAGCTGCTTTGCCGTAGTTTTAGGGTACTTTCCAGAGCAAAACTTATTTTGCGCTGGAAAGTAAATTAGAAAAAAAACATTTTGTGTTGGTTTGCTTCACTTTTGTGATGTAAACCCAGCGCAAAATGTTTGTGCTTTACAAACTTTACATTTATCACTAATATTCTGCTAATTTAAGTCCTCATGATGCAAAACTATATTGAATTATAGTGTAATCCTTAAGAAACATGGGCATGCAAAATCAGTCAAAGACTCAAACGGCCCGAGTCCGCCGGTGAAATCATGTAAATAAAAAGCATTGATAAACCTATTTAATTATGGTTTCGTGCCCAGGTTGTTTTTGTAGGTACACTATTTTATGAGGAATTCAGTGTCTAGCAGGCTTGGCTGTCCTATTGTAAGAAATAACATGGCATGTGTGACTCAGACATTTAGTAGACCAGTGAATCGTATGAAAATAAGAAATGTGCACATAATGGCAATAGGAAAACTGCAGCTTTAAGTACTAGATAATCATAATCACAAATAAATCATTTTCACATTTGATATTTGTAAGGAAAAGCTTTTTTTTTTCATGTTAAGCCCCACATTTTTGGACTGATGGTGTTGTTTTTTTGACACTGAGAGCGCAGTGAGGTCTACAAATCAGACCTCAGTGCCAGTGTTCTGACCCTATACAAATTTCATGTTAAATTGGACACACCCAATTGGCAAAGACTGACTTACTTACATATCCCTAGTATATGGTACCGAGGGTACACAGAGCCTGTAACACAAAGGTGGTCATTACAACCCTGGTGGACGGTGTTAAAGCGGCGGTAAGACCGCCAACAGGCTGGCGGTAAACAATTTGGAATCACGACCGTGGCGGAAACCACCAACAAAGACAGCCACTTTAACCACCAATAGACAGGCGGGAGACAATGTACCGCCCACACTATTATGACAGGCCAATCCGCCACCTTTTCCGAGGCGGATTCACTGCGGATCAAAACACGGCGGAAACAGGAATCCCGAAGGGAAAACGCTCACCTCTACACACCCCACGAGGAACGAGGACGCCATGGACCCGGAACTCCAAATCCTCCCTGCAATAGTCTTCCTGCTCCTCTACCAGGAGCACGAACGCCGGCGGCGAAGACCACGGTGAGTACTGCACCTACGACACAGGGGAGGGGGGAGAGAAAAAACAGTGACACACACGCAACACCCCCACCCTCACCCACCTCAACACACACACTCATGCGTATCAATACATCACAGTTACACCCCCCAAATCCCCCGGAAGAATGCAAAGACAATAGAAAATGAGTGTATCCATTGTAATATATTAAAAGCAAGTAGGCAGAAATAGATATATACACCATGTACATAATATATACCAAGCATAGTAGTCCAGGTAGGGTTCTAAGAAAGTCTGTGGAACACTGGGACCACACGGTATGGTCGAGGCCCACACAAGATCCCCGACCATGACGGAGAGAACACTGCAGGGGCATCAGACAGCAACTAAACAGGCACCTCAGGGGGAGGGAAAGGGGGGCACCTCAGCCGCTTGAGTGCACGACAACAAATCCACAAGGGGGCCACATGCCCACTGTTCAATCCTGGGGAGTGCAAAGCCACAGTCTCTCAAGTCTCTGCAGTGGGTGGTTTGCCCACTGTCCAATCTTGGGGAGTGCAAAGCCACAGTCTCTCAAGTGGATGCCTTCTCCACTGGTTCTGGAGGGGGCATGGTGCCCAGAGTGCTTCATCCTGCTAAGGACAGAGGGAGTGGATGTATCTCTCCACTGGTTCTGGAGGGGGTGTGGTGCCCAGAGTGCTTCATCCTGCTAAGGACAGAGGGAGTGGATGTATCTCTCCACAGGTTCTGGAGGGGGCATGGTACCAGAGTGCTTTATCCTGCTAAGGACAGAGGGAGTGGATGTATCTCTCGACTGGTTCTGGAGGGGGCATGGTGACCAGAGTGCATCATTCACCCCGTGACGGACTCAGTTGCATCAGTGCCCTTGCCGCTCATGGGCCAGCGGTGCTTGAGACGGCGGTGCCCTGTGCAGCGGTGCTTGAGACGGCGGTGCTTTGTTCAGCGGTGCTTGAGATGGCGGTGCCCTGTTCAGCGGTGCTTGAGATGGCGGTGCCCTGTTCAGCGGTGCTTGAGATGGCTGTCTCCATTGCAGGGTCTCAGCTGCTGGCGGTCCTTCTGGGCCCAACAGGGCTTTTGCTGGCAGACCTTCATGGCCCAACGGGGCTTTTGCTTGCGGTCCTTCATGGCCCAAAGGGGCTTTTGCTGGTGGTCCTTCATGGCCCAGCGGGGATTTTGCTTGCGGTCCTTCATGGCCCAACGGGGCTTTTGCTGGCGATCCTTCATGGCCCAACGGGGCTTTTGCTGGCGGTCCTTCATGGCCCAACGGGGCTTTTCATGGCCCAAAGGGGCTATTGCTTGTGGTCCTTCATGGCCCAATGGGGCTTTTGCTTGCGGTCCTTTATGGCCCATCGGGGCTTTTGCTGGTGGTCCTTCATGGCCCAACGGGGCTATTGCTGCCGGTCCTTCATGGCCCAACGGGGCTTTTGCTGGCGGTCCTTCATGGCCCAACGGGGCTTTTGCTGGCGGTGGCTGCCTGGGCAGCTGGGCTGGTGTTGGCGGTGGCCTCCTTGGCAGCTGGGATGATGGCGGTCTTCTTCGCCGTGCTGCTCTTCCCAGACTTGCCAGGTTTCTTGTGGCCCTTCCCCACCTTGGAAGGTGTCACAGCTGACTCCACACTCCCACCAGGACCCCTGGGAGCGGCTTTGGTGGCTGGAGTCTTCCCCTTCTCCCGCCGGGCACTGGCCAACTTCTGATGCTTCACAGGTGGGGGGCTGTCTGTGCTGTGGCTCCGTGCAACACTGGCTGCCCTGGTGGCCGGTGCACTCCAGATTCCGGTGACTACAGGCACCACTGGTCCCGGAGATGTTGTGGCTGAGGTGCTAGTTCTGGACGTATGAGATGGACGGGGTGGGGGAGGTGTTGGAAAGAGGTCAAGGGTGGACAGGAAAAGTTTTTTGGACACACTGGGACGGGTAGCTGGAGAGGGTTTGGGAGTGGAGGAAGAGGTGGTGGTTGTAGGAGGTGTACGTTTGGTGACTTTGGGTGAAGGTGCATGCGCTGGAGGCTGTCGTGAGGTGGATGGCTGTTGAGTGGGTGTGCGCCTTCGTTTGTGTATCTTGGGAGGGGGCGTCACAGACACACTGGGAGAGGACACGGGACGTGTGAATGGTAGTGGGGTGGTGACTGCACGTGAGCGGGGTGTGGTGGTGGGTGTGCTGGAGAGGGACGTAGTGGCTGTAGAGGTAGTGCATGCAGGTGTGAGTGTAGACATCACTGGGAGGGAGGAGGGAGATGAGCAGGAGGGGGGACACAGTGGAGGCAGTGGATGTTGGTGTGTCTGCATGGGTGTGATGCTTGCGTTAATGCCTGTGGGATGTGTGGTGCTTATGTTTACCTGGAACCCACAGGAGCCTGACTAGTTGTAGATGCCCACTAACACTATTGGGGTTGGAGTGCCTCAGAGCCTGCCTAACAAGGGACCTACCCTACCAAGTTCACCCTGGCCTAGGGGAACCCATAGCCCACATCCCCCACCCAGACACCTCGTAAAGCACGCAGAGTCAGCTGAATGAGACTGTACTCACCCGCTGTTGCTGCTATGATGCCCTCAAGCGCCCATCCAACTCCGGATATGCCACCGCCAGGATCCGGAACATCAGGGGGGTCATGGTGCGACGGGCACCCCTTCCACGTTGGGAGGCCAGCCCCAGCTGGGCCTCCACCGTCTTCTTGCTCCAGTGGCACAGGTCCTCCCATTTCTTGCGGCAGTGGGTGCTGCCTCTATGATAGACCCCCAGGGTCCGCACTTCCTTGGCGATGGCACGCCAAATACCCTTCTTCTGGTGGGCGCTGACCTAGAGGAAAGGTACAGGATGAAAGGAAATTACTCTCTCATCAAGACCGTCATACTCATTGCCCACCAGTTCCCACCCACGCCCTGATGCACATACACTCACCATCCTCACATGTAGGCCTCAGCCCCCCCCCACATGTATCTTTCATCCACACCACTCCGTACATTCATGGCCCACGCTTCATGCTCACAGTGTACTCACCTGTTTGTATGGAGGACCATAGAGTAGCGTGTACTGGGGGAGGACACCATCCACCAGTTTGTCCAAATCCTTGGTGGTGAAGGCAGGGGCCCTTTGCCCAGACACATGAGCCATTGTCGCTTCCAGACTGAGGTCACAGCAGCACTTGCAGTGTAGGTCCTCTCCTGTTGAAGACCAGGTATCAAGTGATTGAACAGATAGAAAATGGAGGTCACGTCCTCGGCGGTGCGTACCGTCACCGCCGGCGCACATCGTCATTGGCTACTGGGACCCATAGGGTACAATGTTAACCAATGCAGCATTGCGCCGTGGTCTTCGACCGCCTACCGCAACGGTGTACAACGCCAGCGCAGTTACCTCACATCCCATTGTCCCACTTTAGAGGTCAGGCAGCTGCCATCACAGGGGCCCACATGGCTTCATTTCCAACTGTGTCACACATACCTAGGCCTAGACTCAACACACATACAGGCCACCTTTTGTGTATGATTGGTGTTCTGTGTAAACTGTTTGTATGTACCTCTGAGTTGTTTGACTCTGTGCTCGCTGTTGTCCTTCATAGGCATCGTCCGCTGGGACATGTGAGGAGATGGCGGCATCCTCCGGTGTACCAACCGTTGGTGGACCTGTCGACAATGGAGGAGCGACATGTCATAATCACACACAGGCTTGACCGTGCCACAATCCAGGAACTGTGTACCCAGTTGGAGCCAGACCTGATGTCAGCAATCCGCCATCCCACAGGAATCCCCCTTCAAGTGCAGGTGCTGTCAGTGCTCCTTTTCCTAGCAAGTGGGTCATTTCAAACAACAGTGGCCATATCATCAGGGATGTCCCAGTCTATGTTTTCCAACGTATTGTCCAGAGTGTTGTCTGCCCTTCTGAAACACATGCGGAGCTACATCGTGTTCCCTCAGGCGGAGGATTTGCCTACAGTGAAAGGTGATTTCTATGCCCTGGGACATATCCCCAACATTATAGGTGCCATTGATGAGACCCATGTGGCTTTGGTCCCCCCCCACAGGAATGAACAGGTGTACAGAAACCGGAAGAGTTATCATTCTATGAATGTACAGATGGTATGTTTGGCAGACTAGTACATCTCTTATGTGAATGCCAAGTTCCCTGGCTCAGTGCATGACGCCTACATCCTGCGGAATAGCAGCATCCCTTATGTGATGGGTCAACTCCAGAGGCACTGTGTGTGGCTATTAGGTGAGCACCTGGAAGCAGACAGTGGGAATGGTTGTCTGGGTCTGGGGTTACCCTACAGGTTAGTGTGTGTCTAATACTTGTCCCTTGCCATTTGCAGGTGACTCTGGTTACCCCAACCTGTCATGGCTACTGAACCCAGTGAGGAATCCCAGGACAAGGGCAGAAGAACGCTACAATGAGGCCCATGGGCGAACTAGGAGGGTGATCGAACGGACCTTCGGCCTCCTGAAGGCAAGGTTCCGGTGCCTCCATATGACAGGTGGATCCCTATTCTACTCACCAAAGAAGGTGTGCCAGATCATCGTGGCCTGCTGTATGCTTCATAACTTGGCATTGCGACGACAAGTGCCTTTTCTGCAGGAGGATGGTCCAGATGGCGGTGTTGTTGCAGCTGTGGATCCTGTGGATAGTGAAGATGAGGAAGCAGAGGAAGAAGACATGAACAACAGGGACTCAGTGATCCAGTAATATTTCCAGTGAGACACAGGTAAGAGTACAGATCTGCCTACTACATGTACTTAAACACTACTACCTCTCTACTGTCTGTCGTTTTCACCCAGTTTATGGTCACTGAGTTGTCACTTTCGCTTACGATTTCACAGATGTGGGTCCCACTGTGTGACATCTGCTTTGATTCCTCATGGACTTGAGCTGTGTGACATAGGTATGTTGACATTACAATTGAAAGAGCATTTTGTCACTGTAATTGCTAATACACTATTTCAAAATAACAGACAGACTGCAGATTGTTTTGTGTTTTAAGTGTATTTATTTAAGTGCTCAATATTGGAGGGGGGAGTGAAATGGTGAGGGGTGATGGCGGAGGAATGTCCATGGCAGAGTCCTGTCTATTAGTCTCACCGGTGCATTGCCCAAATGGGCATAGGAAGTGGAGGTTGGGCAGTTTAAGTATGGACAGGGTGACAAAGTGGGACAGTAGGATGACAATCAGGGTTGTCTCATTTCTTGGCGGGGGTCTTGCCATCGTGCTCTGTCTTTGTCTTGGATCTCAGGGAACGTTTGCGGGGTGATTCTCCCTCTGCACGGGGTGGGGTGCTGGTGTGGTGGTCCTGTGGCGGGGCGTCCTGTCCACTAGCGCTGCTCGGAGGTGGTGGGCAGTTCATCGTCCATGCTAGTGTCAGGGGCCCCTTGTAGTGCCACAGTGTCCCTCCTGGTGTTCACGAGTTCCTTCAGCACCCCTACAATGGTGCCCAGGGTGGAGCTGATGGTTCTGAATTCTTCCCTGAAGCCCATATACTGTTCCTCCTGCAGGCGCTGGGTCTCCTGAAACTTGGCCAGTACTGTTGCCATCATCTCCTGGGAGTGGTGGTAGGCTCCCATGATGGAGGAGAGGGCCTCGTGGAGAGTGGGTTCCCTTAGCCTGTCCACCCTCTGTCGCACAGCAGCCCTCCTAGTTCCCCTGTGTTCCTGGGCCTCCGTCCCCTGGACCGTGTGCCCACTACCACTGCCCCCAGGTCCCTGTTGGGGTGGTGGGTTATCCTGGGTTCCCTGTAGTGGTGGACACACAGCTGATTGACGTGTCCTGGGGCTGGAGGTATGGGCTCGCTGGGTGGGTCCTGTGCTGGTGTTTCCAGAGGGGGGACGGTCTGTGATGGCCTGTGCCAGTGTGAGGGGAACCGACTGTCCAGAGGTCCCCGACGGGCCGGGCTGGTCATCTACATCCAGTTGGACAGAGGTGCTGTCATCACTGTGGGCCTCTTCTTTTGGTGGTGTGGACATGTGTGGACCCTCCTGTCTGGTGACGTTGGGCAGGGGTCCTGCAGGGGTATAAAAGGATGGTTATTACATCTGTATGTGTCATGGTGTGCAATGGGTGGGTGAGCGTGAACCCCAGTGCTTGCATTCCTGTGTGGGAGCTTATGTGATGGTGGTTTGGGGGTTGTATGAGTATGTGCAGTGGGCATGCTCTAGTGATGGGTGTCCATGCTGTGTTGTTGCATACAGGGCTTGGTGTTGGGTTGTGTGGTTTGTGATGTTGGGACATATGTGAGGAGTTGGAGTGATAGGGGTGAGGGCGAGGGTGGTGGTATGTGATAGCATGCAGGTAGGGTGGGGAATGTAATAGTTCAGATTTGACTTACCAGAGTCCATTCCTCCGCCTACTCCTGCGAGGCCCTCAAGATGCAGAATCACCAAGACCTGCTCCTCCCATGTTGTTAGTTGTGGGTGAGGAGGTGGGGGTCCGCCGCCAGTCCGCTGAACCGCCTGGTGGTTTCTTGAGACCACGGAACGCACCTTCCCCCGTAGGTCGTTCCACCTCTTCCTCATGTCCTCCCGATTTCTTGGGTGCTGTCCCACTGCGTTGACCCTGTCCACTATTCTGCGCCATAGCTCCATCTTCCTTGCAATGGAGGTGTGCTGCACCTGTGATCCGAATAGCTGTGGCTCTACCCGGACGATTTCCTCCACCATGACCCTGAGCTCCTCCTCCGAGAACCTGGGGTGTCTTTGCCGTGCCATGGGGTGGTGTAGGTGATGTGTGGGGTGGATTGTGTGGTGGTAAGTGTGCTTATATGTAGTGGTGTGTTGTGTGAGGTGCGTGGAAGTTGTGTGGGTGATGGTATTGTATGCCTGTGGATGCTGTTGTTCTTGCTGGTGGTGTCTCTCTCAGGCCTTCTTTCAAGATTTTTTGTCATAGGGGTTTGTGGGTGATGTGGGTGTGTGTTTTATATTGTAATGGGTGTGTGGGAGTGGTGTGTGTATGTGTATCAGGTGTGTGTATTTCGAATACTCCAATGTGGCTGTGTTTTGTAAGAGTGTGTGTATTTTGAGCGCGGCGGTGTGTACCGCCAATGGAATACCGCGGTTGAAAGACCGCCGCGTGGATTAGTGTATCGTGATAGTGTAGTTGTATTTCTGTTGGCGTGATGGTGTCGGTTTTGTTTTCGCCAGTTTATCACTAACCTTTGGTGTGGCGGACTTGTGTGGGTGTCTGAATTTTGGTGGATTCCGAAATGTGGGTCATAATAGCTGTGTCGGTTTTCCGCGGCGGTGTGTCGGCGGTCATCTGCATGGCGGTAAGCGGCTTTTACCGCCAATGTTGTAATGAGGGCCAAAGTGTTCACTCAGGGCTGCAGCACTGTTTGTGCCACCCTGTGTGTGACAGAGTACTGAATGGCTCCCAGCCTTCCACTGCAGACTAGAAGGAAAACGTTTACACTGCCAGTTCGACGTTGTCATTCACATCAATGGCAAAATCACAATATCCCTTAACAATATACATAAGTCTCCCGGAAGGAAAGCCTATATAGACTCCTATGGAGGAAGCTGTATTTTGTTAAGTAGACATATATTTTTAATAAGTCTTGACAGCAATACCTCCAAATTGTGTTTTGCTGTGGGTAAGTTAGTAGTCCCATTGGCTACCTTAAGGTTACTGGTTGGCACCCCAACCCAGCTAAGTCCTGAAAGTGGCACCTAACTGGATCATGTTAGTAATCAAATTAATTATGGCATGAAACCCGACCTGATGCCCAGGTCGAATTTAATACCACAATTAATGTTTAGCAACCTTTAGAAAGTTGCCACTCTGTATTCCAGTCAGCCCAGCAGCCTCACAATGTTCCTGGCACACAGACAGATTTTCGACTGCCTAGGGAGATGTCTGACGCATTCCCAGGAACAAAGCCAGTTGCTGCAGAGTGTGTTGTTACCTCCTCTCCCTGGATGGGCACTCAGGGTGTTAGTCCAAAAGGTGAGCTTCTAAGGGGAAGTCCCCTTTGTGAGGGAAGTAGCACAACACCCCTGAGCATGATGCCTTTTGCTCCTGCAGACAAAGTGGAGAAATAGCCAAAGAGGGAAAACTTGCCCTCATACCAGTTTTACTGTGGGCGTGTAGCCCTCTGGTAGCCACACCTCCAGGGTGGGCTATGAAGAACCTGATGACCCAAGAAGGGTTTTGCCATCTTGTAAGGGGCAAAAATGGGGCCTGCTGGTATAGCAAGATGCCACACATTACAGGCACTTCGTCACTAGGGAGGAGGGAACCTAGTAGCCCATTGGCTAGTGACCAAGTGGTCTCCCCAAGGAACATTCTTGTGAGAAATATGGCACTCCTGGCACCTTGACACTCAGATCATGCTTGAATGGGAGAAAGGACTAGAGAAGGACTGCCTTGTTGCCTTTGGACTCGCACAAGGAGAGGCTGCACCATCGGAAGAACTGTACCTGCTGCACTTTGGGCTAGCAAAGTTTGGACCGAGCTTGAGTCTCCTGGTTTGTGAAAAAGTTGATTTCAAGGTCCAACCTACAGTAGTGACTCCAAGGATAAGTGGCTGTCTCCTGGAACCAGTTCCAGGGACACAAGAGCTGAAGAAGCCCAAACCAACAAGTTAGTAACCCCCGCAAACGTTTTGCCGCTACCAGTCGCCGGGCACCCAAGAAGACAAATTCAAGATAGCTAAAACTTGTGACTGAATCTGCCCGACCCAGAAGTGCTATCCAAGTCCTGATTTGTTGCTCCCAAGGGATGTTAGCCCACACCTAAGGATCTCGTCCCAATGTGTTGCAGAATGACCAGAAGCTCAGCATCGGCTGGCCTGCCACTGCAATGGTGAGGACTTCAAGGTCATCCGCCACTTCTCCATTCTGACCGCCAGGACGGAGAAGACCGCTGGGCTGGAGACTTGGGTCTCCAGCCCGGCGGCTGTCACAAAACCTCCAGCGGTATCACAACCCTGCTGACCGCCATGGATTTCAGGTGGTTTGGAACCACCATGAAATCCATGGCGGTAGGCACTATCAGTGCTAGGAAATCCCTTCCCTGGCACTGAAAGGGGTCTCCCCCACTCCCCACCGCCGAGTCCTCCCCCCAACCCCCACCCCCCTGCCACCACCAAAGGTGGCAGGACCCCCCTCCACACCCCTACCCCGAACATTGCAACACCCCCCACCCTACACGCATACAGACACCACCAATACACATACCTGCACGCATACCAACATACATACCAACATACACACACAGTCATACATGCACACATACATACAGACATGCACGCACACATACTGACAGACATACAAACAGACAGACACACACACATTTTCAACCACACAGCACCCTGGCGTGCATACACGCACTCACACACCCCCTCTCCATACTCGCACACACCCCCCCATGCATGCACACAACACCCCCTCTCCCCCCCCCCCTAACAGACGATCAACTTACCTTGTCCGGTGATCTTCCAGGAGGGAGCAGGATCCATGGGGGGCTGCTCCACCGCCAGCACCCCGTCACCAGAACACCACCACGTCGAATCACGGGACGTGATTCGGTGGGCGGTGTTCTGATGACGGGCGGTGGAGGTGGAGCAACCTCCACTTCCCCGCCGACCGATAGTATGGCAGCTGGCGGCTCTCCGTTCGAAAAAGGACGGAGGGCTGCCAGCAGTCATAATTCGCCGAGCGGAAAACCGCCTGCACTGGCGGTCTTTAGCACGGCGGTTCCTCAGTGGTCTGTCAAAAAGACCACCGAGGTTGTAATGAGCACCAATATCTCTTGTATAGGTGAGACCTATTGGCTTTGCCATTGCTTGTTTTTAATAAAGCAACCTTCAAAGACCATCTTGTCTAGTCCCAAAACGATAGTCACTAAGACATTAATCTCAAAAGAAATAATGTCCAGTTGAGGCTGAATAGAGGAAGTGTAAAAGCTCAGACTCAAGCTTTTTCTCATACTGTTCAGAAATTCTGGAACACTTTTGCACTTAAACTCCATCTAGCTTCTTCCTTAATGCAACACATAAGGGAGATAAAATCTTCTATTCTCATCTTTTCTTGCTGCCTTTTATTTTCTGTAGCTTTTCCCCATTGTATTAATAATTTATAACTTTTAGGAGATGTGGCCATGCCAGCATTTGACACGGCAACCTATTCGTAAAGCTCCGGCAGTTGTGACAAATTTTGTCCATCTGCTGTCAGCCTCACAATGGGGATCATTTCAGCATGCAGAGTGACACTGTTTGATGGGTCCTTCCCCGCTAAGCCTGGCAGCCAATGCCCAACGTTGAGGGAGGTCTATGTGGCCCAGCCCCACCTTAGAGGCACAGTGTTGACAGGGCCCACAGGTGAGCCTGAGGCCGAGACCACTGAGTCTTGCTGGTGCCCCAGACTCCTGCCCACCTGCTGCATGGGGCCCCCCTCCCATAAAGCCTTCATGGACTACATGCTCTCCTTCTGCCGGGATCTCCAATACCCCTGACTGCGCCACTGCCATCCTGAGCTGCTGTCTGGACCCCAGGACTCGAGGGAAGAATTTTGAGTGCAGCTTAAGCCTTCTGCGGGGGACATTTGAACAGTGTGTGAGCCCCATGGTGCAGAGGCCCACCACCTCTTCTTGAATCCCGGGCGCTGTGCTCTGTTTGAGGGCAGGGTGGGTCAGGAACCAAGGCCCTCAGCTGCTGGCCCTTTAGGGACAGTTTCATCATTTAGCAGCATGCTGGAGCGGCCTGCCCACATCGCCACACCTGGAGCAACATCAGCCTCTCTTAGTGGGGTAGCCCCCCGTCTGCTGCCTAGCCCTGGGCCTCCATAGACTTCTGGTGCTCCACTGTGCGGCCACATCCATCTAATTCACCCCTGGATGCCGAGGCATGATAGGCCCGCTCTATGGAGCAGGCTCGAACTGTCGCCCGCCACTCGTGAGGCCCTTCACCTCCGGCTGAGATAAGATTGGCCTATCTCTTGTTCACCGCTGTGGACTGTGGGGTTCATACCTCTGATGGCTGTCTCTTGAACCTCGCCCTCTACTTGGGCCCAATTTAATAGTCTGAGCACCCCCCCAAGGCAAGTGCTTAATCCGGGTCATTGGCGTGTTGCCAGCACCCCAGCTTTATTAACTACCTCCATCATATTGTTTAGCCTTGCCGCATACTTTCCGCCTCATCTACCTCCATATGGGCGGTAGGGACCCGAAACAGTGCATGTTGCTCTTCGAGCAGTCCAAGACCACTTGTCCCCAGAGCTCCCATTCGGACACACGTGAGCCCTTAGGCAAAGAACAGGTTTGGCCCCCACCAGCAGCCCTGTCACCATCATGGCTGAACTACGCTGGATTCCGCTCCATTGACGCACTCTTTGATATTCTATCCAGTCACCTCGACTGCATGGGCGAACGCCTGGACCACCACAATGCCAGACTAGAAGGGGCCGAGGAACACATTTCTAGTTTGGAAGACAACTCCGGAATCACCACAAAGCGCCTGGACAGGCTTGAGTGTATTTTGAAAATGATGGCCGTCAAAATGAAGATTTCGCATAATGGCCATTGCCGAAACTAGCAATGTGGATCGACTGGACAGCCACAGTATTTTCACCTCTACCTTCATGGTTGAGCGCGCACACAGGTTGCTGGGCCTGAAGCCTCCAGTAAGTGCCCTACTGCACCTGATCATTGCACACCACCTCAACTTCAGGGGCAGGGACACAGCAAGGCGGTTGGTCTCCGAACGGGGCCACTGCAGTAACAGGGATCCAATATCTGACTGCATACCAACTTTACCATGGAGGTCCAGGAAGCACGCCGCAAGTACTCTGCTACTAAAAATTATGCAAACTTGGACTTATATATGCCATAATATACCTGGCTGAGCTCCAGTTCGATGTAAATAGCCAACCCTGTGTGTTTGACTTGCCCGCAGGCGTGGTGGTCTTCTGCAAGCAATTCTCAGCAGACACCACCTCTTCCAGATGGACAACCCAGGAATTCTCACCCTGGAATTCTCCCCCTGGCCGCCCTTTCCAACATAACCAGTATCTAATTGAGGCCTTCATGACAATGTAATGGTACACTCTCACCTCAGAAGTAAAGTTGCTCCAGGACATTGCAGGGACGATAGGGACCCACCTCCTAATTTCCTACCTATACCTCTGAAAGGATGTCAAGACTCTCGAGTGGGAGGTAAGATTCTTAGAGGGGGGCCTTCCAGGACGATATCCTCAGTGTGATTCTAGTCATTAACCTATTAAGAAAAAGAATAACAGACTATCAGTCGTATGTCTTCAGACTAAGGCTTAGTATACCCTCCGTACATTCCCTCAATCTTCTTTATTTGTGTTTTTCTGAGAGTCTGTGAGGTGTATGTACCTGTATGCAACTGGAAGCCCTCTGTATTGGAACGTGCGTCCGGTTGAGCTTCACTAGGTGGAGATAAGGGAACTGTGGCGTCAAAGTATATCAATGGGGAAAACAACACCTTTATTTGACTGATCACACAGTATACTGAAGAGCATGTATTAAATACAAAGCTTTCTCTCACCTATTGTTCCCAGTTACCCTTAGTAGCACTGAAGTTAACCTTCACTTCTGTAACCGCCTTGAATACTTTTTCTTTGAATTATCTCCCTAAACCAGTGTTTTTCAACCTTTTTTGGGCAAAGGCACACTTGTTTCATGAAAAAAATCACGAGGCACACCACCATTAGAAAATGTTAAAAAATTTAAGTCTGTGCCTATATTGACTATATATAAAGTAATTCTCTTGAATAGGAATCAAATAAACACAAAGAAAGTATTTTATAATTACTTTATTATGAAATAGTAAGTAAACAGAAATATGAAAAATTATAAAATACTTTATTCAGTGCGCAACCTGGGCATGTTTGGCTGAACACAAAGCTGATATTCTGGCTGGAATTGAAGAAAGACACACACGTAGCTCTTCGTCAACAGCTCTCAGTCTCTCTCTGTATTTAGTTTTTATAACAATCATGCTTGAAAAGCTCATCTCACACAGATATGTAGTGGAAAATGGGAGCAATGTCAAAATAGCTTTGTTTGCCAGAAGGGGGAACTCCTTGGCAGTATCCAACCAAAAACTGTCCAAAGGTAGATCAGCAAATCTTAGCTTGAAACCACGATTTTGTCTCAGTTCAGTTAGTTCCTCCTGCTCCTGTAAAGTCATGTCCTTTCCACCAACTGATGCTAAGCTTTAAGGGTCCCTAACCCAGTCAAGGCATTCAGTGGAGACTGAAGAGAAATAAAATGACAACTTCTCCTCGAGAGTTTTTAAATGTTTAACTATTATCTCACACAGTGCAGCAGGGTGAACACCTTGCCATTGCTTGGTGAGTGTGAACATTTCAAGATTGCCACTTTCCACGTGTTGATGCCAGAGTTGCACCGACCATGGCTGCAGCTCCATCGGTTAAAAAAAACCTGCATAAGTGCTGAGGAACCCAACATCTGGAACGTTCTAGATGCGTCGCGAGACACTTTTCCAAACAGAACTGTTCAGAGGGTGTTTTTTAGAAGGGACAAGCACGGGATGTCTACCAAGGAGCGCGAGACAGATGACGTCAGTGTCATCCCATGGACATCAGATGCCCCAGGCCAAAGCGTCGCCAAACTTTATTTTCCTCAGGACATCTGAATGCAGGAAAGAGGCTGCCATGAGCACACGCGATGCATTACGAAAACCAAAATAGAGAATTAAATTAACCCTGAGCCGCTAAAGGAAATCAAAAAAGGGGAAGATTACATGTTTGAGCAGCTCCCCTCTAGACCCGTTCTAAAGTTATCCGGAAAAGTGGTATTCATTTAGTCCTAAAGAATTTCGAGCCAACGCGCTTCCCTTCTCCGTAGCTTTCCCACCATGACTAGAATTTCAAAGGCGTCAGTTCTGAAAATGAGATGAAACTGCAAATAACAAGTTACTTAAACAGACGCGTCCCCTTGGTTTAGTGCTTCGAGGCCCGCCTTTAGGGGCCGCCCGCTTGTCGGGGCTGAGGACAACAACTGTCTGTCTCCTCAGAGCCTTGAGGGGTCAAGTCCCGTGGGAGTGGGGCCCCCCTTCAGATGAACAGCTCAGGCCAGCGCTGGCCCCGCAGCTGGAATAGGACATCCCTTTGTTCGACCGAGGGAGGCGCCTAGAAGCAAAGACCCTCTGGCCCGGTCCCTGCAGCTAACGGACCCTTCAACATCTGGTTCACACGCAGTGGGAGAGAGACACACCCATGAAAACCTACACTGCCCCCTGCAGCCCCGGTGGAGGCACGTCACCCCACAGTCCAGGCAAGAGCTGAACATCTGTGCAAAGAAATCCCCAACTCTCCAGGCCGCGGGCCAACTCCACAGCGCCGGGCCTGGTTTTTTTTTCTTCTTGCTATTATATGAAATCTGTTTTTTTTATGAGGCCGGACAACGTTCCTTCACTGGCAGAGGCCGTCCGTGGTTTGGGTTGAAAAACGACAATCTGAGCTAACATGCACTGCAAATAATCTTTTTTTCTGTACAGTAATGTGATCCAGTCTACACTGTAGGCTCTGGAACCAGCTGCCCTGCTTTACGATCCCAGCTTCTCCGCGTTAACGAACGCAACGTGTGATTGTGGACAAATAACTATAGCTCACACTTCCCTGGTTAAATGACCGGCCAGAACGTGGAAGCGCGTAGAGAAAGAACCGTCCCTTATATTAAGTGATGTAACTATATATACTAAAAATATGCGTTTGTGTTTACAATTTAAGACGTTTTTTATTGACTGGAGCAGAAAAGCTGAGGTGTCACAATGTTCCGTAAGACACACAACAGCGGCTCCCTTAGTGGAGCTCAAACTCGCTGCCTTTGACAGATATAAACCTAAAAAGAAACTATATCAGACGGTGACCGACTCGCCTTTCGTCATAAGGAAGCTACAATGGTATTATATATTATAAATTACTTGAGGTTTTCAGGCCTCACGATGGCTATCAGGAGCACAATCTTACTACTCCTACAAGGGAACACCCCTAGAGGCCAATCTGATGGTTTCTTCACGAGGAACAAATCTAGAGTAAACTGAGGTTTAGTCAAATCCGTAAAATGAAAACACGCTTGCCCTGATATTTGCTGCTCCGCGAAAGCGGACGTAAAAACTGTACAGGGCATTAAGTAAACCAGGGCACAGTCCTATGCAGAAGTGATGCTTAATTATACCAACAAGCACACAACTACATGTTCAGTAAAAGTGACGCTGTCAGGCCAGTGCGTCATCAGCTCTAAAAGTGCACATTCCGATAGTGACATGGAGAAGGTCTGAGTGCACGATCGCCAGTCACAGTGCCCATGTGTAGAGGGTCTGTGCACAGTCAGCTTCGATTGTCCCTGTACCGGATAGTACGTGCCAACTGTAAGTCCACTGTCATCTGTGCACGCACTTAGGACCCAGTGTTTGTCCACACTGACCAACCCCGTGCAGTCACGGCGCTTGCACGCTCTGCTGTAACTGTCAGCATCCGGCACACTCAGCCTCCGCCAAGCAGTAAAATTACATCCCTCTGTGCAGTGCAAGCCGTGCCAATAGTAAATGAGATGGGCGTGTGCCATGTGCAGCAATTAGCGCCAGAAGTACAACAGGTAACCCGCAGCGCCTTACAAAACCCTTCACAAATAAATACAAGTGTCAGAGAAGAAATACATCTCTGTGATCACGCCCATTCAGCCGCCCCAGGGCCCGTAAACGTGTCTGTCCATAAGTGCACCTGTGCATTCTGCTTGTTTACTCTGGGACCACTCTCAATAGACGAACCACACAAGAAACCACTGCTGTTCCATCATGCACTGAGCTGCCTTTACGCAGGAGGTGTCAGCGCACAATCAGATGTCCTGTGCCATCATCCATGCACAACGCGTAAGTGAAAAAGTGCCCGTGCACTGGTGCTACCATGCGAACGTGTCAGAGTTTTCTCAGCTGCCATTCTGCCACGGGCCGTCAGTGAGCGGGCAACCTTTGTACCATTATAGTGTACCGGGATATCAGTACACACTCAGACGTCGAGTCTCAAGTCGGTGTCAGTGCACAATCACATGTGGGCGAAAATTTGACATTTAAAAAAAAATCTTTCGAATTTTTCCCACGGCACACCAAGCAACATCTCGCGGCACACAGTGGTTGAAAAACACTGCCCTAAACAATGTTCATCACATTATGATTTGTTGTTTACAAGTTCGTAAGACATCACTACTCGTTTTGTCATGAGTCCTCAATTTTAATCAAAAGCGATATAATCACATAAGAAACAATCTGACTAATTTTCATCAGAGCAAGTTCTAATATAAACCAACTCTGAATTATCGAGCCAGTACGGGTTCTCCTAAAAGAGTTAAGCAAATGCACACAAGCTGTCTAAAGTCAAGGGCTTGTTTGTGCACTTTAATACAAATATGCACTTCTGCCTTTCAAAAGACTTCCGTCTTGTGTGTGATATTTGTCTGCTACACAGCGTTGCTGCCTTGTTTTGCCTTGTAATTCTTTCCCTTTCTTTTACCCTTCTTTACAGGTATCATTTTGCATGAGAATTTGAGGACCGCTGTACTTCGGGGGGACTGGATCGCCTCCTCCGGTAAGTATCTTCTGAGTTCTATGAATGTTTGAGGCCGGACGTGAAGAGCTGGAACACGTGGCAGGTTTGCCTGTTTGGGTGGGGCTTTTATTACAGTTTCCTGTCGCAGTGAGATGAGTCATTCACATGAGACGTGGCTCAAGGCAGTCATGGCACTTCCTGATGAGTCATCGGCATGTTGTTTCCATGTCCATGTGCTATGAGATGTCAAGTGTTCTGTCACGTGTTTTTACAATAAACTCAGAGATAGCCAAAGGAAATACATTATTTCAAAGAAATAAAGCCTTTAGACATTCAATGTGCAGACAGTAAACAAGTAACAATAGTTAAACTTTCACAGTAAACATTTATGTAACCGAGATTTACCAACGGTTTTGAATTACATTTTGATATTTTTGTTTTATGAATTAGTGCAACACCTGACACTTCATCTCTGTTGTCCTCCCAGCTCTGCTGATACAGTCATGTATTTTACCCCATTGTGCTACAACTGCGATCCTGTTTGAATGTTTGTCTCCTTTACAAGTATCACTAATAACGCGGCCTCGCCATCCGGAGTGTTCCCTGTTCCCAGTGGTGTATACTGCAATGTGGGTTGTCTGTTGTAGTTTTGTTTGTATTGGTATTTCGCTGGGCGCTCTTCCATCTGGTGTGGGTGAGGGAAGGTATTGTGTTTCTGAAAGTTCTTTATTTTGGTTTCATCACAATGCTAATAGGGCGCATACTGTGACAGCCGCGTTCAAAATACACACACACTTACAAAACACAACCACATTGGACAATTCAAAATACACACACCTGACACACATACACACCACACGCACACACCCAATCCAATATAAAACACACACCCACATTACCCACAACCCCTTACAATGAAAAAGTTTGAAGAAGCAGAGAGAGAAAAGCAAAGACCACACCAGCATCCAGAGGCACACAACACCATCACTCATACACCATCCACGCACAAAACACCACACACACCAAAACATCACCCCACACATCACCTCACATATCACTCACACAATGTCATGGCACCTCAAAGACACCCCAGGTTTTCCGAGGAGGAGCTCAGGGTTATGGTGGAGGAAATCATCCGGGTAGAGCCACAACTATTCGGATAACAGGTGCAGCAGACATCCATTGCTAGGTAGATGGAGCTATGGCGGGGAATTGTTGACAGGGTCAACGCAGTGGGACAGCATCCAAGAACAATGGATGACATCAGGAAGAGGTGGAATGACCTACGGGGAAAGGTACGTCATGTGGTATCCAGACAACAGGTATCCGTACAGAGGACTGGCGGTGGACCCCCACCTTCTCACCCACAACTAACAACTTGGGAGGAGCAAGTCTTGGCAATAATGCATTCTGAGGGCCTTGCAGGAGTAGCAGGAGGACTGGACTCTGGTAAGGTAAATCTTTACTACTATATCCCCCACCCTACCTGCATGCCACCACAAACCCCTACCCCTACCCTCACACCCATCACTCCACACCTCACATATACCCCACTATCACAACCCACCCATCCCAATATCAAGCCCTGCATGTTACACCAATGCATGGACACCCATCACAGACCTGCATGGACACCCATCACCAAAGCATGTCCAAGGGAGAGACTCACCTAGGGAACACAATCACCACTCACACAAGGGCCAAGGCGATATTGCAAGCACAGTAAAAGAGGGAAACACAACCATTGCACATGATGGCACACACAGATACAATAACAATGCATTTACACTCCAACAGGACCCCTACACAACCTCACCGGACACGATGTGCCAGCCATATCCAGTCCCCCCACAGAAGAGGTTCACAGTGACGACAGAAGCTCTGCACGCCTGGATCAAGATGACCAGCCCGGCCCATCAGGGACCTCTGGACAGTCGCTTCCCCTGCCACAGTCCCAACCCACCACAGAACCTTCTTCCTCAGGAAACACTACTACAGCACCCACCCAGCAAGCCCATGCCACTGTCCCCAGGACACGTCATTCAGCAGTGTGTCCTCCAGTACAGGGACCCCAGGCGAACCCACTAACCCATGCAAATCAGGGACCTGGGGTCAGTGGCAGTGGGCACACTGTTCAGGGGACAGAGGCGCAGGATAACAGGGAAGCTGGGAGGGCTGCTGTGCAACAGGGGGAGGACAGGCCCAGGGAACCGACCCTCCGCGAGGCACTATCAAACATCATGGGAGCATACCACCATTCACAGGAGACCATGGGCACAGTACTGGCCAAGTTTCAGGAGACCCAGCAGCTGAAGGAGGGACAGTACCTGGGGATCAGGGAGGACTTGAAGTCCATTAACACCACCCTGGTCACCATTGCAGGGGTGCTGGCAGACATGGCCAACACCATGATGGAGACAGTGGCATACCACCGGGCTCCTGACACCAGCCCAAACGATGAACAGCCTTCCACGTCTGCCGGCGCTAGTGGACAGGAGGTCCCGCCACAGGACCAATAGGCCACCAGCACCCTACCCCCTGCAGAAGGAGAACCACCCTGCAAACGGTCCCTGCGATCCAGGCAGAAGACAGAGAACATTTCCAAGACTCCAGCCAGGAAATAAGACTCCCCTGATTGTCACCCTGGTGTCCCACTCTGTCACCCCGTCCACCTTGAACAGACATTGCTCCTCTTCCTATGCCCCATTGGACAATGCACCTGTGATACCGAGAGACTGGACTCTACTATGAACCTTCCTCCACCATCACCCCAGCCCCTTCCACATACCTGATACACATTAGCCATTAAATAAACGCCATTGAATCACAAACCAATCTGGAGCCAGTATGTACTTTCACAAATGTATAATTACAACTTCATCCACAAATATCAATTTAAATGTTCATTTGCACATACCAATGTATGACAGTTGTTGGGCAGCAGTAAATATAGCAGAAGGCAGAATGAGGTACCCAGATCTGTGAAATGGAAAGCCAAAGTGAACTGTCAGTGTCCATACACAGAGGTTAAGAGGCTGACTTATACAATGTCCTACAGTAGTCAGATATGGAAATGAGCAGTGCCAGTCTCTTACCTGTGTGTCACTGCAAGTACATGCATGATGATGTTGTTTCGGTTGTCAATATCTTCTTCCTCTGCCTCCTCTTCCTCACTGTCCACAGGCTCCACAGCTGCCACAATACCGTCATCAGGCCCATGCTCCTGCAGAAAAGGCACCTGGCGTCGCAAAGCCAGGTTGTGCAACATGCAGCAAGCCACGATTATCTGGCACACCTTCTTCGGTGAGTAGTATAGGGAGCCACATGTTAGATGGAGGCACCGGAATCAGGCCTTCAGGAGGCCGAACGTCCACTCAATAATACGCCTAGTTCGCCCATGTGCCTCATTGTAGTGTTCCTCTGCCCTCGTCCTGGCATTCCTCACTGGGGTCAGTAGCCATGAGAGGCTTGGGTAACCAGAGCCACCTGCAGATGTCGAGGGAAATCTGTTAGACACACTAACTCTTAGTGACTGCAAAATACCCAGACACCAATTCATACTGTGTGGGGACCTTTGGCTCACCTATTAGCCCTGCCCCACCCGGTGCTTCTGGAGCTGGCCCATCACATAAGGGATGGGGCTATTCCTCAAAATGTAAGCGTCATGCACAGAGCCAGGATGCTTGGCATTCACATGAGAGATATACTGGTCTGCCAAACACACCATTTGCACATTCATAGAATGGTAGCTTTTTCGATTTCTGTACACCTGTTCATTTCTGCGGGGGGGGTGCACATCAATGGCACCAATTATGTTGAGGATATGTCCCAGGGCATAGAAGCCAGTTCAGTGTGGGCAAATCCTCCACCTGGGGAAAAACGATGTAGCTGAGCATGTGTTTCAGCAGTGCTGACAACACTCTGGTCAACATGTTAGAAAACATTGGCTGAGACATCACTGAGGCCATGGCCACTGTAGTTTGAAAGGAGCCACTTGCCAGGAAATGGAGCACTGACAGGACCTGCACTAGAGGGGGGATTCCTGTGGGATGGCGGATAGCTGACATCAGGTCTGGCTCCAATTGTGCACACAGTTCTTGGATTAGTCTGTAGGTGATAATGATGTATCTGTCTTCCATTGTCGACAGGTCCAACAGGGGTCTGTACACTGGAGGATGACGCCATCTCATCATCTGCCCCAGCGGATGTGCCCTATGGAGGAGAATGAGGGTCATGTACCACATAGGTTACACAAGTGTTTTTTCTGTAATGTGAGTAAATCCGTGTGTGGCGTACTTTGTCCATATTTCTGCCAAAATGTGCAGTGACGCAGTTAGCTGCCATGCCATGTGGGCCCCTGAAATGGTGGCTGCCTGACCTGTAAGGGGGGACAAGGGGAAATGAGGTAACTGCGCTGGCGTTGTGCAGCGTCGCGGTAGGCGGTCGAAGACCGCCGGCAATTTAGCATTGGTTATCATTGGGCCCTATGGGTTCCAGGAGTAAATGACGATGTACGCCGGCGGTGACGGTACGCACCACCGCGGACGTGATCGTCATTTTCTATCTGTTCACTCACTTGATACCTGACCTTCAACAGGAGAGGACCTACACTGCAAGTGCTGCTGTGACCTCAGTCTGGAAGCGACAATGGCTCATGTGTCTGGGCAAAGGGCCCCTGCCTTCACCACCAAGGATTTGGACAAACTGGTGGATGGTGTCCTCCCCCAGTACACGCTACTCTATGGTCCTCCATACAAACAGGTGAGTACACTGTGAGCATGAAGCGTGGGCCATGAATGTACGGAGTGGTGTGGATGGAAGATACATGTGGGGGAGCTGAGGCCTACATGTGAGGATGGTGAGTGTATGTGCATCAGGGCGTGGGTGGGAACTGGTGGGCAATGAGTATGACGGTCTTGATGAGAGAGTAATTTCCTTTCATCCTCTACCTTTCCTCTAGGTCAGCGCCCACCAGAAGAAGGGTATATGGCGTGCCATCGCCAAGGAAGTGCGGACCCTGGGGGTCTATCATAGACGCAGCACCCACTGCCGCAAGAAATGGGAGGACCTGTGCCACTGGAGCAAGAAGACGGTGGAGGCCCAGCTGGGGCTGGCCTCCCAACGTGGAAGGGGTGCCCGTCGCACCATGACCCCCCTGATGTTCCGGATCCTGGCGGTGGCATATCCGGAGTTGGATGGGCGCTTGAGGGCATCATAGCAGCCACAACGGGTGAGTACAGTCTCATTCAGCTGACTCTGCGTGCTTTACGAGGTGTCTGGGTGGGGGATGTGGGCTATGGGTTCCCCTAGGCCAGGGTGAACTTGGTAGGGTAGGTCCCTTGTTAGGTAGGCTCTGAGGCACTCCAACCCCAATAGTGTTAGTGGGCATCTACAACTAGTCAGGCTCCTGTGGGTTCCAGGTGTGCAACAAATGGTGTTAGACATAGTCTCTCATGGGCATGTGATTTTCCTTCTAACTGCTAGTGCATGGCCTAGTGCATAGGGCTGTTCCCTGTGTGTTGTGCCCGCCAACGGTAGTGGTGTTGCTGGCATTGAGCATGTGTCTCCTCTGTCTTTCCCCCCCCTTCTTGTTTTGTCACCCTGTCCTTGTGTGCATTAGCATCATCTGGTGGAGGAGTAGAGGCACTGGAGACGGAGGGAGCTGCATCCTACATGGCCCAGGAGGGTGAATCCCAGAGGGTGAAGGCACCAGTGGGAAGGAGGACGAGGGGAGCTCCACGTGGGGGACAAGAGGGGACACCAGCGACAGCGACTCCTCCTCTGATAGGAGCTCCCTTGCGGTGGCGGGAACCTCTGTGCCCACCCCAACAACAGGCACAGCAGCCACCCCCCCTACCAGCACCGCTCTGCCAGCAGCCCCTCAGCGTGTTTCCTGTGCACACTCAGCCAGGAGGGTGGGCATCTCCTTCGCCCCAGGCACCTCAGGCCCTGCCCCAGTCAGCCCTGCTGCCCTCAGTGAGGAGGCTATTGACCTCCTGAGATCCCTCACTGTTGGGCAGTCAACATTCGGAATGCCATCCAGGGTGTCGAGAGGCATTTGCAGCAGACAAATGCATACCCGGAGGGCATTCATTCTGGCCTGGCAGCCCAACAGAGAGCATTTCAGGCTCTGGCCTCAGCACTGATAGCAGCCATTGTCCCTGTGTCCAGCCTCCCCCCTCCAACTTCCACTTCCCCTGTACCTCAGCCTATCCCAAGCACACCATCAGACCACCATGCACACACATCAACACACAAATGTGGCTAAGTAAAACATAAGCGCCACACATCCCACAGGGACTCACACAAGCACCATACCCATGCAGACACACCAACATCCACTGCCTCCACTGTGTCCCCCTCCTCCACGTCCCCCACCTCCCTCCCAGTCTTGTCTCCACGCACACCTGCATGCACTGCATCCTCAGCCACTACCTCCATCACCATCACGCTCATCACTACACACCGCTCATGTGCAATCACCCCCCCACTACCATTCACACGTCCCCTGTGTCCTCTCCCAGTGTGTCTGTTAGCCACCTCCCAAAGTACACAAACGCAGGCACACACCCACTTAACACCCATCCACCTCACATCAGCCTCAAACCCATGCACCTTCATCCAAACTCAGCAGACGTACACCTCCTACAACCACTACCTCTTCCTTCACTCCCAAACCCCCTCCATCTTCCCATCCCGGTGTGTCAAAAATGTTTTACCTTGCTAACCTGAACCTCTTCCCTACACCTCCCCCCGTCCTTCTCCTAGGGCCAGGATGTCTAGATCCCAGCCCAGCACCTCAGCAACCAAATCTGTATCCACTGTGGTCCCTGCTACTCCAGTACGGTCAAAGGGGGCACCCGTCAGAGCTGCCAGTGTGCGACCGACAGAAAAGAAGGACCACCCTATTCCACCACCTGCAAAGCTTAAAAAGAGACCGGCTTCCAGCAGGGGACAGTCACACCACCCACCCAGCAAGGCCTCGTACAAACACAGAGTGGACAGTGCCAAGGTCCCTGCAGCGACTGTCAAGATGGGGAAGGGCCACAAGCCAAAGGGCACATCACCTCTGGGCACGATGTCACGTGGGGGAGGGGCTGGTGACCACCAAATCATCAGGGATGGCAGCCACATGCACCACAGTCACCACCGCCGCTCCGACCGCCACCTGCACCACCACCTGCACCGCCGCTGCCACAATGTCAGTCTGCAGAATCCTCCCCAAGGATCAGCCATCCGAGGCTGCGGAGACGGTATGGTGTCTCCATCTACCCCAACAGTCACTTGCACCACGGCCAGCACTGGCAGCATCTCCACCGCAGCCACCGCCGTCTGCACCACCATCAGCACCGCCACTTGCACAGCTGATGCCACTCTGTCAGACATCAGCCCCATCCCCAGTGTGCAGCCGTCAGAGTCTGCAGGTGACCTCCTGGACCCTGGACACGCCACTTGAGACACCACCTCCAGCACTGACACAAACCAGCAATTGGCAGCCTAAGTCCAGCCTAACCAGAACCAGTGGAGAAAAGCATCCACTAACTCAGTCCTTGGCAGGATGAAGCACTCTGGGCACAAAGCCCCCTCCAGAACCAGTGGAGAAAAGCATCCACTAACACAGTCCTTGGCTGGATGAAGCACTCTGGGCACAAAGCCCCCTCCAGAACCAGTGAAACATGTCACTGACTTGAGAGACTGTGGCTTTTCACTCCCCAGGTCCAAGCAGTGCGCAAACCACCTCAGCGACTTGAGAGACTGTGGCTTTGCACTCTCCAGGACCAAGCAGTAGGCAAATCACCCACTTGAGAGACTTGAGAGACTGTGGCTTTGCACTCCCCAGGAGTAAGCAATGGGCATGGAGTCCCCTCGAGGAGCAGTGGCGTCGTACCATCATCCGGCTGAGGTGCCCCCCCTCCCCTTCCCCCTGAGGTGCCTGTTTTTGTATCGACCTGATGCCCCTGCAGTGTTCTCTCCGTTTTGAGGCAGGTGTCATGTGTGGGCTTCACCCATGCTTTTTGGGACCACTGGTCCATGGACATTTCATGGGACAGTGTACGGACTTGTGTACTTGCTGTAAATATTTGTGTATACTGCTTATTTGCTGTTCTTATGGGCTATCTGATTGTTCGAATATTACACTAGTTAAACTCATTTTGTTTGGTCTTTGCGTTCTTCCAGGGGGTGACGGGGTGTATCTGTAATGTTATTGGACATGTGTGTGTGTGTTGTGGGTGGGGGTCTTGCGTTTTGCGAGTGTGTGTCACTCTCTTTTCCCTCCCCCCGTGTGCTAGGTGCAGTACTCACTGTGGTCGTCGCCGCCGCCACCTTCTTTCCACTTAGTGGTGTATTAATAGATACAGCAACATGGGCAGGACCTGTAGTTCGGGCTCCATGGCGTCCTAGTTCTTCGTTGAGTGTCGAGAGGTGAGTGGTTTCCCTTCCAAAGCCGTGTGAGTGGCCATTATCAAAATCGATAATCCTCCCCCATTTTCTCAAAATATTCCTTAATATCCTTCTGTCCCAGATACAGCGTTTCTTCACTACAGTGCACAGCCTTCTCTTCATATTAATATGGGCCGTCCAGCAACCTCATATCCACTGGGAAACATTGACTCCCCCTACAAACCTGGTGACTTAGGGGGTTCCTGATTTACAGTTTTACTATCTGGCTGCACAAAGACAGTACACCAATCAATGGTACCACCTGGATACGTGAATCCCCTACCTCAAACTGGAGAGAGACCCGGTTGACGACTTACACCTCACTTCTATACTCCCGGAGGGGATCCCCCTGTGGCCCTCTGATATGCAAAAGCTGCCCACGGCCTGGTGGGCATGGCATCGACTTTGCCCGATCCTGGTAGGAGGCATCCTGTACCCCCCAATCAGACCAAAGATCGATAACCCTTGGCTCCCCCGCAACAGAGAAAAATTGGTCCAATGCTTCCTCCTTCGTCATGACCTACATACCCTGAATGACCTATTTCCTGACAGCCATGTTCTTTCCCATGTGGATGATACCTGATTTCACAATGCCACACATATGGACCACTTCCTCCTTTGTCGCCTCCATAATACTCTACGCTCCAAGATCTCCTCCTACCCCTTGGCCCTGGATGGCTTCTCCCCTTAATTTTACAGTTGACAATGGTGGACGAATGATCTCTAGACTCTACCGTACCTACTTAGCCAAAAAAAGCCAGGCACCACAATATGTGCCTGGGTGACTTAGAAGGCCAATTTAGGGAACCCTATCTCTGACAAAGTATAGTTTTATTGCTGGGAACAGATTAAACACATATTCATGAATTACAAACACTAGATACTAAGAGCCTAATTTTGAGTTTGGCAGACGGGAAAGCCCGTCTTCCAAACGCCTGACAGGTTGTGCATAGCTAGCCTGATGGGTTGAAACCTCAGTTTCTGCCTGTCAGCCTAGTAGGAAACAGGCGGCAGGTTTGTCTCCGGCTCGTAATCAAGCCAGCGGCAATGCTGCTGCTGCAGGGTGCACCAGCATCTTGGCACTGTTCACTGTCTGCACAACAGACAGTAAACATTGTGATGGTGCTGAGCAGGGGGACCCCTGCACTGCCCATGCCAAGTGCATGGGCAGTGCAAGGGCCCCCTGTGGCCCACTACACCTGTTCTCCGCCAGCCTTTCCATGGCAGAAAAACAATCAAAAGACTGGTGGAGAACGAGGTTGTGATCAGCAGGGCAGCGCCACCCTTGCTGATTGCTATCTCCGCCACCGCCAGACAGTACCCTGGGGCCTGACCATCAGGGTCTTAATTTGGCAGTCGGACTGCCATGGCAGCGGTGGTGCCGACCGCCACTGCGAGGCAAGCGGTCTTAAGACTGCCAGCCATGTAATCAGGCCCTAAATTTAAAATTCCTTCCCCAGGCCTGCTCTACTCCCAAAGAATAGATGCACATACACCCCACAACTTCACCCCAATGTCCTATATGTCAATCCACCGATGGGGAATATGCTGATCTCACATGGATGTACCTGCAAATCAATCAATATTGGTCCACTATCTTTTCTCTCATATCCACTATGATAGGTGTTGTGCTCACACCTACCCCTTTGATGGGACGTCTGGTATGCACACTTGAATCTGGTAGGCAATCACAGACTTGTCTCCATCGTCCTCCTACTTGCGAAGAGGGAGATAATCCACTGGTGCAGCAGTTGCTGCCCAGTCAAGTCTGCTTGGCTGAAGACTATGTCATAATGTAACAAGATTAGTGAAGGCTATGCTCAGTTACACCTCCCACCCAAAGGATATATGGTCTGCTTTAAGGGAATTCCTTCTCACCTTGGAGCACGAGTAGTCAGACTTAGATGCCACATCCCCATGCAGCCTGCCCCACCTCTCTCCTCTCCCACCTGTGATACCATATCCTCCTGAGCCCTATGGGAAATCCTACAGCCCCCCCATACTGATTCCCTCCCGGGAAAATTGCATGATGTCTTCTTATGCACTGCTATGTCTCATACAAAAAGTCTAATGTTTTCTCTCTGCCCATGAGTGTCATTGCTATGTTGTCTGCTCTTATGTATTTTCTGAAAAATCTCATAAATAAAAGTGTTAAAAAATAATTTTGCACTTTAATTAATGTCACTATGTGGTGTTAATCCTGTTTATTCCTTTTGCTGTTATTTCTCTCTCTTTGTTTTGCAGCACTACCTGAATCATTCTGGGAACGTTTGCACTATGCCACGAAACTGTAAAGAAAATGAATTAAATAAAGTTCTTCAGTGTATGATATCCTTACCAAGGTGGGTCAGGGCACCTGGAATTAAATGACTCATTGGTTAAGGAGATGCAGAAGCAGTGCTGTTCTGCATCAGCATGGACAACCTCCAGGACCTTCAAAGAAGTAGAGGTCCTGATCTTTGAAAAGTGTGTGTAATTTTACAAAATACAGTAATAAAGATTTATGCAAAGTTGTATGTGACCTAGAGTAGGCTGTGCTCAGAGGGAGGAAGCATGCAGCAGATGGAAAGCAAGGATGAGTCATTTGAAGAAGAGAAGAGACAACAATCAGAAAATGTAGGTCAATGTACTAGCTAATCCACTACCTCAGTTATGTTAACTGTACCTACCACTTTAAATATCCAGGGGAGACCTCAGCTGCATCATCTCCTCCAGGTTCTCCATGTGCATTTAATATAAGAATGTGCTTTAACTTTTACCATGTGGATTTTCTTAGGAGTGCTTGACATCATGTGTCTGTGAGTAATCATCTGCTGGTGTATTCTAGGCATCTGAATGCTCGCTACAGCTGTTGAGGTAGGCCATGGATGCCTAGTTTTGAAGTGCACTGAAGGGTTTATTTTGCTGTTTGCTGTCCCCATGTATTAGGTTCTGTAGATGTCTTTTGATTGTTGTTGTATTGTATTGCAGGATTTATGTAGGGCACTATAGGGCACTGAATCACTTGCCTAGATGGGCAGCAAACTAAGCCGTGTAGGCTATGTGGTTGGAAGGGTATCTTTGTTCTTTGTTCCTATGTGGGAAGTGTTTCCTTGTGGTGTTTGATGCTCCCAATGTGTGATCATCATGTTATGGGATGCAACGCTTAGCAGTGTGGGGATGAAGAGGTGTGTGAGATAGATAGTAGAGGTGTGTGAGATAGACCAGTTTCTGGTTTTCACTAAAGTGAAAGCTTTGAGGAGCTCCCAGGTCTCTTGACGATATTCCTTATGATCTTGGTCTTGATCTTGCTGGTTACTGCACCGAGGGTGTCCAAGACAATATTTTGATTAATGTTTTTTGTCCTGAGAAGGCACGATTAGTGAGGGAAGTGGTGGGAAGCTCTGCTAGGATGGAATTTGTTAATATAAGCCCATTTCTGAATTTCATTTTGAGATGTAAAAGAGGGGTCACAGTTTGTAGATAGTTGAAATCGGCAGTGGTAGACTAGATTAGACTCCTTCAATTGTCCAGCAGTTTATCTTCTACTATTCATTGCCTATTCAGTAGCTGATGGATGGTTTATTGGCTTGTACATTACTGGGTGACGGACAAGAACCATAGCAGAAATGCTTTCTGTGAGAGTAAGAGGATTAATCTACAGTTGGGTGCTGAATCCTGAGTGTGGGCCAAAACGATATATCTGATTTGAGATTACATTATAGGCTATCCATAGGTCATCCCTTTCTATCTTACCTGGATATAGATAGTATTGTGCTGGTTTGGTTGTTCCATTTCTGTAAGCTGCAAAATGTAAATTGCTCTTGAAGATCCAATTATCTTTCTGGGTTCTACATTTCTAAACCAGGTTGTACATGGACAAGTATTCATCTGGGAGTGAGCTCCATTACTCCAGCTTTGTCATGGGAATTAATAATGGGTATAATCATGGGGGTGGGGTTACCACTTCTGTTGTGCATGCTGGTATTCCCTCAGAATGCAGCTTTCAGTGTACTGAAGCAACAAATCAACCTTTGCTATTTACATTGAAAACATGTTAACTCATAAAGTTTCAAGCAAACGTAGGTGCATTCAAAGCATATACAGTAATAATCAAAGGACTTCATTACTTTTCTATTTATAACTTACATACCCCCTGCAGGGGCAAGTACAACAGACCAAAAACTGGTACAGACACAAATAAAGAATATAACCCAGCAACTACTTCAGTGCAGTCTCTGCTACATCACCATGTGTCCCTAATAGCCACACACCGTAACAGTCAAAACTTCAGGGCAACCCTCAGATAGTGCTAGACAGCGTGAACCTCCATTAAGTCAATTCTCCATACAACAGCCAGTGCCCAGCCTCAGCTGCAGGATCTAAACCACAAGCAGGTTTGTCCCTAGCCATTCAGAAAGTCTAGTAGAATGTTCTCCTTACCTAACGGCATCGGTGAGAACAAAAGAAAGAAAGCTTCTAGGTTACTAAGCTGTGATTCAGTGATAATTTCTGTCACAGGATAGATGGATTACTGGTGAATCTGACCATCTCATAATAGATTGTGCCATATTCACTAAAGCTTCCAGAAAAGTCAGAATCAAGAGGCGATGAGCCACAGACCAGGCGCAGTATGCCATGCCTAATGATCAGCAAAGATGTGGCAGCAGCCAATTTAGGATTCAGGGCTAAAGTAACTATAATTTGCACCCCCACCATGAACAGTGTCATCAGTGATGTAATTTCAGATTTTGCAGAGATGTTATCAATTATGTCATTGAACATGTCATGAGTGATGTAATACGTGAGGTGATTAGAAGTGCAAGATGATGGCGCAGGTCATAGTTACTTTACGGAAAGAGTTAGAGTTACTTCATATAACTATAACTGATAAATTTGAGTGGTTCTGTTAAGTTAAAACAACATTTTTTAACTGACATTTTCACCTAACTATAATGTTCCTTTATCCATTGTTTTTTTTTGCAGTAGATTTCTAGTTTTTTTTTAACAGAAAGTGAGATATTATAACAATTCTTAACTATAGCATCATTTGACCGTTTTATTTTTTAATGAATTTTGTTGTTTTTTAACAAAAAGTACCATGTCCATCGCTGTGCACAGAATAGGGTTCAGCACAGGGCCTGGCCTTGGGCCAGAATCTGTGTCTTCTCCCTATCCCCCATGGGCACCATACCCCTAGCCGTGCATGGCCTTTGCCTGTCCGTGGCATGGGATTGAGATAAGGGCCTTGCCTGCAGCCGGGCCCTGCGTCCAACCCCCAACCGCCATGCATGGCTGACTATGTCATGTAACAATATAAAGCGTGTCATTTTAAGTAAAGCAGACCCACTTCCTTTATGAGAGGGTCAAGACATGAAAATATAAAAGCAGTGAAACTATTGGTTTTATCAATGGGTCAGCACATCAAAATATATATAATGCAGACCGATTGGCTTTGTCAAAAAGTCACCAGTTAATATAATCAAACGTATATTGTGTGAATTCACTCATTTCAATGTTTAACAATAGTGATTGCCACAGAATATTTTCAATAAAGAATTTTGAAAAATAAAAACATTAGACATTTTTAAACATTTTCAGCCCCCAAAATGCAGCCACAGAGCCAATCACACAGGTTGTCCCCACTCCAGCTGAACAGCATGGAGCTCCATCTCGGAGTGCTTTGAAAAATATGGTAAGCAATCCTGGGGTTATGGATTCAATCACCCAGGAGATTCGCTGCAATTAATAAAAAATGTTGTTAGTGGGCCTGTTGCGATTCCTGCAGCTCCCTACATCATTTATTGAAACTGTGGTGGTGCCCCTGACCCTTCATGCGACAGTACTGCATCAAAAACATTTTTTTTAAAACTCTTACAGGGCCTTGTGAAACATTCCTGAGCTGGAGCAGTGAATAGGAAATGAGCAGCTACTCCGCTCATTTCACATTCACAGTTTTCTGTATTTGGGGAGTGTGGTGTGTGACCCCTGCCCGACCCTTATGTAGGCCCCAGAGACCCCATACCATGGGGACAATCAGTTTCTTTAATGAGGAGGAAGCATACACCCCCCACCTTGAGCTTTTTTCAAGGCCTCTGGGACCCAAACCCCCAAGCCATTTTTTTTATTTGGAGAGGTGGGTAGTGGGTGAAGGCAAGGGAACCCCATCTCATGGGCCTAATTACGTTTTTATCACAGTCAGAGTCAAATTGTGCCAAGGTCCTTTTCTACCATGACTAATGACTATCATTGGCACTTTGTGCTTCTTGGCACTGTTTCTGCTTAAATCTTGAAACATTCATATCCCCTATTTCCCTTATTGGGTTGTTATAATTTTGGTATAATGTTTTTCATAAATGTAACTATAATTTTCTGATTCAGTTTGGGATTTTTATTGTTGTGCAATCCGACTTTTTATATATATACACACAGGCTTTATTCGGCCAGCAGACCATCAAAGCAATACAATATGAATAAAAAGCATCATACATAAGCAATGCAAGTGAACCATATACCGAGTTTACAAAAAGATTAAAATCCATTCTGTCCAAGCTAAAATCAGTTAAAATAATTGTAAATAAAAATTACGTATACGCCATGCCTCCACTAAAAACTTACTTACAGCCTAAATTGACACACTTGAATTTTGGCTTTTTAAAATTCTCAGAGCGAAAGCACATTTTCTTAACTTCAATTCCCGACAAATACCACAAATCCATTTAGACCTAGGGGTAAAGTAAGCAGGACAGAAAAACATAAAGTGCTCTACTGTTTCCGGGGAATTACCACACACAGGACATATATCAGACGTTAAATTGGATCCCCTTCTGCTCGTCAGGGCCATTAATGGTAATGTTCCGAAACGGAGTCTGGCATACAGTCCTTTGCCTAATAGGTCAGGTATTATATCTAGATATGATTTGAATTCCGGGTACCATTTGAAGTCAATAAAAAGGTTAGTTAGGTGACCACTAGATTTGGAAACAATATAATTGTTCTGTACATAAGACCAGTAGGCTCCCTTCAATGCTATGACGTGGGATGTCTCAAGTTGATAAGGGTTCTCCCATAAATCTCTCAATCCCAATAAACAGAGCCAGCTCGATACATGTTTTATCCATGGGATAGAGGTAGAATTAGTACATTTTAGCAATTCTAAAAGTGAGGACTTTTATACGACCAATTCGGGGACTATCCATAGCCTCACCCAATACAGCAAGGGTCGTAAAACAATTAAATCAGCCATTCGTTTTAACCCTAAGTCTAAAAATAAAGGAATTAATGGGGTGCTAGTGGGACATGCACATAGAACCCGAGCAAAGTTATTCTCAATTTTAGTCAATCTGCTACTGTCTGACATACCCCAAATCTCTGCTCCATAGACAGCAGCACCCTGCGCCTTAGCCACGTAGATCTTTAGTGCTGGGGATACAGCTTTGGCAATAGTGCTCCTATAAAGGCGCAATATGGATGCTGCCTGATGTTGCAAGAACCCAGCACTCTTGATAATCTGTTCCTCCCAATGAAGTGAATCTGTGAGCCTCACACCCAGGTAATCGATGGAACTAACCTGGTCTAAGATAACACCATTTAACCTTATGGTGCATTTCTTCCGAGGTCCAGAACGAAGGACCATCAGTTTAGTTTTCTTTAGGTTCAGTTCAAGGCCAGAATTCCGACAGAATGAATTAAATTTGTCCACAAGGATTTGTAAACCCATAGGGGTTTTTGAAATAAGTAAAGAATCATCCGCAAAAAGAAGAATAGGAATTTTCTGATTGACTAAAATGGGAGCATCATTCTGACATGCCTTCAATTCTTGCACTACTTCATTGATAAATAGGGAAAACAAGAGTGGTGCCAATACACAACCCTGTTGAACGCCTCTTTTGATAGGGAATTTGTTAGTCAACTCTCCTTGTTTGCCCCACCTCACTTGAGCATATGTATCTTCATGTATACGTTTCAAAAGGGAAATAGTCTGAACTGGTATCCCTATTTTATATAACACTTCCCAAAGCTTTTCCCTTGAGACCAAATCAAAGGCAGAGCGCAAGTCAACGAAAGCAACATATAAGGGTTGCTTAGCCATGGCTACATATTTCCAATGGAGCACAGCCAGCCTAAAGGCCTGATCTATCGTACTCAGTTTAGGCCGGAACCCCGCCTGTAACGAAGAGAGGATCTGTTGTTCCGTAACCAAGCTCAATAGTCTTCCTAAAAGCTGCTTGGCGAAGATTTTTTGCAAGTTGTCAATTAAACTAACTGGTCTATAGTTGGATGGGAGATTTGGGTTGCCCTTTTTGTAAATGGGGATGATTTAGGCACCCTTCCATGTCTCGGGGATCTGCCCTCCTTTAATGATTGTATTAGATAATAGGTTGATATACCAAGTCCATATACGTGGCTCAGATTTATATAGATAGCCTGGAATTTTATCTGGTCCTGGGGCGTTGCCAGATTTCAAAGAATTAATAGCATCAGCAGTTTCTTCTAGCGAGAAACAAATATAACTCTCAGGGTCATTTAAAGGAGTGAGGGGGTCTAGGCCCACATTGTCACAATCAGAGACCACAAAGGAGGTAGTTCCCTCATATAGATTAGTGAAATGTTCCACCCAGCATTCGGGTTGAATATGATTCCTTAAATTAGATCTACTCCCTCTCTCATGATTAGTTAACAGTTCCCAAAAAAGGTGGTTGTTATTTGTTTTTGAGGCGACCAACAGCTCCTGCCAAGTTGAGTCTTCCCAAGATTTCTTTGAGTGTAGCATTGTCTTTTTGTAAGTACATCTTGCTTGTTTGATCGCCCCCGGAATCCCAACCTTAATAGCCTTTTTTAGATCAAGTTTAGCCCTCATACATGTGTCGTTGAACCTTCTACTGTTGTTCAGAGCCCTGCCTCTCGGGCTTGCCTTAACCTTTTTATAAAAAATACTTTGAAGTTGGATCGTCATGTCTGGATGAATATCAAGAAGTGGAATAGCCTCAGGGTCAGAATCTTCATAGGCTGCCAAATTATCAAGAAACATGCGGTAGATCTTGCGTACCAAATAAGGGTTTGACGTTACTTTTGGCCACCCAACCTTTGAATAAGCATTATTAAAAATAGGAGGGGGGACCATTGTAAGTTGCATATTCGAAGTTCTACCAAAAATATTCCCAGTGAGGGTGAGTAACAGGGGGGTATGATCACTCTCACACCTGGAATCCACCTTCATGTCCCGCAATAGCGGCCAGAATCGCACATCCACTAGAAAATAATCGATAACGCTGGTCGAAGACCCTCGTTGGAATGTAGGAGCAAGGTTTAAATCAGAAGGCGTATGCCCATTACAAGCCCTAAGGCCACATTTTAAACATAGAGAGGCTAGCTGAGTTGCAACACGAGAACGTGGGCAAGAGCTATCTCCATTCAATTGTGCAATTCCCCATAATTCATCCTCCTCCATGGTTACATCACTAAAAACCTCAGAGGGTTTGAAGGTACAATTTACATCCCCAGCAATAATTAAATAAGAAGTAGTTTGTATAGTGTCTAAAAAATCTGCAAGTAAAGTTAAAATATGTGATTCTGATCCGCGTGAGACTGATCGTGCGTATACATTAATAAGAATTATATTAAAATTTTGCTGGAAAGAAATTTGTAAGCCCATCAGATCAGGGCAATCAAATTTTAAAACCTTATAAGCACATTGCAATTATAAATTTAAAAGAATTAAAAGTCCCCCTTTTGCTCGACCTTTTGCTGTCTCTGATGGTTGTGCAGGGACATTGAAAGAAAGAAACCCATCTATACTAATTCGATCCTCAACCAATGTTTCTTGAAAAAGACACACATCTTGGGACTTTATATAAGTAACCCGATCTATATCATCCAATTCCCAGGGAAGGCCAGCAAGATTCCAAGTCATTATGGATAAACCAGTAGTGTCTATTTTAGTGTCGACGATTATAGGAAAAACATCCTTGTGGTTCAATTCATCACTGGACTTATCCAATCTAATTGTTTGTATTTCCTCTGAAGTGTCCCTATTTATGGCTTCCTGGGCAGAAGACAGTCATACAGAGCCATAAAGCAAAAGTTCACCTTCATCCCGGGAGATTCTCCTGTTAGTATAGGTATTATGACCAGTCGCAAGTGCCTGTTTTAAATCCACCAATTTGGTAACTAACATAATGCCTTCTCATTTTAACCCCTTGAGCTGGCACATACGTGCAACAAAGTCGATAAGTTGGTCTGCCATAATTTTGTCACAAAATACAATTACAATTACATCGAAGTTTGACCCAAAAGGGCTCCATCTTTCAGTTTTTAGTATGTCCGAGCGTATAACTGAAAGGCATCCCTGGCGATGACGCAACCAATGAATCACCTTATTAAGCCTAGACACTTGGTCCTCCACAGACCTGGGTGGCAGCTTTGGGACATTAGTTAGAAAGAGAGTACTGCCTCCAAACCTAGAGCCTATGCTTGATAAAGGCATATCAGGGCCATTATGAGCTCTTTGGGAGGGAGTAATGCAGGTTGAGCCCTTAATCAGAGTTTTGGTAGGATGTTTATCAATAATAGGAAAAGGGCCATCCATAGACTTTAAAATACTAGTAGTGGTATTATGTCTCATAGAGAAATGACGGTTCGGTGGAGCGAAGCAGCTACCGACAGGGTCAACATCACTCACCGCCAAAGTTCCACCAGGAATGGAACTATTGCACCCTATAAATTTGCTTTTGGGATTGGCTATATAGGATTAAAATTAGCCCCTGTGGGACCCGGATAGGACCCAGAGCTTTGGAAATAGTCAGCAGGCCCCTTGTTCGCAATAGTATCAGATGAAACTAGTTTGTGCGCCACAGTTCCACCTTCCTCAACTATCTCTAGCTTTAGGCACTTGCATCTCGGTTGCTGGACCATTTTCCCCTATAGAAGTTTGGTTAACTGCAGTACTAGATTCCTAACTTCTTCTTCTCTATGAAGAATTAGAGGCAAGTTAACTTTACTGGAAGATGGCTCAGAGCACATAGTAGTACTAGGAGGGGAGATAGCAGCCTCGATATCTATCTTGGTCGAAGGGAGGTCATGACTCTGAGTCAAGTCGCCCTCCTCGGTCAGGAACTCAAAGCGATTTCTGCATGGCACATTAGGGACAATCCTTATCTCAGGACTCAAGGGTGGGGGAATAAGTTCAATTACTTCTGCTAGGGAAGCCCCCTGAATACATGAGGAATTGGAGTTACTGCTATAAGCCACCATACCCTGCTGTATAGAGGGAATAGTGGCATTAACAATGGGCATTTCCCCTGCGCCATCATTTGATGCCCCAGAGATAACTATTTGGCTCTTCTTCTTTTTCTTGAAGAATTCCTGGATCTTTTTAGAATTAAGTGGTGACTTGTTCTGAGGCAAAGTTGCGCAGGTACCTAATTCATTATTAAGTATGGCCTCTACCTCCTCAAATAATAAATCAATCTCGTCCAATGATTTCGGGCCCCCATGTGCGGCCTCGTCAGTTAATTTCCTAGGACGCTTTTTCAGGTTTTTTTTACCATCCAGTAATGCTGGCGGGTCAACAGCTTTTCTTTTCCCCATAGTTAAAACTACCGAAAGCCAAAGAAAATAATAGTCTTACTTGAATCCTCCCATTGAGAAGTCAAGTCTGTCCCGGTCTTAATCAGGCTTGGTTGGACAAGGTCTGGTCCGTTTTCTGTAAACAGAGCCGCTCAGTGCACTGGGCAAATACCTTAACAAGGCATCTAAACTCGTTCTGCAAATGAAAGAGGGGGGCCCAGCCTAGTCTCCTCCGGGCTCTGGACGGGCGCAAGACGGGCCCGCCCTTGGCCCGGGCTTCGCCCGGGCGCCGCCCGAGCGCATCCCGCGAGCGGGAGTGCGGGCCAAGATTTAAAGGGCTCCTGCCCTGAAAGTGGCTTGCTGGCTCCTCCCGCGGCCCCCGGCTGCGTCTCTTTTCTCTTCCCCAATCCGACTTTATTACTGTTTTGCTACTGTAAAAGTACTTCAGAAATCGCTTTATGTTAAGTCTGTCTGCCATGTGCGATAACTACCAGTGGTGATTGCGCTCAGGTTTATAAAGTAACTATGGTGGTTCACCTTGACAAAAGCTGTGATTACTACTTGAGGTGGAAATCTAACGGTAACATAACATAATTTCTTACACTATTTATATCAAGGTGTGTTAGTGTTCACATTGCAGTAAGAATGTGTACAAGTCCCCGCATGCAAACACCAGACCTGGAGTTATGTCCCTCAAGACATTGTGCCTTTAGGCAGCTGTGCATTTTTCATTTTCTAGATCTGAAGAAAACTTGCTGAATATAAAAGTACTGGTGGAGTTTTGAAACAGGCTCAATATCGAGAGGGAGTGCTATTAAAACAGCCTCCACAAGGCTCCTAACAAGGTGGGAAAGGCACTTAGTTGAGGAGAGAACAGAAAAAGATGTGGTCCACACTGTACGCTTTAGCCCTGGATACCTGACATCTCCTGTTGGCTTCACCACTTCACCTAAATATGCTTGAAATAAATACTATACCAAAGCTGGACATAGTCCACACCACAGTGACAAATCACTGGGGAGAGTGGCCCCAAGGCATGGCCATCAGATTTGCCGCCATTCAAGTTGTAGTCAAGTGGATTAGTAGGAAATGGTGGAACCAGGAGAAATGGTCCCAGATTTACTATTTTTTCACACAACGCAGCACATCATGCAAAACTGCTGTGTACACTGCAAAAGGGGAAACACAGGCCATAGTTATATCTAGTAAGATTGGTATGCTACTGCTGTTTTCTCTTGTGCTGGCTCTCAAGCCTACCTTGCTCATCTCACAGCCTCACCCATGGTGCAGAAGTGAGCAAGAGCTTGTTTAGGATTTCTTCTGTGTATACCCTTCCAGCACATATTCTCACGCATAGACAGTCTCAGACTCTTCCTGCCATTGGAAGTGTACTGTGGTACACGTGTAATAAATCATTGTTTTGGAGAAATAAACACATTTCTAATATTTGATCTAGATACAATTAGGAGTAATTTGTGATGCAAAGCCCGGTCTAGCTATATTTATAGATGAGGCTTTGAGTCAAAATCTGAGAGAATTTGCACTATTGTGACAGTGTAATGTAACGATGACGCAAAGTGACCCAAAGTAACTTAAAGAGGTGGTATTTTCACAGAGAAAAGGCACTGTGTGATTTTGGCCATTCAGTTTGAGCACTTACTTTACTTTTCTGTTACCAATTTGGCAAGATTAAGGGGCATATTTATACTCTGTCTGCGCCGAATGTGCGTAAACATTTTTGTCGAATATTCAGCGCAAACCTTGCCCCATATTTAAACTTTGACGCCCACGGACGTCAAAATCCCGCTGTGTGCGTAATTTTCTGGATGCGGCAACTCGCCTTGCATTAATCATATGCAAGGTAGGCGTTCCCTTCCCAAAAATAACTTAAACGTCCGTGCGTCGTATTTATGCTTCCGGGCAAAAATACTGCACGGCTGGGAGGCGGAGCCGGAAAATGACGCACAGCCCGATTTGCGTCAAAAATTACCGCCTGGGTCAGGGCAGGCATTAAAATGGGGCAAACACACCTGTATTTAATCAGAACACACAGAAGCAACAGCAGAGCAGCAGAGCAGCAAAAGGGAGACATGGAGGTGCTTCTCATCCAGGTTGCACGCAGACGCAGAGCCCAGCAACAACAACAGCAGCTTCCACAACACCAGCAGGGACCCCAAAGGCAGCACAGAAGCCAGCAGAGGATATTCCACACCAGAACCACCCTTCATGGCCTTAGGGAACATGACATCATCCAGAGGTGCAGGTTGAACTGGCAGGCCATTCAGCAGCTGCTGCGAAACATAGAGCCACAGTTGACACCCACCTTGCTGACACCACGCAGCATCCCAACAGAAACCAAGCTGCTAGCTGTAATTCACATGCTGGCAAGTGGCTCCTTTCAAACAACTGGTGCCCTGGTTGCCGGAATATCACAGCCAACATTTTCTGCCTTTTTGCCCAAAGTATTGGATGCCATCATTGGACTCACACCTCGCCACATCAACTTCCCAAACACACTGCAGAAGAGGCAGGAGACAAAACAGGGGTTTTACCTCATTAGTGGCTTCCCACACATCCTTGGTGCCATCGATTGCACACATGTATGCCTTGTGACATCTGCTGCAACTGAACACCTCTACCGCAACAGGAAGCACACACATTCCATCAATGTGCAGGCCATTGTCGATCACCAAGGATTGCTCACCAACATCGTGGCAAAATATCCTGGGAGTGTCCATGACTCATTCATCTTCCGACACTCTACCATCAATCAGCACTTCCAGGATGGACGGTATGGCAATGGACTACTTGTTGGTAAGTACAGAAACCTACTTATATACACACTGAACAGCAACCCTCTAGGACACACAACACATACACCACGACAGCAACATGTCGACAGCAACACACTGAGGTTGTGACATCGCTAGCCATGTTTCATAGATCTGCATTGATCCTGTTACACATCTGAAATTAGTGTACAGTCTAATGTTAAGATGTCAATGATCACAACGTTGGAGTGGTTTGCCTAATTGTCACCTTGAAAAATGTAAGCGTCCCACTGATGTTCAAATTAATCCATTGCATAAGTCTAAAGGTATGGGATGTCCAGGGTACATTGATGTGAACGTGTTAACAACACTGTCAAAATTAATCTGTGTATGGAACTATCATCTCAACCCCAGTGAAGACAAAGGGACACCTGTATCACAAGTCACAATGCTAAGGAGTGCACACTGTACTGCAAATTCCAAAACATACTGCTGACAACTGGTCAGCAGCCAAACACTCGTTCTACCAAGGAAACAACACAAAGCATATGGTACATCCTACAAGCCTAAAAAGGAACACTATAATACAAAAGAGTCACAGACAACACAAGACAACTACTGCCATGCAAGGTGATTTCAATGGGGCAAGCTACATCAACATGATCCCATTCATTTTCATTTTTCAGCTGATCAGGGTTATGCGATCCAGCCATGGATAATGACACCATTTGGCAACCCAAGCACTGCAGCAGAGCGTGCCTACAATGACGCACATAGGAGGACACGCAGCATAGTCGAGAGGACCTTCGGCATCCTCAAGTCGAGATTCAGGTGCCTCGACATCACTGGTGGCAGCCTCCTATATTCCCCTGAAATGGTCTGTAAGATCATTCTAACATGTGCCATCCTGCACAACACTTGCATAAGAAGGAACATTCCCCTCTTGGAACCAGAGCCACACATGCCTGAAGAGGAGGAAGAGGAGGTTGGTGTCCTGCAACATGAGGGGGAACAACAAAACACGGCTGCTGGATTGCGTAGGCGCCAACATATCGTGAACAATTTCGTTTAAAAATAATCACCATCACCACTGTATTAAGTAATGTAAATAAACACCAATAATTATAACCATATCATGGTCTGGCTATTCATTTTTGGTCACCTTTATCTCTAACTATAAGAATAAGAGTGTAGCCTCATGGAGAATTGCTGATATACCGATCAAGACACAGAAAATCCAAGAGCAATTGTGATGCGTATCATACAACAGTCACATACATACACACTGTAAATGTGATATATCCTGTACATTTCACCTTTGAAGGGCAATAGCAGAGGACCACACCTATTTCACACATACATGTTGGCAACATGGTTCATCGCAGCATATGGCACACAACTAAGACACCATCACTCAATAAGGGGAAAAAAAGCCTCATACATGAGGCAGTTGATGTGATATTGCATTGGTAACAGGAATGTATGACCAGACCCTTGACAGCAGTAAGTCCAACTGCACCGATCTTTGCATGGACTATCTGTGACTAGAGTTCCATATAAGCAGAACATAGACAGCACAAGTGCCACTCCTATGACAAGCATTGCGCACGTGACATTCCATTTCCATGTCAGCCCATTTCCTTTCTCTTGACACACCCATGCTCCTGGTCTCACCGCACCTGCCTGAAGAGGTCCCTGGAATGGTAATATGTGTAACCATATATTCCCTCCTCTACATACACAGACAAACAATACTAATCATGTGTGCTACACCCTTTCCTATGTCATGACATTGTCATAGTATATCTGACTGCATGGACGTGAGGTCAATTAATACACTGGCTTGTAGTTTCTAAGCCCTGGTATCACCTGTAGATTGCTTCCTGTGTGAAAGGTACTGTTGGCCATTTGAATTCAAATCTCACATACAGGACTTGAGAGAAACTGATGCAGCACACACCTGTGATCACCTCCATGCACACCACCCATTAGAACATGCACTGCCTCTGCTGATGCCTGGAACGGCATAGAAGTTTCCATTTTGTCAAATACACCGTTATGCGTTGCCACTAATTAAGCCGTGTGACACAGCCCTTGGGTTTATGTGTCACCTTCGAAAACACAGGACATACACAGTTTTCCATGTCAACTGTCTTGTTCTTCCTCCGATCAGTCTTATTCAGACCACTGATTTTGTACCTTGTGAAATTGCTGGATCCAGATTGACCCTGCATCCTGTCAGCCTGACTGGCACCTGTCTGTGTGTTACCCTAAAGGTTCTTTGTGGCTACATATGTACCACACTTGCGTTAGCAAACCTCTCATTCCTCAGAGAGTATTTTGTCATGTGCTTCATCAAAGAATACCCAAATACATTGTATAGCATCATCTGCTTTTTAATTGTACCATATTAGTAAAATTGTCTTTGAATACCAAAATCATGGCCCATCCATTGTCTGGGTCTCATGTATGCATGAACGACAAAGTGTGACAGTGTACCAGGGCAGTATGCAGGGATTGGGTATGGTGCCTCCAGCATAACCTACTACCTCTGATAATGTGCATGAAAAGTCCACACATATTAGGACCCAGACAGTTCACACGCTGAATCACATTGCTCACAACATATTGATGGCCTGTGCATGCTGAATAGCTGCTATATTAATCAACCCAGAGGCTATGATGTTCCCAGATGCAGTGGGAACTTCACAGGCCAACCTGTGTACAAATGTTGTAATGACACCTGCTGGAACATGACACCTGAGACATTATCTCACTTAGCACACCAAGGTTGCCCTGTTGACAGTCTCATTACACGCCTTCAGTGACAAGCGTGGGACCATCCCCATGTAGGTTCTCATGTCCTCATCCACTTTACTCACATTGATCTCCAAAGGTTACTCAGTAGATACAGGAATAGCTGCCACTGACTAATGATGAGACCTGGACGTAACTGTGACAACATACACCCCTAAAAATATACAGGATCAACATTGGGCCACACACATGAACAAGACACCTCTGTGCAATTGATCACTGGAAATATGTGGACACGTGCTGCCTCGTCTGCTGGTCCACCACTGCAACTGGATAGTTGTGGCTCAGTCATATGACCACAACTGTGGCGTCATATTACATTTGTGGTTCACCTTTGGCTGTCTGGGCCAATGACATGGTACCCACTTCGTCCATGCATTTGCCTGACTCACTGTGGGTTCACTAACAAGTGCCTAGGAAGCAGTTACCGAAATTCTAGGACATGGGATGGCCAACCTGTGGACCATCGACATGAACAAGCATCTGCCATCTATTTGGTGCATGCTTTGTCATTTGTGGTGTCTACGTTGTCCAAAATCTTGGAAGTGCACACAACAGATGTTGCTACATGTATGACTAACACATGTCCTCTCTCATTTCCACAATGACTTGCACCTAAGGTTTGGACACATTGACTTCACATTCCTACAAGCGTATTTGCAATAATACATCTTGTGATGCACACACACACACAGGGTCGACTAATACATTAGTAGCCACTACACACATATTGAGCCATAGGCATTGAGGTATTGTACTCATGTGTGTCACCTTGCTATCCTCTCCTGATGCCAAACATGCCCAAATTGTGCTATACATATATGTAGGCCACACATATGGCCATCTAGTGCGTCAGCCAAGAGGGAAAATTCTGTTAAGGGGGTAGCGGGCATGGTCTGCAGCAGTATGATGTCTCAAATGTGAACATACACCATCAACACCAAAGTGGGTGCAATCAGCCTATCTCAGTTGTTTCCCAAATGTAACATTACAATAAAATGGAAAAAATACCCAAAACCAGTTCATGCCCTGAAATTTTTATGCATACGCGTCAGAAAATGACGCTTATGCCCGAAAACGACGCATAATGCCCAGAAAATTGGTTAAGTGTGAAGACTATTTACAAATATATGGATGCGGCCTAACTTTTACTCCTGGGCGTCGAAAAAAATGACGCTCATACTGTATGCGTGAAAAAAAATGACGCATACCGATAAAAACGGCGGCCATTTTATGCAGGAAGTGATGTAATAGGATATCCTGTTTACAGATTATGTACAGTGGGTGTACTTTCACTTTCACTTTGCAGTCTGTGATTCTTCTAGACTGTGTGGCTGTGTTCTGAGTGTTACCCAGTGAAATTGTGCTTTTGTCTCCTGTGTGCTCCATTACTTGTTTGTGAAATAAATATTGTTGTTGTATACTGTCTGAGTGTGTTTTGTGTACAATTGTCCAGTATTGTATTGTATTTGTTGTTTGTGGGAGTCTGTTGTGGGTAGTGCTAGTTTGGGGATAGTTGGGCTCTTTTAGTTGTTAAGTTTACTTTTTTGTACTTCTACTTTCCCCCTTTTCTCCTTTGTCCTTCTTTGTCCCCTATTCCTCTTTTTGGTGCTGAGATGTTGGGTAGGCCACGTCTTGACAGGATGGGTGAGGAGGAGCTTGGGGGGTTTATATGGCTGGTGTGCCATTTCCTCCCACTGATAATCGAGGCAGGGTGATACAGGGGTATCACACCGAGGCGCGACGACTCCGGTGAGGGAAGGTCCTGCATCACTTGCAGCGCGTGTATGGGAGCCAGAGGAATGACCACCAGCTGAAGCACCACTGGGCTGACCTCATCACCATGGAGCAAGATCTGATGGACCACCTGGGAATAGTTATTGGTGGCCCTGTTGGTGAGTACAAATCATGTAAATGTGCACAAATAAAAGCTCTGTAGTGACATCAGATGATTTGTACAATATCTGCCGGCTAAGTTGCTGATTGTGTGGAATGCTTCGGACATATACAGGGTCATTGATGGACTATGTGAAGGACCACAATTGCTAGCTGTCAGGAAGCATGTGCTCTGCAAACTTACAGAATACTTTTGCTTAATGTAATTTGGTGCCGCCTTTGTGTCAGACAGCAACACAAATTAGGAGCCAATCATGTCTATATAAGTCACATTTGGCAGTGAAGTATAGATTTTCTAAAATATTGGCAACCTTTGTTGACGCAATAGCTAGACTGACTTTCTAAACACTACATGATGCAGAAATTGAATGCTGGCTTCACGTCAATTGATGATAGCAATGTGGCCCAGACATACGTCTCATGTGTGTCTGGTGAGTGTGTAAGGAAAGCGTTTTTGGAATTTCTATGAATGTTAGGGATTATTGTGGTCCTTCATCATTTTGGATACATGTCAGATCTGGATCTGGAAACATAGGGAAAAGGTGTAAGGTCCCCTCAGCTAACATCCTACACTGATATTTGGTGTTTGGTGTTCCACCTTTCGTTTAGGGATGGCAGGCCAAAGGTATGCACATCGGTTCATATCTCCATGGTTGATGCAAATGACCATAGCTGGGCCACATCAAATGAAGAAACTGTAACAACATGAGGGCTTGCAAAAGTCACTGCCCCTCTGTACATTGTACCTATGTGTCATAAATGAGTCATGGGCACATAGGCTGTTTGACTGGTAATGCATTCCTCAAGTAACCAGGCTTTGGATGTTTCTCTTGGATGCACATGATGAGACGAATACACACCATTATTATGTCTGCTCACTAATGACGGGGCATGTTTGCCACCACATGATAGTTAAGGCCACTGCATGTGTGCAGATATGTGTGTAATTGTCACAGGAGACCCATGCTATGTACATGTTAGCCATGCTATATCGGATGCAGTATCATCATGTCTGAGTGGATTTACTTACTTATGTCATCTTACACATAGTTAATGTCTTTGGAATTGTTGGTCAGTGCACAGATTGTGAGCACATTTCTTCCTTCCATGCCTTACAGGTGGACCACCACCCTACACTGTGGGCGAGGTGGCTTCATTTCAGGACCCTGACAACTCCAGTAAGTGTTGATATGTCTGTTATGTGTTGTGTTTGCTGGTGATGTGTGATGGACTCCTGTGTGTTGAACACATAGCAAGGTATGATGCGCTGGCCCATCATTTGTCTTGTTCCGTGAGTGGGATTTAATTTTCTAAGCATTTTGGTGTTTGCCAATGCTTATCCTATTGTCTTATCTAGGGATTCTAGGTCATTCCTGTAGGCCCTGTAATGTGAACTGGGGTGAGTCATGTGGATAACACTTGTATCAACAAGATTCGCACTGGAACTAATCTCAGATTTAGACTGCCTGTCAGACCCACATTCTCCCAGAATGGGGCTGCAAAATGCTTACCCACAGACGTCTGCTTCCTTATTCACCAAAGTACTTATGAAACTGTAGGGTGAACTTCCTAGCAGCGTGTAGCTCCACATGTAGGGCTACAAGTATGTGGCACTTGAGTGCAATGGCCTATGTGTGCATGCAAATCATAACCATGGGTGTTCTTGCAACTTTGTGTCTGTTGTAAGTCATGCCTTACTGGAAGAATATGATGTGGACAAAGGTCTGCATTTCAAGACATGTGTGGCGCTGGGATTGGTCAAGGGTTTGCTGTCTCCTGTTTGTTGATAGACCTTACCTGTGGTGTGTGTGGAGAGCCAAACACATGTCCAGCTTTCTATAGCTTCCTGGGTGTCTATGTTGTTTGAAATTGTTAGTTGTTTATCCTTCCCCCACCCTCATACACAGGCATGGGTTTGTGAATAGTGTACCTAGGACTGATGATATAAGTATGTTACACAGACATGTCAATCAGTGCATGTTTGGTCGGAACCTAGTATACACACTCAGGTATTGCACATGAGTACTATACTAGCAAGTCCATTTACAACTTGCAGATCATGTGGCCCTAGATTTCCATCCCGTACACTGACATTTGTAGCCCTGGAATTGGCGCATAATTGTTAGCTGGCAACTGTCAAAACTGTGATGCCAAATTAATGCCAGTTGTTACCCATCTTCTAGGGTTTGGATGTGCTTGGTGTGATATGACCTTTGTAGGCTGGCCTGCCATGTACTTCCTCAGGGACATTCAATGATCTGTATGATGATAGGAGCTGTTACAAGTACAGTAGATGTACTGTCTGATTTACTTCTTGTGCCATTTCACACAATACAGTTCCTAATGTCAATTTTTTGCCTTTGTCTTCACAGCTGCAAACATGACACCCATCCAGGTCCGTGAGTTCCAGAGGCGGGCAATGCATTACCAGCATATCCTGCTGGTAGAGTCAGGGGTTCAGACAGATGGCCCGAAGATACCAGAACAAACGGGCCTACGGAGCATGGAGGGCTTTCCCACAGGGTGGCCCTACATTGCCCACCACAGCCACCACCAGCACAACCACCACTTCCACCCAGATGGCACCACCCACAGCTGGGACTGTTGTCCCAACAACGTCTGCAGTTGCTCCAGGCCCTAGCAGTGGAACACCTTCAGGGCAGCCCACAGGAATAGACTCTACACGCCCACACACGTCCTCACCTGCCCGCCCGAACTGCTACAGTTGACCCTGCAGCTTTTCAGGAAATGGAACGCAAAATGGACCGTGTCCTATGGAAAATTAGTCACCTGCAGCGGGATGTTCGCCATATGAACAGGCGTGTGCGGTCCATAAAAAGGATCCTCCGGAGGGCCAACCTCTAGACTTTTCAAATGGACATGATTCCCTCCCCTCCCTCCTCTTTCCTTGTTCTTATACTTAGTGGGCTTAGGGGGCTTAGTGTTAGCTTAGTATAGGCTGTTAGTTTAGTTAGTGTTAGTGGGTGTGAGTTGGGGGGTCCTGATTATTTCTATGTTTTCTTTTTGTATGTGTGGGTGGGGGGCTATGTTGGGGTTCTTGTGTGTTTACAAAAGAATTAAAAAAAAAAAAATATATATATATAGTATGTGTTTAGGTTAGTATCTGTTGTCTTCCATGTGTCCCGTCCCATAAGGGGGTTGGGAGGTTGATGTTTAGAACGTTTCGTGACATGTGATAATTAAGTTTAGCTTAGGTTAGTTAGGGACAGTTGTGGGTAATGAGTAGTTAGGGTAGATTAGGGTAGGTAAGACTTTTCCCCGAGTTTCCTCTACTGTTATTACAGTTTAATAAATATATAGTGAACCCTTTACAGTATCTGTTAATTGCTTGTTGATCAGGGCCTTGGCATACGTGTACATGAATTTTGTTCTATTACATTTGTGTCCTATGCTACGAACAAATCCCAACTGAGCTGTAAGATTGGCAGCTACCCCAGAGCTACCTTGCAAAGATTCCACCATTCATTGCAACCACCAATCACAGTTAATATGGATCCCAACGTGTTTTTTTCAATAAGTATGTTTTCAAAGTCACAAACAGTGCTTCCATATTTGGTATTGGGAGAACTGTTTTAGGTCTGACTGCAGTGTGATGTTCACGGAAACCCTTATAAGGTGAGTGGTCGTAAGCACTCTTGTAGTATCCTCTTCATGACTCACAGACATCATTTGTGACACTGTTCAGCATGATTACTTATTTCGATGGAAACAGTGAATGCTTAGAATTGTGGGCACTGTAATATGTGTTAGTATTGCATGGTGACAATATTTAGCTGCCACTATTTGATGACTTAGATATCCCTGAGGAAGCATTATTATGTCCAACACAGCATGGTGGTGTATGTTTTCTCTCTTCATCAGATATTACCCTCAGGAAGGGCAGAGTATGATGTAATCCAGGCTACTGTGCAAAGTTATCTGACTACATAATTTCAGGACAGTTGTATTGACAAGCTACGTAATTTGACAGGAGGCACATTTCAGTTATCTACTGCACAGTTGATGTGTCACATTACATAGAGCCAAATTTGTTGTGTAAGTGCTATTTATTGAAAAGTGCTGTAGTGCTAAATGTACATTGTCCATGATTGTGAGTTCATTGTAGTGACATCTTCCATTGTGATCCTACACAAGTGGTAAAGGAAAATGCTTTTGACATGCTGGGGTGATGTGTCAGACAGTGCAGAGGGACAGGATTTGCCAATGAGTAAGTGAGAGACAATCACTGGGCAGGATGACAAGATTAACAGTGGTCTGCAGAACAGTCATTGAGTACAGTTGTTATAAGACTGGGATGTTACAAACTGCTGGACCTTGGTAATAGTTGGCCATGTGGCAGGGACTGGTGCTTCTGGGTACTTTTCCGTGTGAAGGTGATCTGTTCCATGTCTTCCTCTTCTGATATGCATGTTGCCTCCTCTGTTCTTGGTGGTGGTGGTTGTGAAGGGGCAACACACACCTCAGTGTTAGAAGACGTGGAGTCAGACATCCCGGTCGCCGCTACCTGTGAAGGTCTTAAGGCAGTACTGCTGCAAGGAGGATCTGCTGATTCTTAAGAATAGCAGCCACATCACGATGGTAGGCAGGCAGGTCGGCCCTGAGGGGTTCAATGTTGCATTTGTGCATGCGTTTACAGGATTGCTGTTGTAGGTGTTGAGTCATCTGTATTACAGCTGTGCTGATTTCCTTCAGCCTTTTTTCTACTTCCTGCAAGATAGTTGTTCGCCCTTGCATAGCTGCTGCCTGATCTGCAGATGGCATCATGAACGAACGCACCCCCTCTAGGCTGGCTGCCATAGTTTGCATCCCCACTCGCACCTCATTGGCCAGCTCCCGCTGTACTCCTACTACAGTTCTCTCAACACTGGTGCCTGTGTCGTCAGAGTCCTCAGCTGTATTGGAGCTGGCAGGTCGTACAATTGGGGTGGTGGGTGGGTCCTCTGTGATGGCTGCTTGTTCTGAGCTCCTCCTTGTGACTGAAGGTGGAGTCTGGAGGGTTCCAAGGACATCTTGGATGGTCTGCTGAGTGATGTTTGTCAGCACGCCATCCATGTCATTAGGGTATTCCTGGACAGGCATAGCTGCAGGAGATCCATCATCCTCTGCAATGAAATAGGGTACAATTAGTGTGTCTGTGTTGTGGCATTGGTGATATGACATGCCTGCTTTTTGATGAATTCACATTGTGATCTTGTTTCCTGTTCATTGCTCCAGTCTTTCAGATGGGCATTCTCCCAGGCCTATGGCCCACCTGCATGTCACATGTATTGTATTAAGTTATTAGACTTGTCGGCATCATCTCCTCTAGTGTTGTTTTAGGCCAAATAGTGATTTGCTACCTATCCTACTTGTCCTACTAAAGCCTCCGTCTACCTCCATTCTCATGGTGAGGGCTTTCACTGGCTGTGGGTGCTCTGATGGCACTAGCAGCACACTTAACAATCTGGACCTGCCCTAGTCTCTGATCTTTCACATCCACTTATATGTAGTTGACATGTAGCGTATCCTATGCATAGCATTGTTATGGCACTATATGGATGTTAGCATTGGTAATGTGTACAGCTGATGTTGGGGAATGTGTGGAGATTGCCCTGATAGTCGTAGCAGTGTCCTATTTCCTCCTCTGACTGTGCAGGTGTATGTCAGTGACAAGTTACATGTGTCCTCCCCATCAATGCTGTTGTCTGATCAGTATGACATTCGGGATGTTGCACTGTGACCCAGGCACAGGATGGACCCTGGCATATGCAGCATGGGTGTGTCCTTAGTGCTGTGTAGCATCCTAATGTTGATGACATTGGCTGATGTTTGCGGCAACTATGGGCATTCACATTTGACAGGACTGGAGCCTTTGTCTTGTTTCAGGGGATTGTTGAAGTTGTCATCCTCAACCCTCTAATTTATGTGTGTATGATCCATGGGGACGTTACTGCCATTGGCTACTTGACCAGCACACAGAGCGGAGGGGGTACTGGCAACTGATGTCACTGTTACATTCCAGTTGTCGGTATGGCTAGAGGTTGTTAATTGGGCCCTAGTTAATGTGGGGGGTATAGTGGCTGACGTGTGATGCGATGTCAGTTTGACATTGTGCCCTTCCTTCCTGGCATGGCTTTACCTTTGCTCCATCGTTGGCATGGCAGCATGCCCCCATGGGACTGTTGTTGGTGTAGTGTAATTTTGTGCCCCAGCTTCTCTCTGTGCAGGCCATGCCCCCATGCCATACCCCGTTACCCATGTCACTCCATGTATATGATGACTTCCATGCATTTTGTGGTCCGTATCCCACCCCCTGCTTACAGTTAACATTAGTGCATTTTAATTCCCAGTGCGACTTACCCTGCATGTGCATTGTCTCCTGGTAGTCTGCGCTGTCTTGTCCTTGAATCCCTATGACGATCTCTTCAGGGATGACGGCTGCGACCATCTCCTCCATGTGGTCCATGGCCTCCTGTGGTGCTGGACTCCCATCTCCAGTGCTGCCATCCTGTTCCTGGCCATCTTTTCCTTGGTCCTGCGCTTGCAGTCATGCCAGCGTTTCTTGCACTCGATGACTGTTCTGTGTACTTCTGCCACACTGTTGATCTTGTCAACAATTTGTTGCCATATTGCCTCTCTCCTACTGATTGGCAACTTTGAGGTGACAAACAGTTGGTGCTGGTGTTGCGTCACCTCTTTAACCAGAATTTCCTGCTCCTCTGCACTGAAGCAACACTTTCTTTTCTTCTTAAAACTGTCCTGGGTCTTGTGGGGGTCCTCCTGACTGGTTCCTGCTCTGTTGTCATCTTCCTGGGGTCTGTACAGGCATTTGGGATCCATTTTGGCTCTCCTCTGCTGAAATGGCTGTGTTCGCGGGGAATTTTGACGCTATTGCGTCAAAAAACGCTGCATATCCTGTGTGCGGTGTCATAAATCGACCCACAGTCCTTTCCGCCGTGTTAAGGTTGTTTTGCTTTAAGACTTGACGCTGCGGTGTGCGTCAAAAAATGACTTACACCTGCGGTTTGCACCGCCGGGCGTCAAAGTATAAATTTGACACCCGCACGGTGCACAGAAATGGCGTTTGCCGGCGGTAATCTTTTTGACGCAAAACTGCGCCGGCGCAGTTTTGGGTCAAAAAGTATAAATATGGGCCTAAGAGTATTTAGAATCTATATGAAAGCTGTTTGCAAGTATGGGGTTAGTTAACTGGACTGGATATTGCCCAGGGTGGAGGAAACTCTGCATATTCTCATGGTATATTTACTAAATGTAATATGGCGGTAAATGCACAGCCTTTGGAGCAAGCAGCGGGGTGTTGCAGTCTTAGGTCTCCTACTTTAATTATCTGTTTTATCCTGGGCAAATCACACCAATCTACTAATCTGACAAATTGTGAGCGTAACAGAATGCAAGAAATAAACACTTATGGCATATTATCAGTAGAGTACCCCAGCATGATTTTCATTCGTACATTCAAGGCTGTTAAATGGCGTTTGGCTGGATTTGCATCTCCATAACGCAACTGCTCCTGAAGCTATTATATAGGATCCCTCCTGTGCTGCAACTCCCCCCTCCCAGCTACAGAAAGGCACCTATTTTACAGCCCACAAAGGGCTGACAGAGTTTAATTGGCGCCACATAGAGCCTCTGTGCTGGCAGCAGGACCTTAGCTCTAACTGAGGGACAAATCTGCAAAATGCAGTCTAGTGACAGCGATAGCTAGTGAGCACCAGGGGGTCATTGAGATTGCTGAGGAGCACGAGTTTCATGGCACCCCCGTATCCCTGATTCCCCCCATCCACCGCTCCCTACTGATGCCAGTGGCAGGGACTAACCTGCCAACCTCCAGCTTTTCACCAATTTGGCACAACAGCTCATATCTGCTCAGTGATACATAACCTCCGCATTTATTTTTGTGCAAAATCTTTGGACCCGTTAGCTGATGATTAATTCTTACACGCCAACCAACAGTTCAAAGCTGAAAGTAGGAGATTGTGAAGAAAAAAACAGGGAAATATGTTTTCCCATTGACGTTTATCGAAGCAGCGGCTATTTTGAGTATGAGACGGCTTCAAAAAACGGGATTCTCTCACCTCAGTTCCTCTGGCATTTATATATTCAATTGAGTAGCGGGACTCTTGAGGGAGAGTGCAAGACCCACAACGGTTCCCTATCCTCGCCCTGAGTAAACCCGTTAGTTTGTTTTTTAGAAAAGCAAAAATGTCAGAAACCTCGCATTTTTGGACTGAGAGCTAGAAGTCATAAAACAGTGGTTTATTGCCTAAGCTATTCAGATGTGTTTACAGCCATGGTTTCTACATTGGCACTTTTTAAAGTTTAAAAATGCTTTATTAAAATTTAACATGAAATAATAGAGCAAAATACCGAAAAGTTCACAAAGATGAGAAGTGTTGCAATAAGCAAAAACAATAAATAATTATGCATCAAAGATAATAATAATGATAAAAAGAGACAACTACAAATACATGGTGTGTGTGAAATATGACATTTCTCAAAATATATTTAATAAACAAACAGTTGCATTATAGCTCTAACAGACTACCTATACTTAGTGAGTTTCAGATGAGGAATAACAAGAAGAGGAACAATAGGAAAAGAAAATTGTATTAATGATTGACGTAGCGATATACAGTTAATGATATATTGAAACTTCATAATTTCTAATATTGATAGAATGAGGATGTGATTAGTAAATGGTTAATGGCAACCATAAGTCATCTCTTTTAATGGCTTCTTGTATTGTGGATCAATATTGAGTATCCGATCTGTGGTTGTGACAGATCAAGTTCCACCATGTGAGAAAAAAAATGTTATTAGAGTTTTTCCAATTAGAGGTGATAACCTGAAAAGACACCACCAGAAGAAGATCCACCAGCATGCCCCTAGTCCTATCTCTGCACCAGATATCAGAACATCCACCTAGGAAGAGATGAGTGATGTTAAAAGGAGCAGAAATAGAAAACATTTTGGAGCGTTTCCGCCAAACCTGTTTCCAAAATGAAGAGACCTTCAGACAGAGGAAAAACGTATGGAGAACATTTCCATTAGGGGTGTTGCACGTCCAGCAATTCATGTTATCCATTATTTTCATTTTTAATTAAGAGTTGGGGGTTAGAAATTACCTATTATAGAAGGAAAACATGGTCTGAGTAATGCTAGCAGAATGGGTGGCATAATGGCGGTCATTCTGACCGCGGCGGTCGCCACCCGCCAAGCGGTTCCCGCCGAAAGACCGCTCTGCGGTCAAAAGACTGCGCCGGCCATTCCGGCTTTCCCGCTGGGCCGGCGGGCGACCGCCAGAAGACCGCCGGCCGGCCCAGCGGGAAAGCCCCTTCAACAATGAAGCCGGCTCCGAATGGAGCCGGCGGAGTTGCAGGGGTGCGACGGGTGCAGTGGCACCCGTCGCGATTTTCACTGTCTGCAAAGCAGACAGTGAAAATCTTTGTGGGGCCCTGTTAGGGGGCCCCTGCATTGCCCATGCCAGTGGCATGGGCAGTGCAGGGGCCCCCAGGGGCCCCACAGCACCCGTTCCCGCCATCCTGGTTCTGGCGGTGGACACCGCTAGAAACAGGCTGGCGGGAAGGGGGTCGGAATCCCCATGGCGGTGCTGCAAGCAGCGCCGCCATGGCGGATTCCCTGGGCCAGCGGGAAACCGGCGGGAAACCGCCGGCTCCCCTTTTCCGACCGCGGCTTTACCGCCGCGGTCAGAATCGCCCAGGAAGCACCGCCAGCCTGTTGGCGGTGCTTCCGCTGCCCTCCGCCCTGGCGGTCATGGACCGCCAGGGTCGGAATGACCCCCAATGTGTCTTGAGCCAAATTTTGTTCCATAATGAGATGGGAAATATGGATTGTGGATCCTGTTCCCAAGAGTCTTCACTTTTAGTCTGAGCTCTATCTAGATTATTAAGCTGTTTATACAAAATGGAAGCTTGAACGTCATCGCAAAAGTCTTGGGACTATACTGGATCACTAGGAGGCTGTAAAGAAGAACAGGAAATATCTATACTATTTTTTCTAAAAATATCAAGGAGGAGCTTATTTTTGGGTTGATATGAAGAGGGTGTGCGGAAGTGAGAGAGCTCTTGACAAGAAATAAACTGATGTTTAGAAATTAGTTGAGAGATAGATGTAATACCATTGGTTTACTAAGGAGACCATTTGAGTACTTTATTATCAATAGTGATTTTAGGGCTGTCCCGGATGGGGGATAAGAACGAGAGCTGAGAAGGTGTGTAAGCATGAGATAGAAACATCTTGGCAAGATGACTGGAGTGGTTAAGTGTTGAAGATGACATGGACTTAGGTCTTTAGGTAATAAGTGAAAATTGAAGAATACAAAAAAAGGGGAAATTAAAGAAAGCTCAATAGAACACCATAGTGGAAGGGAATAGTGGAAGGAAGTGCCTAATGAGGATCAAATTCGTTTGAGGGTGAATGCAGAGTGATATTGACGGAAGTGATAAAAGTTGATGCCACCGTTTTGTTTTGAGCATTATCGTTTGATTAGAGATGCCGGGTGGCCGCTTGTTCCACACAAATTTGGATAAAAGGCTATCAATGAGTGTAAGGAACGAGTGAGGCAATCTGAGAGGAAGCATTGATAAAAGGAAATTAATAATAGGTAGGAACATCACCTTAACTGTGTGCAATCGGCCCCACCATGAAAGATATAGAGGTGATAGGGGAGAGATGTTTTGCTTTAGGGCATCTTTATTTAGCTTAATGGTGTTCTTGATGGAGGGAGAATACAAAAAACCCAAACATTTGATTTTAGGAGTGTTCCAAATGAGACTCATATCTTTAAACATTTCTTTTAGACAGAATTTATTAAGAGGCATTGCTTCAGATTTGTCTATATTTAAATGATATCCAGAGGAAGAAGAATAAAGAGACAGCAGTCTAAGGACCTCAGGGATAGAAATATGAGGGTTGGAGACGTACAATAACATATCACCTGCATAAGCAGAAAATGTATTATTCAATTTATTATGAAGAAAACCACTGAAGGTTTGTGATGCTAATAAAGATTCAAGGAAGGGTCCCAATGCCAGGATAAAACGTAAAGGTGATATAAGACACGCCTGTCTAGTACTCTTATAAGTGGGAACTAGTGGGACTGAAGGCCGTTGGTAAAGACCAAAGTGGAAGGAGAGGTTTAAAATTTTTTAACATATTGCAGGAACCTGGGACCAAAACTGTGCCGTTTAAGGGCTCTGAACATGAATTCCCAATTTAAACAGTCTAATGCTTTTCCCGCTTCCAGAGTGACAACAGCTATAGGATTTTTGGATGTGCAATGAATAATATTTAGGAGAGTGTGAGAATTATCAGAAATGTTTCAACTTTTACAAAGCCAGATTGTTCAATACCAACCACAGAGCGAATTAAATCATTAGTACGGAGGGCCACCCTCTTTGAGAAGATTTTACAGTCTGTATTGATGAGAGAAAGGGGTCTGTAGTTCTTACACTCAGACAAGCCCTTGTTCTTGTTAGGAATTAGACATATCTTTGCATCAGAGAAGGAACCTACTTTGGCATCAGAAACTAGAAGGTGTTGGGTACCAGAAAGATTAGAACATTTAGAGTAAACTTCTACAGTGAATCCATCTGGAGCAGGTGCCTTGTCTTTTGAAAGTTTAAAGATAGTCTTATGGATCTCTGCACAGGAGATTTCTGCCTCAAGAGGGGAAACCATTTGGAAAGGCATGCGCTTTAGGTATTATATGAAAAAAGGAGTCAAGGGGGGCTTGATTAGAAGGTGTATCTTCTGTGTATAATGAATCTCCAGGTCTTTGAAAAGAGGATAGCCAGGGGCATCATGTATGACTTCTATGTTGGACTTTTGTTTTTTAATTTTAAGATAGCTGGCTGACAACTTACCAGCTTTATCATAACTGCCGTAATATTTGGCATTCATTTTTAAAAGGGCAATACTGGCATTGTTGATGAAGATCCTGTTAAAACTGAGTTTTGCCTGAATGAGTTGATCAAGAACTTCTTTATGGGATGTGGTATAGTATTTCTGCTCTAGTTTTTTGATGTGTTGTAAGGTGTTAAAAGATCCCTTGGTGGCATCTTTTATTTTGAGAGAGACATAGGCCAAGATTTAAGAGGGGCTAGAGCCTCCTTGCACCACATTAGTGTCATTTTTTATGACGCTAATTTGGCCCAGCAAGGCTAAATTCACCAGGCCATAATTACAAAGTGCTGCAATGCATGCATACCACCACTTTGTAACCCCTTGCACCAAATAAACCCTGCACTAGGCATAATGCATGCCGGGGGTGTTCCCCCATTAGGGGGACTGCAAAAATGGCACAGTGGAATCTAAGGGATTCCACTACACCATTTTTAGTGGCTATTTTTAATGCCTGCACAGAGCAGACATTAAAAGGGGCATACCATTGTTTTCAATGGCCCATATGTATTCTGCAGGGTTAGCGCCAAAATGTTGGCGTTAAGCCTGCACCATACATCAATAGCGTCAAAAATTTTGACACCCTTGCCCTATGCCATGGTGCACGGTATATTAACTACGGTGCACACATGGTGTTGTTATGGGGGCACTAAGGGGCACAAGAAAAGTGGCTCTGCATTTGATGCAGCACCACTTTTCTTAAATTTGTTTCATAGTTCATGACGTAACCTCCTGCTGTTGCTTTGAAGGAATCTCAAACATGATGAAACTTGATTTTAGGACTAATGTTAATTTTAAAGTATTTGGTAGCAAATTGTTGACAACCTGTGGCAAACTGAGAATCCTGAAGTCATGCATTATTAAAGCACCATCTATTGCTATTGGTGCCAGAAGAAGATTGTGCAAATTCCAAATTAATGATAACTGGAGTGTGAGCTGCGATAAGGATGGGACCTAATTCAGTACTACTCAAATTCTGTGGGAAATGTTTAGCAAGAAACGATATAATGTATTCTAGAGGAGGAATGGGACTTTGGTGAAAAGAAAGAATATTCTAGTAGTTCGGGTTATGGAGTCGCCATGCATCAACTAGACCTCTGTCAGAGAGAGTGTTCTATGAAAGGCCTTTTGCATATTGTTAGACGTATATTTGAATATACATTTTCTGTCTAAGATGGGGTCTAGGAGCTGGTTACAATCCCCACCCATTACAAGATTAGCATTCATCACCAACATTAGTTCAATTGAAATTGAATCCCAGTTGATTGAAACAACCCAATGGGTCCATAGATATTGACAAAGGAGTAAAGGCAACCATTAAGTGAAGCCATCTACTATCAGCATCTGGTTCTTTTTTCAGCTATTAACAGATAAACTTTTGTGTAATAACATAATAACACCACTTTTGTGATTAAATGCAGAAGAGCAGTAAACAGAGCCAACCCAATTTTTTTTTAACAAGGTGAATGACTTTTCAAGCAAGTGGGTTTATTGTAGCATTGCAATGTGGCAAGAGATTTTGGAAAGGTGTGTGAGAACTCTTTGTCGTTTGATAAGGCTTCGAAGGCCTTTAACATTCCAAGACACAATTCTAAAGTTATTCGTGCAAATGTTTGAGAACAGGTTTCATAACAATAACCTCTGTAAAAATGAAGCATAACAGACATAATAACTGTATAACCATATAACTGGTTAAATGGAACTTGGCATAAAACGATTAATGCAGAGTGAAGAAGGAAACAAAGAAGGAAAGAGAGAGTATAAACAAATGATGAATCTAAAAAAGACCCAAAAAAGGTAAAGGAAAGAAGCATAGTGAGGAGTCGACCTGAATCATAAAGAGAAAGTTAGGAAGGAGATGAAAAATTGCATAGGAGCTCGGAGGAAAACCATGAGGGATGCACTGGCAGAAACACCCAGTCTGAAACATGTGAGATAAAACACAAAGAGGGAGTAACCAGAGACTTGGGATGATATAAGACCTTATTGGTGAAAAAAGGAGAAAGGGGAGAAGAGAAAAACTGCATTCAACAATGCAACACAAGCAGAAATCACATAAAAAATCTTACCCAATGAAGGAGGGAGGTATGGGGTACACATTCAAGTGATAGAGGCAAGACAACATCGAAACAATGTACAAAACTTGAGAATGTCGACAACGACAGACAGGGGTCCTAACGGAAAATTGGAGAAAAAATATTAGAGATACATCAGAGATATTAATTAAATAACATCAACCAATACAAATGATATGTGAGAAGCGGACAAAGAAAATTTAGAAGAAAATTCATGAACCTTCTGTATCCATAGCTTCTCTTTTCTGGAGATGAATGAACTCTCTGAGTTGAGCGGAAGAATAAAGGATAAAGACTTATCCTTGTAAGTAACTTTGAAGAGACATGGGTGGATAAGGCCAATATCTTGCAATCATAGCGCGCAATGAGGGGCGCATGTCCGAGAATTCCTTGTGTTGAGCAACCGTGATCTAACCTCCTGTGAAAGAGAAACCCTTTGCCCAGACCAAATCATTTGTTTTTTTTGTTTAGAGGCAAAAAGAACTTGTATTACGTCTGTGTATTGTAGAAAGAGGATAATTATTCCTCTGTGCCTGGAAGCTGAAGTTGAGACATCTTGGGGCCAAGATGGATGTTGGCCACCGCTGAATGTTGAGGGGGGAACTTCTGGTAGACCGACAATTTTGGGTACGTTTGTGTTAATGAAGACTATCATGTCTCCCCCATTGACACCTTCTGAAATACCATATGAACGAAGATTGTTATGGTGGCTCTGACTTTCTAAGTCCTCAGTCTGTCTTTTAAGAGTGTCAATCTGCCTGGCCATAACAACCACCTTTTATGGTAAATCTTAAGCAGTCATGACATTGGTCTCCATATCTGAAACTCTGGACAAGAGAGGAACATTTGTCTTCCAAACGTTGAAGGGTAGGATTTGTTTCTACCACGAAGGGTTTTAGCATTTTAAGCTCACCCATTAAATCTTCCATGGTGATTTGGAGCGGAGATTTCCTGGGGGACGCTTGGTCTTTCTTGAGTCTTTTGTGTCCCCACCAGAAGTTTCTGTGTATGAACAAGATGAAGCTTTAGTCAGGGAGCCATTTTTCAAAGGCAAGCTACCACCTTCTGCCATGTTTGAAATAAAACAAACAGTATGTGGAATACACAACCATGGCCGTAAAAAAGTAAGGAACCATGACTGAAGTCCAGCAAATATTTAAAGTAATTTGCCAAGTACAGGGAATATGATTCAAAAGTGTAGTGTCGCAGGTGTATCTACACAAGGGTCATCCCAGTTGAAGTGACTAATAAAAGTAATCCATTGAAAACAGCACTGAAGAAAAGAAAGGGAAATCACTAAAGGTGAAAGTAAATCTTATCAAGGCTATTTTGTAGTTTATAGCACAGACAGACCAAAACTGAAGAAAACTTGAAAGGAGCGACCGCGCAAAGCAAGTGCATCACTCCAGTTTCTGTCAGTAATAAAAAGGCTGGGTCTGCATGGTATAAATCATCGAACCGTGACGCATTGCAACAGGGACCAATTTTTAGAAAATAAACTCACCGAAAATGTCTCTGGCCCCTGAACTGCATCCTGCTATGTTGAGGAGTGACGAAGAATGTCTCTGGCCCCTACTGAGGTGAAAATAACAGACCAAGGAGTGGGAGCTCTATTGTTCGGCAGCCATCTTGGAGGCTTCTGATCTACGTTGTCTACATTTCCACTTTTAACTGCTCATCCATTCACAGTATGTCTCATGCAGCAGCACCAACATCACCTTAGTCTGATCACATTGACCATCAGGTAAGCGAATAAGAAATGATTTATGGAAATATGCATTATATAAAGAACTATTTTGTATACCATAAAAGTGTATGTTCTCCATTTACACCACTTCGTCAGGAGTATTTTAAGACCAACTGAATGTGACAAGTTTGATTAATATTTAACAAAACTGTGAAGCTAACAGGGATTGAATAAGACCATGATAAAAGAACAATAATGACTATTTGAGTTCCGAGGGAACGACTGTTAATTTTTGTATAAAAATGCCTTAGGCAATGGTTGCTAGTTATTCTACTTCAATTTAGCTTTATTGGTTATCTGTGTATAAGTATGAGATACTAATATGTTATGATGCATCTGCCAAATTTTGAGCTGCACAAAGAACTTCCTGTGCTTTCAATAAATGCTCTTTGTTAGCTCTGTAAGAAGGACTATCAAACATTCTTGTATGAGTGCTAATACTGCCTAGTGAATTTTGCTTTGCTCTTTGTACTATTCTATGGATGCTGCTGTTTGTAGGCATGTTTTGTGGAATGGTTCTACATTGACTTTATACATATAACCGTTAAAGGTTACTGTGAAAATGTAATGATGCTGTATGAGCTCACGAATAGAATGCAAGAGTATTGTTACCTTGTTGGGGAGTTGTGTACCTATTAGGTATCCACGGTTTGGGGTTTTGCACAGTTAAGGTTTGAAAGCTTATCATTTTTTGGGTAATTTTTAGGTCTAGTGTTAGCTAACAACTTTTGATTTTAATAAAATAAATGTATTATATACTTACTTATAGGGGTTTTCAGCCAGCCTACTTCATCCATTAGTATTTTGTTGTGTCATTCTGCTTACATTTTCACATTTTATTATTGTATCTTCTTTTAAATTATTTCATCATTCTGATGATTTATATCCAGTTTACGATGGATGGCACTCTCAGAAGCTCTAAATACTGTTCAATAAAATTATGCATGAGAGAAGATATGCTCATGAACATGGGCATCGGAAAACACCAGTACAGTTTCATCTAAACGTGCTGTCCTTCGCAGATGTCTTCTGCCCATGGACATTCCAAGTACTAACAAGGACTGGGTGTCACTCCATGTCCTGAAACTTTGTCACCCAGACTTCCCAATCTAGGATTAGTCCTGAGTGTCCTCATTTTCATGACTTGGTATCGCTAAACTCACAGTTCTCTCACTGTTCCCTTTTGACTCACTTCCATCTACATATTAACAAACTGATGGCTACGTGTAGGAAAGTACCATCTTGCCTGGCATGTTACCCCCATATTTCACTGTATATATGTTGTTTTAGTCTATGTGTCACTGGGACCCTGCCAGGCAAGGCCCAGTGCTCATAAGTATGTGCCCTGTGTGTGTTACCTGTGTGATGCCTAACTGCCTCACTGAGGCTCTGCTAACCAGAACCTCAGTGGTTATGCTCTCTCTGCTTTCCAAATTTGTCACTAACAGGCTAGTGACTACATTTACCAATTCACATTGGCATACTGGTACACTCATATAATTCCCAAGTATATGGTGCTGAGGTACCCAGGGTATTGGGGTTCCAGGAGATCCCTATGGGCTGCAGCATTTCTTTTGTCACCCATAGGGAGCTCTGACAATTCTTACACAGGCCTGCCAGTGAAGCCTGAGTGAAATAACGTCCACGTTATTTCACAGCCATTTACCACTGCACTTAACTAACTCATAAGTCACCTATATGTCTAACCTTCACCTGGTGAAGGTTGGGTGCGAAGTTACTTAGTGTGTGGGCACCCTGGCAATAGCCAAGGTGCCCCCACATCGTTCAGGGCAAATTCCCCAGACTTTGTGAGTGCGGGGACACCATTATACGTGTGCACTATATATAGGTCACTACCTATGTATAGCTTCACAATGGTAACTCCGAACATGGCCATGTAGCATGTCTAAGATCATGGAATTGTCACCCCAATGCCATTCTGGCATTGGGGGTAACAATTCCATGATCCCCCAGGTCTCTAGCATAGTACCCGGGTACTGCCAAACTGCCTTTCCGGGGTCTCCAATGCAGCTGCTGCTGCTGCCAACCCCTCAGACAGGTTTCTGCCCTCCTGGGGTCCAGGCAGCCCTGGCCCAGGAAGGCAGAACAAAGGACTTTCTCTGAGAGAGGGTGTAACACCCTCTCCCTTTGGAAACAGGTGTGAGGGCTGGGGAGGAGTAGCCTCCCCCAGCCTCTGGAAATGCTTTGATTGACACAGATGGTGCCCATCTCTGCATAAGCCAGTCTACACCGGTTCAGGGATCCCCCAGCCCTGGCGCGAAACTGGACAAAGCAAAGGGGAGTGACCACTCCCCTGACCTGCACCTCCCAGGGGAGGTGCCCAGAGCTCCTCCAGTGTGTCCCAGACCTCTGCCATCTTGGAAACAGAGGTGTTGGGGGCACACTGGACTGCTCTGAGTGGCCAGTGCCAGCAGGTGACATCAGATATCCATCTGATAGGCTCTTACCTCTCTTGGTAGCCAATCCTCCTTCCTTGGTAACCAAACCTCCTTTTCTGGGTCTCTGCAGAGGGTCTCTGCTTTGGGGAATTCTTCAGATAACGAATGCAAGAGCTCACCAAAGGTCCTCTGCATCTCCCACTTCACCTTCTACCAAAGGATCGACCGCTGACTGCTCAGGACGCCTGCAAAACCACAACAAAGTAGCAAGACAACTACTGGCAACCTTGTATCGGCTCATGCTGCCGGCTTTCTCAACTGTTTCCAGGTGGTCCATACTCTAGGGGTAGCCTGCCTTCACCCTGCACCAGGAGCTCTGAAGAAATCTCCTGTGGGTCAACGGAATCTTGCCCCTGCTAACACAGGCACAAAAAGACTGCATCACTGGTCCTCTGGGTCCCCTCTCATCCAGACGAGTGTGGTCCCTGGAACTCAGCAACTCTGTGTAAGTGACTCCCACAGTCCAGTGACTCTTCAGTCCAAGTTTGGTGGAGGTAAGTCCTTGCCTCCCCACGCTAGACTGCATTGCTGGGTACCGCGTGATTTGCAGCTGCTCCAGCTCCTGTGCACTCTTCCAGGATTTCCTTCATGCACAGCCAAGCCTGGGTCCCCGGCACTCCTTCCTGCAGTGCACAACCTTCTGAGTTGTCCTCCGGCGTCGTGGGACTCCCTTTTGTGACTTTGCATGGACTACGGTTCACTTTCCTTCCAAGTGCCTGTTCAGGTACTTTTGAGGGTGCTGCCTGCTTTTGTGAGGGCTCGCTGAGTTGCTGAGTGCCCCCTCTGTCCCCTCCTTCAAGTGGCGACATCCTAGTCCCTCCTGGGCCACAGCAGCACCCAAAAACCTCTACCGCAACCCTTGCAGCTAGCAAGGCTTGTTTGCAGTCTTTCTGCGTGGGAACACCTCTGCAAGCTTCATCGCAACATGGGACATCCTTCTTCCAAAGGAGAAGTCCCTAGGTCTCTTCTTTCTTGCAGAACTCCAAGCTTCTTCCATCTGGTGGCAGCTTCCTTGCACCTTCAGCTGGCATTTCCTGGGCTCCTGCCCACTCTCAACACTGTTGCGACTCTTGGACTTGGTCCCCTTGTTTTACAGGTACTCAGGTCCGGAAATCCACTGTTGTTGCATTGCTGGTGTTTGTTCTTCCTGCAGAAACCCCCATCACGACTTCTGTGCTCTCTGAGGGTAGTAGGTGCACTTTACACCTACCTTTCAGGGTCTTGGGGTGGGCTATTTTTCTAACCCTCACTGTTTTCTTACAGTCCCAGCGACCCTCTACAAGCTCACATAGGTTTGGGGTCCATTCATTGTTCGCATTCCACTTTTGGAGTGTATGGTTTGTGTTGCCCCTATACCTATGTGCTCCTATTGCAATCTATTGTAATTCTACACTGCTTGCATTACTTTTCTTGCTATTACTTACCTATTTTTGGTTTGTGTACATATATCTTGTGTATATAACTTATCCTCATACTGAAGGTACTCATTGATATACTTTTGGCATATTGTCATAAAAATAAAGTACCTTTATTTTTTGTAATTCTGTGTATTGTGTTTTCTTATGATATTGTGCATATGACACCAGTGGTATAGTAGGAGCTTTACATGTCTCCTAGGTCAGCCTAAGCTGCTTTGCCATAGCTACCTTCTATCAGTCTAAGCTGCTAGAAACACCTCTTCTACACTAATAAGGGATAACTGGACCTGGCACAAGGTGTAAGTACCTCTGGTACCCACTACACGCCAGGCCAGCCTCCTACACTATGAACATGTGTTAACTCACTTCATTGAGAAAAATCAAAATGCAGCTGCTAGCCTCTTACTTCCATATCACAGATGAAGTTCTGAATCTTTCCAGACTAGATTATGCCAATACTGTTCTCTCCCTTTTTATCTCTGTTGATGGTGGGTTTTCGTTCTGTGGATCATCAAACTCTGGGTGCGTGGAAATTCAAGCATATTATCTCTTCATTTTAAATTGCTCTGGCATATTCTGTAGTGTGTGTTATGTCTAAAGTTAGCTGCTGAACGTGAAAGGTCCTTGTCTTAGGACCATAAGCTTCTAAGGCTAAAATGTAGTGATGTCAATACACCACTAAGCCAGGGTTACCAGTCATGGTATCATATGCACTTAGAACTCTGTCCAGTCCCAAGACAACACAAGATGTGACAGTAACTGGCCATTTACCCTCAACAATATCACAAAAAGTGTAGTCATGCAAAGTTGTGTAAAATATTACACATAGGAATGATTCAATTAGCTGACTAAGTGGCAGTATGTACAGAGTAAATTAAAGAGGACCCAAAACAGAGGTCCGGTGCCACTCCAATAGAAAAATGAAGGACTGTTGGGCTATACTTTGCCATGTTTACCATGGATAACTATGGCTCAGAAAATTTTGAGTGGAGCCGGCTCCCTATCTTGGACACCAAGGGCCAGATGTATGACCTTTTGTTTTGCGACTCACAATTTGCACTTTGTTCGTGAATCGCAAATTGAGAGTCGCAAAATAAAACGTACAACAGTGTTAACAACACTGTTTGTGATTCCCAAATGGGTTGTAGGTGATCTGCCTAATTAATATTCATGAGGAAGGTCACAATTTGTGACCCATTTGGGAATGGCCACACTCACAGGGATGGTGGCCTTCTGGGGTCAGCAAACCACCATTTCTGTGACTGCATGGAATCACTGCCTACTCTGAAAAACTATTTTCGTTACCATTCACAAAGGGAAAAGAGGTCCTCTGGGAACCCCGTCGCATTTGTGAATGAGTTAACACCAATTTGAAATTGACGTTAACAGCAATTGTTTTGTGACCACAGTCACAAAACAATCATATGTTGGCCCACAAGTCACAATTAGGAAGGGACACCCCTTCCTAATTGTGTGTCAAAAGGATAGGACACAAAAAGTTATTCACTTCTACAGATTATGATTTCTGCTTATAAAATACTCTCTCCTTTACTTTAGAAAGAAACCAAACTTGAGGAATGGGTCTATAAATGACTGGAATATCTGCATCTAATGAAGATTATTTTAGGAGCAACACAATTGCAATTTAACTGCTTTAGAATAGTACATGATAGTGAAGTGTGTCTTTTAAGGCAGCTTCTACAAATAATTTGTATTGCTTTTTATGCCTGTGGCTGTCTGAGAAGGTATTTTGTGACCTTCTGGTCTAAACGCTGGTACATTTTTAACTCTGGGTATGCAGAATGAAAGTTAGTGTTGCTAACCATATAGAGTCCTTTTATGAAGGTGTTTATTTATATGGACTAGGAGAACACCTGGCTTGAGGAGTTCGGCTTTGGCCAGTAGGCCAAACCAACCATACTCCCATATTATTGTTACCAAAGAATCTAGATTGCGAAAGGAGGGAAACAATCCTACAAGTTGATCTCTTGAATCTGAGGTGGGTTGAGTCAGGGGTCGCAGGAATAATTAGAGAGGAAGATTCAGTTGGTTCCTTCTTTCTTGCTGGGCTGTCACTACTTTTACATAGTGCAACAAGCTTTCCTCTAGAGCTTATCTCGTTGCCAAGGAGATCCACACACCCAACCTGGTGGACTCTTCAGTACGACTGACAGTGGCACAGTTTCCATAATGTTCTCCACAGGGTGGGTACGATCAGCTCTGCAGTCTTTGATTTACTTGGATTGCTTGTGTGTCTGTTGTGTCACCTCCCTCAACAGGGACCTCCACCTCCTTAACTACTTCCTGCAATTTCTACTTAGATAAAGAGAATACATTTTTTTCTTCTAAAAAGTGGTCCATTTTGTCACTCCATTTTGAAGGACAAGAGGTGCTCAGTACTTAAGCTTTGAGGTGGTTTGACTAGCTTCCCATAACAGAAGGATGCTACCCGATCAATGTTGATGGTGGAACAGTTGTGTTCCAGGGTAATACCCTAAAAAGAGAATATCACTTGAGAATTGTCTCTAAGGAAAATATAGAAAACAAACCTCAACATCATGTTACATACTTGTTGAAACATTTCAGTCCAGAGAAATATTGCAAACGTATATTTGTTCCTTAGTCAGCAGCAGGATGTCCAAGTACCTAGTCGGTTTGGGTCTGAAGTTAGGATCCTTTACTGCTGTACGCCTATCTTTCTCCCTAACCCCCTCCCAAGTACATCCTAGTCAAACCTGACCCATGTGATTGCGCCCGGTCCCATCTTCTATTTCTATAATGTTTAGGCTTTGCATTAACGTTCACATCCCAATTTGGTTATCATTCGGTGCTGTAATAAGCAGGGAAGGATTTTCTTTATTTTTAAGTTCAAACTGTTTATCCTACTGAATTGGATTGTCTAGACATGTCTGATTATTTCAGGTGCAGGTGATGAATTATATGAAGAAGAGCAGTTTCTCAGTTTGCTATGTTCCCTGAGGTAGCTAGCCCAATGTGGAGTAATGTAATGTTCTGACATAATTGCCTCCAGGAGATCCTGTTCAAAGATCTTGACTCTAATGCACAAATGGATGCAGGTTAATGTGTTTTAACTGAAGGTTCAGACGTATTAGAGAGACCAGAGACCGGTCACAGCACCTAGCTCCGTAAAGAAACAAACACAATCCTGACTAAGAAATAACACACGAAAACACTATACTTATCACTGACAACCAAAGCAGAACACATCGTTATGAATATGCAAAAATGTATTGTTGGTACCAGGAAATAACTGGGTAGGTTAACACAGAACTATAGACTGATAGTCTCGGACACAAAAGCCTTTACTATGCCAGTTATTCCCAACAAAACGCAGCTATACAAATGTGTTGTTGGCATTCAAAGTTGCTACACATAGATAAAATTAAGCCCTATGTTGTTGCTGGAAGGTCAGGCTATAGAGACAGGACACCACCAGTTATTGCATGGAATGTAGATTGGTGGTGCTGAACAGTAGAGAAGGATGGAGTAGCCTGTGCTTGAACTGAAACGAGCATGCCACAAGTTGGCTTCAGCAGTAAAGGATGGTGGTGTGGTCAAGCATGCAGTCACATAGTGGATCTGCTGACCTAGTATAGGAGGCTGGCCTGGTTTGTAGTGGGTACCAAGGGGTACTTACACTCTGTACCAGGTCCAGTTATCCCTTATTAGTGTAGAGGAGGTGTTTCTAACAGCTGAGGCTGATAGAAGGTAGATATATCAGAGCAGCTTAGGCTGAACTAGGAAACATGCAAAGCTCCTACTATACCACTGGTGTCATATGCACAATATCATAAGAAAACACAACACACAGATATACTAAAAATAAAGGTACTTTATTTTTATGACAATATGCCAAAAGTATCTCAATATGCCAAATATACACAAGATATATGTACACAATACCAAAAATATGCAGTAATAACAAAAGGAAGTAATGCAAGCAATGTAAAGTTACAGTCGATTGCAATAGGAGCACAGAGGTATAGGGGCAACACAAACCATATACTCCAAAAGTGGAATGCGAACCACGAATGGACCCCAAACCTATGTGAGCTTGTAGAGGGTCGCTGGGACTGTAAGAAAACAGTGAGGGTTAGAAAAATAGCCCACCCCAAGACCCTGACAAGTAGGTGTAAAGTGCACCTATAACCCCCAGAGAGCACAGAAGTCGTGATAGGGGGTTTCTGCAAGGAAGACCAACAACAGCAAAGCAACAACGGTGGATTTCCTGTCCTGAGTACCTGTAAGAGAAGGGGACCAAGTCCAAAAGTCGTGACAGTGTCTAGAGAGGGCAGATGCCCAGGAAATGCCAGCTGAGGGTGCAAAGAAGCTGCCACCGGATGGTAGAAGCTGTGGATTCTGCAAGAACGAAGAGGGCTAGAAACTTCCCCTTTGGAGGATGGATGTCCCACGTCGTGAAGAAGCTTGCAGAGGTATTCCCATGCAGAAAGACCGCAAACAAGCCTTGCTAGCTGCAAGGGTCGCGGTCAGGGTTTTTGGATGCTGCTGTGGCCCAGGAGGGACCAAGATGTCGCCACTTGGATGAGGAGACAGAGAGGGCGCCCAGCAAGTCAGGGATCCCTCACAGAAGCAGGCAGCACCCGCAGAAGTAAGTACTGAAACAGGCACTTGGAAGAGGAGTGAACCGGAGTCCACCCGAAGACACAAAAGGGAATCCCACGACGCCGGAGGACAACTCAGAAGGTTGTGCACTGCAGGTTATAGTGTTGGGGACCCCAGGCTTGGCTGTGCACGAAGGAAATCCTGGAAGAGTGCACAGGAGCCGGAGCAGCTGCAAATCATGCGGTACCCAGCAATGCAGTCTAGCATGGGGAGGCAAGGACTTACCTCCACCAAACTTGGAATGAAGAGTCACTGGACTGTGGGAGTCACTTGGACAGAGTTGCTGAGTTCCAGGGACCACGCTCGTCGTGCTGAGAGGGGACCCAGAGGACCGGTGATGCAGTCTTTTTGTTGCCTGCGGTTGCAGGGGGAAGATTCCGTAGTCCCACGGGAGATTTCTTCAGAGCTCCTGGTGCAGAAAGGAGGAAGGCTACCCCCAGAGCATGCACCACCAGGAAACAGGCGAGAAAGCGGCAGGATCAGCGATACAAGGTTGCAGTAGTCGTCTTTGCTACTTTGTTGCGGTTTTGCAGGCGTCCTGAGCAGTCAGCGTTCGATCCTTTGGCAGAAGGTGAAGAGAGAGATGCAGAGGAACTCTGATGAGCTCTTGCATTCGGTATCTGAAGAATTCCCCAAAGCAGAGACCCTAAATAGCCAGAAAAGGAGGTTTGGCCACCTAGGAAGGAGGATAGGCTAGTAACACAGGTAAGAGCCTAACAGAAGGAGTCTCTGACATCACCTGCTGGCACTGGCCACTCAGAGCAGTCCAGTGTGCCATTAATACCTCTGTTTCCAAGATGGCAGAGGTCTGGAGCACACTGGAGGATCTCTGGGCACCTCCCCTGGGAGGTTCAGGTCAGGGGAGTGGTCACTCCCCTTTCCTTTGTCCAGTTTCGCGCTAGAGCAGGGCTGGGGGATCCCTGAACCGGTGTAGCCTGGCTTATGCAGAGATGGGCACCATCTGTGCCCATCAAAGCATTTCCAGAGGATGGGGGAGACTACTCCTCCCCAGCCCTGACACCTTTTTCCAAAGGGAGAGGGTGTAACACCCTCTCTCTGAGGAAGTCCTTTGTTCTGCCTTCCTGGGCCAAGCCTGGCTGGACACCAGGAGGGCAGAAACCTGTCTGAGGGGTTGGCAGCAGCAGCAGCTGCAGTGAAACCCCGGGAAAGGCAGTTTGGCAGTACCCGGGTCTGTGCTACAGACTCGGGGGATCATGGAATTGTCTCCCCAATGCCAGAATGGCATTGGGGTGACATTTCCATGATCCTAGACATGTTACATGGCCATGTTCGGAGTTACCATTGTGACGCTATACATAGGTAGTGACCTATGTATAGTGCATGCGTGTAATGGTGTCCCCGCACTCACAAAGTCCGGGGAATTTGCCCTGAACAATGTGGGGGCACCTTGGCTAGTGCCAGGGTGCCCACACACTAAGTAACTTTGCACCCAACCTTCACCAGGTGAAGGTTAGACATATAGGTGACTTATAAGTTACTTAAGTGCAGTGGTAAATGGCTGTGAAATAACGTGGACGTTATTTCACTCAGGCTGCAGTGGCAGGCCTGTGTAAGAATTGTCAGAGCTCCCTATGGGTGGCAAAAGAAATGCTGCAGCCCATAGGGATCTCCTGGAACCCCAATACACTGGGTACCTCAGTACCATATACTAGGGAATTATAAGGGTGTTCCAGTATGCCAATGTGAATTGGTGAAATTGGTCACTAGCCTGTTAGTGACAATTTGGAAAGCAGAGAGAGCATAACCACTGAGGTTCTGGTTAGCAGGGCCTCAGTGAGACAGTTAGTCATCACACAGGGAACACATACAGGGCACACTTATGAGCACTGGGGCCCTGGCTGGCATGGTCCCAGTGACACATACACTAAAACAACATATATACAGTGAAATATGGGGGTAACATGCCAGGCAAGATGGTACTTTCCTACACCTAGCTTGTAAGGCTCCATATGGAGGAGACGAGCATGAGTAAAAGGAAGGAAACAGAAGTTATAGTTTGAAAGCAGTGATCTCACCAAACAATTTGCCAGTAATTGTTCATCCAAGCCTCTAGGGCATGGGTTCCCCCCACGGTGTATGGTTTGTGCTTGGTTAGGAAGAGATAGCAGGTCCTCCTGTGTGCAGTCCTGGGAAAAGACTGGGCAAGTTGTAAAGGTATTAAGTCCTGTGTTGGATAACAAACAAAGTACAGACTGAAAATGTGGGGAATCCTATACCGGGAGCCAATGCTGGCTAAGACTAGAGATTATCTGGCTTTCATATCTGAAAGTGTGCAGTGCCAAGCAATGCACAAAGAGCCAAGAATGATCACATTTCTCCTCCTTTCCCCCATCATTGGTGATTCGACCTCAATGAGTAGGTTATGATACAGAACCCTCTTGCCATTGTCCTAATCTTAGAAGAGTGAGACCAAGTTGGACACATTGGTGGGCTGGAGAGAGCCTGCACAGGCTCCCAGTCTGCCTGGGAGTGCCCTGGCTGGGTGCTCCCAGCCAATCCTGATGCTGCTCTGAGCAGCATCACGTTTGGCGCAGGGCAGGCTGGGGGTCTGTGCCTGCAGAGGAGCATTGAGGGACAAAGGAGCGTCAGAGGAGGTAAGTGTTTTTTAAAAATGTAATTTAATGTTTATTCCCTCCCGCCTCCCACTCCCCTCACCACCCCTTCCACGGCCCTCAAGCCGCTATTGCGCGATCATGTAGTAAAAGTCGTATTGTGCTCCTGGCCTTTCTCTGCTGAACAACAGATGTAAATTCCTTCTTCACTGAGCACAACATCCGATTTTCATTCATACCTCTGCTTTGGGTGTAGATTAGGCACAGCAGAACCAGGAGAAGTAGACGCCAACTGCCTTAGCACCTCCAGCATGACTGACACTTCCACAGAATCGGGAGGTAGGAAGGAGAAGTTTAGAGCAAGGACCAAATAAATTCCATCCCCAGGAAGTCAGGAAGAGATCAAGGAGTAGTCCTTTGAACTTTTTGAGTAGTATTCCCCGGCACCAGGCTCCAGGTAATCTTGGCACCACTAATGCTGCAATCGAGAGAAATAGAAGGTGAAGGAGGAAATGCAGGATGGTGAAAAACTCTGGGAATTTGTCTTGCGCTATAAAAAATAAGGATCTGTGGACCAATATTGTTCCGCTGTAAGAGGCGCATTTCATATTTTTTATTGTGTTCAATGTTGCTGCCTATTTGATTCTGCCTCTCTCCTGTCTTTATAACAGTAAATCGTGTCCTGAGACCTGTACAATATGGAGGGCTGTGCTAAACCCCTGAAGCCATATTTGGTCTTTGTGCAGGATTTCTAGGGAAAGGATATTTTTCATGTCTGGCGTTAGCTTAGACCTTTGAATTTTAACATTTTATATACAGTGTACTTACCTGTAGGGGCTTTCGTTCAGCCCACTCCATCAATTGGTCTGTTGTGTAATTTGCATTCCCACCCACTACAACATACAGCTTATGACTTCACTGTAAGTGATGGCACTGTGGCCTTCACAAGGAGCACGTCCACACACAAATAATTTACCTTTCATGACAGGGCAATGTGTGCTCTTTTTTTTAATACCGGTGGAGGCCCGTCCAACAATAAAGTTTTTCAAAGTCCATGACAAAACAAGCAGGAATTGACAAAGCCAAAATGCTAATAGACAAAGTAAAAACGACTGGAATTGCCAATGCTTGTTTTTTGTTCGAAAACACTATGAATGGGCTTAAAGCGTTGTGTACTTTCTGTTTTTCGGAAGCTTCACTTATGGGAGACTAGGGCCCTGATTTATACTTTTTGGGGCAAAACTGCACCAATGCAGTTTTGCACCAAAACGTTTGGCACCAGCTTGCACCATTTCTGAGCACCAGCCGAGCACCATATTTATGGAATGGTGCAAGCCGGTGCAAAGGGTAGGCTAGCGTAAAAAAATTCAATTAGCTGGGTGGGGCTGGCGGTATGGAAGAAGGGGGTTTTACACTAAAAAATGACATGACGTTAGGCGGGTTACAGTAAACAAAGGCCCGTATTTATACTTTTTTTAGCGCCGCATTTGCGCCGCTTTTTGATGCAAAACGGCACAAACCTACAAAATACAATGGTATTTTGCAAGTTTGCGCCGTTTTTGCGTCAAAAAACGATCAAATGCGGCGCAAAAAAAGTATAAATACGGGCCAAAATGACTCTAGCCAGCCTAGAGTCATTTTCTGACGCAAAACCATCCATACCACATGGCTCCTGTCTTAGAAAAGACAGACGTCATGCCCACTATCCCAATGGCCAGCACAGGGGACCAGGGTCCCCTAGGCATGGTCACTGCACCCTGTGCCATGTAGGGGGACCCCCTTCAGGGCCCCCAAGAGCACTTTAAAAAATAAATAAAAACAAATAAATATACTTACCTTACCTGGGATGGGGTCCCCCATCCTCCACTGTCCCTCTGCTGTGGGGTGGAGGTGTTTCTGGGGCTTGGGGAGGGCACCTGTGGGCTTATTCCATGGTGTTCCACCATTGAAATAGGCCCACAGGTCCCATAACACCTGTCCTAACCCAGGCAGTAAATAATGGTGCAAAGCTCTCTTTGCACCATTCTTTGACCTCTCCTGCCCGTGCGTGATTTTAGCATGGGGGATAAATATGGTGCTAAGGCCATAGAGTTATTTTTTGCACGGGAACGCCTACTTTGCATCTCATTGATGCAAAGTAGGTTTCCACATCCCGAAAATGACTTTAACTCCATAAATTTGGTGCTAGATGGGTCTAGCGACAAAGTATAAATATAGAGTTAGTTTTGCACTGAATTTGCGTAAATAAATGACACAAATTTGGCGCAAAACAAGAATAAATATGCCCCTTAGTTTGAGCAGAAAATGTCTATCAGAAACCGTGCAACTGGCTGTGAAGTGCAGCTAAATATACTGCAGGAGCAATTTCACATTATAACTGTAAAGTTTTATACATTGACTTTTAACTCACATGCCTTTTTGTCCATGAAGACTCACCAGGTGGACATGTAATAAACACAATTTTAAGGTTTTTCTCATTTAACATATGGAGGAAATTCCCAATTTTGCCTGGGTTTAACAAGTTCCTTACCAAGGGCCTCATTACGAGTTTGGTAGTCAGAATGCCAGACTGCTATAGTGGCGGTCACCAAAAGACCACGGTATTGACGGTCTTACAGACTGCCATATTACGAGTTACACAGAAAGGGCCACTAAACTCGAGCCAGAAATGCCAGCCCGCCAGTGCCATTTAGTGCAGGAAATAGGTGGTCTGACCACCAGCACTGCCAGCCTGTCGACCAACTAACGACCGTATTACAAGTCAAAAGTCTTAGTGGCGGTCAACCATGGCTGTCTGAAACATGGCGGTTCTTGGCCACCAAAGTAATACACAACACCACATTGGAGGGATTTGAAAACAACACAGCTGACACATATGGCCACACTTGACACACCTGCAAAGCACACTATAAAACACACCCCTTCACACACCACAATCCTTTGCATCTCCAGCGCCAAACACAGAAGCCATACTGCATCCAATAATACTAACCACAGAATAGGAACCCCACCAATTTTTCCTAAGCACATATCTCACACCCTCAACTCTCTTCTGTTTTCTATCACAACCATCTGCACTTACCAAATCCATAAATTCACTATCACCTGTTAACTTGCTCCTTATTTTTTATCACCACCATGTAACCCCAGAATAATTCCTGTTTCAATGATGATGAGTTAAGACTCAGGTGGATGAATTCATAAGAGTAGAGCCACATTTATTTGGACCCCAAGTCCAGAACACTACAATTGCCAGGAAAATGGAAACGTGTCAAAGGATAGTCAACAAAGTGAATTCTATAGGCCCCTCCCCACAAACAAGGGATGACATCAGGAAGAGGCGGAACGACCTCAGGGGGCAGGTCCTTTCCATGGCATCCAGGCACCCGCCTCCTTTACAACTCGCATCCTGGGAGGAGAAAGTCTTGGCTATCCTATATCCTGAGGGCTTGGCAGGAATATCTGGGAGAATGAAGTCTGGTAAGTCACAACACAAAATATCTCACCAAAATGTAGTGTCATGCACACTCATGGCTCTGCTTTTGCCACCCTCACTGTTACCTCACTCACCAGCCCTGCCCCCCCTTCAATAGACCCCTGCCTAGCATTTCACATGTGAAGTAGACTCACCTGGCGAAACATCATCAGCGTATAGTGTGTGTGGTACAGGGATTGACAGTACTGCCATTCCCAGCAGGCGCTGTTCTACAATTATAAAAAAACAGAACAGTCTATCCTTCCATAAATTAACATGTTTGTCAACTCCCAATTGAAGTGTACCCACCTGTTAGGATGACTTTTGTATAGTATGAGTGTAGTATAGGCACTGACATGACTACAACTTCTATCATGCACTGTTATTGTCACTCCTCTCAGCCAGCCCAATGTCCTCTGACCAAAGACCCTTGTCACTCAACTCCTGATTGAAACATCCTCACCTGGGGGGATAACATCTGTATACTTTGTGTAGTACAGAGACTGACAGGACTGCTAAGGCCAGGAGGCTCTGTCACTGTTACTCCACTCAGCCAGCCCAGTGTACCCTGCAAGAAAGACCCCTGTGGCATAACCCTTTGTTGAAGTCTACTCACCTGGGAGGATAACATTTGTGCAGTGGGTGTAGTACAGGGACTGACAGGACTGCTAAGGCTAGGAATCTCTGTTACTGTTACTCCACTTAGTCAGTCCAGTGTCCCTTGCAACAAAGACCCTTATTTGTCAACTCCCAATTGAAGTATACTCACCTGGGAGGGTAACATATGTATGGTCTGTTTAGTACAGGGACTGACATGACTACAACTGCCAGAAAGCACTGTTATTGTAACTCCAAACATCAACAGTGTATCCTACTCAAATGTAACTTGTTGGTCAACCCCACATTGAAGTCTACTCACCTGGGTGGATAACATCTGTATACTGTGTGTAGTACGGGGACTGGCAGGACTGCTAAGCCCAGGAGGATCTTAATCTCCAACTCCAAACACAAGCACAGTGTGCATCTATTCATCTATCCTTGTTTGTTAACTTGCAATGGAAGTGAACTCACCTGGGAGAATGTCTTATGTATACTGTGTGGGGTACATGGAGTAAGATGACTGTAAATCCCAGGAGGGCCACTCCCTTTAACTCTAATCATCATGCCAGTGTCCCCGTGCCGCAATGCACTGGTTTGTGAACTCACAAATGAAGTTTACTCACCAAGGAGGGACCACAATACAGATCATGGTACACTCTATGATGTGGCTAACCACCTAGATCCATCTTGAGCAGCGAAGCCAAAATGAAAATATTGTGGACAGGAAGGACAGCTTGACATTTGTGAAAAAACACAGGAACCAAAGGTCTCAAGATTTGACACCTGAATGGTATTGGCAGCAGACACATTCACAATGCACTGACCACTAGATGACTCCAATCACATTTACAACAAAGTGCTGTCTCTGCCTGCATAACAGTCAACTAATCCTACCCAGCCACTAGACTGTCTGCACTGGTTGCAAGATGTGAGTCTACGCCCATCCTCCCAAGTGCTAATGAATTCATACATCCTGCGGCTGGTTGACTGAAATGGAATTGGTATGCTACACAAATGTTAGATCAATACAATTATACCATGTGTACCTGTCACATAAGGGAAACCTGCTAATCCAATGTGTACACGGCCTTTGCTAAATGTCACTATCAACTATTGGAGGTAGATGTCAAAAATACAACCTGTAACATTGTATCTCTCACATCAACAGGTCGAGCTGCCACTGGGGACACCAAGACCACTGAATAGACTGCCACTACCCCATGGATGAAGCCCTCAGTGAAGACAACACTCCTGGACGTCTGGATGTTGAGGACGGTTCTGGCCCATCAGAGCAACCTGGTTAGACGACACCAGTGAGCCTCACCTTGATCACATCGATTCCTCCCAGCCTGGTAGCATCAACATCACAGTCAGCCATTCGCCACCCCAACCTCTGTCCTTAGGACAGTGACAATAATCTTGTGTCCCCAGTCCAGGATCCTGAGTCACAGCAACACACCTCTGACAATGTTGATCCTGAAACAAGTGGTAGGGGGTAATGTATGGCATGGGTGCATGCACGAGGGGGTAGGGTGCGTGGGAGGGATGTTGTGGGCCAGCGGCATGAGGCCAGTGTGGATGGTCCTGGCCAGGACACCAGGGAGCCTATCAAGAATCCCGAGACATGATGGGCCAGAAACTTGCCAAACTCAGGGAAACGAAGCAGCTGCAGAGGGACTTCCATCGTTAGGCCCTGGAAAAGCGGGAGGCCACAACATTATCCTGGCCTCCCCATAAGGGGTGTTCAAGGAAAAAGGCAGTAAACCGATCAGGGACCATGAGCAACACCACACCCCTTCCTTTGGCCAAGCAACACCAGACACTTCAACATCAGTGGCAGTCACTGGAAGGGAGGCCCTGTCGGGGAAGGACCTGCCTCAGACACCCCTGCCTCTGTAGCAGCAGAATCCCCCATAAGCTGGGACGTCTAGCCAAGAATCCAGAGGCATTGGATGGCAAGACATCAATCACTGCCAGCAAGTGACTTGGTCCTGAAGGAAATCCTTTGTATGCCACATATTCACTCTGTTGACTGTTCTTCAACCACCTTCCATTTTCATACTAGTAGTACACTGCACTTTGGAATTCAAATGTTGTGGCATCTACTAGAAAGATGACATTCACCATGACAGATCCCTTCACATTTCTTTTGTGTTGCATGTCATTATTATTTCATGCACCTTTATCAATAAACTCACCTATCAGACTATCACTGCCTGCTTGCTTCTGTTCCACATTTTGAAATGTTGAGATGTAAGCTCATATGATGCACATGAGGAAGACATAAGATGATAATGGGAGGAGGCATATGTCACAGGTTGTGCCATGCTGAGGATTACTAGCAACACACTGATACAAGTGTCTGGTCACAACAAACATGTTATTGCACTGTACAGCACATATGCTGTCAAAATGTCTGGACTGCTATAGCCAAGAATAGATGAACCATAGTGAATCAGGCAAGGTACACTCCCCCAGAGCACAGATGAAAGGGCTTTCTTAGAGCCTGTCCTGTAGAATAGGCAAAACAGAATTGTGGATGTTGTCACCAGCTTCAGCCTTATCACATACCAAGACCAGGTCTGCCAAAATAACATAAGCCATGGCACAGACAGTGTGCAGTTCAACAGTCCCTGATCATAGGTCCATCCCATTATAATGACCAAGCATCTGGTGGTATGATAAACCTACGTCAGTGTTGTGGCACAGACCCGTGGCTGTAATGATAAAACACATCTACAGTTACATACAGGTCATAAAAGGTCATTGGATAAACAATGTTAAGGGAGAATGCATGGATTGTACTCGATGACAACATATCTAACAGCCATGTGATTACACACATGTGTCAACATCAGGGCAGTGCGTGCTCTACGGGCGACTAGAATGAAAAAACCCAGCACTTTCAAGATAACATAATTTATGCATTGTGCTGATGTGCTGTTGTTTAACCTTTTGCATGGCAGAATTTAATCCTGAAGACTTATGTTCAAGGTGCTTATAAATACTGTTCATTTGCAATGTACTTCTGCAGGCTTTCAGAGTGTGTCAGGGTGTGGTCCCTTTCCAGGGCCTTCTAGAATCTTTCCCAGCAGCATGCCTGGGTGTGGTTTGTGGGCTGGGCCAAGACTCTATATAAGGGAGCCAGCCCAGCTCCACGTGCTCACTATTCAGAGGTCCCGGTGCAGAGCAGCAGCAACTTCCTAAGCTCCTGTTCCGGAGGCCTACTTTGATCTTCCAGGCCTTGCCCTTTCACTTTGTCAGTGATTCTTGATCAGGGCTGTAAGACGGAGGTCAGGCTGGGCCCCTGATACTTGCCTCGAAGGTTTTCGAGTTCTTGGGCCTAATTAGCATGATAAAAATGTTTACTCCTGTGCGTGTGAATGTGCGCTTGATTATCTATGGCATTTACATGCTGACAGTCGAATCGGCAAGATGCACGATTCTTTACTTGTGTACAAATCTTGATATTCATTGTGCGCTACCATTTTATGGCATTTACAAGGTAGCATTCGAATTTGCAAGACGCGTGATTCATTTCCTGTGCTTAATTCATGTTATTGATTGTACGCTACCATTTCTTGGCATTCATATGGTGATATTCGAATCAGCAAGACGCACGATTCATTTCTTGTGCTTAATTCATGATATTCAGTGTGCGCTACCATTTCTTGACATTCACATGGTGGCCTTCGAATCGGCAAGACGCGCAATTAATTTCTTGTGCTAAATTCATGATATTCAGTATGCGCTACCATTTCTTGGCATTCAGATGGTGGCCTTCAAATCGGCAAGACGCGCAATTCCTTTCTTGTGCGTAATTCATTATATTCAGTGTGCGCTACAATTTTGTGGCATTCACATGGTGGCCTTCGAATCGGCAAGATGCACAATTCATTTTTTGTGTTTAATACATGATATTCATTGTGTGTTACCATTTGATGGCAGATACGTGGTGACATTTGAATCGGCAGAGCGCGCAATTAATTTCTTGTGCTAAACTCATGTTACTCATCGTGCGCTATCATTTCATGGCATTCACTTGGTGGTATTCGAATCAGCAAGACGCGCAATTCATTTCTTGTGCTTAAATCACAATGTTCATTGTGCGCTACCACTTCATGGCATTTACTTGGTGGCCTTCGAATCAGCAAGACGCGCAATTCATTTCTCGTGTCTAACTCATGTTTTTCCTTGTGCACAATCATTTCATGGCATTTACAAACTTTTGTGGAAAACCTGCAATGTACGCAATTCATGTTCCGGCATTTTAAGAAAACTAAAGTGTTAGAATTCTAGATGTTATATTGTATGTGCATAATAAGTCCCTCAAGTACAGTTCATATGGTGTTATAAAAATCATTCAGATTATTTCCTGGTCCTCATGCAAAAGACTATGCTTGAATTTGAAAGCGTAATTCTAGAAGGTTCTGATGTTTCTAATCCATGTGTAATATTTCATTGAGTGGTTCATTGAAAAGTTGTATTAATCTTTCTTGATTCCCTCACAGGTATCCAGACATCTTGAGGCCTCATTATTTAAGTCCATGCTTAAGTTATCCATGTTTCCAGTATGACAATGCTTAGAGTCATAGCCTAGTGATGATTAATATGATATAATCTTGATATTGTGTGTTTTAACCTTTTTGCTTCTTACAGGTCTCCTTCCCAGCTGTTCCTTACCTAATCCCCTTTTCCCCACTTGGAATCTCTTAGACTCTGTGACATTCTAATCAGAGTATTGGAGCTGTCTTGTGGTGGATGTGTTGGGAAAGTGCACAGACCCCGAGGATCTGGTGACTCTGACAGAATAGTGAGCCCACAAATTAATAATCCTCCTGGTTTGTGTATGTTCTCAGCATGGCCACATTAGACGAGCTAGTCAAGGCTATCACGCAGCTCCAAGCAGAATTGGTGTCATCAAAAGATTTGGCAGCTAGCCTAGCTGAGAGAGTGAGTCAGTTACAGGATAAGGTAGAGAAGAAGGAACAAAATCCCACAGGTGTGTCTTGGCCAGGTCATTCCTCTCAGACTTCTGGAGGTAATCCTACAAACATTTCCCTCAATGTTCCTTCGGCCATTCCTTTAGCTCCTCTAGAACGTTTCTCAGGTGATCCCTTGAAAGCGCAATCTTTCCTGGTTCAAGTGGAATTACATTTCACCTGCCGACCACATACTTTCCCTGATGCCCAGTCCAAAGTAGTTTTCTTGTTATCATACCTGACTGGAGATGCAGCTACCTGGGCTATTCCTCATGTGCGTAAAGACAGTCCCCTGCTTTACAACTGGAGAAATTTGGTTTGTGAGTTTGAATGAATATTTGATCGTAGAACTGTAACATTGTCGGCAGATCGTGAATAATTAGACTTACGACAATGTAATCAGGATTTAGTGTCATATTTAGCCAACTTTAACCGGCTGGTAGCCGAGACATCCTGGCCTGAAGAAAAGCAAGCGGCCTTGTTCTACAAGGGACTCAAGTAGGAGCTAAAGGATATTGTAGCTCAAATAGACCTGTAGCCTACAGACTGTCAAGACCTGATAAACCTTGTTTTGAGACTGGATCATCGTTTAACAGAACGAAGAGGAACACGCAAAAAGACTGAAAAATATTCCTGTCGTGTTCACGATAATAGAGAATCAAGAACTCAGAAAGAAAGGACGCCAGAACCTATGGAAATTGGAACAATCAGGAGACCATTGACCAAAGACGAAAAGGAGCTACGTAGAAAGAATGGGCAATGTCTTTATTGTGGGCGCAAGGGTCATTTTGCCAAAGAATGTCCAATCAAAACAAAGAGCAAACAAGATCCTGTCCAGAAAGTTGCAGCCAATGCACAAGTCGAGTCGGAAAACTAAAACACCCAAGATGTAAAGAAGGGTTGCACTTGGGTGTCACCGTGGACCCTTCACAATCTAGACATCTCAAGCTGGGCATAAAAGTTCAAGTAAAGAAAAAGACCTATTTCAAGAAGGCCCTAGTAGATTCTGGGGCTACCGGGAACTTTGTTGACGCCCAATTGGTTCGCGCATGGGGGATCCCATGTATTTAGAAGAAGACTCCAGAAATCATATAGGCAGTAGATGGAAAACTCTTGACTGGAGGTCCGGTAACTCTTCAGACTGTCCCCTTGTCGGTGATCTGTGAGGGTAAGAACCAAAGAAATAAACATAAAGAGAGACTCATCCTTGACGTGATCCATGCTCCCCAGTATGGAATTATCCTTGGTTTACCCTGGTTAACTCATCACAATCTTGAGATTAATTGGGCAGAACGAAAGGTCGTGTTCTCATCAGCGCTATATAAAGAACAATGCCTCCAAAAGTCTCAAGTACCAAAAGTTTGCAACTCTTACATAGCCACTGTTGCGGAGAAAGAAGTTAAATTGCCCAACCAGTATTCATCCTATGAAGATGTATTCGATGAGAAAGAAGCACAAAACTTGCCTCCTCATAGACCTTATGACTGTCAAATTGATCTAATCCCAGGTGCGATACTCCCCAACTGTTGTGTATACGCCCTGTCAGAACATGAAAATCAACATTTACGAAAGTATCTAGATCAATTATTGGAGAATGGTTTCATCCGCACTTCTAAGTCTCCTGCAGCCTCTCCTTTGTTTTTTGTTAAAAAGGCGAATGGAGATCTTCGAACTTGTATTGACTATAGGGGTCTGAACAAAGTCACCATCAAGAATAAATATCCCTTGCCCCTAATCCCGGTCTTGCTGGAACAAGTAAAGAAAGCTAAAATCTACACGAAACTTGATCTCCGAGGTTCTTATCACTTGGTCATAATGAGAGACGGCGACGAATGGAAAACAGCGTTCAAGACAAGATATGACTTCTTTGAATACACCGTCATGCCTTTTGGTCTGTGTAATCCTCCAGCAGCATTTTAATTTTTCTTGAATGACGTTCTTCGAGAGTATCTCGACATATTTGCCATAGTCTACATCAATGACATTTTGATCTACTCTGACAATGAAAATGAACATGTACAACATGTCAAGAAAATTCTTGCAGCCTTTCGAAAGCACCATTTATATTGCAAACTAACCAAGTGTGAGTTTCATGTTACTACAGTTGAGTTTTTAGGGGTTATCCTTACCCCTCAAGGTATGGTGAAGGCAGAAAAGAAAGTAAAAGCCCTATCTGATTGGCCCACCCCAAAGACTGTTTGTGATGTACAATGTTTCCTGGGGTTTGCTAATTTTTACCGGAGGTTCATAAATCACTTCTCCCAGACAGTTGCCCCAATCACTAAGCTATTAAGAAAGAAAGACAAATTTGTATGGTCCCAAGAAGCTGACCAAGCCTTTTCAACTTTGAAGGAAGCATTTTCTACTTCCCCAGTCCTGACTCACCCAGATGCGGATCGTCCCTTCATAGTGGAAGCTGATGCTTCAGATGTGGCAATAGGTGCAGTCTTGTCACAACGAAGCAGAGACACTGGCCAACTTCATCCTGTAGTTTACATGTCTCGAAAACTGAACGAAGCCGAACAGAACTATGTCATTGCTGAAAAAGAGCTTCTGGTGATTTGTGACGCCTTTAAAGAATGGAGACATCATTTGTTGGGTGCCAAATACACTGTCACAGTATATACTGATCATCGTAATCTCCAGTTTATGAGTTCCGCCAGACTTTTGACTCCTCTGCAATTACGCTGGATGCTGTTTTTTGCTGAATTTGATTTTTTGGTAACTTTTCGACCTGGTAAAGACAATCCCAAAGCTGACTCCTTGTCCCGCTAAGATTCTACCACGTTGCCTGCAGTTCAAACCTCCAGAGCTATCATTGCTCCAGAAAAAGTCCTATGTATCATAAAAACTGAAGATTTCTTTGAAGACATTTGTAATTCTTTCACTATTGAGAAATGGCAGTCATGGGCCCAAGCAGATCCCAAAAGGTCAATCAAGCAAGGATTACCTTTTCATGACGCTCTTTTGTTCGTGCCCACTACCAAACTTCACAAGATAGTATTTCATTGGTTGCATTTTATACCTACGGCAGGTCATCCAGGTACTCCTAAAACTCTTGAATTAATCCAACGCTATTTTTGGTGGCCTACTCTGAAAAAAGATGTAAAAGCAATGGTAAACAACTGAGAAGTCTGTGCTCGCATCAAAACAAATCATTCAAAACCAAAAGGGTTGTTGCATCCACTCTCAACTCCAAGTCGTCCTTGGGAGCACATTTCTTTAGACTTTATTACAGGTCTACCAGTGGTTCAAAACATTCAGTAATCCTGGTGGTGGTAGATAGTCTCACGAAATATGGACATTTCATTGCCTGTAAGAAATTGCCCACTTCCAGTGAACTGGGAACTATTTTATTGAAAAGAGTGGTTCGTTATCATGGACTGACGAAAATGATCCTCTCCGATCGAGGGTCACAATTTGCCTCCAATTTCTGGAAGACATGGTGCAAAACACTTCAAGTGACATCCACACTATCTACTAGCCATCATCCTCAAACAGATGGACAAACTGAGAGACTAAATCAGACATTGAAGCAATACCTGCGTGCTTATGCTGAAAAAGCACTTCATTCTTGGACATCAATGCTCTGGTTAGCTGAGTTAGCCTACAATAACTTATTCCACACTTCTACTGGCGTTACACCCTTTTTTGGCCTGTTTGGCTATCATCCTGACACCTTGCCCATCACGATCCCTCAAGAAAGTTCTCTTAAACCAGCTGTGTCAGAAACCATTCAACATCTTCATCAAACCCAGAAATTGATTCAACAGCATTTAGAAAAGGCCAAACAAAAATACAAAAAGCATGATGACAAGAAACATTGTGAGGGACCACAGTATCAACCAGGTGATAAAGTGTGGCTTTCTACAAAACATATAGACTTCAAGAAGAAGCACATGTTCAACCCTAAATTCATAGGTCCTTACTGTGTCCTTCAGCAAATCAATCCTGTGACCTATAAACTGCAATTGCCAAGATCATTACAGATTTATCCAGTGTTCCACACTTCCCTCTTGAAAAAGGCAGTCCAGAAGGTCTGCCCTCATCCAGCTCCGGTTATAGTACAGGGGGAAGTAGAATACAAAGTCAAGAAGGTGTTGGATTCCAAACTGAGAGAGCGTAATCTATGGTACTTAATCTCATGGAAAGGTTATGGCCCTGAAAGTAACTCATGGGTTTCCACATCTGATATTTATGCTCCAGTACTTGTGAGGCGTTTTCATCGCCTCAATCCAGACAAACCAAGCCCTAGAGCGCATCTAGGAGAGGAGAGTACTGTCAACATCAGGGCAGTGCGGGCTCTACGGGCGACTAGAATGCAAAAACCCAGCACTTTCAAGATAACGTAATTTATGCATTGTGCTGATATGCTGTTGTTTAACCTTTTGCATTGCAGAATTTAATCCTGAAGACTTATGTTCAAGGTACTTATAAACACTTCATTTGCAATGTACTGCTGCAGGCTTTCAGAGTGTGTCAGGGTGTGGTCCGTTTCCAGGGCTTCCTAGAAGCTTTCCCTGCAGCATGCCTGGGTGTGGTTTGTGGGCTGGGCCAAGACTCTATATAAGGGAGCCAGCCCAGCTCCACGTGCTCACTATTCAGAGGTCCCGGTGCAGAGCAGCAGCAATTTCCTAAGCTCCTGTTCCAGAGGCCCACTTTGATCTTCCAGGCCTTGCCCTTTCACTTTGTCGGTGATTCTTGATCGGGGTAGTAAGACGGAGGTCGGGCTGGGCCATTGATCCCGTTCTCAAAGGTTTTCGAGTTCTTGGGCCTAATTAGCATGATAAAACAATTTTGCTCCTGTGCGTGTGAATGTGCGCTTGATGTTTTATGGCATTTACATGTTGACACTCAAATCGGCAAGCTACACGATTATTTACTCGTGTACAAATCTTGATATTCATTGTGCGCTATCATTTTATGGCATTTACAAGGTAGCATTTGAATCGGCAAGACGCGCGATTCATTTCCTGTGCTTAGTTCATGTCATTCATTGTACGCTTCCATTTCTTGGCATTCATATGGTGGTATTCGAATCGACAAGACGCACAATTCATTTCTTGTGCTTAATTCATGATATTCAGTGTGCGCTACCATTTCTTGACATTCACATGGTGGCCTTCGAATCGGCAAGACGCGCGATTCATTTCTTGTATTAAATTCATGATATTCAGTGTGCGCTACCATTTCTTGACATTCACATGGTGGCCTTCGAATCGGCAAGACGCACGATTCATTTCTTGTATTAAATTCATGATATTCAGTGTACGCTACCATTTCTTGGAATTCACATGGTGGCCTTCGAATCGGCAAGACGCGCGATTAATTTCTTCTGCGTAGTTTGTGATATTCAGTGTGCGCTACCATTCCTTGGCATTCACATGGTGGCCTTCGAATCGGCAAGACGCGTGATTCATTTCTTGTGTTTAATTCATGATATTCATTGTTTGTTACCAGTTCTTAGCATTTACGTGGTGACCTTCGAATCGCAGAGCGCGCGATTCATTTCTTGTGCTAAACTCATGTTACTCATCGTGCACTATCATTTCATGGCATTCACTTGGTGGTAATTGGATCAGCAAGATGTGCAATTCATTTCTTGTGCTTAAATCACGATGTTCATTGTGCGCTACCACTTCATGGCATTTACTTGGTGGCCTTCGAATCGGCAAGACGCGCATTCATTTCTCGTGTCTAACTTATGTTATTCCTTGTGCACAATCATTTCATGGCATTTACAAACTTTTGTGGAAAATCTGCAATGTGCGCAATTCATGTTCCGGTATTTTAAGAAAACTAAAGTGATAGAATTCTAGATGTTATATTGTATTTTCATAATAAGTCCCTCAAGTACAGTTCATATGGTGTTATAGAAATCATTCAGATTATTTCCTGGTCCTCATGCAAAAGACTATGCTTGAATTTGAAAGCGTAATTCTAGAAGGTTCTGATATTTCTAATCCATGTGTAATATTTCATTGAGTGGTTCATTGGAAAGTTGTATTAATCTTTCTTGATTCCCTCACAGGTATCCAGACATCTTGAGGCCTAGTTATTTAAGTCCATGCTTAAGTTATCCATGTTTCCAGTATGACAATGCTTAAAGTCATAGCCTAGTAATGATTAATATGATATAATATTGATATTGTGTGTTTTAACCTTTTTGCTTCTTACAGGTCTCCTTCCCAGCTGTGCCCTACCTAATCCCCTTTTCCCCACTTGGACTCTCTTAGACTCTGTGACATTCTAATCAGAGTATTGGAGCAGTCTTGTGGTGGACGTGTTGGGAAGGTGCAAAAGTGGATTCTCCAGTTGGAAGAAAAGTACAGAAATGCACCAAAGAAAATAGCTGTGGGTTCCTGCTTGGTGCAAAAGATGTCCCACGTCGAGTTGTTGGATGTAGACTGTTTGCGTCACTGGATTCCACCAACAAGCCTTGGTTCACGCAAGTACGCAGTTTGCGTCAAAGAGGAGCTGCCCGGACCCAGGAGGGACCTGGGGGTCTCAACTTGGACTGAGGAGACAGAGGGGGCTGTTAGCACTTCAGAAAGCCCTCAGACGGGAGTCCCAGGACACGCGGACAAAGGAGTTGCAAAGTGTGGTCATCATAGCGCTACACAGGAGGATCCCACGCCACCAGAGAACAACTCAGAGAGCTGTGCGTCGCAGGATGGAGTGTTGGGGACCTGGGCGAAACTGTTCATGAAGAACTTTTGGAAGAAGTGCACAGAAGCCCGAGGAGCTGCAGAAGACGTGGTGCACAGGGGTACAGGGGTACTTTTGCTGCATAGGGAGGCAACCTCTTACCTCCACCAAATTTGGACAGCCGGACCTTTGGAACGTCAGGATCACTTTGGTCAACCACCTGTGTTCCAGGGATCACGCTCATCGACAGGAGAGGAGTCCCAGAGTACTGGTTGTTGTTGCAGAGAGGTGCCTGCTGAAGCAGGGAAGTGACTCCGTCACTCTATTGGAGATTCCTTCAGTTCTTCTGGTGCAGGCTGAAGACAGGCAGTCCTCAGAGCGTGCACACCTTGGAAATTGTTGCAACTGCTGGCTGGAGCTGAAGTTGCAGGTCATAGGAGTCTTCCTGGATACTTTGTTGCACTTACAGTGGTTCCTAGAGCAGTCTGCGGTTGATCTGTCGGTCAGAAGCTGAAGCAGAGGATGCAGAGGAGTCCTGGACGAATCTTGCAAGCTGAATCTGAGGAAACACCCAGAGGAGAAACCCTAAATAGCCCTGAGAGGGGGATTGTCACCTACCTACCTAGGTATGCACCTATCAGGAGGGATGTCACCTGCTGGCACTGGCCACTCAGATGCACCCAGAGGGTCCCCACACCTTGGTATCCAAGAAGGCTAACGCCAGGGATACCCTGGAGGAGCTCTGGGCACCACCCCTGGGGTGGTGATGGACACTGGAGTGGTCACTCCCCTTTCCTTTGTCCAGTTGGCGCCAGAGCAGGTACTAGGGGTCCCGGAACTGCTGTAGACTGGATTATGCAAGGAGAGCACCGTTTGTGTCTTTGAAAGCATTTCCAGAGACTCTGGGAGGATACCCCTCCCATGCCTGTAATATCTATTTCCACTGGAAGAGGGTGTAACGCCCCTCTCCTAAAGAAAATGCATTGTTCTGCCTTTCTGGGATTGAGCTGCTCAATCCCCAGGAATGCAGAACCCTGTCTGCGAGGTGGCAGCAGCAGGGTCTGCAGTGGAAACCTCAGAGAGCTGGTTTGGCAGACCTGGGGGTTCATGATGGAACCCCCAGGGTGCAGGGAATTGCCCTCCCAAAACCATATTTGGATTGGGGGTTCAATTTCACAATCTTAGACATCTCACATGGCCATATTCGGAGTTACCATTGTGAAGCTACATATATGTATTAGCATATAAGTAGTGCATGCTTATAATGATGTCCCTTAACTCACGAAGTCTGGAGAATTGGCCCTGGACAATGTGGGGGCACCTTTGCTAATGCATGGGTGCCCTCACACACAGTAACTTTGCATCTAGCCTTCAGTAAATGAAGGTTAGACATATAGGTGACTTATAAGTTAGCGGGTCCAGTGAAAAATGGCTGTGAAATAGTGTGTGACCTGTTTCACTCAGGCTGCAAAGGCAGTCCCGAAGGAGTGTTTGTATGAGCTCCTTATGGGTGGCAAAAGAAATGCTGTAGCCCATAAGGATCTCCTGGAACCCCAATGCCCTGGGACCTAGGTACCATATACTAGGTACTTATAAGGGGGGTCCAATGTGTCAATCAGAATTGGAATATGGAGTCACTAACCTATAGTGACAAATTTGGTATACAGAGAGAGTGTAAACACTAGAGTTCTGGTTAGCAGAACTCCAGTGACACCGTCAAGCATACTGGCAACACACATAGGCCACAAACTATGAGCACTGGGGTTCTGGCTAGCAGGATCCCAGTGAGACAGTAAAACACAGTGAAAAATCGGTTTTAAACTATGAGCACTGGGATCCTGGCTAGCAGGATCCAGTGAGACAGTAAAAACACATTGACAAACCCTGACAAACAGGCCATAAATGGTGGTAACTATGCTAGAAAGAGGTTACTTTTTCACATGCCTGCCAATGTTGCCACTCTGAAATGCCCACATGAGAACGTCAGGGTGAAGGTACCTGTATCAAACCAATACAAGAAGTTTAGGTTGGAAATGCATATCTATACCCAAAAGCTCATATCAAACATCAGTTGATATACTTACATTGCAATGAGACTGACACAAACCCCGCAGATAATCATGGTAGTGAAATGTTCACATCTAACTTAACAAGTAACCCTTGGCTTATATACTGCAAAGCACGCAATCCCCTATCTATTGAAAAAGCACCCTTCTTCACACATCTTGCCAACTATAATTCCTCATACAGTCACAGTAATCATATCACATTACATACTTGCAGTCAGGTAAAGTAGCAATCAATGAGATCTGCCCGCAAGCCTTCCCCTTCCTCCTCATCACTGTCATCTTCACTTGGCATTTCAAGATTCCCACTCATTGGCACTGCTAGCTCTTCCTCATCTGGGATATCTGGGGTATTCCTCTGCTGGGCAATGTTGTGGAGCAAGCAGCAGACCACAATGATCTTACACACTTTTAGGGGTGAGTAGAGGAGGGTTCCACCTGTCTTGTCCAGACACCTAACTCTGGCCTTCAGGAGCCCAAAAGCCCTCTGCTCGACATGCAGTGTTCTTTATTGGCTGGCTGAAGCAGACTACCCCTGGTGTAGTTGGATTCCTTACTGGCATCAACAACCATGGATGGTTTGGATATGCAGAATCCTCTGTGATGGAATGGAGATATGTGCAACTATGAGTCCCTGTCATCGGATTTGTTGCAGCAGACATAGCACACACACAAACAGGTCAGATGTGACTTATCAACCAGCCAGGCCCTCTTTGGGTACAGTTGTGACACCAGCTGGGGGATTGCGCTGTTCCACATAATGAAAGCATCATGGACTGAACCCCAAAAACGGGCACAGACCTGTGAAATGTAGAGATCCTACAAACAAACAACTTGGACGTTGATTGAATGGGAACTCTTTTGGTTGCAATACACTTGCTCATTGCCATGCTGTGGGACCAAGGCAACATGGATACCATCAATGGCTCCCACAGCATGTGGGATGTGTGCCAAACCTTAGAAGTCAGCCTTCATGTCGGCGAAATCCTCACTTTGAGGAAACCGGATATAGCGGTCCAAGTGTTTCGGCATTGCTGAGAGTACATCCTTCAAAACCAGACTGAACATGGGCTGGGACATCCCAGTAGATAGGGCCACTGTATTTTGGAAGGGCAATGTGGCCAGGAAGTGCAACACTGCCATGACTTGTGCAATGGGTTGTATGCTTGTTGGATGACGAATGGCAGGCATCAGTCCGGCTCCAGGACATAGGTCCACAATGGTTTGCCGATTCAGACGTTAGATCTGGATGATGTGGGGTTCTTCCATGGTCTGAAGGTATGGCAGTGGACAATAGACAGAAGATTGTCACATCCTCTACCTTCCTGGGTACCTATGTTTGACAAGAAATGGGTATTGCCATTACCCAATGTGTCCCTTCCAACATACGGGATGCATGTCAATGATCAATTGTGGAAAGGCAGGTTGTAAGGTGTGGACATGATACACAGTATACATCACAACTGCTAATCACACAGAAGTCACATTTTACCCCTTGCTTTGCAACATATGTACAAACATCATGTATCTGGTAATCAACATTTTGTGCATAAAAAATGTCACTTGGACTTTGACTTGATGTACCAAGCGTACAAATTCCCTTTGTGGGGGGTCCAATGCAAATTCCTAAATGTGGTTAGAAATGTACAACAATGGTGTTTGAGTAGTTGAAACCACATGGCAGGACAAGACAAGCACTCATTATTGCTAATACAACCATTTTTGGAGGTTTGATGCATTATTCAGAGCCATATAACACATTTCTAGCCTCTAAAATGGTGGCTGTCTGACCTAATCCATGGGACAATAGGAATCGTACACCACAGCTGGCGGAAGTCGTCATGGTGGTAGGCGGTTGCAACCGCGGCGTACACATAGATAGGCTAACGTTGTTGCTAGTGGCGGTGGCAGGCCATTGGCTTTGTCCACCAGTGGTGACAGCCATGTACATGGTGGACAAAACCACCATGTTCTGCAAAATCCCTCACTTGACTCCTGGCACTGGTGCCAGCAAGACCTCCACTACCTGAGCTGCTGTGTACCGCTTCTGGTAACAATCATACCAAGTCCAGCATGTAATAGGGCCCCAGCCTTCTCACCAGAGGAGGTCCTACTCCTCTATGGACAACTCTATGGTGCACCAGAGGAGCAGGTAAGTGTTTCATGTGCACTCATTTTCTGGGTACTTCACCATATATTCTCTCCTCACTAGGCTAGATTCTGCCCATGTGTGCCAGAATGTCAATTCACGTCCATGTAGGTGTAGTCAGTGTGCATCAATGGAAGAGTCAATGTGCATGTATTTGTGTTCAGTGCCAAATGTTAAGTTCTAATACACTGTGGTGTGTGTGCATTGAGTGTTCCTTAATCCACCTTATGTTGGATGCACATGACTAGTTGAATTGACATTGCAATCATCCCCAAACATCTCTTACCTCATGGATGTTTTCAATGTCAGACAACATGTATTTTCATGACCGCTTGAGCTGTGTATGTATGTTGTATGTGTCAATTGTGTGTGAAGTGAGCAATGTGTATGTTGCCACATAGATTCCAACCCACATCTGCTAGACTATTGTTTGAAGACATATCCTGACTCACTCTGCCCTTCAGGTTGCAACACACACACCACATGCCAAAATGCTGTTGGATACATGATGTACTGCCATGCATGGAAGTGATGGGAAAGGAGTTTCATGTAGGTTCTGTCTGCTCAGCCTGCAGAGACCAGGGCCTGTCAAATGTACCTCACAGTATGGTTCCAAGTCTAGGGTGATGTTGAATTTCCTATGCAATTGTGGCACTGTGCTCACTCCCTGTATCCCAGCATATACCATTATGAGGCCATATCTTGGCAACCTATGAAGCTCTTGTCTCTGATAAGAATATAAATAGCTTTATATGAGAGTTAAGGAATTGTGACTAATGTGCTCTTACTATCATTGTCATTGTGTGTCTCCGACCCCTCACAGGTCCCTTAATCCCACAGCTGTGTTGTAAACTTCATACAGATCACATGTGTCCTCTGCAGGCTCATTGCATTTCTGACATTTGAAAAGTGCAAACGGTGTGCTGTTTCCTGGGAACACATGCTGTGTGATTCAGTTGTCAAGTCACGTAGCAGAAAATGGGCAATGCATGCCTATATTGTTTTGTCTGCAATCTATGTAACAAGGACACATATGTCGAAACATGTGTTATTTGTTAATGATAAGATACACAGCACCCTACCATCTGAAGTGGAATGAGTCTGCATTCCTATCTGCACATGTCCACACATGGATAGGTTAGACTCTTTCTGTTCCCACCATGCCCGTATCTTCACTGCTGCCCATGTGTAATGTTTGAGTTTTTAACCTGGCAGAAGCCTGTGGGGACTGTATGCATAAGACCATTCTCACAGATTGTGAGCCTTCATGTCCCACAAGATGTCAGTTGATAGACCTAGTCAGTGTTGGGCCTGAGCAGGGTGTTGGGTTGGTCTGATGTTTGGGAAGTGTTTGTAGTTATGGCCCTGTACTCAATGGCTAGTATGTCCCACACTTGGCAGTATGTGCAAAACAAAATGTTCTCAGCTTGGAGTACTGACATGTATGTGACTCAGACATTTTGAATGATACCTGTGTACATAAATTCTTGTCCTGTCTATTGCATCCATGCAGGTCAACGCCCATTAGAAGAAAGGGATTTGGGGAGCCATCACCAAGAAAGTGTGGACCCTGGGGGTCCACAGCTGATGGAGCTCCCACTGTCAAGAGGTGGGAGGACCAGAAACGATGGGCTCAGAAGATCGCGAGGCCCAGCAGGGGCTGTCCTCCCAACATGGATAGGGGGCCCGTCAGACCATGAAACCCCTAATGGCCCACATTCTGGCGGTGGCCTACCTTGAGCTTGATCGGCATTTGAGGGCAGCACAGCAGCCACAACGGAGTGAAAACACAGCAAAGTCCTGCCTCTCCCATTGCCAGGTGATTGAGTGAGGTACTGACTGCTCTCCTGACAATGAGGGAAGAGCCATGTGTCACACATTAGATGGAAGTCTGTTTGTGTTGACACATCAAGTGTATTAAACTGGTGTGCCTAGCCTTTTGGACCTGGGACCTAGGACAAATCTGGGGTGAATCCACAAATCACTTGCTTTGCAGAGAGCACAAATGGCTGTGAAGAGTGATCATTCATGTACATGGCTAATTGCTTGGTGGTGTAGCAAAGTACTTTCCCTTGGTAGGTGGGGAATGTCAATTGGCTGGATTTATGTGCCATCACTGTTGCCCACATTCCTTGTGCCTAAACTGCAGTTTCATGCATGTTCTACCTATGTTGATGGGATGATAATGGTATTCCCTCACATATATGTGCATGGCAACCTGTTCGTGGAATTTCACATTTGCAATGGGCTTAAATTTCATATTATGCCACAGAAAGGAGTGTGTCACCATTGTTTGTTACCTAACAAATGATTACATGCATCATAGTATGTAATTTGTCATGTACAACTGCAGTAGCAATGAGGGAAATGACACATAGGCCCAGGGTGTGTAACCATTTTGTGTTTCTCAATGTCCTTGATGTGGAATCATGCGAAAAAGTGCACTGTGCAGGTGTAATGGTTCAGGATTGTGTGACCTGACTGTTGGCATGCATCAAGGAGTGACTTGCAGTGATGTTGACCTACCGTGTTTGGGTACAGTCATTCATTCAGAGACAGACACCAGGGTTGCCATGTCCAAGATGTGGATAGTGTTGTGGCTTCTCAATGGGTAACAGTTTGCTTTGAGGGACTTCTATTAGTCCTTACAAGTTCTGTGTCCCTCCAATAGGAAAAGGACAGATGTCTTCAACAGAAATACTCAGAGGATGTAATTTTAATGGGTGCCAGACATTAGAGCTGACTATCCTGGGGCTTGCTAATTCATTGTTTTGTGTATTTGGGAGACATCTCTCCCTGACATTTTGAACCTGACTTCAACAGTGTTCCTTTCTATGCCTCATATGTGGACTGTCTGAGTGACTTGATACTACCCCCTTGACTCTGTTGGGACAGATGCCACTTGGAAAAGTGTACAGTGTTGCTATGTTTCCAGTGTGACATAAATATTTCCATGTCACCTACTCTAGGATATTGTAATTTTGTAAGCAACATTGCAGGATGTCAGGGCATAATTTCTCATTATTGGTTCATTACATATGAGCCAGGGAGATGTGTGCATGACCTTGTGTGGGATAAGTGGGGATGGACTATACAATGGGATACCATTGTTTACCATTAGTTGACTGAGGTCTGCTGCATGTGGGACAGTTTTGAGGATGAAGAGGTCTCCTAGTTGTTGTATGGTTATTGTGGTTCCAATACTTCAGCCATGCAATTGTAGTTGTCTGAGATCCTGATTTTCCTGTGGGCAATGTTCGGAAATTCACATGGCATGCATGCAAATGTAATGGCACATGCATATGCCACTCCGGTGCAAGTTTTTGCTAGGGACTACTTGACATAATGGTATTGTTTCTCAAGAAGAGATTTGGGTCAAGTGTTATCATGGACATGTGATGACACGATTTCTCTCCCTCTCCTTGCAGCATCAGCACCAGCAAGTGGTGGTGACACGGCCGAGCCAAGTGGGAAAGCATCTGGCCATGGAGTCTCAGGTCTAGACACCACCAACACAGAAGGACCCAGTGGCCTGGAGGGCAAGGGGCGTGCCATGGGGAGACCAGATCAACATCATCATCATCATCGTCGGATTCCTCCTCGAGCGGCCGCTCACTAGTTATGACGGACCCATCAGCGCAACATCCCGAACCATCCTTGTCTGACTGTCCCCGTTCTATCATGGCCCTCCCTGTTACACCCCACCCTGTTGGCCGTGCCCGCTCACCTAGGGCATTTCCTTCACTGCAGGCACCTCCACCCCAGCCACTGTTACCCCTGCTGCCCTCAGTGAGGAGGCTTTTGTCCTCCTGAGGAATATCTCTGTGGGTCAGTCAGTCATTGTGAATGCCATCCAAGGATTGGCACGTCAGCTCCAACAGACAAATGCATTCCTGGAAAGCATTCATGGTGCGATGGCTGGCCTACAGAGACCTTTTTAGGCTCTGGCCTCCTCACTGATGGCAGCTAGTCACCTCCCACCTTCCGTCCCTCCTCCACCTCCCTCTTCTCAATCAAAATTCCCCCCTTACCTACCCAAGGCACACAGACAGATCCGGACACATCCACCTCAACACCCAAAAGTAGCTCACACAAATACAAGCACCACAAAACACACCAACACACACACAAACAACATCTACGTACAGACACTACTTCCCTGGACACTCCTAGCACCCCCACCATCACAGACACTACATTAAGCATACTGACAGGCACAGCACCAACAGTCACAGGCACACCCAGTACACGTATCAACCCCACAGACACCAACCCAGCAGACCCGCAGACATCCACCACAAGCACCACATCCAAGACACCACAACTATATACACACATACATCCACCACATCCAGCTAACCCACAGTCACCACCCCAAAAGACACACACACACCCGCCTCTCCCACTCCCCTCAGCACCTCCTCCTCCTCCTGTCACTCCAAGACATACAAACGCCCACACTCATCCAACAGACACCCAACAGACACCCACCACACACAAGCTTACCTCCCATAAGCATGCACCCACAACATCCACACTGACGCTGCTTACAACCACTCTCTCAACCTCCAAATCCCGACCCCCTTCTGATGCCCATCTCCGTGTGTCCCAAAAACCTTTTTTGACCAAACTTGATCTTTGGCCTGTTCCCCCCATCCCAGACCCTGATGGACCCACCCAGCTCCCAGGCCATCCTATCCAACTCCAAGGCCTCCCCTTCCCCCGCAAGCCAAGTAGCCATACCTCTCCCTGAAGAAGAAGACCCCCCCTCCTGAGCCCAAGCACCCCCCCTCCTAAATCTGATCCCCCCACCCCCGGATAATCCCTGAGGTGCCTGCCCCCTTGATGCCCCTTCCTGTGGAGGTTCCTTGGATGTTAGGAGCCAAGTTTTGGCACAATACTGTGCTATCTTTGGGACCATTTATGGACTGGCCAATGGTTTTTGCACTTACATATTTTTCTAATGAATAAATCCCAAACAGTTGGTTATTTTGGGTATACATTTGTAGTTCAATTCCTTTTCTACCTTGATGTTGTATCTGAATGACTTGTGTTGTATGCCTCCAGTTGTGTGTGTTTGTGCCCGCTTGCTGCTTCATGTGCTGCTGTTAGCAGTATGTGAGTTGGTGGGCAATGCTTGTGTCCCCAAGAGAAGGGTATATTTTGCATGTATGGGTATGTGTGTCTAAATGCAATGGTGGTTTGATGGCATTGTGTACTGATTGGTATGGTAAGTATTTCTTTTTGTGTTGTCCAGTGAGGAAATGTATGGTGTTAGACTTGACCCCCTGATTTGTTTGCGCAGACATGGAGTGTGTTAAGTTGTGCTAGCTGTGATTGCATTTGCCTGTGCATGTGTCCATTTAGATGGGTTTCCTTTGCAGCTAGTTCCTGTATAGATATGCCCCTTGCAGTAGGAGTCACACGTGCTCTGTTGACTTGCCCTCCCCATTGTGCAGATGTGCATGACATTTGGGTTTAGCATAGTTTGTCCCTGAGACCCATGTAGGGCACATTCCTGTGCACAAATTGTTTTTGAGGGGCCTGTTGGAAGTGATATATGTCCCAGTGCACTCTCGTTCCCTGGGTGTCCCAGATGGCCCCCATCCAATTGGGATGGTACAGTTGGCCCGTGGTTCTTTCTTTTTTTGTGTCTATATGTTTTGTGCATGCCATTGTGCTTCCATTGTGTTGTGCATGTGTGAAGTTTGTGTCTACTGCAGGGTTGTTAAATGGTGGTGTTGTTTGTGTTGCATGCCACATCAATACATATGTGTGTTGTATGTGAGGGCGGACCCTGGCCAGGTTTGAATGTGAATGTTTGATTTGTATTTGGTTGATGTTAATGACAACGTTGAGTAGTCTTCAGTCTCCCTGTGCCTGAGCTGTGTTGCTGTGTGTATTTGTGTGTTGGTGCAGTGCAGTGTACGTTTGCTGACTGTGTGTGTCAGTGTTGATGTATGGGAGTGTGTGTAGGTTGAGACATGTACCTGCTGCCGTGGTGGGCCCCTCCTATGATGTGTGAGCTGATGCAACAGACAGATTTTAAGGTTTATGATACAGGTAGGTTTGTGTACTTAGAGTTGTAGGTGTCCACTGCATGCCTTTAGTTGTCTTACGATGAGCTTCAGCAGTGACATGATGTTTCTGACGGGCTCCATGTAGGTCACCGGACGTGTAAGGCTTCCTGCAGGTGAATGTCTCCCTTTACACTGTCAGCTTCTGCCAGCTTGCTTAGACTCCTATTGTCACATTGTGCTGCCTGGTGGTGCTGGCAAGCTTTTGTTGGTTCACCCGCCAAACCCCAATTACGGCGGTCCGACCACCAAACCGGCGGAAGTCAGACCCTCAAACTCGTATTCAGGCCCTAAGATTGGGTAGGAGACCTATCCTCCCACTTGCTGAGCCAAAACAACTGTTCAGATTACTGCTGGAGTAGTGAAGTGAAGGAAATATTAGACTATGCTCCTAACTGGTAACAATTAATGCTTGTAAAAAGTTCTTTTTCAGAAAATGTGAAAGACTGCGACTATATAATAACAGCATTAGCAAGTGTATGTTACTGCCCTCAGCACACAGTGCCACATTCCACACATGATGTGTGCTGTTGTGCCTACTGTGGAAGAGTGCACCAATGAGAGCTGATTTAGCTACTTTGGCAAGAGGAAGAGAGAAGGTGCATAGGGTGGTGTTGGGAGGCAGCAGGAGGCCAGGTACTTTTTAAAATATTTTTGGGTGGCATGGGGATGCTTTGAATAGCTTCTCCTATGAGAGAGTGTTATGAGTTGGATGACAAGGCACTATTTTTATTTGGGCAGTAGAAGACAGGGTAAATACTGAGTGTGGACACTGGGTTTGATTTTTTCAAATATATTTGTGAGGGGTGGATAATGCTTATAGTGGGATGGCAAATTTGTCTTTTTTGTTTGAAATCTCTTTATTGTTATTCATGTCACAAATAAAGACATGGATAACGCTGAGGACAATCAGTGCTACATATCAGGTGAACATTAGGTTCTGGCACATAAGAAATACAAACATCAATCAGTTGGTATTGCACAAAAGCAATGCACATATCATATAGCAATCAATCTGTCAACCCATGCATTCAATGAGAGGGAGTGGGTGAGGAAGGAGAGGAAAGGAGTCAGAGTTAAGGGTAAAGCATATATATACAGTAATTAAACTAGTACAACAGTCTGCTAATCAGGCCTAAGATGGGTGGCATGGGGGTGATAGCGGTCAAGCAGGTAGACCAATATTGTTGGGGTAGCCATACACTGCTAGGAGCCCAGAGCCATGGCGTATGCAGGGAACCTGCCACTGGGATATCAGAGGAATAGTTGCAATGCTTGCAGTTTCAGTGGGTTGAAGCAAGTAAATTCACTGAGAGAGAGGTATTGTATCATTGGTTGCCAAGCTGACTGAAATTTTGTGTTAGTGAAGGCTAAGTTGTGGGAGATCTTCTCCATCGCCATCACGTGCCATAGACGAGTGAACTATGATAATATAGAAGGGTCAGATTTCTGTTTCCAAGATAAGGCTTTTAACTGTCTGTCTGTAGGCATCATCTAACCAATGAGTGCCCATTCAGCATTAGTAATGGCTTTCACGTTCAGAGGCCTCAACCCGAGGATTACTGTGTGGTATGTTGCTGGTAGTGGGTATCCCACTGTGCCTTTTATGTGGCTGAGGACTTCCTTCCAGAAGGTACTGATTAGTGTACAAGACCACCATATGTGATGGAAATCCCCACGGTCCAGACCGGAGCGCCAGAAAAGATAAAAGGCACCAGGACAGATAACTGACAGACGGGAAGGCATTTTATACCATTGATACATGAGCTTCTTTGCGGTTTCCCTAAGGGAGATGCTGCAATAGATTTTAGGTATGTCTTGCTAAAACTTTTGGTTGGGCATTATGTCCTCCACGGAAGTGGTCTCCCAACATATTTGGGTGTGATTTATACTTTTTTAGCAGTGCATTTGCATCATTGTTTGACGCAACGCAAACTTACAAAATATAATTGAATTTTGTAAGTTTGCGACACTTTTGCATAAAAAATGATGCAAATACGGTGCAAAAAAAGTATAAATCAGGCCATTGGTATAGATGTGTGTGGTGGTGTGTGGAGTGCTGGAGTTTACGGTATCTGTTCGAGATAAGTCCCCATGAACCATTGTAAGCTTGCACCTGTGTCTCAAAGGGGGTGGAGGGTCGAACAACCACTGGATGTACAGAGGGGTGTAGCGCCGATTGCCGCAACTGAAGATATTGCAGTCTGGCCACTTCAGGTAAGAGGTACTTTGCCCTGCACTAGTCAAATGTGTTTATGTTATTCCCCTGAAAAGAGATCATGCAACGTTCTACAGTCCTTATTGGTCCAGTGGTTAAAGGCATATGGAAATATGGCTGGTGGAAATGCAGAGTTATGGGCAATGGGAGTATTCGGCAAGAGAAAGATAGTCAGGCCCTTCCTCAGCTCCAATCTGTCCCGTACATCTTTGTCTGTCTTGGTCGGTGTGGGAAGGTAGGCACTACATGGCCTAGCATGGTGGGGAAGTGAGGCCAGGTCCCACAGGGGATGGCACGCCACTGCCCTGTCCATGTGGAGTCAGCAGCTTTCTCTACCTTGCAACCCATGCTGAAATGTACCTCAGGTGAGATAGTCCAATAACACGCCAGGAGACTAGAGTGCCGGCCAGTTTGCGACCGTCCAGTATCTAGTCTGGGGGTAAGGTGGAGGCCCAAATATTTGTTGCATCAGGGGCCCACCAGAAGCTTGCCAGGGCCTCTAATGCTGGGATGTTTTATGTTGGAATTGAGATATTGAGGCCGCTTGATTTAGATACATTCATCTTAACGCCTGAGACGGCAGCAAAGCCATAAAGACAATAGAGCACTGCCTGATAGAGGTGGGAGGGTGCGTCAGAGTACGGAGCAGGTCACCATCATCTGCGATCAAGCTGATTTTGGAGGACTGGCCTCCAAAGGGTATGCCCTCTATCTGTTTGGTATGGTGAAGTGATAGCTAGTGGTTCTACCGCCGGGGCAAACAAAAGAGGCAACAAGGGGTATCCCTGTCTGGTGCCACAGCAGAAGGTATTTGTGTAGCACCCGTTAACCAAAACAGAGGCCGTAGGGGACATGTAGAAGGACATTATTTTAGATATCATATTGAGGCCTAGCCCTACTTTTGCCAAGATGGAGTGAAAAAGTCCCAGTCCACCCAATGAAATGCCTTCTACACATCCAACAACAGAAGACATGCCAGAACCTTGTGGCGTTGGGCCTCCCCAATCAGGTGGGCCACCCTGCGTACATTAGCCGCTCCCTGTCTGTTGCAAAAAAATCCCACTTGGGCCGTGTCTATAAGGCTCGGAAAGTGTTGGTCGAGTCTCGATGCCAGTATTTTGGTAAAGACCTTGGTGTCAGTGTTCAGCAGTGTGATGGGGCAGTAGGAGGAACAGAGTGTTTGGTCCTTACCCGGTTTAAGGATGAGGAAAATCTCAGCTGTCACCATCAATGGAGTGGTGGTATATGTGAAAGAGTTGAACAAGGGGAGAAGGTGGGTTCCCAACTTGGGGAAAACGATAGAAGCTAACCGGAAGGCCATCGGGCCCAGGCATCTTGCGGAGAGGGAGTGCACAAATTGCAAAAATGTGTCTTTTTTAAATATGGTGAGGGTAGGGAGGGATGAAAATAGGGTGGTGGGTGGCAGGACGCCAGCTGAAGAAGCATTGGCAGTGTCAAAGTGTCCTGCCTTGCTGCCAGGGCTTGACAATTCTTTTTTCTAAAACCTGTGCAGCATTGGGTAGAAAAAGCAACATGCCTTTTGTGGATGCCTCACAGCATCAGTAAAAAAGATAAAGGTACAATGGCACAGCCACTGCTGGTCATCACGTCATTCCACTGACGCACACGTGTCATGACGTATGTAAGCACATGCGTCACCCACACCATTTACATGCTATCAAAATGATTGAGGTGGCATTTGTTTTGCTTTTTTTTGTTTACTGGTCCAAGAGGGCAGGCACCACTTGAATCAGTAAGAAAACAATAAACTTATTTCATCAGGAAAGCACAAAAATAAAAAAAAAGAACACAAACAACACAAAGGTGTGTGAGGGGCACAGAAGAGTGCATGAAGGCAAAGGGAAAAGCACATGAGGGCGAGAGCAACATGTAGGTGGAGGCGAAGCACATAATGGAAAGAACAAATGGAGCAGTAGTTGTAATTTGGCGGGGGTAGAAGCACAAGAGTCAGAGGAAGCCAGATATGAGGGTGAGGGCGAGCAGCACAAGAGGGAGAGAGCAACACAGAATACAGGGGTGGATATTTATTGGGGGAGTAGCACATGGGATGCAGATGAATGTGTTTGCACTCTCATTGACGACTTAACAAAAAATAAATATGTAATCCCCTAAAATTGAGCAGTGGAACGATACAAGTCTGTCAATCAAAAGGATGGTAAAATGACAATACTCCAGGGGAGGGAAGACCCAAGAAGACAAACCATTGAAAAAAAGCCAACAGTGGTTAGCAATTGATGAATGTAAACCATCAATTGTTTTTGCTTTTAGTAAGCAATACACAATATTTTATATCACCCAGGCCCCTTGGGAAAATGAGCAATTTCTTCACAGTTATTACTCGATATCCTATATGTTCACACAGAAAGTGATGACAAGGGACATTATCTTATTTATGAATGCTGCACAGATGGGAAATAACTATAATGAATACAGCCTGGTGCAGAGGCACCACTCCCCAGTTGTATGAGTGACCATCTCCGTCACCATTTTGGTTCTATTTTACTACCCAAATACTGGGAACAGGGCCCCTTTCCCTTGATGGCATTAGGGTCCTTTGGACCTTTGCTGGACACAACACACACAGGCCCTCATTACAACCCTGGTGGTAATACTGCTAACAGGCCGGCGGTTAAAAAAAACTTTAACACTCCGACCGCCACGGCGGTAGCAACAAACACCACAGCGGTCACCGCCAACTGACAGGCGGAACACAATGTACCGCCCACACTATTACAAGGCACCAATCTGCCACATTTTCCAGGGCGGTACTAACGCCATCAAAAGCACGATGGAAACGGTACACAGAAGGGAACCCACTCACCTCTCGACACTCAACGAAGAACCAGGACGCCATGGAGCCCGCGTTACAGGTCCTGCCCATGTTGCTGTATCTATAAATACACCACGAAGTGGAAAGAAGACGACGACGGTGAGTACTGCAACTAGCGCACAGGGGAGGGGAGGAGGGAAAAGAGAGTGACACACACACACACGCAAAATGCAACACCCCCACCCCCCCACCACAACAACACACACGCACACATATCGAAAAACATCACAGATACACCCCGTCACCCCCTGGAAGAATGCAAGGCCAAAACGAAATGAATTTAACTAGTGCAATATTCGAACAATCAGATAGCCCAAGAGAACACCAAATAATCAGTATACACAAATATTTACAGCAAGTACACAAGTCCGTACACGGTCTTATGAAATGTCTGTGGACCAGTGGTCCCAAAAAGCATGGGCGAAGCCCACACATGACACCTGCCTTAAAAGGAGAGAACACTGCAAGGGCATCAGGTTGAAAAAAAAAAACAGGCACCACAGGGGGATGAGGGGGGGGCACCTCAGCCGGATGATGGTACGACACCACTGCTCCTCGAGGGGGTCCATGCCCACTGCTTGGTCCTGGAGAGTGTAAAGCCACAGTCTCTCAAGTCTATCAAGAAGGTGGGTTGCCCACTGCTTGGTCCTTGGGATTGCAAAGCCACAGTCTCTCAAGTCTCTCTAGTGGTTGGGTTGCCCACTGCTTGGTCCTGGGGAGTGCAAAGCCATGATCTCTCAAGTCTCTCAAGTGGGTGGGTGGGTTGCCCACTGCTTGGTCCTGGGGAGTGCAAAGCCACAGTCTCTCAAGTCTCTCTAGTGGGTGATTTGCCTATTGCTTGGTCCTGGGGAGTGCAAAGCCACAGTCTCTCAAGTCTCTCAAGTGGGTGGGTTGCCCACTGCTTGGTCCTGGGGAGTGCAAAGCCACAGTCTCTCAAGTCTCTCTAGTTGGGGATTTGCCTACTGCTTGGACCTGGGGAGTGCAAAGCCACAGTCTCTCAAGTGGGTGACATGTTCCACTGGTTCTGGAGGGGGCTTTGTGCCCAGAGTGCTTCATCCTGCCAAGGACTGTGTTAGTGGATGCTTTTCTCCACTGGTTCTGGAGGGGGCTTTGTGCCCAGTGATGCTGCACCTGGGGTGTGGTAGTTGACTTCGTCTCACCTGGGTGTCTCAGCCACGTGATGTACCTGAACAGGTAGGATGATACTCCATGAAGGCAGACCCACACTCCATCCTGCGGCGACTTAGGCTGCCAATTGCTGGTTCGTGTCAGTGCTGGGGGTGGTGTCTCAAGTGGCATGTCCAGGGTCCAGGACGTCACCTGCAGACTCCTACGGCTGCACACTGAGGATGGGGCTGACGCCCGACAGAGTGGCATCGGCTGTGCACGTGGCGGTGCTGATGGTGGTGCAGGCGGCGGTGGCTGCGGCGGAGATGCTGCCTGTGCTGGCCGTGGTGCAAGTGACTGTTGCGGTGGATGGAGACACCATATTGTCTCCGGAAGCCTCGGATGGCTGATTCTTTGGGAGGATGCAGCAGACTGATGTTGTGGCAGCAGCGGTGCATGTGGCGGTACAGGTGGCGGTGCAGGTGGCAGTCGGAGCAGAGATGGTGACTGTGGTGAATGTGGCTGCCATCCCTGATGATTTGATGGTCACCAGCCCCTCACCAGGTGACATTGTGCCCAGAGGTGATGTGCGCTTTGGCTTGTTACCCTTCCCCATCTTGACAGTCGCTGCAGGGACCTTGGCACTGTCCACTCAGTGTTTGTGCGAGGCCTTGCTGGGTGGGTGGTGCGACTGTCCCCTGCTGGAAGCCGGTCCCTTTTTGAGATTTGCAGGTGGTGGAATAGGGTGGTCCTTCTTTTCGGTCGGAGGCACACTGGCAGCTCTGACGGGTGCCCCCTTTGACCATACTGGACTAGCAGGGACCCCAGTGGATGCAGATTTGGTGGCTGAGGTGCTGGGCTGGGATCTAGAAGGACGGGGGGAGGTGTAGGGAAGAGGTTCAAGTTAGCTAGGAAAAGTTTTTTTGACACACTGGGATGGGAAGATGGAGGGGGTTTGGGAGTGGAGGAAGAGGTAGTGGTTGTAGGAGGTGTACGTCTGCTTAGTTTAGGTGAAGGTGGATGGGTTGGAGGCTGTTATGAGGTGGATGGCTGTTGAGTGGGTGTGTGCCTGCATTTGTTTACTTTGGGAGGAGGGCTCACAGATACACTGGGAGAGGACACAGGGATGTGTTAATGGTAGTGGGGGTGATGATTGCACGTGAGCAGTGTGTAGTGATGGGCGTGCTGGTGATGGATGTAGTGGCTCAGGATGTAGTGCATGCAGGTGTGAGTGGAGACGAGACTCGGAGGGAGGTGGAGGACGTGGAGGAGGGGGGCACAGTGGAGGCAGTGGATGCTGGTGTGTCTGCATGGGTATGGTGCAGTGCTTAATTTGTGCTTGTTGTTTCCGGTGCTGAGCACCGGCACTTCTTTTTGAGGGCCGGTGCTTATCCTTCTGCCTCAAGCATTTGCTGCAAGGAAAAGACACAAATGGGAAAGACGGAGGAAGGGAAAAACGAAAAAGCTTCACAATGGGAGAAAGTAGAAAGCTGCAAGAGTGAGCTGAAGGGGCATGGAGTGGATTTATATGGATTGAAGAGGCCCGAGATTGCTTCAGGATTATGCTGCCTCAGTATTCCATGTTCACACATTTAATTGCAGCATCCGCGTGTTTAAGAGGAGGCCTTTGGGCACCAGCACATTTTTATTTACAAATTAAGCACTGGTATGGTGCTTGTGTGAGTGCCTGTGGGGTGTGTGGTGCTCATGTTTTCCTGAGCCACTTTTATGTGTTGATGTGTGTGCATGTTGGTCTGATGGTGTTCTTGGGATAGGCTGAGGTAGAGGGGATTGGGTCTGGGTAGTGGAAGGTGGAGGGGGAGGCTGGACACAGGGATAATGGCTGCCATCAGTGCTGAGGCCAGAGCCTGAAATGCTTTCTGTTGGGCCACCACACCAGAATGAATGCCCTCCAGGTATGCATTTGTTTCCTGCAAATGTCTCTCGACACCCTGGATGGCATTCAGAATGGTTGACTGCCCAACAGTGAGGGATCTCAGGAGTTCAATAGCCTCCTTACTGAGGGCAGCAGGGCTGACTGGGGCAGTGCCTGAGGTGCCTGGGGCGAAGGAGATGCCCACCCTCCTGGCTGAGCAGGCACGGGAAACACGCTGAGGGGCTGCTGGGAGGGCGGTGCTGATGGGGGGGGGTGGCGGCTGTTCCTGTTGTTGCGGTGGGCACAGAAGTGCTCACCACCGAAAGGGAGCTCCCATCAGAGGATCAATCGCTGTCGCTGTTGTACGCATCTGTCCCTGTCGTGGAGCTCCGCCAGCCCATCGTCCCACTGGTGCCTTCAGACTCCGTAGATTCACCCTCATGGGCTATGTGGGATGCAGCTCCCTCTGTCGCCGGTGCCTCTGCTCCTCCGCCAGATGATGCTAATGCACACAAGGATAGGGGGACAAAACAAGAAGGGGCGAAAGACAGAGGAGACACATGGTTAATGCCAGCACTACCATTGGCGGACACAACACACAGGGAGCAGCCCTATGCAGTAGGCCATGCACTATCAGTTAGTAGGAAAATCACCTGCCCATGGGGTACTATGCCTAACACTATTTGCCGCACACCTGGAACCCATAGGAGCACGACTAGTTGTAGATGCCCACTAACACTATTGGGGTTGGAGTGCCTCAGAGCCTGCCTAACAAGGGACCTACCCTACCAAGTTCGCCCTGGCCTAGTGGAACCCACAGCCCACATCCCCCACCCAGACACTTCGTAAAGCGCGCAGAGTCAGCTGAATTACACTGTACTCCCTTGTGGCTGCTGTGATGCCCTCAAGCTCCCATCCAACTCCGGATATGCCACCGCCAGGATCCGGAACATCAGGAGGTGATGGTGCAATGGGCACGCCTTCCACGTTGGGAGGCCAGCCCCAGCTGGGCCTCCGCCGTCTTCTTGGTCCAGCGGTGTAGGTCCTCCCATCTCTTGTGGCAGTGGGTGCTCCATCTATGATAGACCCCCAGGGTCAGCACTAGCTTGGCGATGGCATGCCAAATACCCTTCTTCTGGTCGGCGCTGGTCTAGAGGAAAGGTACAGGATAAAAGGAAATTACTCACCCGTCCGGGCCGTCATACTCAGTGCCCACCAGTTCCCACCTATGCCCTGACGCACATGCACTCACCATCCTCACATGCAGGCCTCAGCCCCCCACACATGCATCTTTCATCCACGCCACTCCAAACAGGCATTGACCACGCATCATGCTCACAGTGTAGTTACCTGTTTGTCTGGAGGACCGTAGAGTAGCGTGTACTGGGGGAGGACCCCATCCACCAGTTTGTACAACTCCTCCGCGGTGAAGGCAGGGGCCCTTTCCCCAGACACATGAGCCATTGTCGCTTCCAGACTCAGGTCACAGCAGCACTTGTAGTGTAGGTTCTCTTCTGTTGAAGGTCAGGTATCAAGTGAGTGAACAGTTAGAAAATGGCGGTCACGTCCGCGGCGGTGCGTACCGTCACCGCCGGCGTACATCGTCATTGGCTCCTGGAACCCATAGGGCCCAATGATATCCAATGCTAAATTGTGCAGCAGTATTCAACCGCCTACTGCGACACTGCACAATGCCAGCGCAGTTACCTCATTTCCCCTTGTCCCTCTTTACAGGTCAGGCAGCTGCCATTTCAGGGGGGCACATGGCATGGCACCTAACTGTGTCACAGCACATTTTGGCAGAAATACGGACAACACACGGATTTACTCACATTACTGCAAAAACACTTGTGCAACCTATGTGGTACATGACACTCTGCTCACCATTCTCCTTCATAGGGCACATCGCTGGGGCAGATGATGAGATGGCATCATCCTCCGGTGTACAGACCTCTGGTGGACCGGTCGACAGTGGAAGACAGACACATCATTATCACCTTCAGACTTGATCGTGCCACAATCCAAGAACTTTGTGCACAATTGGAGCCAGACCCGATGTCAGCTATCCGCCATCCCACAGGAATACCCTCTCTAGTGCAGGTCCTGTCAGTGCTCCATTTCCTGGCAAGTGTCTCCTTTCAAACTACAGTGGCCATGGCATCAGGGATGTCTCAGCCAATGTTTTCTAATGTGTTGACCAGAGTGTTGTCAGCCCTACTGAAACACATGCGCAGCTACATCGTTTTCCCCCAGGTGGAGGATTTGCCCAGAGTGAAAGCTGACTTTTATGCCCTGGGACATATCCCCAACATCATTGGTGCTATTGATGGTACACAGGTGGCATTTGTCCACCCCCCGCAGAAATAAACAAGTGTACAGAAATCAAAAAAGCTACCATTCTATGAATGTGCAGATTGTGTGTCTGGCAGACCAGTACATCTCTCATGTGAATGCCAAGTATCCTGGCTCTTTGCATGACGCTTACATTTTGAGGAATAGCAGAATCCCTTATGTGATGGGCCAACTCCACAGGCACCGGGTGTGGCTAATAGGTGAGCCCAAGGTCCCCACACAGTATTAATAGATGTCTGGGTATGGGGTAGTCACTAAGAGTTAGTGTGGGTCTAACAGATATCCCTCAACATTTGCAGGTGACTCTGGTTACCCCAGCCTCTCATGGCTACTGACCCCAGTGAGGAATGCCAGGACAAGGGCAGAGGAACACTACAATGAGGCACATGTGCGAACTAGGCGTATTATTGAGAGGACTTTCGGCCTACTGAAGGCCAAATTCTGGGGCCTCCGTCTAACAGGTGGTTCCCTATACTACTCACCAAAAAAGGTGTGCCAGATAATCATGGCATGCTGCATGTTGCACAAATTGGCATTGCAACGTCTGGTGCCTTTTCTGCAAGAGGATGGGCGAAATGATGGTCTTGTGGCAGCTGTGGAGCCTGTGGACAGTGAGGAAGAGGAAGCAGAGGAAGAAGATATTGACAACCGAACCAATATCATCATGCAGTACTTCCAGAGACAGGTCACTCTACTTATGCAAGGGGCGCTCTGATTTGGATTAAGCCAGGCATACCTTTTGTAGTAGAAGATCAAATAATCGACGAGCAGAGATGATACGTGTTGGTGAGGGGATGACTTGCGGGTCGGGCACTGGTATTGGGCTCCATATATGCACCGAACTTGGACCAGGCCTCCTCTCTCCACACCTTGTCCAACCAGCTGTCTGGGTTGAGCGATTACCCCTGGCTACTGGGAGGAGACTTTAATAGTGTACTGGATCCTGACCCAGACCGCTCCTATACACCATTGTCCACGGCACCCACTGTGACTGCAGCGTGAGCGTTAAACACCTGGACTAGAAATTGGCACTTGTTAGACATATGGCATCACCGCAACACCACCGACAGAATCTATTCATATTACTCTTCTCCACATTCCCTACACATGCCCCTTGATAGAATATTGTGCACACATAATTTATATTCTGCTGTACTGTACACTGACTATCTGGGCCGCACTCACCCACAACCCACAATTTGTGCAGCTAGGCTGAGATGCCTCTCCCCCGACGGTCCCTACCTGGAAGCTCAGGCCTGAGCTTCTGGAAGACACAGGGGGTCATTCCGACCCCGGCGGGTGGCGGGCACTGCCCGCCGGGCGGAGACCGCCAAAAGACCGTACCGCGGTCAAATGACCGCAGCGGTCATTTTGACTTTCCCGCTGGGCAGGCGGGCGACCGCCAAAAGGCCGCCCGCCCGCCCAGCGGGAAAGCCCCAGCAACGATGAAGCCGGCTCCGAATGGAGTTGCTGGTGTGCGACGGGTGCAGTGGCACCCGTCGCGATTTTCAGTGTCTGCTTTCCAGACACTGAAAATCTTAATGGGGCCCTGTTAGGGGGCCCCTGCAGTGCCCATGCCAGTGGCCCCACGACACCCGTTCCCGCCAGCCTCTTCCTGGCGGTGTAAACCGCCAGGAACAGGCTGGCGGGAAGGGGGTTGGAATCCCCCTGGCGGTGCTGCTTGCAGCGCCGCCGTGGAGGATTCCCTGGGGCAGGGGAAAACCGGCGGGAAACCGCCGGTTTCCCTTTTCTGACCGCGGCTTTACCGCCGCGGTCAGAAGGGCCCCTGAAGCACCGCCAGCATGTTGGCGGTGCTTCCTCCGTCCCCGGCCCTGGGTCGGAATGAGGCCCACAGTGTTTAAAGCATCATTAGATGAGGCAATCCCTGAATACTTTGAACACAACAGAGGCACGGCATCTTCTGGATTGGTGGAGTGGGTTGCCTTTAAGGTCTTCATTCGATGCCACTGTATGGGAACACAATGGAGCCTGCGGCGCTCTGTGGAGAGCGAACTCATTTGGGTGGAGCGGACCTTAGTGCGTCCTGAATGGGAGATTGCCCGGGGTCCCGCGGAGATGGCACAATTTTCAGCAGCGCGGGCTGAGCACCTCTTTGTGTTAGAACGGTTACGCTGTTTAAATTACGCTGCCCACTCGGCACATACCCATGCCTCTGCTGATAAATCGGGCAGACTTTTGGTGTGGCTGACCAGGGGCGGGCGAGAATATGGCCCGATCATAGAGATTCGCTCAATGTCTGGAATAGTGTTCCATACACCCTCAGAGATACATACAGCGTTCACGCACCACTACAGGACCCTCTATCACTCTGTTGCGCCGCCGAACCAACAGGCCTGTGCAGAATTCCTCTCGGCAATCACATTACCCCGCCTGACAGCAGTGCAACGGGCCACACTTGAGGAGCCATTGGAGCTCTCTGAAATTCAGGCTTATATACACGATCTCTCTGTGGGTAGAACTCCTGGTCCAGGCGGTCTTCCAGCCGATTTTTATAAGACCTTTTTCCCTATTCTCTCACCCCATCTCCTCCGCGTATACGAGGAGTCTATACAGGGAGGATCATTGTTGGCATCGCAGAACGAGGCACTGCTGGTGTCGCTTCCCAAGCCAGGAAAGGACCCATTGGAGCTTGGCTCCTATCGACCATTGGCAATGCTCAACACAGATAATAAAATACTGGCCAAGACACTAGCGGCGCGGTTAGCGCCTGTGGTGCCAGACCTCGTTCATGCGGACCAGAGCGGTTTTGTGCCTGCACGAGATACATTGCATAACATCAGACGGCTGTTCTGCGCTATGCATTACTCGACACGGGAATGGCCTTTGGCAGGATGCCTGGTCCTCGATCTGGAGAAGGCCTTTGATTCGTTAGAATGGCCAAACCTTTTTGGAGTCCTGCAACAATTTGGCCTTGGGCCTCTTTTCCTCCGTATGATTACACTACTGTACATGAGCCCCCGGGTCCGGGTCAAGACAGGCGGTGGTATATCGGAGCCGGTTGAGGTGTGTAGGGGCACGAGACAGGGCTGCCTCCTTTCCCCGCTGCTGTTTTCCCTCGCCATGGAGCCCCTGGCCGCAGTGCTATGTAGTCGGGGCCCCCATTGGAGTATTCTGCCTCTTTCCCTTTGATCCTAAACTCCTAGACCCAAGGTTACACCTCTCTGGAGTTGTAGTTCCCTGGCAGCCACACACGTTTAGATATTTAGGCATTCAAATCTATCACCAAAAAGAGGACCTGTTTGATCTAAACCTTAGAAAGGCGGTGACATCATCAGATCCCAAATGGCTGCCACTATCTGTAGCAGGCAGAATTGCCCTCTTGAAAATGATTGTGCTGCCACAATTACTATATTACTTCTCCAATCTCCCACACTATAAACCGGCCAGCTTCTTTAGGGAATTGGAACCCAAATTACGAGAATTTATCTGGAATAAAGGGCGCTGTAGAGTTGCACTTAAGAAGCTTTATTTGCCGCTAACACAGGGCGGTCTTTCAGCACCTAACCTGGAGCATTATTATTTGGCATCTCAACTCCAATGGGTGTCCAGATGGCTGACGGGGCTTCATCTCCCTGACACAGTGACCACCACGGGACCCTGGTCTCTCCTAAGAGTGACGCATCTGTTCCACCCACTTACGCGCTCGGCACCGCCGGAGGAGCTTTTCCTCAAAGTGGGCCATAGCTGCTATCGCAGGTCCTTGCGACTCACGAGAGGGATTGTCCCATTTGCCCCGGCTTTGGCGCTGTTGGGCACGCCCCGTGTCTCCAGAGCCATAACTGGGGCGGGACTTAGGACATGGCACACTGCGGATCTGCACACATTGGGTGATCTGTACAGTGAGGGCAAGCTGATTCCGTTCACTACTTTGGTCGCTGACACAGTTCTCCTGGTGGGACAGTTTTTACTATATAACACACTACTACGCTCTTTATTGAGGGAGTGGGGAGACTTAAAGACTGCCCCCCCAACCCATCTACTAATACAGTACATACAGGTAATGGGACGGAGCAGACATCTGATCAAATGGTTCATGGAAGCTCTCCAAACTCACTTGGTGCACGAGTATGATGCGCTGCGCACGGCCTGGGAATGTGACTCAGCCACGACCCTTCACAGACAAGCAGTGGGCGTCTGTTATTGCTAGCCACACCACTATACCCTGCAACTCCAGATTTAGACTCATAAAATTCTACATAATACATAGGGAATACCTTACGCCAGGTCGCATTAATAGATACTTCCTTCGCTGTGACGCAGCTTGCCCCCGTTACAAACATTTAAATGCAGATCTCCTACACATGCTGTGGTTCTGCCCCTCCTTACATAGCTACTGGGGAGCAGTGGTCAATTGTTTAGCAGCGTGCACAGAGCGCGACATGCCACCTACATGAGAGGTCTGAGTGTTGGGTATATTTCCTAGGGGTCCCCGCCACAGGGCCACCATAAGATTTCTAGATTTGGGATTTGTAACAGCTAAACGAATGATAACTCGCAATTGGAAATCGGTGGAGGCACCCAATGCGTTGGCCTGGAAATGATCATTTATGACCTGGGCAGGTGCTGAGGGGGTGGCACTGAGGAGGGAAGATGCAGTTGGCCTGCGCAAATACCCACTATCAGACAGCTGGGATGCGATGCTGACACACTTACAAACTTCAGAAACAGACTCCACCTCAGCGGAGATAAACTAGCATTTACGAAAAGCCCAGCGTTTATCAAGCACTGGGAGTACTTTGGGAAGCTCACCGACACGCTTACCAAACATTCCACCCTCATCCTAAACAGCCAAATCAAGGCAAGGTATTCACTATGCACCAGGGACCAAAACGCGGCTCAAACCACACAAGCACATGAATATAACACCGAGGGGATTCCACACGCAAGAAGGCACAGCATTACTACTATCAAATATTTGAAGATAAGGTACTCCATTGTCCAAGAATGTTATTGTTTTTATTCGCTGTTAATCCAAGATCTCCAGTTATAAATAACTGTGCAACTGTATACACATTTAAAGGGAAAAGCGAAAGAAACAACGGATTGACTAGTATTCTGTGTTTAAATCCGGAGACCCGATTCCCATATCATACGAAATGCCTATACTCAAATCCAGGCAAATACCGCCACCTGTACAATGCGCCACATAAGCTTGGATAAATCATCCATTTTCCTAACGTTACTGTTAATGCACCGATTGTTGCTGGCACTACTCGCAAATTTGCGAAATTTATAACTGATGTAATTGTTTATTGCGAGAATATTACTATAAAATCTAACTGTTACAATATAGCTGTAATAACAATTGAAAGAACAATAAAAAGATTCCTGTAAAAAAAATCATGGAGTACTTTCAGTGACACACAGGTCAGAGAGTGGCACTGCTCATCTCATATCTGACTACTGTAGGACATTGTATAAGTCATCCTCTTAACCTCTGTCTATGGACACTGACAGTTCACTTTGGCTTTCCATTTCACAGATCTGGCTTCTGCTATATCTACTGCTGCCCAACAACTGTCATACATTGGTATGAGCAAATGAACATTTACATTGATATTTGTGGATGATGTTGTAATTATACATTTGTGAAAGAACAGACTGACTCCAGATTGGTTTGTGGAGCTAATGTGTATAGGGGTATGTGGAAGGGGCTGGGGTGATGGTGGAGGAAGGTCATTGTAGAGCCCAGTCTCTTGGTAGCACAGGTGCATTGTCCAAGGGGGCATAGGAAGGGGAGCAATAGCAGTTCAAGTTGGACAGGGTAACAGAGTGGGACAGAAGGGTGACAATCAGGAGAGTCTTATTTCCTGGCGGTGGTCTTGGCAATGTTCTCTGTCTTCTGCCTGGATCACAGGGACCGTTTGCAGGGTGGTTCTCCTTCTGCAGGGGGTGGGGTGATGGTGGCCCATTGGTCCTGTGGCGGGGCCTCCTGTCCACTAGCGCCGGCGGACGTGGAAGGCTGTTCATTGGTTGGGCAGGTGTCAGGGGCCCGGTGGTATGCCACTGTCTCCCTCATGGTGTTGGCCATGTCTGCCAGCACCCCTGCAATTGTGACCAGGGTTGTGTTAATGGACTTCAAGTCCTTCCTGATCCCCAGGTACTGTCTCTCCTGCAGCAGCTGGGTCGCCTGAAACTTGGCCAGTACCGTGCCCATGGTCTCCTGGGAATGGTGGTATGCTCCCATGATGTTTGAGAGTGCCTCGTGGAGAGTGGGTTCCCTGGGCCTGTCGTCCCCCTGTCGCACAGCAGTCCTCCCAGCTTCGCTGTTGTCCTGTGCCTCTGTCTCCTGATCTGTGTGCCCACTGCCACTGACCCCAGGTCCCTGATTTGCTTGGGTTAGTGGGTTTGCCTGGGGTCCCTGTAGTGGTGGACACACTGCTGATTGACGTGTCCTGGGGACAGTGGCATGGACCCGCTGGGTGGTTGCTGTGGTGGTATTTCCTGAGGGGGAGGTTCTGTTGTGGCTTGGGACTGTGGCAGGGGAACCGACTGTCCAGAGGTCCCTGATGGGCTGGCTGGTCATCTTGATCCAGGCGTGCAGAGCTGCTGTCGTCACTGTGGGCCTCTTCAGTGGGGCGACTGGATATGGCTGGCACCTCCTGTCCGGTGACGTTGGGTAGGAGTCCTGTTGAGGTGTAAATGCATTGTGATTTTATCTGTGTATGCCATCTTGTGCAATGGGTGTGTTTCCCTCCATTACTGTGCTTACAATATCGCCTTGGCCCTTGTGTGAGTGGTGATTGTGTGCCCTGGGTGAGTCTCTCCCTTGGACATGCTTTGGTGATGGGTGTCCATGCAGGTCTGTGATGGGTGTCCATGCATTGGTGCAACATGCAGGGCTTGGTATTGGGATGGGTGGGTTGTGATAGTGGGGTATTTGTGAGGTGGTGGAGTGATGGGTGTGAGGGTAGGGGTAGTAGTTTGTGATGGCATGCAGGTAAGGTGGGGGATATAGTAGTAAAGATTTGACTTACCAGAGTCCAGTCCTCCTGCTACTCCTGCGAGGCCCTCAGGATGCATAATTGCCAAGACTTGCTCCTCCCATGTTGTTAGTTGTGGGGGAAGAGGTGGGGGTCCACCGCCAGTCTTCTGTACGGCTACCTGGGGTCTGGATACCACAGAACGTACCTACCCCCGTCGGTCATTCCACCTCTTCCTGATGTCATCCCGTGTTCTTGGATGCTGTCTCACTGCGAGGACCCTGTCGACAGTTCTCCGCCATAGCTCCATCTTCCTAGCAATGGATGTCTGCTGCACCTGTGATCCGAATAGCTGTGGCTCTACCCGGATGATTTCCTCCACCATGACCCTGATCTCCTCCTCAGACAACCTGGGGTGTCCTTGAGGTGCCATGATGTGGTGTGAGTGATGTGTGAGGTGATGTGATGTGTGGGGTGATGTTTTGGGGTGTGTGGTGTTTTGTGCGTGGAAGGTGTATGAGTGATGGTGTTGTGTGCCTCTGGATGCTGGTGTGGTCTTTGTTTTTCTGTCTCTCTGCTTCGTCAAAATTTTTCGTTGTAAGGTGTTGTGGGTAATGTGGGTGTGTGTTTTATATTGGATTGGGTATGTGGGTGTGGTGTGTGTATGTGTGTCAGGTGTGCGTAGTTTGAATTGTCCAATGTGGTGTAGTTTTGTAAGTGTGTGTCTGTTTTGAGCGCTGCAGTGTGTACTGCCAATGGTTTACTGCGGTTGAATGACCACCCGTGTTGATTTGTGGGTCGTGATAGTGCGGGCGTGTTCCTGTTGGCGTGATGGTGTGGGTTTTGGTACCGCCAATTCATCACTGACCTTTGGTGTGGGGGACTTGTGTGGGTGTCTGTATTGTGGAAGATTTCTCAGTGTGGGTCATAATACCCTTAGCGGATTTCCGCTGCGGACACGGTATGTTGGCGGCCATTGGCACGGCGGTCAGCGGACTTTACCGCCAGGGTTGTAATGAGGGTCACAGTCTGTACAAATCAGACAGAGAGAAGCCTCTTCTGCTGACATCTGCAGGCTTTGCGATTCCTAGTTTGTCTTCTGTGGTTTATGAACTTGGCACCAAGTTATAAGGACTTGTGGGGCTTAGGACCCACTAAAAGTTCTTAAAAAGTGTCCAGGGATTGGACTCAAATCTTTCAGATTGTTTATTGGCTGACATAAGTGAGGCTCGTATATTGCCAAATGCCTGCTTTCTGAAAGACAATGGATGAAAGAGTGATTAAAATTCATAAAGTAGCTGAGGTTGGATGTCAAAGACACACAGAAGGCTGCCATTCAAGGTCATTTCTCATTTGTCAGACAATTGCACCAAATCATTATAACACTCAATGTAAAATATCTGCTTTAATTATTGTGAAATGGCCCTTTTTAAATGCACCAGATATATGGGAACCCCTTTGTTTTAAAATATAATTTAATAGAAATTGCTACGGTTTTACTTCACTTATGACTATATGGGAGGCTCAATAAGGTTGTGTGAGTTCTTCCAATGATGAAGTGACATGAACGCACAATGCCTATGTTAATTTGTCCCCACCTACTTTTTCTGTGACTTGGGCTTTACTTTAGCAGTTCAAGGTATGACAGGCTTGGGTGTCCAGAACTGGTTGGTTGACGCTACACAAAATTAATAAATATGTTGCTTATCTATTGTTGCTTAAGTCAGACTGAGCTCTTTCACTCCTGGCCTTTTAAGTAACTGCATGCTGCAGGACTCTCTCGAAAGCTCACATTCATGGAACTGCTCTTATGACCTGGCCACTGTCAGTAATATGGTAAGCCTGGCTAACATATGTAGTGTCTTGCATGTTTTTGGACGGAAACTTTCTGGCTCCAAAAGGTCACCTTATCACTTTGACTTAATTGCTAAAACAGAATGTAATGGAAGCTTGGTTTTGAATGTCAGGAGTTCACAGGTAGATGTAGAGGAATAAAGAGATGTGATTTACAGCTCTGTGTGTGGCATAGTCATTGGGGCATACCCAGACTGAATAGGACACAATAACTGGTGATGAGACAGGGCATAAGTAGCCCAAAAAAGAAAGTGCTCTCCTGGAGAGTTTGCCAGGGTCCAAGCAAACTGCTCGTGCATGCCACATGTGCCTTTGTCGCCGTGTCTAGTTGTCAGTTGGGGTATGTGGTCATAGCGCAACTTTAGCCTGTATGGAGCATTTGAATGGAAAGAAAGCTTCACTAAGAAGTCTATGCACCGTTGATCAAGAAGGAATGACCAAGACCCTACTAAAAGGTACTGTGTTGCCACACAAAATAAATGTATACTTTGTACAGAGCATTAACACTGAAGGTAGATACAACCAGGTTTACAAAGTGCAGTTGAAGGTAGTTATTGTACTATTAATGCTACAAATAGAATGCAAGGCAAATATCAACCACTTGTCAGAAAATGCAAACTGAAGTGTGAAAAGGATCAAAGAAATTATTACTGAGCCTGCTAAGGAGAGTAATTCTGCTGCAGCAGTCGACGAAGTGGCTCAAAGAGAAGTGCTGGAGGTCATGCTTACTGAGTTGTTCATAGCCGAAGCAGTTGCTCACAAGCTGCTGAGTGTGGCTAAGAACAACTTAATAGGTCTTCAAACACTAAAGAGTTTAAGGCAACAGTTGGCTTCATGAAATTTGAAGTGGCAGCTAAGAGAGAAAACACTGTTCCAATTAATGTTAAAGATGATCCTGTTGCTCACATGTCAAGAGACTTTGAAGAAAGTTTGCAGAAACGTGATCATCCTGTAGCCTAAGGGAGCATGTTACTCTCAACATCAGTAAGTTCCACACTAGTCTACAATGCTGCTGCCTTCCTCAAACCACCATCAACTTTTGATACAGCCAAAAAGCTAAATATTGGTGATAGATGGACTGCGTGGATACAGACATTTGAAGTTTTCAGTGATGGTGTGAAAGAAGTTATAAAGAAAGTGCAGAGAACTGATGAAGAAGTCACATACTGTCAGATTAAAAATGCTGTGAATCCCGTTCAATCCAGTACTGAACGTCGATTAGGAACAACACTTTTTCAGTCACAAACGTCAAAGAGTTGATGAAACTATCGACAAATTTTTAGAAGGACTTGATGCACTCATCAAGCACTGTAAGGTCAATTAATTTAATGATGAAGAAGCCATGTGTCTTAAAGTTATTGATGGATGCTTGTCCAATTCATTCAGGCGACACATGCTAAGAGAAACTCTAAATCTAGAGCAAGTGTTGACGGCTGCCAGAGCTTAGGAACATGCTTAAAGATAAGCTTTCCTTTCCACATGAAGGAAAGAATCCCACCACTGAACAGATATGTAAAGGCTGTGGGAAAGAGAACCATTTTGTGTCAGTGTATAGCGAAGGCAAAAATAAGTGTGTCACAGCGCGAAGACAAAATGGCCACCAGAATGTTCCAGAATCAATGTTGACACACGCCCAAATAACCAAGCGGCAACATCAGTTGAGGCAAATAGAAACTAAACAAAGTTGATCACCATCAAAATCATCATCAAACAGTTATTCCACCTCAATAATAATCAAAAGTGAAGTGATTGTCCCGTGTTGATGTTTATCTCAGAAAAACTGCACATGTTCGACTGGTTGCATGTGAAGAATAATGTCAGTCCAAGAAAGGTTGAGTAGCCAAATCATACAAACACTGCCCAAAGATTACATTGAAAATAAATGGGTGTTCAATACCTTTCAGTATCGACAGTGGTTCATCAATTAATAAAATGCCTGAAGAGAAACACAATGGCCTATCTTAATTACCATGGCTTACGCCTTTGAAGACTAAAGTGTATACTTGGACTGCATCAAAGTCCATAAAGAGTCAAGGGTAATTTGTAGTGACATTGAAACATAAGAAATTTAAGGTACAGGCCCCGATTCATGTGCTTCAAGATATAGCATCAAGTGCCTGTTTGCTCAGTTTCAACATGGCTGCTGATATGGGACTGGTTTTGGTGAATTACAACATGAATGTGCATCACAAAATAGTAAGTCAATTCACTTCGTTGTTTCATGGTTTAGGAAATCTAAAAACCATGGTTTAGAAAAGCTAAAGACCATGAAAGTAAAACTGCTTATTATTGAGGATCTCCATCCTGTTGCTCAGAGACATAGAAGAATTGCTTTTCATTTACAAGAAGCTGGTGAAAGAGAACCTGAATCGTTACTTAAGAATGACATCATTGAGCATTCCTCTGGTCCCACACAATGGGTTTCTCCCATCGTCGTAGTGCTTAAAAAAGTACATTGAAGGAGCTGTGCGCATGCGTGTTGACATGCACCAGGCACACAAAGCAATTGAATGAGAATGACATCCAGGGCCACACATTGGTGACATGATAACACAATTGAATGGTTCCAAGGACTATTCTCGACTTACTTTGAATAATGGTTATCATCATTTGGAACTTGAAGAAAGCTGAAGTTACAGTACAACCTTTTCCACATATGTTGGTTTGTTTGGATACAAGAGACTTTGCAGCAGATTAAAGAGCCACTTGTGCCAGTTTAGCGCCACCTTAGCATCATTTTTTGTTGTTGTTGCTAAGTTGGCTTTTTCCCAGCACCAGGTTTACAAAGAGGCGCACTGCAAGCATTGTGCCACTTTCTAACACCTTGCACCACATTATGGATGCGCCAGGCATAATGTATGCCAGGGGGGATGTTCCCCTGTTATTAGGCCCAAACAAATGGTGCAGTGAAATGTAAAAGATTTCACTGTGCCATTTTTTTTCGTAATTTTTAATTCCTGCTCAGAGAAGACGTTAAAATGACGCACCCATCTAATCAATGGGCCTCCTTGCACTTACAATTTTTGACGCTAGTGTAGCAAAACGCCACAATAGTGTCAAAAAGTTTAATGCTATTGTTTTAATGACCGCTAAGGTGTGTCGTATCGTAAATACAGTGCACACATAGTGGCATTATGAGGGTGCAGGGGGGCAAGAAAAGTGGCGCTGCATTGGACGAAGCACTACTTTTCTTAAATTCAGCCCTTAGTTTTGGTGTGTCTTCAACTGCAGAACTTTTCCAAGACGTCATTCAATGTATCATACAGCCTGTTGTGAATGCTTTCAACTAGAGCGATGACATATTAACCCCTTCCCCGCCAATGGCGTAATGGTTATGCCTGGTGGAGCGGCACTGAGGCGCCACGGATGTAACCATAATGTTCTGGGACCGGCCCTTGTGGGAAGAGCTAGCGCTCCCCCCGGGGACTTCCCCCCACCCCTCCCCCCAGGTAAGGGATGGAAGCACTTCCCCCTTCAACCCCCTCCCCCTCCCCCTCCCCCCTCTAATGACATCAGAGCGTGATTGCACGCTGACATCATCAAAGGGTGCCCGACGCATTGAAAGCCATTTGCTTACAGCACGTTGTTCAAAGAGGAGGTAAGTTTCTCCTCGGGCTGGGGGAGGTTTGCTAGAAAAGAGGCATCGGGGGAAAGAAAAGGGTTTTCCTTTCCCTCAATGTCTCTTTCAGCATTCCTGCTGCCCGGAATGGCCACTAGACACCAGGGATTTGGTTATGTGTGTGTGTGTATTGTGGGCAAGAGTCACCCCCCTTAGGGGCAATTGTTTTTATCTCCGTTTCCAAGGGGGGCAGAAGCCAGAGATTGTTTTATTGTTTTCTTTGTGTGTGGGGGGGGTGGCCCCATGGGCAAGGGTCACCCCCCACAGGGGATAAAGCACTATTGGGCAGTTCTACCCCCCTTGGGGGCAGTTCGGCCTATTTTTTTTAGGCCCATCTGCCCCCAAAGGGGTAGAATCCACTTAGCGTCAGGGACCTTGTGTGTGTGTGTGTGTGTGTGTGTTTCGTGTGTGGGGGGTTGACCCTTGGTAAGGGTCACCCCCCAAAGGGGCAATATATTCTATGCCATTTCTGCCCCCTCCTTGAGGGCAGATTGGCCTATTTTTATTAGGCCCATATGCCTCCAGGAGGGGCAAACGCCACCATGATGCCAGGCATGTTTTTTTCTTTCCTTTGTTTTTTTGTGTTGAGGGGCACCCCCTTAGGCAAGGGTTGCCCCTTCCAAAGGGGGCAAGGCACTGATGTGCAGTTCTACCCACCTGCCTATTATTTTTAGGCCCATGTGCCCCCAAGGGGGGCAGAGTCCACTTAGGGCCAGAGATCTTGTGTATGTGTCTTTGTGTGGGGTTTTGCCCCTTGGGTAAGGGTCACACCCCAAAGGGGGCAATATATTCTATGCCATTTCTGCCCAAGATAGTGTAAGCTCAGACTATTATGTTTAGGCCCATCTTCCCACGGGGGGCAGAAGCCACCAAGACACCAGGGATTTTTTTTTCATTCCTTTGGTTTTTTGTGTGGGGGCTGCCCCCTTTGCCCTTTAGGCAAGGGTTGCCTTCCCAAAGGGGGCAAAGCACCATTGGGCTGCTCTGCTCCCCTTGGGGGCAGATCGGCCTACTTAGCACAAGGGATCTTATGAGTGTGTATGTGCTTTATGTGGGGGGGTGGCCTCTTGGGCAAGAGTCACCCTCTCAAAGGGGCAATATATTTTATGCCTTTTCTGCCCCCCTTGGAGGCAGATCGGCCTAATATATTTAGGCCCATCTGCTCCCAAACAGAAGCCACTAAGGCGGCAGGGATTTTTTTAAGTTTTTTTTTTTGTGTGGGGCAGCCCCTTGGGCAAGGGATTCAGCACAGTACTGGTGGCCATTTCCTCCCCCCTTAGAGGCAGATTGGCCTAATTTGTTGAGGCCCATTTGCCCCAGAGAGGGGCAGACCACTAGACAACAGAATTTGTTTTTAAATGTTTGGTGGCGGGGTGGTAGACAACTGTAGAAGTCTTTGCATTTGTGATTATAACAGTTTATTTCTCCTTTATGTTGTAGTTCAAAGCTTTTGCTTCCTTTGCTGTCTCTCATTGAAGTTTTAGCAGTGGTTGATCTGTGGTTTGCGTAGTTTCATGTTTTAGGTAAGTAAAAACAATTTACTCCAAATGACTATGGTTGCCATGCATGAATGACATTTTGTAAGTGGTGTACTAAATGCAGGATTGTGTGTGAAATTGTCATTAGATTAGTGCACAATGATATTTGTGTTGTCTTGTGTGTAATTTTCTTTTCTTTTTTCTTTTTAGCGGGATATCGTTGGTGATTGCTGTGGCTATGCAGAGTAGTTGCTGGTGAGTCTAGCTTTTTCAGGCAAGTGAGTGGTATAGCTTTTTGAGTTTCTAACTCTTAGTGATAAAGCCACACTTTGTTTATTACTTATCTTACACAGTGCTGGTTGTTGGTGGGGCATTTGTCCAGATACTTTTTGTAGGATCATGGCTAGCCATAGGATGACAGCTTAGCAGGTTGTTGGTGTGCTTTTTTAATTGTCTTCTGACCATGATAATGAGACTGACTCTGCATCGTGTGGCAGAGGAGAAAGTGCAAGATTCTGGAAATGAATTTTCTGTCAGAGAGGAACCGTCTGTTGATGAAGCCACTCTCAGTGCTGATGAAGTGCCTGTTTTAGAGGAGGACACTGATGTGCCACTGGTGCAGCAGCCAGAGGCTGAAAGGCTTCCCATTGGAAGACCTGAACTCTGGGTTGCCCCAAACATGGAGCAGCCACAGTTGCCTGCCTTTACTGGTCTCCCAGGGTGTAAAGTGAATCCGGAAATCTTTTTTGCCTGTCAATTTCATTCACTTGTTTATGGACGATGTATTTTTGGAAGATATTTTTGAGCAGACTAATTTGTATACACAGCAATATATGAGGGACAATGCTGCCAGACTTAGGCCACACTCTAGAACTAGCCAGTGGCTTCCCACAAATCTGGAAGAGTTGAAAAAGTTCTTGGGTTTAACTTTTTTGATGGGGCTGATAATGAAGCCATCACTGTCTTCAGATTAGTCTACTAGTCCCTTGATGGCAACTGGTATATTTCCTGCAACCATGAGTAGTAACCGGTATGAGCTTCTTCTTCGGATGACCGTATTTTTAGGATTAGACCTGTCCTTGAATATTCTGTAGATAGTTTTTCCGAGATCTATGTTCCAGGCAAAGACATTTCTGGAGATGAGTCTTTGGTCCTGTTCAAGGGTTGTTTGGTTTTTAGGAAGTACATTCCTAGCAAGAGGGCACAGTATGGATTTAAATTGTATTTGCTGTCTGAAAGTAGTACAGGATATGTTTATAATTTCTGCATCTACACTGGTAGGGATTCCAGTATTGACCCCCTTGGTTGTCCGCCCACTTTTGTTTTAGTGAAAAATTTGTGTGGGAACTTGGTAGACAACTGTTTAACAAAGATCACCATTTGTATGTAGATAACTTCTACACTGGAGTTCAGTTCTTCAAGAAATTTTTCAGAGTGGACACTGTTGCTTGGGGCACAGTCCGTTCTAACTGGAAAGGCTATCCAAGAGAGCTTGTCTGTAAAAAACTTGAGAAGGGTCAGTGCAGTGCCTTGCGGAAGGATGAGCTGCTAGCTCTGAAATTTGTAGACAGGAGGGATGTGTATGTACTAAGTACTTCACCTGTGGCTGTTTGGGGTCAAGTTGCTGAAGTGAACCTGTGTGCATTTTAGACTACAATAAGCACATGGGTGGAGTTAATAGAGCAGATCAGAGGTTGGAATCTTACACTGCTGCTCGTAAGGCTTATGTTTGGTATAAGACATTTGCGGTTCACCTGTTCCACTTGGCAACTTTTAATGATTTTGTTGTGTTCACGAATAGTTCTCCAGAGTCAAGGATGACATTTGTGAAATTTCAGGAGTCTGTCATAGCGAGTCTTGTTGTTCTGGAACAGGCAAGAGTTCCTAGAGAAGCAGTGGTGGAGGATGTGGCGAGATTGACAGATCGTCACTTTGCTGAGCACATTCCTCCCACAGCCAAAAAATACTTTCCTACTAAGAGATGTAGAGTCTGTGCTCAAAGACATAACCGGAAGGAGACTAGGATGTACTGCCCTGATTGTCCTTCAAAGCCTGGGCTGTTTGAGGGTGGAAGAATTACTGGGAACTACTGTGAGAGTAAACTGCTGTTTTATATTTTCACATCTTCAGTTTCATGGTTGCCATTATTGTCATGTTTGTAGTTTTGTACTTATTATAATTAGTTAGTGGTTTCTTTGCTGTTTAAAAACAAAAAAAATGATGGGGGTGTGCATGGAGTGGCACTTGGCTTGCGGTGTAAGTGGGGTGGTGCCTGGCTGGTGGTGTACGTGGAGTGGCACTTGGATGAGAGTGTGTGTGGAGTGGCGCTTGGCTGGCGTTGTGCGTGGAGTGGCGCTTGGCTGGCCGTGTGTGTTTAGTGGCGCTTGGCTGGCGGTGTGTGTGAAGTGGCTCTTGGCTGGCGGTGCCAGCCAAAGGCCAGTCCACACACTCCCATCAGCTGGTGTGATTGCTGTATCAGGCATGTGGTCATATGAAAGTGATAGGCCCTTGAATGGCACTGTCTGTTGATGAGAGTGTTGTAATGTGCTGGGCCTGTGGCTGGCGCCAGGAATGGTCTTCTGCATGTCATGTATGAAAGGTGTGTGAATGGACTGTACAGCGGTTGGTGCCTTGACACGGCTTTACTGGTCAAAAGCTGTGAGTCAGTTGGGGGATCCATGCAAGCCACACCTCCCTGGACTCCTCTGGGTGTCTAGTTTTGAAAAATGTCTGATTTTGGTAGCTTTCCCTAGATGACTGCCGCACGTGGGACCATAAACGCAGGTGCCCCCCCCTGCAAAAAACAGGTAGTTTTGTAATAGATCAATTTGATGTGTCCACATTGTGTTTTGGGGCATTTCCTGTCACGGGCAATAGGCCTACCCACACAAGCGAGGTACCATTTTTATCGGGAGACTTGGGGGAACGCTGGGTGGAAGGAAAGTTGTGGCTCCTCTCAGATTTCAGAACTTTCTGTCACCGAAATGTGATGATTCTGGGTGACAGAACCTGGTGAGAGCCCCACAAGTCACCCCATCTTGGATTCCCCTAGGAAAATGCACAGGTTTGGTAGGTTTCCCTAGGTACCGGCTGAGTTAGAGGTCAAAATTCACAGCTAGGCACTTTGCGAAAAACAGCTCTGTTTTCTTTGGGAAATTGTGATGTGTCCACGTTGTTGTTTTGGGGCATTTCCTTTTGCGGGCACTAGGCCTACCCACACATGTGAGGTACCATTTTTATCAGGAGACTTGGGGAAACGCTAGGTGGAAGGAAAGTTGTGGCTCATCTCATATTCCAGAACTTTCTGTTACGAAAATGTGAGGAAAACTTTCTTGGGGGCTAAATTTGAGGTTTGCAAAGGATTCTGGGTAATAGAACCTGATGAGAGCCTCACAAGTCACCCCATCTTGGATTCCTCTAGGTGTCTAAATTTAAAAAATGTGCAGGTTTGGTAGGTTTTCCTAGGTGCCGACTGAGCTAGAGGCCAAAATCCACAGCTAGGCACTTTGCAAAATACAACTCTGTTTTCTTCGGGAAAATGTGATGTGTCCAAGTTGTGTTTTGGGGCATTTCCTATCGTGGGCACTAGGCCTACCCACACAAGTGAGGTACCATTTTTATTGGGAGACTTTGGGAAATGGTGGGTTGAAGGAAATTTGTGGCTCCTCTCAGATTCCAGAACTTTCTGTCACCGAAATGTAAGGGAAAAGTGTTTTTTTGCCACATTTTGAGGTTTGCAAAGGATTCTGGGTAACAGAACCTGGCGGGAGCCCCACAAGTCACCCCATCTTGAAATCCCATAGGTGTCTAGTTTTAAAAAATGCACAGGTTTGGTAGGTTTCCCCAAGCGCCAGCTGAGCTAGAGGCCAAAATCCACACCTACGCACTTTGCAAAAAACAGCTCCTTTTTCTTTGGGAAAATGTGATATGTCCACGTTGTGTTTTGGGGAATTTACTGTTGCAGGCACTAGGCCTACTCACACAAGTGAGGTACCATTTTTATCGGGAGACTTGGGGAAACGTTGGGTGGAAGGAAAGTTGTGGCTCCTCTCAAATTCCCGAACTTTCAGTCACCAAAATGTGAGGAAAAAGTGTTTGTTTGTCCAAATTGTGATGTTTGCAAAGGATTCTGGATAGCAGAACCTGGTGAGAGCCCCACAAGTCACCCAATCTTGGATTTCCCTAGGTGTCTAGTTTAATTTTTTTTACAGGTTTGGTAGATTTTCGTATGTGCTGGCTGAGCTAGAGATCAAAATCCACAGCTAGTCACTTTCCAAAAAACACGTCAGATTTCAATGAAAAAATGTGACGTGTCCATGTTGCGTTTCCTGTCATGGGCGTTAGGCCTATGCACACAAGTGAGGTATTATTTTTATCGGGAGACTTGGGGAAACACAGAATAGCAGAACAAGTGTTATTGCCCCTTATCTTTCTCTGCATTCTTTGAAATGTAAGACAGTGTGTAAAAAAGACGTCTATTAGAGAAATGCCCTGTAATTCACATGGTAGTATGGGGACCCTGGAATGCAGAGATGTGCAAATAACCACTGCTTCTCAACACCTTATCTTGTGCCTATTTCGGAAATACAAAAGGTTTCCTTGATACCTATTTTTCACTTTTTATATTACACCAAATGAATTACTGTATACCTGGTATACAACGAAAACCAATTGCAAGGTGCTAGGGTTCTTGATGAACCTACAAGCCCTATATACCCCTGCAACCAGAAGAGCCAGCAGATGTAACGGTATATTGCTTAAAAAAATCTGCCATAGCTGGAAAAAGTTATAGAAGAAAACGTGGAGAGAAATGGCTCTTTTTTTACCTCAATTTAAAGATTTTTTTTATTTTAGCTGTTACTTTCTGTAGGAAAACCTTGAGAGGTCTACACAAATGACCCCCTGCTGAATTAAGAATTTTGTCTACCTTTCAGAAATGTTTAGCTGTCTGGGATCCAGCATTGTTTTCACACTCATTTCTGTCACTAACTGGAAGGAGGCAAAAAAAACACAAAATAGTAAAAATGAGGCGTGTCCCAGTAAAATGCCAAAATTGTGTTGAAAAATGTGGTTTTCTGATTCAAGTCTGCCTGTTCCTAAAAGCTGGGAAGATGGTGATTTTAGCACCGCAAACTCTTTGTTGTTGCCATTTTAGGGAAAAAAACACAAGCCTTCTTCTGCAGCCCTGTTTTCCACTTTTTTGGGGAAAAAAAAACCAAAATGTTCGCTGTAATTTGGCTAATTTATTGGCCTCTGTCAGGGGAACCCACAAACTCTGGGTACCTCTAGAATCTCTAGGATGTTGGAAAAAAGGATGCAAATTTGGTGTGGGTAGCTTATGTGGACAAAACATTATAAGGGCCTAAGCGCGATCTGCCCCAAATAGCCATAAAAAGGCCTGGCACCTGAGGGAGAAAAGGCCTGGCAGAGAAGGGGTTCATTTTCTGAGGTACACGGAAGAAGCAAGAAAGAGCTCTCACACAAGTATGTCAATTACTGAGTGATGCAGGTTTGATTTTGAATGCAGACAGGTATGAGTTCAACAAGACAAAACTGATATACTTTGGCCATATCTTTTCATATGTGGGTATGACGCCTGATCTGGCACAAGTACAAGCTCTACCCAATGCTGATTCCCCACAAGATTTTTCAATGTTACATAATTTTATTGGCTTGGCAGTTACTGTTCAAGATACATACAAGACATTGCCATTTGTTAGTGTTCCACTAAGAGAGTTGACAAAGAAAAATGTGTAATTTCAAAATTCTCAAGAATGTGAGTAAAGTTTCAAGAGAATCAAACATGCCATTGAAAATGCCACTAACATGATATACTTCAAACCAAAGCTTCATACAAAGATTGTGGTTAAGACTAGCCCAGTCAGGTTAGGCGCTATACTTGAAGAGCATAGTGGATGCCCAAATGCTCGATGGCATATTGAGGCCTATGCTATGCTAGTAGAAGTTTGTCCGAACCAGAACGTGCTTACTCACAATCTGAGAAAGAAAGTTTGGTTGTGGTATGGGCTTGTGAACATTTCCATGCATTCCTGAATGGAAAGCCTTTTATAATGGTAACTGATCATCAAGCTCTGCTAACCACGTTTGGCATTCTAAGGGCCAAGATGTCTCCTCACACTGATTGATGGGGACTACGATTACAAGAGTACATTTATCATCCAGGAATGAATCAAAATCCTGCTGACTACTTTTCAAGAGTGCGTAGACAGGCTCACAGTACTCTTTCCAAGATGGCTGAAGCCTATGGTAATTTTATTGTCAAGTCAAGTACTCCAGCTTGTCAGATTGTCATTGCCACGAGCCATGATAGTGTCTTGCTGAAGTAAATAGACATAGTTACACATCAGTCATGCAACAAACACATTTGACCTCTCAGTAATGATGGTGAATATAAAAAATAGAAAAATGTCAAAGTTGAATTGTCCATAACTCAGAAAGGAATTATACTGCATGGGCCAAGAATTCTGATTCCGGAGAGCCTGCAACAGAAAGTGATAGAAGTGGCTCATGAAGGACAACATGATATTATTTCGACAAAGAGAGTTCTCAGAGACAGCATTTTGTTTCCGTACTTAGATTAAAGAGTTCAAAAGGAACTCAAGGCCTGTCACATATATAATTTCCTGTCAACCAGGGTTATTCAACATAGTCTGAACATGTCACAAGTCCCTAGCCATGCATGGGAGACAATAGCTATTGGTATCTTTGGTCCATTTGATAATAGACATCATCTAATGGTTATTGTAGATGAATACTCACATTTTTCCTTTGAATGTCTCTCATCCATGACTCACAAACGAGTAAATGAAAAACTAGAAGGTATATTCACAACATGGGACACCCCTGCCATTGTGAAGTCAGATAATGGCCCACCCTTTCATAGTAAAGAATTCAAAGAGTTTTTGGAGCACCTGAACAACAGGCATGGCATTAAAAAATTAAACCTGTATGGTCGCAGGTCAATGGACTTGTTGAATGTTTTATGAGTATACTAAAGAAAGCAGTACAGTGTATAGCACCTGAGAAGCTCAATTTGAAACAGTATTGAATTCTACTCTACAAGCTTATCATCCGACACCCCACTCAAACACAGTTGAAAGTCCTGGACTTTGATGTTCAGTAGAGCAATGATAACAAAGTTACCTGAATTGATCATCAATAGTGAAAACATGATTCGTACTAAGGACTTGGTTAACAAGCAGAAAATGAAGTTTATGCAGGCAAGAGGCAACATGCAAAAGACATCTCATTTAGAAAATGAGATTTGGTGATAGCCCGACAGTTGGGCAAAAGAAAATCTGATGCTCCTTAAGATGCCGATCCTTCCCAAGTACTGTCTACCAAGGGACACATGATGACTGGTCAGTGCCCTGGGACGTCTGCTACTAGAGACTCTTCTCATTTTAGGCTTGTGCTTCATCAGTCGTCAACCAGGGACGGTGAAAGAAAAACTAACTTTGAAAACTCAGTGGCTGCTGCTAACTTCTTACCAACTATAGCAATCCCTGACACTGAAGATGACAGTTTACAGCTTCCAGTAACCAGATTGGGTTGTATGATCAAAGTGCCATGAAAATTGATCGAAGAGATGTAGCTGTACACGTTTTTATATATATATATGTATATCTATTAATTTTATAAAAATTATATTTTTTCTTTTAACAGAGGGGTGTGCATTGTCTTGCATGTTTTAGGAAGAAACCTTTCTGGCTCCAAACGGAGTCCATATCAGTGTGACCCAATCACTAGAATAGAATGTACTGAAAGCCTGGTTTAGAAAATGAGGCGATCTCAGGTACATAGAGAGGAATAAACATATGTGATTTGCAGCTCCATCTGTGGCGTAGTCATTGGCGGGTACCAAGGCTGGAGAGGACACAACCCCATTGTCTGCCAACTACGCATTTACTCCAGGAGTGGCATTCAGAAGGTTATGTATACAGTGCCTAATGTCTAAAATAATAAGTGCTGGTTCCCAAAGATTTCCTCAGAAACCCACAGCTGGCAGTGCCAAATGTTAGGGTTGCCAAATACCACAGCTGCATAGTCTGGATTCCACACCACCCTTCTTTCTTCCACCGTCATACTTTCCCTGCCCCATTATTTCACTCTTGTAGGGTCTTTTTCATCTTTGTTTCTGCCTTTTGTCATTGTCTTTCCATATAGCTCTTCCTTGTTTTGTATTTTTCTTTCTCTTGTTCTGAGCCAAAGTCTGATGAGGAAAAGCACAAGGCCGGAGAGACTCTAAGAGGCTTCAGGCATTTCCCTGTGAGGCTGGAAGGTGGATGGACGCGTTTGATACTGAGGAGCCGGTTTTGTAGCAGTGCAGCAGTTTTAAAAGAGCACAAGAATTCCTTGTATATCTAACAGTTTTCAAGCAACAATAAAAGTGCCGCAATAACTCTGGTGATTAACGTACCTGCTGGAGAGAGAGATCGAAGGTTTGTCTAGTGGCAGTTTTGACTCATCCAAGGTAATGCAGAGGGTTAACATGCCTGCTGCAAAGAACGTGTACCATGTAGCTCACAGAACAATATTTTATGTGCATAGCTCAGTGGGATACTGCATTTGTCGTAGAGATCATTTTGTTACTGTGCAGGCCATAAATTACAGTCATAATCTAGCACAGTGAGCTATGAACTGCCATTAAAGAGCTGCGTGCAAACTGCATGGTACTGGTTAGAAAGTTTTTCCCCAGTCCTTGATCATCCAAATTCTGCTAAAAAGGGTTTTTTGGGCAGAAATAAATTGTCATTAGTTGAGTCATTCCTAACCACTGTGTTACATTCTGAATCCTGAGTGTATGCTTCCCCAGGCCAAGCACTCTTTAAAAATGCCCACCAATATGGATGACATGTGAATCCTACACTCTGTAGTTCCCTTTGTCTTTTATAATGTTCTATACACTGATTTACACACATATGATTAATTGTCTCTGTATGTGTGTCCAACACGCTGTGTGAGTGAGGCACTATACAACAAATTAAATACATGTGAGAGAGGGACTATGGAGAGATGAGAGTCACTGTTAGAGGGTGATGGTGAGGGAATCATTGGAGAGTCCCAATAAAGATTGCTGTTTACTGGTGCTCTGTAAAGGTCATTATTTATTATGCTTTAAAAACTTATACAACTGAATATATAATAAGAAATGTGCTGTAGAATGCACGGTTTTAACCTCTTTTCCAAAGCTTGGTGGATGCCCTCTCAAGCCCCATTGTCCTCAAGCTCCCTTGCTATGTACTCTATGGACAGTGACGGCTGCCACTGAACAGGGAAGGCGGGCGGGACAGAGTGGAAAAGGACGGGGTTAAAAAAAAGATTTAAAAAACAAAAACACTTACCTTCGAGTGGAGACGTGTTTGTCTCCCCTCTGGCCTCTTTCCGGCTGTACAGGCTTCTAACCAATCACAAAAGCAGCGTCATGATTGGTCTGAGTGGCCTGCTTTGCAGGTCAAAATGCCAATGAGAGCCCATGCTTGTTCTCTACCTGACTGTGCTATACAGCCAGGTTGAGAACATGCAAAGTGCGCATGTCTTTTTAGCCGGCCCTGTTCGGCTGTCAAGAAAGACATGTGCACTTTGTGTGCACATAGCCCTCCCCAGGCACCCTCCCTCCAACCGAGCCCCGCCCCACAAGGAAAAATAAAATCATAATAACATAAAGTACGTTGTTATCATCTTATTTTTCCTTTTTGAATAAACCAGTAAAGCGAAGCTCATATGCCTTAGTGGAGGAGCTACCCCTGCCTACAGGGGCTGGTCTGCCAACATTTGCTACGGCTGATTTGGGTTCCCAGTTCAGGCCGGGAAATGTAAGTTCCAGTGCCCAAAAATGAATGCCTTTGGACCCCACTAGCACCATGGCCCAAATTAAGCTCGACTTCTTCTAAGCAGAAATTGAGGGTAGCAGCACTTATCATCAGTTTTACATTAGCATTATTTCGTCTTGTTGTCAAGGAGCTCTCTTCCGAACTGCACAGGAAGATTGGTAATAAGACAATTCCATTAATATTTCCAAGTTATTAATCTATTTTTGCAAACCTCTGAATACAAGCAAACAGATATACATTGTGCAATGCAGAGCAGGCACCAACGTCTGCCCTTTGCAACTCGCAGGTGTTACACAGAGGGATCAGAAGTCACGTGATGTCTTGTTTATCAGGAGCAACTTTTTCAGAAGTTAATAATTAGTATGCAAAAAATACGTCCCAGGAGAACCATGTGACTTGTGTGCTGCAGGCAAAAGATAATACATCTTAATTAAGAGATGACGGGGGGCTGGTAGATGAGAAGGGTGTGATAGAGGGAGTCATGCTAGGCTGAGCACCCAGATGAGTTTCTAAATGGGGAGGCATAGGTGTATTGACAGACATCAAGATAACTGGGGTAGGCGGGGAAGGGGGCACAGGAAGAGTTTGTGAAGGTCGACTGAAAGTTCTGTACCTAGGAGAGGTCGCTTGGACTGTTAGGCATCTGTGAAGGAGCAGGCAGTGAATGAATGATAGTCAAGGCTCTGTGAAGAGGAAGAGATATTCTCTGCAGTTATTGCGTGACGTTTATTTTCAGTGAATGGCTTCTGCGCACTTCCTCGCTGCTCCTAAATAGAGCAGACTTTAATCAGCCTGCTTTCGGTAAACAAAGTTCACACATGGCGCTTATTCATTTCGTTATAATTTTTGCATGTGCAGGTTCAGTGGAGGTGCTCACGGGTGGAGCTAGTGATGCTTGTTGGAACTGCAGGTATAATAGTATGATTCTAGAACAGGGGTCGCCAACCTTTCTGTAATGAGGGCTACTTCTCATCAGTGGAAATCATCGTGAACTATTGAAGGCTAATCAACTTGAGCATTATTACCAAACACCCCCACACCAAATTTCCTTGACTTTAAGCCTAATGTTCATAGACCCAGATGCTATGGTTTGAACAAAATACTTTAACTAGGGGCACTATGACAAGGCTGCCGTGTGTGTCAGTGAGAATGTGGTATTTGGGGATGTATGAACATGTGTGCATATGAATGGGATATATGTGTATGGGGAACTGAGAGCTGTTGTCATATGTACTTGTGGCACAGGGCATACCTTTTGCCATATGTGGCACCTTTACAAGTATAGTGCAAACATACAACCATGATTTTAAATGGGAGGAATTTAAAGTGTAAAAATGTTTGTAGTGCGGAACATTTTTTCTACACTTTAAGTTTCTCCCATTTAAAAAACGATTGTATTTTTCATTTATAAATTGTGCAGTGTTCTTTCTACTTGCCACTTGGAGCAAGAGGACTGCTTTTTATAAATGCAACACTTTGAAAACTAATTTGAGAAAATGAAAATGAAAAGTTACCTAGAATGTAACGTTTCATTTTCTTAGATTTAAAAGCATCCAGAAACATTATTTTGTTCTCACTTCAAATACAGAGTTGACAAGGACTTTTTTTTAAGAGTTAAATACATTAGTGCTTACTTTTTTCACCTCTGTGCCCTGGGTCATAAAACTGACTCCAGCACTGCTCCTTATCAGGTCCTGGTATCTGTCATCTGGTGATGATAATGTAAAACAAACACAGCCTTGCCTTAACTTTAAAGGGAAAAATGTGACCCTGGTCTTATTTAAAAAAGAACTTCAGGCTGTGAGCCACTCTGAAGGGGTATGGGAGCTACTGGTAGCTCATGATCAACTGGTTGGAGACATCTGTCCTAGAATGTAATGATGACAGTTTACACAGTGGACCAACAAAGCTCACGTTGTATAGTTTAACAATGGATTGTGACTCTTCTCATTAGTTACCAGGAGTGCTGTTTGCCTCCTGCCTTCATCGCCACACCAAAAACAACAAGTGATGGACGGAATGCTGAACATTGTCAAACATTCACCCCCAGTACAGTGATCTGGGCCTAAATCCATCGTTTTTTTGCTGCCCATGCCATTCCAGTTTGGACCCAGCCATATGCAAATCAGTCTTGACCCTGTTCCCCATGGGAACAGTCCAGCCCGAACTGCTAGGCCAGGTCTTCCCTGGACTGGAAACAAGCATCCTGGGACCGGTTTCAGGGTTTCACCCCTCATCAGCCAGGCTAGCTTGAATCCAGTGGCATGGGAAGCACTTCCAAAGATTGCTCTTTTGGGTGAATATTTACAATAAGCCATTGAGTTAGACTTTCCCCAGATAATATCACCTGCACCTGTCCCACAACCCTCCCCTATCAATGCATGCATTCTCTCCTGATGACCCATGCATTTTTTCAGTGTGTTCTTTCCATGTCACAAAACCTCTACACCTCCCCTGGGCCCTATCCTCTGTCCTAGTCCATGCAGAAATCACCTGCACCTTTCCCCTGATATACCTTGTTACACCTCAACCTGCATCCCCTCTGCTATCGATACACCATGCACCCCTTCCCTTCCCAACACCCCACAACTCTCTTTAATAGCTCTCCTTCTTCACACTCTTGCACCTCCTTGGGTATTTATTCTCTGCACTCTTCCTTTGCCGGAACCTCTACCCTGCACCCCCCCTCCCCTCCAGCAAGGGATTTTTTTAGGTATTGTTTGCACAATAAAAGTAATCAGTCAGACTCTTCTGCAAGCACTTCCCCCCTTCGCTTCTCTGCTCCACTACCCCTGTGCCCCCACCTGCTGCATTACTACCTTGCACCTCTGGCCCCGCCACCCCTCTTCAATACCTTTCCTGCACCTCTTCTCTAACCCTTCGGCACTAGACTGATCAAAGAAAACCCTTCACACACTGATGCTTCAGGAAGCACAATCTGTTGTTTTCTATGTAGAATATACATACACTATACTTCACTAAATAACTAACACTTTAGAGTAGCATGCAACCATTAACAAAGCGTTTCAGCACCGCCTCACGGGTAGTAAGCACTAAATAAATGCCAATGCTTTAAAACTACATCTTCATGTTGTCAGTCGACACTAAATATAGTATAAATCACATATAATGTATATTTCCACAAAGCACAATAATGAGCACTGTGTTGTTACTGTTGCAATTTCAACATCCACATTTTTTTTATCATCATTAAAATTTTATAGGTCTCATCCATTATTTGCATGATTAAAATACAATATAGAGTCATTCAAGGCATACTCTTTGATTCCCATGACCATACATCTGTAGCATCTATATTTGTAAACACATAGTTAAAAATAGTACATATTAGCCCATTATCACTCACTGTATGTTTTAAGGGGTGACCCTATTAGTTCGCTGTTGTTAATTGCACTAAGAGGTAGTAACTATACCATGGATTCTTTTCCTGACATTTCTTATCTTTTAAATACGTATTTTCTGATGCATTTCCCAGTTTTTGTACTCCGCAAACAAACTGTAAACCATAGCCACAGTCTCCTCAGGACATATACAAGGGCTTTAATAATCTTCATACGGGTGAAAAAATACGGTGAGGTAACCATTATCTTTTTAGTGTGGTCTTGCCGTTGTTCTATGCATGCCTTGCATGGACGTGATATAGAAAATGTAGGTCTGCATAGATTTCCAAGCCAAGATTAATTGTGACGGTCAACGGATCTCGCTGGGCAAAGGATCATGCATGGTGTTGAGCAAATTGTTGATTATCTCCTAACTTAGGCGGTTAGGAAATTATCCTTAGAGAAAGGTTTATACTGTATATCAGTTTCTGGCCAGGATCATGGGGGGCACTGGAGAATCCTCTCTAGTGCTGTACTTGAAATTACATTGAAAATAAGAACCCTGTTATGTTATTTCTGCATGGCCCAATTAACTAACTGGGGTGGCGTTGGCAAAACATTGCCCTCCTCCACTCCTGGGGAAATTATAACCTATTATAGTTGAAGGTCGTCTCACTATTTATAGCAACACAAATGGGCCTTATATAACATTGTAATTTACAGTAGAACTTTATCAAGCTTCAAGATAGAAACCATTTTGCTCTGCTTATACTCTTTGGCCATAGAAGCCTATGATCATTTTCTATTATGTCCTAACCTTTTCTTCACTTGGATAAACGAAATAATGGCATGGAGAATTTGACTTCTTTAGGTACATAGAAAGTTGAAGTCATGGGATCGCTGTTGCATTCTGGACCTATGTCTTGTACACCGCTGTACCACTGCCCATCATCACCAAAGATTAGAAGAAATGCCCTGTTCCACTAGATGGTGTATTTTATTACTATTCAGACCCATGGTAGTAAAGCAGCAAGAGAAATAGCAGCCTCAAAGAGTAATCAAGGTGGCATATACAAGAGTCTGTAGGAGTCAGGAGATAAATTGAACAAGAGAAGGGAGAGTAAGGGAGAGAAAGCAATCAACATAAGAGGGGAGCAAAGGCAAGCAAAATGAATGGTGGATGTAGGTGGATGCGGGAGGAGTGGATGAATAAATAGGATACGGGTGTGGGAGAGGGTGGATTGTTCAATAAGATACCAGGAGCTCCCATTTTCTATAGATGTGTGCTCCTTTCCATAATCTGTTATCCAAAGGTACCTAGACAAATTTGTTGAGCCATTGCTCAAAGTTAAGAGGAAGTGGGACGTGCTGTTGTCTAGCTGTTATATTTTGCCATACTTCAAAGACAGGAAATTAGTTTCTGTGCCCTACAGATGAGGCTAGTGCCAGCATTTCTTTTTCCCTGGAAGAAACAAAACTGCATCTTCGTCAAAGTTAATTTCAATAGTATTTATTTATCACTGCAAAAATAAATAAATGTATTATATATTTTCTGCTCTGGCCCCTTTATATAGATAATTTTCTGCAGACTACAAACATGTGGGTATTGTCTGCTTCTTGCTTCCGTAGCTCAGGCACTTTTGTTATTCATTAAAGTTGCTTATTTTTCATGGACGCTTAAGTGTGAGCTCCCTCCCTAGTGGCTGGCAATTGTTTTAAAAGGAGAGTGCAGAGAGCTTTAGTATGTTTCCTGAGTAGCTTGGTGGTTGCTAACGTTAAGTGATGGGGATTGTTCCTCACATGTGGTCATCTTAGATGCTGCTTGGCGCTGGGCATGATTTTATTTCTGAATTCGTTTTGCACCATTTTTTGTTATATGACAACAGTCAATAAAATATCACATACGCTTGTCTTTAGAGGAATAAAGACTTCTGCCGGTCAAGTAGAAGCAAGGCAGGTAGCACCCAATCCTGTGCCATATTGTCAGCCTCAGTCATACTTCACTTACTTTTCAGACACAGTCAATGCCATCTTTCCATCACCCGTCCATCACCAGCTCCTTAGCCCTATTCGAGGCAAACTTCACATCCCCTGAATAGTCTCACTTATTAGGCTAGCAAGATAGCTCACTGACTAAAGAGCTGCATCATACAAAGCCCTACACAACAGGCCCAGCACACCTGAACAGTCACATACACTTTCACCAACCTACCAGACACCTATGCGCTGCCTCACTCTCATTACCTACACACTCCGTACATCAGCAAAAGCAAACCTGGAAGGCGATCATTCTCCTACATTGCACCTGAAACATGGAACAACCTCCCTCAACACATCAGAGCCTCTTCCTCACTTCTTGAGTTCCACAAGAAGCTGAAGGGCTGGTGTAAGCAGCTAGGGGACCACACACCTGGCATATATCATAACATCTGTATGTGAACTGCAGGTCATGACTGAATCTCTAAGGGCTAATTGAGCTGTTCATCTTCGAAACGATACATCAAATCAAAGTGAGTAATAGCTTGTTATGTACAGTGCTTAGAAACAGTGAAACTGTTGTATTACTTTACCTGGCCTTTGTGATGGTACCCTCAGTATCGATTTCATATAATCTATGTCATCATATTGTATCGTATGCACATTCATTACCCTGTTCCTCAAAGACCACAGGAGAGGCATATAATGAATGAAAGGAGCTGCGGGACCTTGCTAGCAACTGGCTGTATTATTCGAATTAAGGATATACCTGTACGCTTAAACAGGCAATCTGTACCAACGAGACAGGCTTGCCAAGACTAAAGAGAACGGCCACAAATTGCAGACCAACATAGTCCACTCCGCTGATCCCAAATACAGTTGTCTTCGTTCATAGAAAGGACGCCTTTCTCCCGTTAACGGGCTATGAATGTTTCAGTGCCCTGTGTGTGCCTAAATAAGAGTACTGAAAAAATAATAATTTGCTTTATAAAAGCAATTTAAATGTATTTGTTCAACATCGTGATTTAATTAGTGAATTACAAATATGTGGCTAACAAAAAAGTGAAGGAAGGAATGTGGAAATTATTTTCAACTTCATGCAGTTATCATGATTTAAAAGCCATCAGTGAAGACTAACCTTTTTTACTGACCTCTCAAGCAGACACTAACATGAGCCATGGAAGATAGGAGCATGATATTAAAGTGAATTTATAAACCTAAAGGGAGCTCTGATGTGAACGTCGATTAGGTCACTACGTTTGGATCGTGAGAGGATGACGAATGAAAGAAAGCTTTGTGGCAACGTCAGTTCAACAGCGCAAATCCAATACTACTGCAGCCCCAGGCAGGACTTCTCACTGTATTATTCCAAGAAAGCCGTCTAAAACCATGTATACCATGCTAGCAGCAGGAGAATCCATTAATCCTGGGACAGAAAAGTAGAAACTGCAAATATAAAGAAGTTGAAAATCTCATGAAACGAAACCAAGAATTAAAAGTGTGTGAATGAGAACAGATAAAGAGAAAGGGTCAGATTACCAGTTGGACAGTGTTTGGATTTGGAAAAATTACACCTGGAATTACTGATAGCAGCAGGTAAATCTGTCAGTGGGCCCATAATTCAAAGGGTCATATTTATACTCTGTTTGCACCGAATTTGCGTCATTTGTTTTGATGCAAATTCGGCGCAAAACTAACTTCATATTTATATTTTGATGTTAGACAAGTCTAATGTCAAAATATGGGAGTTTGCACCATTTTTTGGATGCGTGCACCTACCTTGCATCAATGAGATGCAAGGTAGGTGTTCCCATCTAAAAAATTGTGCTATCCCCATAGCCCCATATTTATCCCCGTGCTAAAATGACACACGGGTGGGAGGAGGGGCTAAATCATAGTGCAAAGCTTGCTTTGCACCATTATTTAACGCCTGGGTCAGACAACGTGTTAGGGGACCTCTGGACCAATTTCCATGGTTAAACACTATGGAATGGGTCCACAAGTGCCCTCCCCAAGCTCCAGGAATATCCCCACCCACACCAGAGGGACACCAGAGGGTGGGGGACACCATCCCAGGTAAGTAGGTTAAGTATTGATACGTATTTTTCAATTCTTTTGTGGCATTGGGGGCCCTAAATCAGGGCCTCCTGCATGGCACAAGGTGCAATGGCCATGCCCAGGGGACACTTGTCCCCTGAACTAGCCCTTAGGTGGTGGGCATGACTCCTATCTTTTCTAAGACAGGAGTCATGTTTTTAGTGGTTGTGTGCCAGGAAATGGTGCTAGTCTGGTTAGAGGCATTTTTTTGTCTCTAACCAGGCTAGTGCCATTTTCTGACGCACAGCCCCTCCTTCCCTACTGCCACCCCCACCCGGCTAGCATCCTTCTTGAAGACGCTAGCCCAAGTTTAGTGCTGGCTTGCACCATTTAATAAATACGGCACCCGGCTGGGATTGTTAAATGACACTAGCCGGCGCTAAACATAAATCTGGGCCTAAGTCTTTTCCTGATCTGATTCTATTAGAATCCCAGGTACACTTTTTCTACCCCTGTTTTTTAGGTTTCGTCTGCACAACACTTGTGCTGTCATTGCAAAGTTTATTGTATTTAAAACAAGCATTTGCAAAGACAATAGGTCTCGCGTAGGTGAGGGTTATTGCCTTAAACAATGCCAGCTGTGTGGCTACTTTGCATCATGGTTAAAAGTTAGGAAAATAAGTGCTATAATACACCTCGTGCTGGCAGTGTCACAGCACTTTTGTTTCTGGAATGGGAGCTTGGGGGGTAGCCGATCACCAGAAGGTCTGCCACAGGGCTATTTTGGGGAATGGTGCAGTCCAGTAACTGTGTCATTTTTGGGATATGTTTGGGCTACTTGGGCAGAGCGGGATATATATACACCAGTTTTTTTATGTCCTCCCACCATTTAGTTAGTATTTAACACAGTGGCTGGCTGTAGCGACAAGGGCTCTTTCGTTCTGAGTTGAGTCCTGTGGGAAAGTTTATGAGGAAAGCACATTGAGCTTACCAGCAGTAAGACTGTCCAGGGGTGAGTGTGTGTTGCAGGCCCTGTGACTCCTTAAGGAGGTCGGGTACCTGGATCTCTTGGCAGATGGCGGCCAGCGGGGAGGCCGCTCGATACAACAGGCAGCTGCACAGGTAGCCGCAACAGTTATGGCAGGTGCATCACCATGCCAGGCTTCGTCGTGAAAGCACAAGGTAGGCTTCAGGGGCTGCTCCTGCGTGGGATGAGAGGCCTGACTATGCTTGCTGCTAGGTGGGGGGCGGGGTGGCAAGATGAATTCCTGGACATGTCCTTTAAGCAAGTGAGGGATGTGCTGAGCGATGCCTGAGGTGTGGGCTCTGGGGCCATGTCAGTTCCCCAGGTGGCTTGCGGCAGTGGTGACCACCGCAACAATGAGGATTTCTTGGAAATGCCTGAGGATCAGGTATCATGATGAGTAGAGCAGAGGGTGGGGGGCAGCACATAATACGGGGCAACAGCAAGGAAAGGTAGGGGGCTGGGGGAGCAAGAGTCAGGGGGCAAGGGGACAGCACAAGAGGGCGGCAAGCTAGGATGGGGAAGAGGAGGGGCAGAGGGATGACACAGAAGATGCATGAGGATGATCAGAGAAGGAGAGGGGGAAATTAGGCAGGGAAGTAAGAGACGGGAGAGAAGGGATGAGGGGACAAGGACTGCTTAAGGAGGGGGAGAGTGAGTATGATAGTGTCCAAGAGGCGAGCTTGTTGGGTAGGGATGATTAGAACGCGTACCCGAGGGTGAAGGGGTAAGCTGACAAGGGTGGTCTTGGGGGCTCCACAGGAGGCATCAGACAGCACTAAGGGGGAAGAGGGCCTTGAATGGTAGGAAAGGGACAGGGAGGAGGTTGGAATGAATATGGTGAGGGGCATACAGCTTGAGAGGGGGACAACCAGGAGTGGAGGCCAAGAGTAAGACTCCAAAGGTTGTAGACCCGAGTGTGACATAAAGGTTGCACCATGGGGGGCGTGGCCAAGATGGCGGCCGAGACGGACGCTTGAGAACTCGCTCTGTTTACGGGCCTCTGTCATAATCCTGTCGTACATCGCCATTGTACCAGTCACACAGAATTGATGGTGGCGGAGGCGTAACGGAGGTGATTGGACCCATCTTAGGCCTGGAATCGGCATCGGGAACCACTGGCTCGAGTGCAGGTAGGTGCGACCGACGAGGCGGTAATGGCCTCCTCTTGCTTCGGGGCCCTGCGGAGGACACCTACGAGGGAGGCTTGCTGGAGCGGTATGAGGCCCCATGGCTTAGCGACGCCTTGCGTATGGTAGGGGTGCATCGCGGCTTTGGGCCGGTGGCGGATCGGGGTACCGCTGTGGTGATGCGGTGACCCGGGAGTGCGCTCACAGGTGCTTTCTTGCCTGGCGGGCACTGCCTAGTGGACACAGCGTGGGGACAGTGCCACGGAGAGTGAGGAGCACAGTCTGCGGGCCTCGGAGCAGTTGCTTGCTCTCGGGGGCCTCAATATTGCCGAGCCTACCCTCTTTTCCCTACGCCATAATAAATCACACTGTGGTGAATGTGGACGGTGAGACTACCCCCTGAAGCACTGATTCCTAGAAATCGAAACGATTGAGCTTGCGGCTGCGGACGCAAATGTCTGAAGCTGTTGGTGAATTCGGAGGTTGCGAGTTAGAGAACTGTGCTGAAATGATAGAGTGAACGTGTAGGGAGGTACTGCGCCTGGGGATTCGAGAGATATTGTTCCCTGCGCATGTCCCGATCAGGGGCTTTGTGCTGTGGGGCCCTGCTGCCTGCCCCCAACAGGAGTTTTGGCCCCACTGTAGGGTGCTGCTGCGGCTCACATGCGATCTGAGAAAGTGACGATGCATTGGACAGTTTGGTGCACGACTCTAAATTGATCAGAGGAGTGCTCCCCCTGAGAACCACTGGTGGGCATGCTCTCCTGGCACTTCTGCATGGGGATAGGACCAATAGCACTACTTAAATGAAGAAATTGGACTATCTAGTGGTTGTGGAGATTGAAGCTTTCGTGACATAGCGGCAAGTGGGAGTGCACACTAGACGACAACATTCCATACCAACGTGAAAGTGTATTGCACAGTTAGAATGATGGGGAAAACTAAAACTACCAAGTCCCTGGAGCGGTCTGTGCATGCAGTCGCTCCGGAGACACCACTGGGAACATTAAGTTTGCGCACTGTGGAGAGCACAGGCGCATTCGGACAATTTGAGAGGATATTGTAGGCCATCATGGATACCAAGCTGTCTCTTGAAAACAGAATAGACACAGTCTCTCAGGACCTTAATCTACTCAGAGTAGATCACCACAACCTGGCAGAGAGGGTGAAGGTGACGGAAACTAATTTGCGTACCATGGATCCTGCTGTTTCGGAAACCCAGAAGCAAGTACAGATATTGGACCTGGAAGTGAAAGCTCTATGGCAACGAGCGGAGGACGCTGAGGGGAGATCTTGCAGCAATAATGTTCGATTTCTGGGTTTAACTGAAAAAGTGAAAGGGCCCAGCATGGAATTATTCTTGGAACAGTGGCTCATCAACGAGGTGCTGAAGGGTGCAATACTGAAGTTTTTTTCCTATTCAACGTGTGAACAGGATACCAGGCAGGCAGCCGGCTCCAGGATTGCCTCCTCGTCCGCTAATAGCACGTTTTCTTAATTACAGGGATCGGGACATGATATTGCAGCACTTTCGAAACAATGGCCTGGTTAGACACAAGGGTGTTTCCATAACGGCTTAGCCAGACTTCACGGCAGAGGTCAACGTCAACGCTACTCATATGTGAAAATCAAACAATGCCTCCGTGAGCACAACCTCGAGTATGCCCTGATGTTTCCTTCCAAACTCCAGGTGATTGCGGAGGACTGCACTAATATCTTTTCCACACCGGCTGATGCCTGGGCGTGGATGCACGTAAAAGGTATCGCCCAGTCCTCAGAAGAAGACAGGGAATGTGGAGAATGGCCCACCTCGCCGGCTCGTAGGAGATCCAAGAGGAGATCGAAAGCACAACCTACGAAAACACAGGCAGCTGCAGAGCGGGCGAGGGTACTGAGGGATGCGACGTTTCACACTCATAATTCTTTCATGCGCTCCAAAGTACATCACAGGCGCAAACAGACTCAGACTCGGGCAGTTCTGAATCAACAATCACAGGTGTGACTAGGGGGCTGGCTGTTACACCCCGGACTGCGGATGACCTATAGCAATAAAATAGCAATTTCCTAAACTTGTGATCGCCTTTGGTGGTACTCTTGTTGCCTCTTGCAGCATCAGGAAGTGGGTTATTGGCAACGCGAACGTGGAAAGAGTGTGAAGTAATAATACTCAGTGGACATACTGATTGGGATCTATAGAGTTGAAATGATCCTTAATTCATCCACAATAGTGACTTTTTTTATCCTACACAGTTGACTGCTCCATATGATATTGTAGATGTGGCTGGAGATGACGCTGTCATGACTATTCTTCATCCTTAATTGGGGGGCCCCCGGATGGTATCCACATGGACAACCCTTTTCTGCGATTGTTGTATGTTTTTATCTTTGTTATTGTTAGGGGTGACTAGAGGTGGGCCTAAGCGCCACCACACTTGGGGTTTGAGGTTATTGATGGGGGGATGGGAGACTGTATTCAATATGTTTTGCTGGGTTACACCACATGTTCATGCAATTGTCAAGCAGACACATCTTCCAAGATTGCAGGCACACATTCCCTCTTGGTGTTGAGCACATGACATGGCATGCACAAACGCATTGTTTCTTGTGCTATGGGTTCACATAAATTGTACACTATGCAGGAATATAATATTGTAACTGGGATGGGATGGCTATGCCTGGCAGGAGACATCGTATTTACACTTTTCTTAAGCGCCAAAAGGTGCATCTTCCCATACCACAGGAAACACACCTGCTAAATAGTGACTTGCAGGCCCCAAGGAAGTGGTGGCGGGGTCAGATATATGGCACGTCTTCCTCAGCATATGCGAGGGGGGTATTGGTGTGGATAGCACCCGAGATACCGTATGTGCGGCACATACAAAAGGGGGACTATATATAGTGCTGGAAGGACAGTTGGATGACAAACCATTAACAATAGTGGGGGTTTATGCCCCCAATAATGCACTCGGTGAATTCTTCAAAATACTTACCCCTGCTCTGTTGATTGACCCCATTACACCTACCATTTGGGGAGGGGACTTTAACTGTGTTCCTGATGTGCTACTGGACCGCTTTTCCCCACCTTCACAGGGAGGAATAAGCAGGCGAAATTCCATTTTGCTAAAGTCTTGGGCCAGGGACAATGGGGTGCACGACATGTGGCGCATTGGTCACCAGACACATATGGAGTACTCTTTTTATTCCTACACACCAGAATAGATTTGCTGTGGGGAACCCCTACTGTGTGTTCTATGATAACAAAATCAAATTACCTTGCCAGGACAGTTTCTGACCACTCCCAGCTGCTGCTGACTGTAAAGCGGGAAAGAATGCACTCCGCCATACCCACCTGGTGCCTGCATAGTGAGGCATCGCTAGACGATCCATTTAGAGAGGAATTAACACTTGCATTAAACACTACTGGAAATTAAACACTGGGTCCACTGAACTGATGGCTACAGAATGGGATGCACATAAAGTTGTGGTGAGGGGACATTGTCTTTCGGCTTCATGGGTGGCGTGCCGTTCGTTGCATGATGAAGTTGTTACTCTGGAGAAAGATATGCGTGCACCAGAAATAGCAGTCGCTCAGCACAAAGTGACATTCGAGCCCCTTCGTGCTAAACGTAGGTTATACGAAGAGGCGAATCAGTGCCTCCGGCGACATGATTATAATTGCCACCTAACGCGATTGCACCCAGAGGGCGATTGTTTGGGGTGGTTTTTGGCGTGGCTGCTACGTGAAGAACGGCAACATATCCCAATTGGAGCCATACGTCTCACAAATGGGACAATGTTTCTCAAGAGGCCATTAACAATGCTTTTAAAGATTACTACACAGGGCTACACCAAAAGCAACTGGTGTGCGATACTCAGCGCTTGGAGTTATTTCTATGTGAGAAACTGCTCGCAAAGTTATCTGCACTTAATATGGCGGCGCTTGAAGGACCCCTAAAACTAGAGGAAATTAGTGTGGCCATAGCACAAATAGCCGGCAATAAAACTCCTGGCATGGATGGCCTGCCGATAGAACAATTTGCCACCTACTTGCAGCAACTATCACGTCCTTTATTGTCCATGTTCGAGGAGGCACGGACTCCCGGCACCCCAAGATAGGCGTTGATTGTAGTACTCCCTAAGCCTGGCCGCGATCCCACAGACGTAAAATCATATAGACCACTGTCCCTCCTCAACCTAGACTGTGAAATTTTGGGCAAGGTGTTAGCAAATAGACTCGCCGCTGTAATACACACCCTGATCTAGGAAGATCAAAATGGCTTCATGCCATTGGCGACACCCCATCCGGGGCATATGGAAACGTGGCCGTGTCTCTAGATATAGAGAAGGCATTTGATACCTTAGGTTGGGACTTTTTGTTTGCCACATTGCGACATATGGGATTTGGACAGGGTTTCGTGTGATGGGTACAGACTCTTTATACTGACCCCACTAATAGCGTAAAAACAGGAGGAATAATATCTGAAAGCTTCCCCGTTGGTAGAGGGACTAGACAAGGGTGCCCACTCTCACCCCTATTGCTTGCATTGCAATGGAGCCACTGGCCGTTCGGTTGTGCGCAAGGCCGCGCAGTGCGGGATATGCAGGATGGGGACATATCATACTATATCGCTCTCTGCGGATGATGCACTGATTTATTTGGACAATGGGAGGGCCACGTTGCCTAAAGAGATGCCCGTATTGGATGTATATGGAGCAATATCAGGCCTACAGTTCAACTGGTCCAAATCCTGCTTGTTCCCCCTGGTTGAACTTCCTACGGCTGTGTGGAAGGCGCTTCCCCCGAGTCGGTTGAAGTGGTGCTTGGACACCTTTAAATATTTGGGCATACAAATATATCATAAGGTTAATGACCTGAGGGATGGCAACCTGGGACGCACGCTTTGCTCTATGAAAGGCTCGCTCCAATTTTGGTCCTCACTTCCTCCATCCCCCTTGGGCAGGGCAGCAATAGCAAATATGCTGATTCTCCCAAGGCTCCTATATTACTTCGCAGCACTGCCTATAGTTGTTCCCAAGAGTTTCTTTCGCAAACTTAACAGACTATTGCTGGGACTCATTTGGGAGCGAGACAGGCCCGAGTCGCACTCACTACCCTGCAGCGTCCACTCCGGGAAGGGGGGCTGGGTGCACCGAATTTTTTATATTACTATGCTGCAGCACAACTGCAGTGGCAGTTATACTGGTTGAGCAGACCAGAATCGTCTGATGCAGCATGGGTGTGAACACAGCTGGGAGGTATCCCCCTCTACACATGGCTAACTGAACATGCACTGAAACGTAACAATGATAATTATCTGCTGATGGCAGCGCACGCCAGCTGGCAGAGATATATACAGGGCGGAAAATCTAATCCCCCATACTTGCCCCTCATCCCGCTGGGCCAAATACCAGGAGGCGCGCAGTTACTCAAAACTCACTTCATTACTCCATGGGTGGAAGCAGGGATAGAGACAGTGGGGGACTGTTTTGATGATGGTAATTTGTTGCCTTTAGACACTATTGGGGACTTCGCATCAGTGGACCAGGACATTTCATGACATACCATGCTATATGTCACCTGATGAAAAAAACATGGGTTCAGGGGGATCAGGAGCCTGTGACTTCCCCAACTCTGCACCAACTGCTATCAGACAGTAGTTCAAAAAAAGTAATTACTAATTTATTTAGAGCACTGACTAATGTGAATGACGATCATCTTAAGGTAGCAAAACAGAGATGGAATTCAGTCCTCCCCAAGCCTTTGACCTCCGAGGTGTGGTCCGTGATCCTCCGACAGGTGCAAAGAGTATCTCGGAACCCTAGGTTTAGCTATAAACAATTTAACTTTGCACACCAGACGTATTTGTCCCCACGCCGTATTCAGCACATGTACCCTACATCAAATCCGGCATGTCCCCGATGTGGGCTACACGCAGCCCACTTTTATCATATGGTGTGGGACTGCAATCCACTACAGAGAGTTTGGCAGGACATTGTAACAGACATTACTGACATCACAGATCACGCATTCCCACTGGACCCAGAATCTTGTCTTCTGGGAATACACCCCATAGCTAACCAACATATACACATTCATAAGTTTGCTGATCTGCCGTTCATTATGTACAAACACTTGATTGTCATGGGATGGAAGGCGTCTAGACAACGGGAGTTACCCAGCTGGCACGCCATGACATTAAGATGGGCACGTGTGGAAACACAGGTATTGCAGTCTTTGCGGGACAATGGGCAGGCACTCACAGGCTATGACACTTGGGAGGCTCTGGTGGCTAAGTTGGAGTCTAAGAATGATGAGTGCCCACCGTGACTTATGCTTTGGGCGGAACACCCATAAAGGTCTCAGTCTGTTATGTTTCCCTGGGTTGAACAGGGGACACAAGGAAGTTAGGTGGCTCTTTGTTGTTGGTGTGCATACTCTGTTACTACTCAGTAAGGGACGGTTTGGTTTGAGTAGCCCAGCAATGGAGGGTGATATGGACAAAACTAATGTCCAGGCACATATCCACGGGTAATACTATAAGGTGAAAGATAATTTACCTAGCTGTTTAGGCCTTCGCTTGAGTGACGGGGATGTGCATGGACAGACCCGCTGGAATCACTACTAGAATTATGTCACAGTGACAAAGACAATAGAGGGGACATGGAACTGGTGTAGCATAAACAGTGTTATGGGGTGATGCAAGATACTGTAATGTAAAATGTTGATATTGCTTGTCTGTACTGCTTGATGCCCAAGGATAGAATTGGAGCATGAATCAATGAACAACTGCTTTGTTGACGTTTGGAATGTGGTGCACGATAACCCAGTTTTTGTATCTGCAATCGATAATGTGTGTTGAAATTAATAAAACAGATTTAAAAAAAAAAAAAAAAGGTGCACTATCTTGAAGCCTGCAGGAACAGGCAGAGTGAAGAAGTGGATTGAAAGGATGCTATGATGGGAAATACACCCAGAACGCCATGAGTTAGGGACCAGCCTATCGGACCATGAGCCTATTTTCCAGGTACCACAGTATGGAGATGTGTAAGACTTGGGGGAGCCTGGTACAGCCCCATGACCCTGAGAAGAAGTGAAGGCTTGGCCCTGTATAACCAGCTGGACACCGTTGGAGAACAGCAAGATCACCACCACAAAAAGGCCTAGTATAGCTTTGGCTGTTCAACCGGCCAACGAGTACAGAACTACTCCTGGTGATCAGCACTACGTATGGAAGTGGCGGACATTGGTGGACAGGTTGGGAGGGTAAGGTATGGCCCCTCACCTGAGTAGGGTACAGACCGCAAAATGTGATGTTGAATTAATGCCACATGGGCAGGCGGCAAAGGCTGCCACAGGAAGTGAATGAATTTATATGAATGGGGATACATTGTTGGATTATGACGAAGAGAGTTTAGAGGAAGGTGTACTGATAGAGGAAGACGAGCAGAAGGGTGAAGAGAGATGATAGTGGAGCCAGGGTGAGTGTGGTCAGGGAGGATTCACATAACTCTATGGCTAATTACAGATGAAAAAGGGAAGGAAGCTACACACTGGTGATTAGGAAGTGATCAAGAGAGACCAGTTAGCGAGTCGGCGGGGTCCAGCATTTGCACCAACCTTGGTTTCAGGTGAGGATCATGCAGGGGCACCCAAAATGGTGGTGATGGTGTCTGTGGGCGTGGATGCGATGGAGTTGCAAAAAGGCAATATGAGATTGCAGAGTGGAGCTTATTTCACAGACATCGGAGTGGGTAAAGAAGACAGTCCGGACAGGGAGATGGAAGCTGGGAAAGCAGGTCAAACGGATTCTTCACGGCGAAACAATCAGCACCTCCAGGGGTACATAGAGGGCATTGCAGGACAAGACATTAGAGAAGCCTGAGGGGGGTGTCAGAGATGGGGATAATTAAGGTGACAAAAAGGAACCCAAGGAGAGTAAAGAGCTGAAAGTAAAAAAATTGCCATATATGTGGGTGTCAAAGCTGTTGGGAGCTAGCAACGCAAGAAAAGATTTTGAAAGGGGAGCATGTGGAGATGTTGAAGCTCTTGCATAGGGAGATGAGGACAAAATTATGCTCAAAAGAGGAGCAATATGAACTGGCCAAATGACCAAAGACACCCCTGATAGTTGAGAACTGGAAGGCTGCTTTCCTTTTTTATGGGAGTGTATACTGTAAGAAAAACCTGGAGAGGTGTGTGGCTCTATTTAAGGACATGGACACAATATGGAAGGCGCACATTAATTAAGGAGGTTATGCCTGGGCCCAGTATGATGATGATTTTAGGGCACGCATGGCAGTAGACACTGAATCACAATGGGGGAAGATGGATTCTAATATTTGGCAACATACCATGGGTCCTGCCAAGTTTGGCAAGACTAAATTTATAGCTAGTGGGCTGCCAATAGTATATCGGCCCTTTCACAGGCACCCCAATCGGGGTGGAGTGGGGTAAACAAACAAAGGGCAAACAGGACAGATGGGAGCGTGTTGGGATTTTAATACATTATTATGCACAAGAGTATTGTAAATTTAGACAGAATGCTCTAACTATGCAGACAGACATGCCCTTGTTAATTGTTATGGAGGGGGTCAATCTAACACATCGACAGGACAGTGGACACAGGCATCAAAACAGCTGGTTTACCAACCACAGGCAGAACCCTTGGATTTCAGGGGAAGACGAGGTGGACAGGGGCTGGGGGGAAAAGCTCTTACTCCCATTAAGCTAGATAGACTAAAAGTTTGGTTGATCCACTATAAGAACAAAGATGATGTCAGAATACTGCATGAGCAGTTCCAGGGGTTTCTGTCTGGGGAATGTAGGTCTGAGGATGTACAGATTGGTGAGCAAGCTATGTCAGTGGCTCCCCTGAGGCATGTGGTGTGGGACACATTGATGAAAGAGATTAGAGAGGGAAGGAAGGCAGGGCCTTTTGATAACTGGCCAATGGCAGACTTGACGGTATCACCTATTGGAGTAGTGCCAAAAAATGAAAAAGGACAATTCATGCTTATACAGCATCCCTTGAGGCTGGAGGGTAGTTCTATCAATGATTTCATACAGGAGGAGCAGTCTTATGCAACATATTTCTCAGTGGATGTGGCAATGGGCATTGTCAAGGAAATGGGTAGCGGTGCTTTGATGGCAAAAAGTGACATAAAGTCGGCCTTCCGCTTGTTACCAGTGCATCCCGATGATTTTCAGCTACTGGAGATTCAATTTGAGGGACAGTGGTATGCAGACAACGCGCTTCGGATGGAATGTTCGGTTTCATGTGCATTGTTTGAGCATTTCAGCACTTTTCTGCAATGGGCCTTTACTTGGGTGACAGGTTATGTACATGTAACTCATTACCTTGACAATTTATTGTTTGTGAGAAGGATGGGCACGCTTGACTGTAAATACATGATGGATAGCTTTCAAGGAATTATGGAAGACTTAGAGGTTCCTTTGGCACCAGAGAAGACAGCTGGACCTGTCTTTGTTGGCAAAGCACAAGGTGACACTGAAGGAGTACAAGTGTTATTGGCACACCTCATTTTCGTATGAAGGGTGGTAGGAGCTGGAAGGACATTTTGTACAAGGCTGTGGATGTCACTGTTCAGCCTATCGCTGCCACTCCACCACATGAGATTGTCAGCGGGAACTAAGGAAGATTTGCAAATCTGGATTTTCATTTTGAAATCATTTAATGGAGTGCCCCTGGGGATGAGGACAGAGCTTGAGTCTGAAGCATAACTTTACACGGACACCATAGGGGAATTGGGTTTGGTTTTTACTGGCAAGGCCAGTGGTGCATGGAAGAATGGCTGCAGGAATTAAACAGAGGGGGAGGAGTATTGCATTTCTAGAGTTTTTTTCATTAGTAGTAGCAGTGTCTTTGTGGGGAGAATAATTGACGCACAGGAAGGTACTATTCCATATCAGCAAAATGGCAGTAGTGCAGGTGATGAACAGGCAGTCAGCACGGGATGCACAACTGTTGAAGCTGCTGCGGATCTTTGTTTTGCAGTGTCTGAAGTTTGACATTATGTCCAGAGTGCAAAATGTACCAGTGCTGTAGAACTGGCCCTGAGTGTAATCAGAGTTCTGCCGGTTCAACCTAGGTGCAAGCCAATCAATCACAGGCAAAGCGTCTTAGTTAAAAAGCGTCATAAGTTTATTGCATTGTACAATGTGGTGTGACGCACTCAGCTGAGGCCTTAGAACGTGACACACCGGTTGCTTCATCAAAGACGTATTTATACACTTTTTGCAGGTTACATATGGTGGGCAGGAATGTTCAAGAAAACTGTTAGGATCATGAATCATATGTATTGTAGGAACAAGAGTAACGGAGAGGTGGGCTCTGGTATTTTTGCCGTGACCCTTAAGAGACCCCAGAGCCTGCTGTTCACCTTACCTGACTGAAACCACATTCCAAGCAATCCTTCACCTGCTGAGCCCTTCGGTCTCCCAGGGCCCGAGGCAGGTAGAGAAAAGCAGAAGCAGGTGTGTGCACGTATGCACGTAGTTAAAGGTTTAATAGGTAACAGTACCAAAAGTTCAGACACGAGTTCAACAGTTTCACTGTAGCAGGAGTCCAGCAGTTCATTACACAGGAGTCTGATAGTTCATTTAATTTTCCCTCTCAATGCCCCCCTATGAGCCAAAGGAGCCGGCGCTCCTGATGGCTCACATCTACACGTTAATTGACATCAGTCCATTTATTTCTTGCCTTTCATGATCTTTGCCCACGTACATCCTCTGATAAATCTGAGCCATCTCGTGCTCTATTGGTGGTAATACCATGGCTGACAATGGAGTGAATAAACCTTGTTGTCAGAGCTGCTGTAGCACAGAGCAACAACATTGCAATAGGCACAATCCTAGATGATGGCTATGATGATGTTTATAATTGCTATCATCACATTCTGTATCCACCTTGTGGGCAGCCAGGACCACAACCATGAAAAATCTAGGCCCTTTGTGAATATTTCCACAGCTCCCTTTATTCTAGTTACAGCGGTCTCCACATTTTACAAATCTGTTGATATATTAACAACAGCTTTCATTGATGAGTCCAGAGATGCCCCCGTGCTGTGATATTAATAAATGAAGCGCCAATCAGTTCCGCACCATCATGGTGGGTACAGAGTTAACTTCCACCTGCAGTAATTGAATAGAATCCCGGTGGCATTGAAGGCAATGCTCAACTCTGCAGAAATATTAACAACAGCTTATTCTAGTTCATATATTCCAAATCCAGTGACATACATGCAGAGGAACTGAAAAAACCCACTCTGGTGGTCATTATGACGTTGGCGTTGACTTTTAAAGTGGTGGTAATACCGCCAACGGGCTGGTGGTAATTACTGCTAAATTATGACCATGGCAGTGATAACTCCCATAGACAGCCAATGTACCACACCAACCGCCAGGGTGTTAACACCACTGACCACGTGGTAGCCATCTACTGCCAGGCGGAAGACAAAGTACTGCCCATCATATTAAGACCTTGTAAACTGCCATGATTTCCGGGGTGGTACCAACGCCGTCAAAAGCCTGGCAGAAACAAAACACAGAAGACGAAAGACTCACCTCAGAGACACAGAGAAGATCAACGCCGCCATGGAACCAGAACTTCAAGTCTTCCCAATGCTTTTCTACACCATGCTCCACCTTGAGCACCAATGCCGACGAAGACGACGACGGTGAGTACAGCCTCCTAGCACACAAGGGAGGGAGGGAGGAAAAGGGGAGTGACACACACGCACAACACACACCATTCACACACACCATACACACAACCAGCTGCAGAGGAAAAACAGTGTCACGGGACACACGTCATAATAATGCAAGGACAACAGTGAGGCAGTACTGATATTGTAATTGTATGCCAACAGCCACAATAGTCCATATGACAAAAAATACTTGATTCACTGTTCCGAAAGGGCCAATGGCCAGTCCAAAGTATAAAAGGCCCAAAGGCCACACGGCACAGTCCAAGGCCCAACTCGTTCCCTGAGGTAATACACAGTACACTGTGCAGGGGCACCATGTTGTGAATGGCCAGGCACCTCAGGGGGAAGGGGGTTGGGGGCACCTCAGCTGAAGTGGGGGACTTGCCCACTGGTTCTGGAGGAGGCTCCATGCCCATTACATTTAGCTGGGGAGTGCAAGGTCAGAGTCCCTGAGATGGGGGACTTGCCAACTGGTTCTTGAGGGGGCTACATGCCCATTGCAATTAGCTGGGAAGTGCAAGGTCACAGTCTCTGAGTTGGGGGACTTGCCAACTGGTTCTGGAGGGGGCTCCTTGTACAACAGTCCCTAGAGGGTGGTCTACATGCCCTCTGCTGGAGGTGAGGGCTGCTGTGTCCCAGCTGGAGGTGAGGGCTGCTGTTTTCCAGCTGGAGGTGAGGGCTGCTGTGCCCCTGCTTTAGGTGAGGTGAGGGCTGATGTTTTTCAAATGGAGGTGAGGGCTGCTGTGTCCCAGCTGGAGGTGAGGGCTGCTGTTTTCCAACTAGAGGTGAGGGCTCGTTACCCAGTGCCGTTGGAGGGGGGCTCTTGCCTCTCTTAGTTAGTGGAGTGGGAACCTTCCCTTTTCTGGGTGGTGGTGTAGGATCCTTCCTTCTCTTGGTTGGTGGAGTGGGATCCTTCCCTCTCTTGGGTGGTGGAGTGGGATCCTTCCCCCTCTTGGGTGGTGGAGTGGGATCCTTTCCTTTCCTGCCTCCACGACTAGGAGGTGCCTCCACTATCCCCGTGGACTGTTTGGTTGAGGTGCTGGGCTGGGTCATTGTGATCTGCTCCTACGGGCAGGACGTGGGTGGAGGGGGAGGAAAGAAGTCAGGTTGGGCAAGGAAAAGCTTCTTAGGGAAGGTGGGGTGGGATAGGGAGGAGGGATGGGAGTGGAGGTAGAGGGAGTGGTTGCTGGAGGTGTATGTTTGCTGACTTTGAGTGCCGCTGCAAGGCCAGTGTGCTTGTGTGAGGTGGATGGCTGTTGGGTGTCTGAGTGCGTGCGTTTGTGTCTCTTGGGAGGGGGCAGACAGGGTGAGAGAGGACACAGGGGACGTGTGGATGGATGTTGTTGAGGTGTCTGCAATTGAGGTGTGTGTACTGCTTGGTGTGGTGATGGTGGTGGTGGCTGTTGATGCAGTGCATGCAGTTATGAGTGCGATGTGACAGTGAGGGAGGAGGAGGAGGAGGGGGAGACAGTGGAGGCAGTGGTTGTGGTTGTATGTGCATCTGTCTGTTGTTTGTGTGAGTGCTTGTGGCTTGAAGTGTGCTGCCTGTGTTTGTCTTTGCCACTCTTGTCTGATGTTTTGTGTGCATGCTTGTCTGTATCTGTGCACGGGATGGGTTGGGGTTGACGAGATTGGGACTGGGAAGGGGTAGTTCGAGGGGGGACGGTAGGGACAGGGACAATGGCTGCCATCAGAGAGGAGGCCAGAGCCTGGAACTATCTCTGTTGGGCCGCCAATACACTGTGAATGCCCTCTAGGAATGCATTGCAATGCTGCATCTGGGATGCCAGCCCCTGGATGGCATTAACAATGGTTGACTGCCCTACAGAGATGGATCTCAGGAGGTCAATAGCCTCCTCACTCAGGGCAGCAGGGCTCACTGGGAAAGGGCCTGAGGTGCCTGGGGCGAAGGAGATACCCACCCTCCTGGATGAGCGGGCACGGACAACTCGGTGAGGGGCTACTGGGAGGGCAGTGCTGGTACAGGGGTGGCGGCTGTACCTATAGCTGGGGTGGTTCCAGAGGTGTCCGCCACCACTAGGGAGCTTCCATTGGAGGAGGTTTCTGAGTCAGTGTTGTCACCTCCTGTCTCTGCCTTGGTGCTCCCCTCGCCCTCCGTCCCATTAGTCCCCTCAGAGTCCGTGGACTCTGTCTCCTGGGTCCTGTGGGATGCAGCTCCCTCTGTCGCCAGTGCCCCTGCTCCCCCACCAGATGATGCTAATGCACACATGAACAGGATGACAGAAGAAAAAAGGGGGAGAGAGAAAAAGGGAGCACTGGGTAAATGACAGCACCAACATCACAGATGGCATACACATTACCGTCAAACACAGGGATCAGGATTGAGCACCATGTATCACACTGGCATCACATCTGCTAGGTACCACAGCAAGCTGAGAACGAAACACCGCCAACTGCACCCCTACTGGCAGTCACTAAGACCTGTCTGGCATGGAATGCAACCTAGCTAGGTTACCAGATTTAGCAATACAGCCATTACCCTTGAGCTGGATCACGCTGCGTTCTCTGAGCTGATATTAACTGGCACCCACTAACTGACACCCACCACCAGGTTCCCATGCAACCTACCAATCATATTTGTAACACACACAGTACTCACCCCCCTTGTGGCTGCTGTGCTGCCCTCAAGCATCCATCCAGCTCTGGGTAGGCAACTGCCAGTACGCGGGCCATCAGGGAAGTCAGGTTCCGACGGGCACCCGCCGTCATTGGGAGGCCTTCCCCAGCTGGGCCTCTGCGGTCTTCTGGGCCCAGCGCCTCAGGTCCACCCATCTCTTCTTACAGTGGGTGCTCCTCCTGCTGTAGACCCCCAGGGTCCTCACGTCCTTGGTGATGGCACATCACAATCCCTTCTTCTGATGGGCACTGACCTGCAGAGGAAACACAGACAGGAGGACGCCATCACCAAGTGCCCACCCTGTACACCACAACCAGACATACGACCCCCCCATATGACATAATGCTTACACACACATATCCATTCAACCTTGTCACATGCCTCGTGCACAAGGTGTACTCAACTGTTGGTCTGGAGGCCCATACAGTAGCCCATACTGGGGTAGGACCCCATCCACCAAGTGATCCAACTACTCAGACGTGAAGGCAGAGGCCCTTTCCCTGTCACACGGGCCATGGCAGGATCTAGACACAGGTCACAGCATCACACGCAGTGTAGGTGTTCTCCTGTGGGAAGTCAGGAAACAAGTGAGGTTCTAGGCAGAAAATGGCAGTCACGTACACGGCAGTGTACACCGTCACCACCACCGGTGATCCCCATTGGCCCCTGTACTCCATAGAGCCCCATGTTATCCAATGAGGAATAGCACGGCGGTGCAAGACCGCCTTCCGTCATGACACGCAACGCCAGGGGAGTTAGCTCACTTCCATCTGTTGCTACATACCAGACAGGCGGTCGCCATTTTATGGTGGTGGACACTATTCAGATAATCGAGAACTGCATAATTATCTATAATTTGCACATACATTGCCATTACTAATGTCCCATCACGTTACTGCTCTATGTACACCAAGATGGTGGTTCCATTGTTCAGATTGTGACAGCCTACTTACTCTTGTGTTCCTAGATACCTACCACTGCAGAGGAATCAGAGGAGGAGGGAAGCCCCGTGTACAGACCCCTAGAGGGCTTGGCTACACTGGAAGACAGGCACATAATACTCACCTATAGAGTGGACAGGTCCACAATCACAGACAACTCACATGCTCTAGTGAGAGAGGCCAGTTCTGCAACTTGAGCATTGTGGGCTTGTGGAAGGGCAGCAACCTCTAGTGTAGCAGATTGTGAGCATATTACTTAGCAAACTCATAAAGCACCAAAATCGTAGAGCAAAGCAGAACCAAAAGTGTAAAGAATAGGGTCTGCATTGAGGAACAGTGTGTCAGTGAGGTCTGGATCTGGAGTAGGAGTGATGGCCACGACTTGGGTGCAATCATGAGGCTCTCCATCCTCCGCAGTGAGGAGAAGAGTGGCAGGATTAAGGGTGTTACATCTAACTATTGTGAGGTTTGTGTCCCGAAGAAGAGCCTGTTCATAGTGGGTTTGGAGCTGGAATGAGAGATGCTGGGTGCTAGAACGGAGAAGCAGGTCTGCAACTGCATGTGGCACTGCAAGAGTCGATGGATGTCCCAGGAAAATATCAGCCTCTCAGTCCACGAGGGTAGCAGCTGAAGCGACTGCGCAAAAACACGGTAGCATGCCTTGGGCCAAAGGGTCCAAGAGGGCAGAATAGTAGTCCACTGGTCTTTGTTTATCAGAAAAGGGCTGTGTAAGGGCACCAGAGGCCACTTCCTGGCACTTATTTCAGTACAACATGAATGGCTTTGTGTAACCAGGGCTACCCAGAGCAGAGGCAGAGACCAAGGCTTGTTTAAGAGCAGTATAGGCATCCTCCCCTAAAGGGGTCCACCGTAGTGAGTCTGGGGCGCTGTCAGCGATCAGCGCAAACAGTGGTTTAGCAATCTGAGTGAAATTTGGGATCCACAACTGACAATATCCAGCAGCACCAAAAAAATTGGTGCACTTGCCGCTTGTTGGCAGGCTTGGGAATGGTGAACACTACTTGCACTCGGTCAGGGGTCATGGAGGTGGACGCATAGAAGATGAGATGACCTAGATATGTGACCTCCGAAGACACAACTGAAGCTTGGAGAGTGAGGCTTTGTGGCCCCACTTAGCAAGCTCACTAAGTAGAACAAGGGTATCAGAATGGCAGACTTCAGCAGAGACACTTGACAACAAAAGATCGTCTACATACTGTGTAAGGGCAGAGCTACCTGGGAGCTCAATATCTTGAAAATATTCCTTCAAGATCTGCAAAAAGATGGTTAGACTCTTGCAATAGGGGCGTATGCCATTAATAGCTTCCATGGGGAGAGGCAACTGTGGTCTGCAAGGAAATTGGTGATCATTATGATAGGTAATCTGGACAGTACGGTCAGATTTCATTAATCCAACTTCATTTGGATAGGTAAACCATAAATAAACAGTCACACTCTCCAAATAGGAAGGTATGCTAAATCCATTATCTTCAAGTGAGTAGGCCCCCAGTATGCAACAAAGGCTGTGCACCTTATCACTTGGGAGTAAAAGGTATATTCCTCTAGGATCACAATAAATTGTGGATCTCATTTTACAGAGTAGATCATGGCCTAACAGGTTATTTGCGGCTTGCGGGCTAGTAGAAACATGTGTGTGTCTCTGATGGGGCCGAAAGAGACAGAAAGATGTTCAGATATTGGGAGACTTCCGGGGGCACCAGAAAACCCCTGAACAATGGGGTTAACATCGGAAGGCGGTATTTGCCTGGCCCCCAAAGATCTTGGTGATGCCTCAGTGTAGACAAGCATTTCATAGGGACGTCCATCAATAGTGATGGTAACCAGAGAGACCTTATGGTCCAACACATAACATGGCATCATGGTGCTAGGTACCTGAGGAGATGGGGAAGACAAGAGCTAAAAGGATACATGGCATTAGAATTTAGGGAAATGGGGGCCCACAAACTGGTCCTGCTGGGGCGAGGGTACATCAGATCTATTGTCTCTATTTCTTTTCTTGGTGCAGGCAATACCAAGCCTCATCCTCTGGGCGGGGTCCCCGTTGTCCTAGACCACTCTGCCTTCCTTTACCAGATGGGCCCCACTGCCAGCGCTCATACTCTGGCCCCTGTACTATGGCTTGCAGGTTTTTAAATTGAAGTGCAAGGACCTTACCCTTCTTATCCCCCTCCTTCAATTTATTTCTCTGCTTACTGTGCCACAGATGAGCCGCTATGACAATGAGCTGCCAAAGCTCCAAACCCTGCCACCCCATGCTATGTTCCTCAATGTACCCTCTAATGTAGGAAAGTGAATTTCTAACATAGACTCCATCCACTAAGGGGGACGAGTCCACAGAGTCTGTATTTACTCCCCGTATGGCCTAAGGGTATCCAGTACTCTATGAGCAAAATCAGCTGGGTGCTCAACTACCACCTACATGCATGATTCAAATCTAGTCCCATCTCTTCCACTGCTTGTATGAGCGCCCTCCTGGCATTCCATAAGGTGACCAACAGGGCACTGTCTGTTGCTTGTATGCCTCATAGGGGGTCCTGTGTGGGCCACACCTGTGCAGTATTGTCAGTGTTGTGAGCCTTAACTGTTTGGGAAATCACTGCTCGCTTCTCAGCTGGGGTAAGAAAAGTGTCTAACATAATTTCAACATCTGCCCAGTTTGGGTAGCGTGTGTTGCAAATTGTCTGAAATTGCCTAATGAAATCACGGGAGTCATCTCAAAACTTGGGGAAAGTCTGCTGACAGTGGATGAGGCCAGAAGTGGTCCATGGAACGTGAACTAGCATGGTGCATCCTCTCTCAGCTGCAGTTGCATATGTCCTAAGGGGTGTGAGTTTTACCGACTTGACCACACTTTCCAATGAGCCTTTCTGCAATGTCCTATTCCTCAAAGCCATTCCTTCACCTCTGGTATCCAGTGTATCTCTGTCTTCCCTTTTCTCCTTTCCCTCATAATATACCTCATTTTCCTCCGAGGGCCCCCCTGGTTACTGGGTTGGTTGCTGGTGGAGCAGTCGGTTTGTCCCGTCTCATCTGTGCCTGAATTTGGGGAGAATGGGGGCAAATTTCCATGTAGGAGTCCAGCACATCTAAATTGTATGGGGGTGGTCTTGTTTCCCTCTCTTTAACAGGGGCCTGAAGAGCAACCCATGAAGGTGAGCTGACATCACCCCACCCCCTTTAGTCTCTTCTTAGCAGTCCTGGAATTTTGTGTCAAGCTTTTTGTTAGTACCCTGCAAACTAGCAATAACAGATTTATCATGTCTGTGTGAAGCCTCATTATACCACAAATACAAATAGTCCATTTGCCCTGGATGGGGCACTTTTAGAAAACCAAGCAAGTATCTCAACTTATCAAGATCAAAACTTCCATCATCAGGAAATTGTAACCCAGGTTTATCAACAGTATAATTCCAAACATGACACAATGATACCAACTTTTTCTGTGACAATGCCCCTGTTACCAAAAACTCAGAAAAATGCTTACACATATGTGCTACTGGAGTATTGCCACTGGGACAAGAAAATGTCCCCCCATTATTTTACCCTTTGTTCTGCCCCTCTTTTACAACACCCGCTTTTCACTCTCCATTGCACAGAGGGCAGTCATACAGATAGTAGGTGCTACAGGTGTCGAAACATTAAGGGGATCACCATCTTTGCCTCCAAAAAGGGAGAAGGGAAAAAATTAGCAGAGGGACAGGGTCACTCAGCAGAGAGAAGGAAAGCTGTTTGCACATAAATACAGTTGGACAAGAGATCATGCATTCAGGAAAGAAGGCATGCACATGGAGAATCACATGCCGCATACACACAGAAGAGGAAAAAGCACTCACATACTTAATCACGTGCAGCACTAGTTTCCCACCCTTCCCAGGTCCGAACAAACTTGAGCTTGACCGACAACATGGAGCGATCCTGTGCCTTTCATCTGAAAAGAGCTCAAGCGGATCCCTTGTAACAGGGAATACCACTACTGTCTTGACACTTTTAATTAATCCCTGGTCCCCATACACCTTACCTGGAGACTTCTGGGCTGCTGATTACCACTGTCCCTATCGGCTTAGTGGGCAGAGAGAGATTCCGCACAAACTATAGAATTGCCAGCCTTTGTCTGTCCCTGTCATGGCAATGCAGTGTGATGCACTCAGCAGAGGTCCAAGAACATGTCACACTATGTGCTTGGCCGAACATGTATTTATACACTTTTTGCAGGTTACATATGGTGGGCAGGAAAGTTCAAGAAGACAGTTCAGCTCATAAATCATACATATCGTCGGAACAAGAGTAACAGAGGTGGGCTCTGGTATTTTCCCATTATCCTTGAGAGTTCAGAGCCTGCCGTTCATCTTACCTGACTCAAACCACGTTCCAAGCAGTCCTTCACCTGTAGAGCCCTTCGATCTCCCAGGCCCCGAGGCAGGTAGAGAAAAGCAGAAGCAGATATGCGCACATACGCATGCAGTCAAAGGTTCAATAGGTCACAGTACCAAAAGTTCAGACAACAGTTCCACAGTTTCACTGAGCAGGAGTCCAATAGTTCATTACACAGGAGTTTGATTTTCCCTCTCACCAGGTGTGAACAATGATATTGCTGACGCTTTGTCTTGTTCACAGTGGGAGAAATTCCAATGGTTGACCAAGGACGCAGACAAGTTTGGAGCAGGATGCCACCCGAACTGTGGACAGCAGTCGACAAAAGATGCTCCAGCTGGTAGTAGAATCGCTGACAGTTTTGACACGACAGGCATATAATCAGGCTTGGGGGGATTTCCTGGATAGTGGGGTCCTTTGGAGAAGGGATTCTGGGGATCGGGCGGAGGATGTGTTGCAGTTTCTGATGTCATTAATGGAGAAGGGACAATCTAGAGTGATAAAAACAGGCAAACTGGCAGGGTTTGCCTTCATAAGCTGTTTTGAGGGTATACCCCAACTGCTGTGAAATTGGGCAATAGGATCCTTGGGGGGTGGGCTAGAGAGAGGGGACGAACCGGATCATAGAGACAGTTATCGTCCTGGGAGTTTTTCTGCCACTAATCCAGCACTTGATGTTGGTATGCTCGAGAGGGGACGAAATGATCCAATATGCAACATTAATGACATAGATGTTCTTCGGGGCATTTAGAGTATCTGAAGTTTTGTGGGGTAAAGGGACGAGCGGGTTGCTGTGGAGGGGGGTGGAGCCTTGCAGAGAGGGGCTGGGAGTCTGGCTTCACAAGACCCAGAAGTATTAAAGTGGGCCGGGCAGATTTATACTCCTGTGCAAGTATCCAGTAGCTCAATTTTGCTTGGTCAGTTGGGCGCCGGTACTGAAGAGGAGTGGTTAAAGATTAGGACAGGGTTTTTCAGCATCAAGGCTGCAGGCAAGTGACAGTTTACCAGCTTCTAGCAGTTTTGCGAAAGGCTTTGACATAGTTGGGTGTGGAGACTATGAATTATAAGGCGCACTCTTTTCACATTAGAATGGTGACTGAAGCTGGAAAAAGGGGTGGAGTAGGGACAATATCATGAGACTGGGAAGGTGGTTTCAATGCTACGTATGAGGGGAGGGCGGAGTTAGTCAATCAGCACATACTTCATGTGTCGTTCTGTTTTTCAGGTTCCGTGCCAGGTCCAGAAACACCTGGCATATCCCTGTGGATAGTAGGACATTTCTTCATAAAATGGGTGAAAAAACAGGCAAGGGGAAGTAGGCAGGGTTCTAACTTGGGTTACGACCCAACGAGGCTGTATGTTCGATGGTATGGAAAGGTGGGATGCATTAGAAGGAACTCTTGCTGTGTTTGAATAGGCTAATGATTCAGGGACAGTGCCCAGATATTGTGCTTCTTCTTTTAAGTGAAAACAATTTGGTTATTGAAAAAGGGGTAGTGCTAATGCGGGGAATGAAGGATGACCTCTTAGAAATCCAAAGGTAGTGGTCAGGGAGCCACATTATGTGGACAGAATTCATACCCAGTAGAATCTGGGGAGGGGGGTGCTAAAACCAGCAGCCATAGAAAAGACAAGAAGGAAGATTAACAAGGAGATGAGATCTATTTGTAGAAAGAACAGTATAGGTAAAGTTGAACACACGGACCTGAGTTATGAAGCCTCAGAATTTTTCCAGGGGGGTGGCATGTATTTGTCTTTTTATGGCATGGAACTCTACCTATTGCAGAATCATGAAGTGATAGTGGTGCACTTAAAATACATTAGAAGGCAGGGGGATTGTTTGGGGGGCCAGAAAAAGAAGGAGGAGGCTCCTTTTTCTGGGTTGTGGTTAAACGAGAAGCCGGCAGGTGTTAGCCAAGTTTAGAAATCGATGGGTTAGACAAGCGCACGCTGGGATGAGGCAGGAAGTTTAAGATTCCTTAACAAGTTAACAGTTAAATTAGTTCTAGGTTAATAGTTGCATTGAAACTATATGGGAGGTCAAAGGCCTCAAGGAAGGAAGTTTAACCCAGAAGATGGTAGAGCTATGCAGGTTCAGGTTTTGGAGGGACCTTTGTAGGAGTCGTGGGTAGTTTAATTTATGTGATGTGCACTTGTTTCAATAAAGCAGCCTTTTCACACAAATAATGTGTCTGTGATCTGTGCTGCTCCCCTCTCCCCCAATGTGGCCGCCAATCACCAGGAGGTCTGCCCCTAGGCTATTCTGGGGAATGGTGCAGTCCAGCGACTGTACCGTTTTTGGGCTATGTTTGGGCTACTTTGGCAGCTCTGGATATATATATACATATATATATATGGCCACTTTATGGCCAAGCCACCATTTTGATAACATTTAACATGTTGTCTGGCTGTTGCAACAAGGGCTTTTTTCCACGTCCCCAAAACTTTAATAGTTTAATGTGGGGGATATTTGGAGTAAGGTTCAAGGGGTCTCAGTATTGGAACAGGTGTGCAGGGTGGTGAAATAATTGTATGGTTGTCACTTGAAACAGGTGCGGAGTCGGTTTCCGAAAAGTTGGCAGAGGGTTAGCCAAGTTTATTGTTGTTGGCAGGGGCAATCCAGGCCGAAAGGGACAGATAGACAAGTGCATGCCGGGTCGTGAAAATAAGTTTAAAGTTTCTTAACAAGTTAAATTAGTTGCAGGTTAATAGTTGCATTGAAACTGTATGGGAAGTTAAAGGCCTCAAAGGAGAAAGTTTAACCCAGAAGGGGGTAGCGCTTTGCAGGTTTACGTTGTGGGGGGAAGGACATTTGTAGGGGTGAGGGGTAGCTTAGCGTAGGTAACTTGTAGATATAGTGAGGTTTAGTTTTGTAAGGCTGAAGGCCAGGGTTATGTTATGTAATGTGCACCTATTTCAATAAAGTGGCCTTTTTCACACAACTAAGGTGTCTGTGGTCTGTGGTCTGTGCTGCTCCCCTATTCCCCAAGGACACATTAGAACAGTGCTTTTGTTTAATTTATGCAGCAGCCATTCGTAAAACATTTACACTGAACCAGATATCATGGACTCTGCAACCGAAAACCGGATGAAAATTAAACATCCATCATTTGAAAAGGCGGTTATGAATATCTCCCAAATTTTAATAACAGACACCGCCGCACCCTGAAAACCCATATATAAAGCAGTCTTTCAGTTGAAAACAGTTGCAAAATGATCCTTTATTAGAAGGCATCAGCATAGGTCCATCGACTGATCAACATTCCTTAACCACAGCCATCGTACTCAGTTGGATGAACATCTTTGCATAAGCAAGCGAACATGTGTTCCGTCACAAGTGACTTTTTCTAGACTGCAAGGTATGTACAAACAGTTATGGTAATAAATACTCCATCAAAGAATGTTCGAGGATGCTAGCACACTGAAATGTCAAATGTTCATGTGAGGTAAAGTTTTGCACACATCGACTGAATTACCAGTCTTTCCAGCTATAAACACCATTGCCGAATGACCACATGTTGAATAAACACGCACACACACACCTACTACCCACACACATCGAAAATAAACAGTGACTACACATGCGCCAAGCAGTGCTTTAAATGGGCAGGTACTGTCTGGTATTGAGTACGTGCACTTCTCTAATTTAAAAGGGAGAGTACCTGCACTTCTCAGCACAGCTACAATGCATTTAATGGGAGTGTACCAGCCCATTTCAGCAGCAAACAGATAATGTAAATAGTGGGTATCTGCACTTCTATATTTCCATTTAAAGCACTGGTACCAAGTAATAGCAGCCATGCACAAATGCTCCAATCACAACATCAGCTATACACTAACAGGACGTTAAAAGGCAGAACATCACCCTCTGTTAGCTTGGAACAGAGCAGTCAGGTTTAACTTAAGAGGCAATGTGTAAAATATTTGTACAGCATTTAAATGAGAGTAACACAGGAAAAACACCACAAAAAGACTACACCAGTAGTTTCAATATCATTTTATTTTTTTTGCTGCTGGCTCAACCAGCAAGTGAGGAATTGAGTGCAATAAGTGTGCATCTGTATTAGGATGGCCTAAGATGGTCGACTAAACATCACAGCCGGGATGGAGAAACTACACAGGTCCCAAGGTTGTGTCTGAGCGGCAGTCTAAGTCACTCAGACCAATCCTGAAGCTGCTTTCATGCTAGCTTTCGCATGAAAGCAGCTCCAGGATTGCCGGGGCGCCTGTTCTGGTGTCCCAGTGAATGCTGGGACACCAGAACAGGAAAGGAAGACAAGGGAGGCGGCAGGAGAGGACAGTGGCGGCAGCAAATGGTAAGTCTTTTTAAAAAAATGTATTTGTTCCCCCTTCCCCGTCGCCCCCTACCCTTTCCCATGATATTTGCTGCAGTTTAGAGAAATAAAGATTATTTTTATGAGTAAGACAAGTCCAAAACAACAAAAATCCAATAAGCAGACCTCAAGATATCAATTTTTTTATAAAAATCGTATTTATATAATATACATCAACGTACACGTTTTTGCACTGTTCATTAGTTACATTACATCAACACAGCATTTTATTCCAGTCTGCCAGTAATAATGTCCAAATCATGCCTGTACCAGAGTTTTCAGCAGATTACATAGTGTTACAACGCAGTGGGCATGACCAAACAACCCCAAGGTGGCTGCAGAAGAGATTGTCACCCACCATGTAATACTCGGATTGTGGAGTGATGAGTAACACTATCTATAACGTTTACAACATTTAAGACATTACAGTTCTAACCATTGAACTTTAATATTACTGGGCTGATTTATCAGGTCTAATCCTGAAGAGAGAGCTACGGACACGATCCAGACAGACAATACTACTGGAGTCCGGTGGGGAAGCTTCTAAATGGGCCAATAGACATTACACCCTTGCTTAAGCAGGGTCCTCCATTTAAGCAGGAGAGAGGAGGGGGGCCTCTCGCAACAAAGTAGTAAATTAACAGGAGGAGGGCAGGGAGATCTCCATCTTCCAGCAATTCACGACCACTCATTCACAACCCACACATGTATTGTCTGATCAGATAGGCCAAGATCTGGGTTCAGCCAGTGGAAGCACCTTCTGAGGAGGCTTCCCCATCCCCTACATGTTCTTTGAGCAGCCCATCAATCACGCCTCATGATAGTTCTAGATCACGTTCAGCGTGCTCATCTAATTGACACTTTATGTGATTGTCATTCCTCTGCAGTCGCCCATTCAAAGAGATCAGCCAGCCACGCATCATGCAACGGAGGGGCCGGGTTTGCCCAACGGATCGCAATGCGTATCTTGACTAAAATAAGCCCCAGCTGTGCGAATCTGTATGCCATTTTACGCCCTTTTTTAGGGATGGGAAGTAGTCCAAACAGGCCGTGTCTCATGGTTTCCTTTGCGTTAACAGCCGTCACCTCCCTCAGTGTCTTCACTGTTTGGTGCCAAAAGGGTTACATGCCCATGTTATGTGTTCAAAAGTAGCAGAAGACTCATTGGTCAGGTCATGTTGGGACTATTCTATGTAGACGGTGCGGTGTCAGGTAAGCCCTGTGTATATATTAAAAGTGTGTCAGTTTAAATCTTGCATTGCTAGTTGCATCTCGTGTCAGGGAACGGTTTCTAGTCCATTCCCCATCCATAAGTGGAGTTCCTAGGTTTGCATCCCAACGATCCTTTGTCCCAGCGATGTTTATCTGCTTGTCCCTTTTTAGAGCCTTGTAGATTTGGGAGAGGAGACCCCGTTCACAACCAGGGTCAATAAGAGTCCCTGCAAGGTGAGACTCAGCAGGTTCTGCAGGGAAAGATATCCGAATCTCCCGGGCTGCCTACAATAGGTTTGCATATTGCAGGAATTGACCTTCGTCAATTCCAAAGAGGGATTCAGCTTCCTCACGTGTAATAAACGTATCATTTTGATATAAATCACCTGCGTTGTTACATCCACCTTCTCGCCACTGCGCAAAGTCCAATATTTCAGCAGCTCTGGCAAAGGGACGCAACCACCATAGCAGTAGTAAGCCCGCATATGGTGCTCTACGCATGTCCCTCGTAGCAGCCCGCTCCCACACCCGCGACACCTGCGCTACCAGGAAGGGGACATCAGGTGGAAGCCTAGAGCCACCCATCAGTAGATATGGTAGAAGAGACACGCAAACAGAGTCTTTAGCAGTTCTTTTTTCCAATTGGGGCCATCATCACACCACAAGGCTGCATACTGCAGCAAGCCCGCCATAGTATAGGTGCAGGTCAGGTAGCCCCAGTCCTCCATCGACCAGTTCTATCTTGAACACTTCAGTGCATACTCTGGTTCTCTTACCCACCCAGACCAGGGACAGAAGTAATTTATCTAACTGTCGAAATAGAGGAGGGGGTATTTCACAGAACAAGTTTTGCATAACATACAGGCATCTTGGGAGCAAGACCATTTTACCAAGTGCAATTCTGCCCATGATCAAGAGGGGGGGGGGAGTCCAAAATTGTACCGAGGCTCGGAGGCTATCAATCACTCTTCCCATATTTAAGTCATATTGTAATTGAGGGGAGTGCGTCACCTACATGCCCTGATACTGAAAGGACTCAGTCTCCCACTCCAGATCCATCTGCGGCAGCAGTGATTCCACCACTGCCGACAGGCCCGCCATAGGGAACAACACCGTCTTCCGCCGAATAACTCGGAGGCCCGATACCCCCCAAAATCGTCCATCAGCTTTAACAGAAGTGGGACCGATCGCTCCGGGTCTGTAACATACACCAGAGCATCATCTGCATACAGTGATATAATGTGTGGTTTTGACCCTACCTGCATGCCCCATCTCTGCAGTCTTGTCTGCAGCTGTATAGCTAGTGGCTCCATAGCCTCCATAGCCAGAGCGAACAGTAGCGGGAACCTTGTCACGTGCCCCACTCAATATCAAATGCCTTGGACACTATGGGCCTCATTACAACCCTGGCGGTCAAAGACCGCCAGGGCTGTTTTGGAGGTTGTACCGGCAACAGGCTGGTGGTACAAACTCACGGATTACGACCGCGGCGGAAGCACTGCAGTCGCACTGCCGGGACCGGCGATTTACCGCCATGGTTGTCCCGGCAGTTTTAATCTGCCAGGGCAGCGCTGCTTGCAGCGCTGCCCAGGGGATTACGAGTCCCCTTCGCACAGCCTCAACACCACCGGATCCATTAAGAGCCTGCTACCATGTTGCGGCCGACAGCCCCGCAGGGCCGGCGGGTGGAATCTCTGTTTCCGCCCACCGGCCCAGCGGGGATGTCATAATGGGCACGGCGGTTGCCGCCCGCCAAGGTTGTAATGAGGCCCTATATGCCCAATACGCACCCGCGCCCGCGCCCGCGGTGCTGTATATAGTAGGCGCACCCATGACAGGAAGAATGGTCCTATGCCCATCTTGCGCAGTACCGCCCATAAGTATTCCCAGGACAGAGTATCAAACGCCTTTTCTATATCTAAAGCCACCAATGCTGCGTGACCAGCAATTCACGAGTCTCGTGCATGACATGTGATAATCTCCGTAAGTTCATGTGGGTCCCCATCCCAGGTATGAAACCACATTGATCTCTTCCCACCAAATGAGTCACCACCTGCCTTATTCGCATTGCCAGCACCTTGGCAAGGAGTTTCACATCAACATTAAGCATGGACAGCGGCCTATAAGAGCCCGGGTCTGCAATAACCCTCCCTGGTTTCCGTAGCATAACAATCAACGTTTCTTTCATAAGTTTTGGCAAAAGGCCCCCTCTATGTGACTCATGAAGCGTTCCCAGCAATTGGGGAAGAATCCCTGCAGAATATGCATGGCAAATTTCAACTGGTATGCCATCAGGGCCTGGTGTTTTCCCAGAAGCCATACCCCCCAAGGCTTCGTGCAGCTCCTCCGGGAACACCTCCCCCTCCATCTCCTCAATCTGAGCATCCGTAAGACGGGGCAACCGGAACCCATCTAGGTATTCTTTCATTTGACAACTATCGTTGCACTTCGGTGAAGTGTATATAGACTTTAGGTGCTCGCATAAATGGAGATTCACATGTGTCTGTCCTACAATCTTTTCCCCAGCTGGACTGCGGAGAGATAGGATTATGGGGATGGGACGTTCACTTCAGAGTAGCCAAGCTAACATGCGGCCCGAGCGATCCCCTTCTCAATACAACCTCTGTCTAAAGTCCCTACGGACATAGTTATCCATCCTACGCCAAAGGACTCCAATTCTCCCATGTACCATTCGGCACTCAGCCTCCGATGTGTCTCCGTTGTCTATTTGACACTGTAGGACAGCTAGGACATCCTCCTGCTGCGCAAACTCCTGGTCCAGCTTCATCCTAATACCGTATGATTTCATAAGGCTTTCGCCTCTTATGATAACTTTAAGGGCCTTCCATTCTATGCCACGGGTCTGAGCCGTGATCCAGTTCCCACTAAAATAACCATTCAGCGCCCCCTGAATATTTCACATTCTAATAGTAGAGGGGCATGATCCGACAGAAATCTGACCTGATAAACAGGTTGACGGACATCAAGTGTTCCGTCATTCACAAGTAAAAATCTATCTAATCTGCTATATGCCCCATGTGTGGGAGTGTAGCAAGAATATGTTGTAAAAGGGGGTGCATTTCTCTCCATATATCCACATAGTGCAGGTTATTCATGTCTTCGTGGAGCATGGCAGTCATATGAGGCTTAGTGCCCATCTTAGGCGGGCTTCTATAAAAAATGCTGTCTAAGACACAATTAAAATCACCCACCCAAAAGATGGGCATCACCGTGTAGGGTACTGGTTCACATTGGAGCTTTTGAAAGAACTCTGCATCTTCCGAATTAGGGGCATTTACACTTAAAATGCAGAGCTCGCGGCTGTCTAAGTCTCTGTGCAAAATATAGTGGCCTTCCACTTGTGCCGTGAGGCTTTTTAGTTGGAAAGGCGTCCCCGAGGCCACCCACACAGACACTCCCCTGGCGTAAGATGAATATGTCGCCAAATATAACTGTCCTGCCATTTTTTCTGTAATTTATTTTGTTATCCAACAAGTTAGTCTCCTGCAGGAGAGCAATATGAGCCACCAGTCCTCCAAGATATGTATGCACTCTATAGCGCTTTACAAAGCAGTTCAGGCCCTTCACATTCCATATAACTATTCGCACTAGGGTACCCTCCATGATCCTTGCCAAATCACATTCATCACCTCAACCCTCATCCCACCCCACCCTCGTCTGCAGCCTCTTCAGCCACGCACTCCAGCTTGTTGCGCTTTCAACAGTGGAGCTCCGAGCCTCTTCTTCAACTCAGGAAATACGGTACATCAAGTGCATGAAACAGAACTCCAACACCAACTAGGAACCACAAACAATACTCCAATCCCACCCCGGGTAAACACCTCCCTCAACTAGTGTCTGCCCAATCCGTGTGTGCACCCCGCTATCTACCCCAGAATCCAGAAGATAGGGAGAGCAGTCGCTGTCCCTGCTCGATAGCAAGGTACTGGCCTAGACAGAGTCACCAACGTACTCCAACTCCTCTCACATAACTATCCAGACCACGCACACACTGTACCCAGATAACTGCATTAATTATTACAATGAATAGCATAAGCCACAACAGGTAACGCACCCCGTTAGAAAGAATATAGAAAAACAATGTTAGTCGTGCTCAAAGACGGGGGAAAGTGTATGTACACCACACCTCTCTGCCCTGTACCCAGTAGCCGCCCCAAGCCTCCACCCTCCAGCACCAAGAAGTAGCCTGATAGAAGGAGGGGGGGAAGAAAGATGAAAAAGAGAAAAAGTGGGAACATTATTTCCAAGCCTGAAGGCAGTCCAGCTCTAATCTTCCAGCTCTGTTATTCATAAAAAAAAACCTCAGGCGTTAGCGCTTTCTGAGTCTTGTGTTAGTCCAACTTCACCGCGTGAAGATATGGAACGTAAGGACGTTTCCGAAGTGACAGATTGCACTAAAAGTCTCGCTTTCTTCCGCTCCTGACATCTCCGGTCCACACTCAGGGTGGATCCTGATGTACTATCACTCTGTCGCCGCGGCCGGCACGGCGCCGCCTACTGTTGCGGGTGTAGTGGTCTGATAGTCATATGTTTCTCAGAGCCTCTTGCGGCCTCCTCTGTGCTGGGACCCCGGGGTTCTGGCACCATCACTCAGTTCTAGCCAATCCCATACTGCTTCAGGAGTCTGAAAGAAATGGGAGAGGCCCGCATGGAGAATCTTCAGCTTGGCTGGATATAGCAGCATATAGGTGTAACCCAGTTCTTTAAATTTTCACTTAACACCCATATATGACTGTCTTTGGAGCTGCACCGCTCTAGTATAGTCAGGAAAAAAGCAGATAGTGTGATTCTCATAGGTAGGGTCTCCTTTATTTGCGTACCTCCTGTAGAATAATGTCTCGGTCTCTATAATTGAGAATCTTGCCAATAATCGATCTAGGAGGGGCTCCCGGCGGAGGGGCCAATGCCCTATGTGCACGTTCAACCACGAACACGGATGATAGGGGGCGGTAGGCAGTGATTTTGGAATCCAGTCCTCTATGAATGCCTCTGGGTTGGCCCCCTCTGCACCTTCGGGGAATCCTACTACACAGAGGTTACACCTTCGCACCCTTCCCTCTGCATCCTCAGCCCTCACCTCCCGTTTGCGCATTTTGACTTCCAGGGTGGCCACAAGGTCTATGTCAACCTACATGGAAGTCACTTGTTGCTCAGTTGTCACCGAGCTCTCAGCCACAACTCTCAAATCAGCTCATAACAGGTTCACGTTGACCGCCATGGCCGCAATTTGCGTTTGTACCGCCTGTCCAGATGCCTCAATGGCAGCTAGGATTTGTGCTCCAGTGGGCTCACTCCCCTTTTCCATGGGTCCAGGGGGTTCTTTTTGTAAACTCCCTCCCACATTCTGGGCTGTATATTGGTTTGCTGCACTCCTTTGCCCATGTTGTGTACCACCCGCAGCGCCGGCCTCCGCCAATCTCTCAGGGTACTGATGTTCTTGATGCGTGCAACAGGGTCACTGCTCGAACTCCACACTCTTACCATTCGCTGTAGCACTGTCGCCCAAGGACTCACCACCATCCAACAACCCCTACGCCGGCGCCTAACACAGGCCATGTCGGCACCGCTGTCGTTTGTGTGCTAGAAAGTCATCTCATGCATCCGGCCAACTCCGTGTTCTAGGGGTCCAACCAACAATGTTTATGCAACCAGGCAATACAAAAGGGTTGGTGGGATGGAGGAAACAAAGCCTGCGCCACCGGCTCATCGACAAGTCCCAACCAACTCTGTACTCCAGGCACCACACTGCACCAGACTGTGTTATGTAGGTGCTGTGCACTCTCCGGGGACTGACCGGCAGGGCAGGCACGTCCCAACTCCTTTTCTGCACCACTCTCCACCACCCCGCCGCCCCGTCAGGGCACTCATGTCTCCGCCGCGTTGCTTTCTGTCATACGTCAGGTCGCTTCAAGAGGGCCACTAGGCCTAGGCTCCCACCGTCTGCCCCACTTTCACCTCAAGGGGGGGCGAGGTAGGGAAACAAATCTCCATCCGGGCCGACCCTCTCAGCTCAGACAACCCCCACCAGGGTTCCCTTAATCCAGGCCTCACCGAGCAGGCAAAACACTCCTCTTCTGTCGGCTTAGCCCCCACCCCCGTGAGGAGGGCCGCCATGTTTGGGTCAGGCGCCTTCTCCGAGTTCGGCTCCGTGGCCCAAATCAATAATCCTGTTGTTTTTTGTGCCTCACTTCGATCCTGCAGTCCCCATCGACTATACTGCTGGGTCTGCGGGGACGCAGGGCGGCAGGATGATGAAGGAGGTTAAAAACAGGGCTGCGAGCACCCTTCTAGAAGTCAACAGCGTAAAAAAGTTACTTGAGGTCATGCTAGACCATGGTAAATCCAAAGTTCTGGCCAACCACGAAGGAGGGTAGGCCGGCTCCAGGAGCCATGCAGGGACCAGTGAAGAGTACCCTGAATGGAGGGTCGCTTTGACGTCGAGGAGGCAATGCAAAGGCAATGCATGGGTTCCAAACTGCATTCTCCCAGGGATGCATCGTCGTCAAGCCGCGCAGCCAGTGATGTCATGTCCTCAAGTGCTGTGTTGAACCATTGCAATGAAGGTGACGCATCGAGCTGTGCATGCAGCGATGCACCGTGGTTGGTGGTGATGGTTGAGCTTGAGCTGCATAGTCGGCTATACGAAGTCCTTGACCTTAGCCCCAGAGACAGTGGGCTGATGTCAATAAAAGATGTGGCGGTTCTGGTCAGTGCAACACCATCAAAGCAATGATTTTTGCAGGGGAACAGCTGCAGAATTGGAACTGAAACTGCTGAACTGGAATGCATCAAGTAACTAGCAGCTCCTCCAATTAATTCAGATGCTCAACCCATCACTTTTTTGTTGTCCTCAGTGCAATGCCATAAGTGTAACAAGAATGCCCAGCCTTGGGTACTGTGCTCGCTGTGCCATAGGATTCAAGCCACACCCTACGGATGGGGCCCAAATAGCCTAAAACCTGTCTGGGGTTGCTTGCATTTCTGTTCAGAGGAGACCTGGTTCAGCAGTTTGGGATATGCGGTTCTATTGGAGTGGGCATAAGGCTGATTGGTAAATAGCTAATTCCTGTCTGAGGTTGCACAGCGGGCAAAGAAAGGATATCTGGAATGCAGCCTAAGTAATTACAAGTGATGGGATTAATTCATGCATTTCACCCATCACATTTCTGTTTTCCTGCATGAAACACCCTAAGTGCGACAGGCATGTGCAGACGCGGAACACATGTGGACAAAAAAAAAATGGACAAAAAGAATTTGGAAAAAGGTAAAGTCTGGCACCAAGCTACTAACTACGGTTGGCAAAAGATCTTCAGGCCGAAGCAATGCAAGTGCAAAAACCTATTCATGCTCACACATACACCACTTGTAGGTACAACACTGGAACTTCACCGGTCTTCAGAACGAACCATGGGACAGAATTCGGGTGAAAGATTTTTGGTCTGAACAATCACATGCAACAAATTCTATCTATAGAGATAGGTGGTTCTTCCCCCTTGTGAGACAAACCACTTTCTGCTACCAGATCCATTGGAACTCTTTCATCCTTTTCAGGAATCAAGGCTCATTGAGGTCAACTATCTTTGGACCCAGCATAGGGTGTGGTAGAACCATGCAACAAACTTTCAATTCAAGCCAGTTAGATTACACAATATGACCAATGTGGCCATATAAGAAAACACCAGTCAAGAATATGATGAAGGAATTTATTACAATCTCAAGCTCAAAGTCATGTAGACAATTCACAAGACAAAACCATAAAGATACAGATTCACAAAGGGTTGACCATGGTGATGAAATAAGTTCAGGTGAACTAACATTAATAGAGCTAAGCATTCAAGGAGAATAATAAAAAAACATCAACAAGATTATGTGAGATACAGAAAGCAAGCATTGTTCTGGTTTGACAACATCAATGTCAACTTCTAATCAGCAAACTTCAATTTTGCCTGGCACAGGGAAAACCCCTACAAGTGCCAAATAAGGGGAAAATATGTGTGGGGCAGAACACATGCGAGCAAAAGACAAAAAGAACAAAATGGACAAAAAGAATTTAGAAAAAGGTGATCTCGAGCAACAAGTTACTGACTACGGTGTGCAAAAAATAGGTAAAAAGGGAAAGCTTCAGCATGTCAGAAGCTCAATCAGGATCCTTCTGCATGGGTTTGGAAGGAAATCTCTAAGTCTCAGTAAGGCATTTCAAAAGGGGCAAAACAGAGTGGAGGATACCCCTCCAAAGGTTTTCGCATTCAAGATACATGGAAAGGGGCTCAGCTTCTCTTCTTTGGCAATCTGGGTCTGATGCTGACCCTTCTTCTTTTGACCAAAGTCCAACTGGTCAAGTTCATATGGCAATCTGAGTCGCTCTGGGTGACAGTCCATTATACATTGAAGGAGCATCATCCAATAAAAATTGATCACATTACTCCAAGTTGAAACATTAGCGCATCTTCCCAGGTCTGTCATGGAAACATCATCCATCCATGTGGTTCCACACGAGCTGAAAACAATTTTACATAAAGTCAGTCCACAGTTTAGGATGTTACATGTTCAAGGACATTATCTCACTTTCTCTCTATGCATAAAACAATAGGGTTCTACTACCAAAGCTAGTCTTTTCATGGGAACAAAATCTGAAAGAAATCTCACATAATGTAAATGACACAGCATTTTCAGCAAAATCACCAAAACAGGGCCTAACTGGCCTCACTTAGGCTAATGCAAGTGAATTAATACAGCACATTAATACATTAAAAACATTTTAATATGCAGATTGTTAATTCCTCATTAGTAATTTTCCATTTGCATTCATATTTCATAACTTTAAACTGAATAACTCTGTTAATACTTTACTGTTAGTATAATGTGGCGCTGCATTGCTCTACTTTTGCTCACCTATTTAAATCATTAATCATTATAAATTCAATATTGTTTCAATACATACATTAAGGACCCGATTATGACCTTGGCGGATGGGTTACTCCGTCTCAAACGTGAAGGATATCCCTCCTGACGTATTACAAGTTCCATTATATGCTACGGAACTTGTAAAACAGCGGACGGGATAACCATCACATTTGTGACAGAGTATCTCATCCGCCAATGTCATAATCAGGCCCTAAGTCTAGAGTCCAAATTTCATAATAATATCAGTTTAATCCTTCAAACATTCAGTTTTCCCTTGTGACCACCATGGTTTTTAACACTAGTCTAAATTAATGCACATCTAAAATGACTTCTCAGTGCATCTTTCTACATTCAAACCATTAGTACCTTAGTCAACATAATGCATAAACTGTCTTCTATGACATGAGGGACAGCACTAAGATTTCTGCTGCGCCACTCTCAAGGGGAAATCTTTCAGCACATCATGATTTTTTTTTTCAATAAGGAAACCCAAGCTTTGGGTTTATGTTAGAAATGAGGTTCCTGGTTGACTAGAGTAGGCACCTAAGGCAGGCAGTAACCACAACTATAGGCAGGGCACGAGAGCTACACACCCAAGATAACTCCTGCTCACCTCCTTGGTAGCTTGACAAGAGCAGTCAGGTTTATCCCAGAGGCAATGTGTAAAGCGTTTGCACAACACACAGAACATTAGCGACACAATAAATACACTATGAAGAAAACTCACAACAGGTTATATAAAAATACCTGTATTGCACAAAACATCATTAGTCTAACAATTACATGTATCAGTAATACTCTGCTAACACAAGCAGTTGTCAGATTATCACACAGATTTCTAGTATTCAGCAACAGAAGGAGTAGTCAGGTCATCAGTATCACCATAATAAATGTACATAGAATAAAACATTCCCAAATGCATACATCATAACAAACTACCCTCCCTCTGCATATCTCATAGGTCCAGAGAACATGAATGTCCCCCCAACATGGCAAGCACATCATATAAAATGAATCAGGTCATAAACCCATATGCAGAACCAATGAGGTTACAAATGCTACAGTGAAAGGCATCATCTTTGTTTCTTTTAAAAGAAGTAAGGTGAGAGAAAACCCACCACGTCAGTATAGGAGCTCCTGTGCTCCTCCTGGGTGGTACTTTCTCCACATATTAGGGAGAGGACACAACTACCCGCTTTCTAGAGCAAATACAGTACTCCCCCCAGATCAGGGCCTCCATTGAGGTTTCCATCCCGTCCCACTGATAGTTAGGGAGAAAGAAAGAATGTCCCCAAGCCCCAAAGATCTGTGAAAGCCGGGGGGAGGAGTGGACTGGGTACACACAAACTTCCCCAGTAGACAATAAACTATCCTCAGCAGGATGGTGCCTCCATTGATGCTTCCGTCCCGTCATGCAAGAGATAAAAGCAAGGCCCCACTGTCAAGTCTGACCCCCACTGTAGTGAGCCTTCATTGAAGTGTTTTTTCCCCCTTGTAGGGATGGCCACGTTCATCTGTATAGCTGCTTCCCCTCTCCTATGGGGGATACAGTAGGGGTGGAGTGAGCCTCCTGGTTCGGGGGCATGGCGTCCAGCACTCCAACTCCGATGGATCCCCGGCAGTGCTCTCAGCATGCACCCCCACCAGAACGGTTTCCACATGGAGGTGCGCCGCTATCTGCTTTTACCCTTTCTGTCTCGGGCACAAAGTCACAGCTTTAAAAAAGGCATTAGAAGTATGGCGCACCTGCTGGGCGCTCTCAGTCTTAGTGGCTCCTCTGGAGGCGGTCTCACCTGGATGGGGTTCCCTTCCTCTTGACTCCACTGGGCAATCATGCCGCCTCCTGGGGGGGGGGAGGTATGGCTGGCTTCACAGGTCTCTCACATCCCTCCCGCACTGCTGATCTAAGCACTCCACATTTTTCTCACAAGGGAACAGTCCACTGGTAGGT